>NC_091437.1:111320508-111920508 GCF_964237555.1 Oryctolagus cuniculus
ATGTGACTGTGAAACCTATCATCACTCAGACAAAGCCTGGACACAGTCTTAAATGTAAGGGAGAAGTTGAGATTTTTCATCCTGTTTCTTAAAATGTTCTCCAGATATTTGGAGAAAGGGAAGAAGTGATATTTCATGAATAGAGCCTAGAAAAAATAATTCGGTACATTAAAAGACATACCATATTTTTTTTAGATCATCCTGCTATCTAAGCAGGGACATGATGATAGAGAGGTTATTATTAAAGTTTTTTTTAAAATGGGCAAGCACAGTATTTCTCTACACAAAGCAAGTCATCAATACTATTTGTTGGTTGAATGAATATAGTTAAGCTGAACTGTGGGGAGCAGCTCGGACTAGACTTTTACTGGAATTAAGACTTATTCTATGCACCTGCTCTCCCACAGTATGGCGCTGGGAGAGAAGAAAACAGCTTCTACACAGCTGCCTCCAGTTCAACCAATAAACTGTAGGACTTGCTCCTGATTGGAGGAGAGCAGCGTACTCGGCGTGTGGGCAGCCGAGTTGGGATTGGCAGAGGAGGACTATAAAGGAGGAGAGAGACGGCATGCACCAGGAACATCTAAGGGGAACATCTGAAGGAACACCTGTGCAGCCCCCGAGAGAGCCGGCCGGCGGTGTGCCGCTCCCCTGCGGAAGTGGGGAATGTGGCCAGGGGGAACTGCCCTTCCACGGAGGTGGAAGGGACAGTAGCCAACCCGGGAAAAACCAGCAGCAAACCCGGGGAGGGCCGAGCAGACGAAAGAACAGCGCAGGGTCCTGTGTCGTTCCTCCAAGAAGACGGGGAGCGACACTGAACCACTGGACTCATGTTCATGCCATGACAAGTGACTTCTTTTGAAGAACCAAGTTTTCCTTCTAATAGGCTGCACAATGTCTAATTGTGTTGGCAAGAAGGCAATTCTCTCTGTTTTTCTCTTGACAGTCTCTTTTTAGTGCTCATTTCAGCTTCAATTTCCTCTCAAAGAGAAAGTGACAACATGGCAGGATTCTCTCCAGCCCATCTTCCCAAACATTATATGATTCCAGCATGACAGAGAGCACATGGCAACCCTGACTGTGGATGCCCCAGGTATGAGCAGCTGCTCTGGTGAGACACTCTAGATTTTTCTCAACAGATAGACTATGGAAAGAGAGGATGAGGGAGCAGAAATAGAAGAGGGAATGGCTGGTTATTCCTTCTGTGACACTCACATTCCCATCTTGGATCCAGCTGGGGTTGCATGTTCTGTTCAGTGCATCAACTGTGCAGTTTCTCCAAGACTTGACTTTACACCCTCCCAGTAAACACTGAAGCATATTGCCAAATAGATGCACGATCCACCTTCTTTCAATCTGGAAGAATAGCCAAAGAAAACTGTAATGTGTAACATTATCTAGAAATGAAGGAGTGTCCACCTGTCATTAGAGAGCTACACAGAGGACTCCAAAGAGGAACCACCATGAGATACAGAGACGAAAACTGCTACATAGAAAGTACATATTGATCATATCATACTACTTTATTCACATGCTTGTACAAGTGACCACAACATTTTGGCATCATAACACTCCTCTAAAAATATTTAAAGGCTGAACAACACCCTATTCAAAATTCACTAGGGAGAAAAACATTAAGTATGAAATATTCATGCCTTATAAATCTCAATCATACCCTCAATAGGAGTCTCTTGTTGCTGTGTGAACATCAGTACACTAGCTTCGTAATGGAGCTAGCCTGTGAATTCCAGCAGGGTGACAGATGTCCTGGTGTTATCATTATATCCCAAAGGAATTGTTCTTCATGAAGCACACACAGTCAATAATACATACAGAAGCACATTTAAATTTTTTTTTACTTTTATTTAATGAATATAAATTTCCAAAGTATGACTTATGGATTACAATGGCTTCCCCCCCATACCATCCCTCCCACCCACAACCCTCCCCTTTCCCACTCCCTCTCCCCTTCCATTCACATCAAGATTCATTTTCGATTATCTTAATATACAGAAGATCAGCTTAGTATACATTAAGTAAGAATTTCAACAGTTTGCTCCCACACAGTAACATAAAGTGAAAAATAATAGATTATTTTTTTAAATGATGATGAAATCAGATCAGACCTATTGTCAGCACATTTAAATTAGACATTGATAACACCAATATTCTTTTTCATAAAATTCTCACATGAAATCAGAATTGCATAAATAAATAGTTTAACTATGGATAACTATACAAAATATCCCAAGATCCAGGACAGAAATAAGTAATATATGGCTTTGAGTAGGGATTTTCTTGATAAAAATTAAAATACCAAATGCAATTGCTAATAATTTAAAAACTTAAAACTTCTTTTCCTCTTCTTTATTTTAGCAGCCTCATTTATTCTTGCTCATTTTTCTACTATTTCAGTATATGGTAATTATGCATTACATGGAATTCCAGGTCTGGTGTAACAGATAAAAATCACTGAAGGGGGCCAGCACTGTGGCATAGTGGGTAGTGCCACTGCCTGTAGTGCTGTCATCCCATATGGGCGTTAGTTCAAGTCCTGGCTGCTCCACTTCTGATCTAGCTCTCTGCCATGGTCTGGGAAAACAGTAGAGGATGGCCCAAGTCCTTGGGCCCCTGCACCTACATGGGAGCCCCAGAAGAAGCTCCAGGCTCCTGTCTTCAGATTGGTGCAGCTCCAATCGTTGCAGCCAATTGGGGAATGAACCAGTGGATAGAAAATATCTCTCTTTCTCTCTCTCTCTCTCTCTCTCTCTCTCTCTCTCTGCCTCTCCTTTCTGTGTAACTCTGACTTTCAAATAAATAAATAAAATCTTTTTAAAAAAATCATTGAGAAAATTAAAGGAATTGGTTTTATCACTGTTCTAGTTACTATAACTATCTTTTTAAACAAATATTTATTTTTTAAAAATTGAATCCATTTTTACTACATTTCTATAATGCTTGGTAAAAATTGAAATTATTTTCCTTGTGAAACAGAATCAATTTTACCTACAAAATATCGTATTTCTTTTGTTAATGAAGTTGAATTACCTCAAACTGCTGTATCACTTAATTCTAAATATCTCTCTCTTCTTCCTTGAGTCTCCCTCCCTGACCATTCCAAGACCTCATGTCCTCAATACTTATCGGTCATTTTTTGAGGCTTTTTCTAAGTTTGAGCTGGACTTCAGGTATAGTCCTCTAAGGTGAAATCTTCACCAGCTGCCAGCAGCTACTTACACTTACTGCCTTTACAGCATGTACCTTAGAGTCTGACACAGGACAAGAGAACTAGAGTTCTGAGCCACCAACATTGCCACATGGAGAACAGAACGTTCCATGCGCTCCCTAGTCACTGCCATGGTTATAGAGATGTTTTGCTAGTTTCTCAGATGATATCTGGCAACAATGAGGGGGTCTTTATTTCCTCTCAAGTTTGGCTTCAGGTGTGCTCAACTCATGCCACTAAGGGTGCTTAATCAAGTCTGTTAGGTTTTTTTTTTTTTTTTTCACACTCATGGAACCCACCACTGTTCTCAAAGTTGACCAGGGGTACAACAGGAAATGTTCCCAGCCCCAGCTGCAGTCTGCCTGCAACTCAAGTCCTGCACAACATTCAGTCCAGCAAGCTTAAGATTCCTTTCTTCTAGCTGAGTAAAACTGGGAATGCAATAATACATCATAGGTAATCTAACAGGATTTATTCCCAATGAAAAGGATTTGAGGTTTCTGTCCTCTTTCTCCTGAGGACTTGCTATGGTTTGAATGTCCCCCAAATGTTGACTGCCCTCCAAAGTTCCATGTGTTAAAAGTTGGTCACCAGAATTCATTGAGAGGTGTTAGAACCTCTAGGGGGTGGGTCTAGTGGAAGGGTGTTAGGTCATTGAGAGCGAGTGCTAAGAAAGTAGTTCTCGTGTGCCCTCCGCAGCTCTTGTGAGAGGGCTGTAATAAAAGCTTGTGCTTGCCCCACTAGTCCTCTTCGGCTTCCTGGCTCACCGTGTGATCCTTACTCTACATGAGCTTCACAGTCTGTTGCTCGCTGTGATCCCCTCACCAAAGTCAAAGCCTATTGAAACCATAGAATTTGGATTTTGAACCTCCCTAGCCATGATCCAAAATGAATCTCCTCTCTTTATAAAGTTAGGTTGCCTCAGGCATTTCATTGTAGTAATAAAATAAAACACAAACACAGGAATGAACTGTTGCTTTCCATATTTACAATGATTTCCTCCTTCTACAACAGAATTCAAGTTTCACAATCCAAAAAATTTTCATTGAGAGGCAAATAGGCTTAGTAGGCAATTTTAAAAAGCATTTTCTATTACATCCTTCTTTAATATATTAGGACTGCCTTGTTCTACAAATTCAAAACTTAAATCTATCTTCCTAGAACACAGAAACTCCAAGGTATCTTGGTGTTTTCAATACTATTTAATATTCAGAATAAGAAAAATCACATATATATGTATATGAAGTTGGAATTTTATCAGCTTTCTGAAGGTTTATGTGTTAAAATATTCTTTCAATATTTGAAGCAAGGTAAGGTAAGAGTCATGGAAATAAAAAGGCAAATGACATATTTTAAATGCTGTTCTTCTGCCCAAGTAGAAACTTGAGTTCAGAAAGATTTAACTTAAGCCTTTGAAATTGACCTGCAGCATTTCCTGGGGTATGTCTGGCATGCAAGAAGCATTTTTTGATTAAAGAATGAATGTAGAAATCTACGTGAAGAGGCAAAAGAGCTACTCTTGGTACAGACAAGAGACTTCTCAGGAGGGTGAAAACTGCCTTTCTCTGCCTTCTACTCATGTTTCATATGTTAGGTCCAGTACTGAGAAGCATGACCTTCTTTCTCTCTCAGCTTCCTCCCTGCAGTGGTCAGTGGTCATTTCTTTCCCTTTTTTTCCCCACCCATATACAGTAAATTTTAAAGTAATCACCGATCATTAAAACTATAGTACAACCATTGATTTCACAAAGTTATAAAAAAAAGTTTTACAAAACTCTATTTGCAGCAATACTTATACACACAGATATTTCTTACTATTTTTTCTTTTTTGTTTGTTTTTGAATTTTAGCTTCCACATATAAGAGAGAACATGTGGTATTTGTCTGTCTGTGTCCTGATTATTTCACTCAACATGAAGCCCTCTAGTTGCATCCATTTTGTTGCATGCCATGGTCATTTCAACTTCCACTTTTGCCCAGAAGAGCAGCATAAAATGTTTGTACATTCTTAATCACTTCCCTGAATACTCTGGAGACAGAAACAGCTTGAAGTAGAGCCCACAATTGCATGAGCATGAAAGAGCAGCTACTCTGGAAAAGATGCCTGCCTCCCTCCCAACCCACTCACAGCAAAGAGAGGACAGAGAACCAGAGAGGAGTGGGGTAAGAATCAGAGAGTAGAGTAGAAAAAGGAAGAATTTCTTAGTCCATTACTCTACACTCATTCCCATCTCTTTTTTACCTGGAATGACATGTACTCTGTGTCCCCTGTTCAGGGAATCTGGCAAGACCACCCTCTCAAGACTTAACTCTTCCCAAGAAACAATGAAATATCCTGCCAAATAAGTATGCAGCCCTTCAGTCTGGACAGATGGCCACAGAAAAGGCTAATGTGAAATTTCCAGGATTGGAGACAGAAATTCATAGCATATGGCTTTCATCTGGGCTTTTCCAGGTAAAACTATACCAGATGTGATTCTAATTTGTAAACAACTTTCAAAATGCCTTATGTTTTTTTCACTTTCTCATACCCCCATCCCTACATCATCGTCTTGATAACATTTAATGTTGCAAGTATGTGTTTTCATGGAATTCTATATGTGGCTTAGTTGATGAAATGATAGAGAGAAGAAAAGGAGAAATCTATTTTTCTACAAATTACTGTGATTTCTGTAATGTTACAATGATTTGTTTTATGTCATTATGTGTCTTGGGGTTGGAGCAAATGCACTGGTCAGCTAATTGTTTCAGATATAGAATGTTCATTCCAACTGAACTTAGTCTATCTTACAGAAATCATCAAATTAGATTACTGTTCAAAATTTTTAGTTAATTATTTGCCATGTTTCTAAAACACCCATGAATCTATATATTTCACTTATTGATATATGTATTAGTTAGGGTTCTCTGGTGAAACAGAACATGTTTACTTTGCATACAATCATGTCTTACATACTGGCATTTCAGTCAAGTACAGACCACATATATGACAGTGGGCCCATAAGAGTATAGTGTAGCTGAAATATTCTTATCAACTAGCATTTTTACTGAACCTTTCTATGTTTAGATACATAAATACTTATTATTGTGTTATAGTGGACCTGTGGGGCTTTCTAAAATATAAACAATAATAATTAAAAATATCTCAAATTAATCTTGCCAGTGCAAAGCTGGTCTGCTCCAGGTAACTTACAATCTCCTCCACTAGGCTAAGTAGTCACAGGTAACTTTTTTTTAAGATGTATTTATTGGGGTTGGTGCTGTGGCATAGCATCCCATGTGGGCACTGGTTCAGGTCCTGGCTGCTCCACTTCCAATCCAGCTCTCTGCTACTGCCTGGAAAAGCAGTAGAAGATTTATCTATTGATTCGAAAGGTGGAATTACAGAGAGGGAGAAGTGGAGCCAGAGAGAGAGAGACAGAGAGAGAGAGAGAGAGAGAGAGAGAGAGATCTTCCATCTGCTGGTTCACTCCCCAAATGGCCATAAAGCCAGAAGCCAGGAATTTCATCCCAATGTCCCATGTGGGTGCAAGGACCCAAGCACTTGGGCCATCTTCCACTGCTTTCTCAGGTGCATTAGCAGAAAGCTGGATAGCAAATGGAGCAGTCAGAAATTGAACTGGTGCCCATATGGGATGCAGGTGCTGCAGGTAGTAGCTTAACCCACTAAGCAACAGTGTCAACCCCACGGGTTACATTTATATGGCAGTTTTCTTGGGAAACAACATAAAAAAGACCAAAAAAGTCTGTGTTCTCTTCTACCTACAGATAACCTCAATATACAAGGTAATATATCAAAAACTTCTTGATTTGCTGCACATGTCAAACTGAGCTTGCTTAGTTGCCTATCTTTATCTAGAATATGAATCCATATGGGATTGTGTGTTTCCCTCTTTTATTTCCTTTTCTTTTCTTCTACCTTCACTCAATTTCCATGTCCCATTCTTGCTGTTCTTGCTAAAGTTTTCGCTGGCAATTCAATATGGAAAATTTAAATGCTAAGAGGCCTAAAGACAATGACAAACTGGGACACTGAATTATTATCATGAGCAAATAGTAAGTCCCTCAAGGGTATTAGTTTTTCTGAATGTAAAGAACACAAATAATCTAATATCAGCCTAACATCATGGACTCTCTCCTTAACTTATCTCTATTAAATCAAAGAAATTAAAGTCTGAAAAGTATATAGAATAAAGGAAAACCTGTGAGTTCATCATGGCATCTAAACTGGTAGATGAGCAAACCCACAGCCAAGAATAATAATCCCCATCTGTAACTTCAAGTTCTCTCTTGCTCAGAGCAAAATTGTTCAATAAAATGATAAGTACATTTTTCTATTTTTATTTCAAGACGCACTATTTCCTAGAGTTATTCAAAATTTAATTTAAATATTCAATATAATGATAGACTGCTATAGATTAACATATTCTCATCAGTGAATACAGTTATGCCTCAATTAACTTAAATTCTTAGAAAGATTATTGGGAAATAAAAGTTATTATAAAAAATACAACATTATCTTTAGGAAGATTAACAAGAGCCAAATCACTCAGTTATCACTTCCTAGGATTTATCTTGACAATAAATTCTAGCTAGCAGAAAATTTCATGCCAGCAACACAATTTAATGAGGATGGAAGAGCAGAAAATTAAATAATTTACCCAAGTCGGCCTTTCAATAGTAAGACAAAGGTTATTTTATAAGCTTATCCTCTAAAAATGCTTGAGCACTTCATTATATTGCCAACTTGGTATTTGAAATGGGAAGGTTTACTTCTATGATGTGATGGTTTATAAGCTTTTCTACAGTCCAAATTGTTTATCAGAGGTCTCCAGCAGAACTAAATGATGTGACATCTTCTGCAACTAACAGCCATATGCATAGAGATAAATGTGTATTCATTTTGCTCATATTGACTGTCTCTTGACTTCAGCCTATGGAGAGATAAATGTTAACCTCATTTTATCATGAAATAACTACTATTTACTGAATGCAAACTGTATGTGTGAGTGAATATATATACCTAAACATACACAGATATATGAGGATATGTACACATATATAATTTTTTCAAATATCCCATTTGTGTAGGGATTAATCACTATTCTAATTAATGGATGAAGAAACTAACACTCAATCAGTAAATGATGGATCTGAAACCAAGACCCAGTTCAGTCAGCATCAAAATCTTGAGTCCTCTTTTCCCTTTAGGGCTTGTCAGGGTGCATATTTTCTGCTCAACAGTGTTCTGGAGTTCTAGGGTCTGTGGAAGATGGAAAACAGTAATAAAGAATTAACAATATCTTGAACAATTTAACAATTGTTTTGATAGCAAGACAAGTGTAACAAAATTATAATAAAAACTACAATAATTGCTAAGAGGTTTTGAGTGCCTTACGGCATGCATTGTTCTAATTCTCTATGTGGAATTGATTAATTTAATCCTTACAATGATCAAACAGGTGGGTGGATAATAATTATTCTTATTTTACAAGTGAATGTCAAATAGCTATAGCAGCTGATATTCGATGCAAACTCCAGCAGTGTGACTCTGAAAACCATACTTTTATCTACTATGGTCAGGAAAGACTTTGGGGGATGAATTAACAAAACAAATCTAATGGGTCAGAAAAGAATTATCAGCATGGGAGAGGATGGCTGTGGTAAGAACTCTCTTCCCTTCAACATTAGCAGAAGTTTGGGAGACCCAGGCACATCAGAGGAGATGCAGCAGGGAAGATAATAGCACTTGTTCTTTTGTGCTATTATCTTTTGTGCTCAGGCACAAAAACTTCCTTGGCTGCCTATGAAATTGGGCATATATAGTGCAGTCTTGAGAAAGAAGTTTGAAGATGGGAGCAACAGATGCTTAAAGTTTACATCAGTTGGGAAAACTATAAGACTAAATGTGTCTTCATAAGTGGGGTTTGGAGAAGAGAGTATCTGTCCAAGAATACAAGCATGATGTCTGCTTAGTAGGGCTTTGATGAGCACTAAATAAGTTATTGTTTGTAAAATGCTTAGAATAAGGTGCAGAAAATAGTAAGGTCTATATCAGTTTTTGTTAAGTAAAATAAATATATAGCATATTCAGTGTCTAGGCTCAATGTCAAATCCTTTGTATCTTTCTTCTTTCCTATCCACAGTACCTTGTAACTCTCAGATTTCTTATGTGTGTCACTGACATAGTTTCTGTCCCACTCCTAACTCCCTGGGCCCAATAAGGGGATGGGAAAGTTGAGACACCACAAATAAGAGGATATTTTAAAAGCACTTCTTTTAAAAAAAGATTTTTTTTTATTTATTTGAAAGACAGAGTTACAGAGAAAGGTAGAGACAGAGACAGAGAGGTCTTCCATCCGCTGGTTCACTCCCCAGATGGCCACAATGGCCGGAACTGTGCTGATCTGAAGCCAGGAGTCAGGAGCTTCTTCCAGGTCTCCCACGTGGGTGCAGGGGCCCAGGGACTTGGGCCATCATCTACTGCTATCCCAGGCCATAGTAGAGAGCTGAAGAGGAGCAGCTGGGACTAGAACTGGTGCCCATATGGGATGCCAGTGCTTTAGGCCAGGGAATTAACCCACTGTGCCACAGCGCCAGCCCCAAAAAGCACTTCTAAATATAACAATGCAGATACCAAGATGGGAGAATAGGAAGGGAGCTTACTGCTCTAGTCTAGGGGAGCAGAGTTATAAAAGAAAAAGTAAAGAGAGTGCAATCTCAGGGATGAGTTAGGGAGAAAACTGCAGTAGAAACCCCAAACAAGTCAGATGACACTATGGATCTACATGGATGGTGTGGACATGCAGTACAAACACGGACACAACACAGGACGCCAGCAGTCAAGAGCCTCAGTACCAGTTTTGGAGTAAGGAGAGACCAAACTGCAGCAGCCCAAGCCACTGGTAATTAAGCTGCAAGAAGGGCCTAGCATGAGTCCAGCTTGGAGCCCGTTGGAGGGCAGTATAACTGCCAGAAGAGGGACACTTTTATCTCTCCCCAACCATCCAGCACCAGGGTCCTATAACAAGCTGAGAGAGGGGAGGTGCCATTTTGGACGTATGTAACAGCAGCACCAGCTGTGTCCATGCACCCAGCAACCAGATGAGAGGAGACGCTAAGTCTGGCCAGAACTGATGGGGGGATAGATGCTCATGATTGTGGGAGCCTTGTGTGCTAGTATGGACTGTGAAAACACTGTGGCTGTGTGAGAGGGCACAGGGTGTGGTTAGGTTTCTGACCTGTCACTTTGGGTGTCTCCACATGCTCAGGGCTCCCTGATTGCCTGGTGAGAGTCATTACTGAGCGATCCATGCTCAAAATGAGTACTGCATGGATCCTTTGTGTGGTTCTTGTGGCAGCATGGATGAATATTGCACCCAGTGGGGCTGTCAATTGGGCATTGGTCTCCTTAGAGGAGAGAAGGTAAGCATGAGACTATGCCAACAGAGCTGATCAAAACCTTCTCTTCTGTTAAAAAGAGAGAGAGACAGAGAAGGAGGGAGAGAGGGAGAGAGAGAGAGGGAGGGAGAGATTACCATGTGCAACTTGGGTGTCACTTTGGATGCTCCCCTCAACCTGGAGCAACGAACAGAGCTCCCAGGTCACACCCAGCACATGCCTCTAGGTATCACTGAAAGAGTGGACACTCCACTAATCCACAGAGGAATAATCCAAAGATAAAAACCATCACAGAGAAAAAAAATAGAACCAACAAGTATTTCCACAAATGCCTAAAAATAATTCAAGAAACAACAATAAAGAAGACAACATCACGGCTCCAAAGGATCACAACACCACTTCAATACTAGAATGTGAAGATGAAGAGATTGAAGAAATGCCTGAACCAGAATTCAAAAAGTTGATCATAGGCTTACTTAAAAGTGATCAGAACCAAATCCACAAATAAAAAAATCCATACATGACATGAATAAAAATTTTCCCCATGAGGTAGAGATTTTAAAGAGAAATCAAACTGAAATATTAGAAATGAAGAATTCAATAGATCAAATAAAAAAGAAGCAGAAAGACTTAACAACAGACTCAGTGAAGCAGAAGAAAGAATATCCAAGTTCAAAGACAAATCTCAGGGACGGCACAGTGACATGGTGGGTAAAGCTGCCTCTTGCAGGCATCCCATACGGGTGCCAATTCAAGTCCTGGCTGCTCCACTTCCCAACCAGATCTCTGCTTTGGCCTGGGAAATAACTGGAAGATGGTCCAAGTCCTTGGGCCCCTGCACTCATGTGAGAAACCTAGAAGAAGCTCCTGGCTCCTGATTTCGGATCAGATTGCTCCAGCCATTGCAGCCAATTGGGGAGTGAACCAGTGGATAGAAGACCTCTCTCTCTCTCTGCCTCTCCTTCTCTGTCTGTGTAACTGATTTTCAAGTAAATAAATAGATCTTTAAAATAAAAAAAGAAGACAAATCTCTGGAAATCTTTCA
Source organism: Oryctolagus cuniculus (assembly GCF_964237555.1). Classification (NCBI taxonomy): domain Eukaryota; kingdom Metazoa; phylum Chordata; class Mammalia; order Lagomorpha; family Leporidae; genus Oryctolagus; species Oryctolagus cuniculus. Next base: position 111,332,180 of record NC_091437.1, read on the forward strand.
AGCAGACCAAAAAAGAGGAAGAGGAAGAGGGAAAAGGAGAAGGAGGAGGAGGAGAAGGAATTAAAAAATTAAAAACACAGTAGTATATTTGTGAGATACCAACAAATGATTCAACATACTGGTCTTAAGAGTACCTGAAAGAGTGGAAGGAAAGAATGGATTAGAAGGCCTTTTTAGTGAAATAATTACAGAAACTTCCCTAATTTGGGGAAAGAAAGGGATGTCCAAGTACAGGAAACAAATAACTCCTAATAGACATGACCAAAAAAATCTTCATCATGACACATTGTAGTCAAACTCTCCACAATAGAACATAAAGAAAAGATTTTCAACTGTGCGTGAGAAAAATGCCAGATTATTTGCAGAGGATTTCCAATTAGACTAATAACTGACTTCTCATCAGAAACTGTACAGGCTAGGAGGGAATGGCAAAATACATTCCAAGTCTTAAGCAAAAACAACTGTCAACACAGAATACTGAACTCTGCAAAGCTCACATTTATGAATGGAGGTGAAATAAAGACCCCCCATAACCAACAAAAACTGAAAGAATTTGTCACCACTAATCCAGCCTTGCAAAAGAAGATTAAGTTAATGCTACACACAGAAATACAGAAAAATGGTCATCACTATGAAAGTGAAGTGAAGACAGACAATCTCCCACTAAAAGTACAAAGGAAATCTGAAGTAAAAAATAGGAATATTTATGGAAAAATGGCAGGGCCAAGTCATTACTTATCAATAGTCACCGTGAATGTAAATGGCTTCAACTCTTCAGCTAAAAGACACAGACTGGCTGAATGAATTAAAAAAAACAATACCCATCTATTTGCTGCCTAAAAGAAACACATCTCACCAACAAAGATACACAAAGACTGAAAGTGAAAGGATGGAAAAAGATATTTCATGTCCTAATATCAGACAAAATAGACTTTAACACAAAATCTATTAAAAGAGACAAAGAGGATGTAACCATTATAAATGTATATGCACCTGGTTATTTAAAAGAAATGTTGAAGGATCTAAAGGGAGGCATAGACTCAAATACAAGACTAATAGGAGACTTCAATACCCCACTTTCAGCAATGGACAGATCAACAAGACATAAAATCAGCAAGGAAACAGCAGAGCTAACCAACACTATAGACCAAATGGACTTAACAGATATCTACAGAACTTTTCATCCTACAGTTGAATACACATTCTTCTCAGCAGTGCAGGGAACTTACATTAGGACTAACCACATACTATATCATAAAGTAAGCCTCATCAAATTCAAAAAAATTGGAATCATACTATGCATCTTCTCAGACCACAATGCAATGAAGCTGAAAATCAACAACTCAGGAAATCTCTAGAACATATGCGAATACATGGAGACTGAGCAACATGCTCCTGAATGAACAGTGGGTAATAGAAGAAATAAAAAGAGAAATCAGAAAATTTCTGGAAACAAATGAAGATGATAATACAATATATCAAAACTTACCGGATAGAGCAAAAGCAGTGTTAAGAGGAAATTTTATAGCAATTGGCGCCTACATCAAGAAATTGGAAAGCAGTAAATAAACGAGCAATAAATGCATCTCAAGGATCTAGAAAAACAACAGCAAGCCAAACCCAAAACTAGTAGGAGAATAGAAATAATTAAAATTAGAGAAGAAATCAACAAAATTGAAAGCAAAAAAATACAAAAGATCAGCAAAATGAAGAGCTGGTTTTTTTGAAAAAAAATAAACAAAATTGACACACCATTGGCCTAAATAACCAAAAAAAAAAAAAAAAAAAAAGAATGGAAAAGCCCCAAATCAATAAAATTAGAGATGAAAAAGGAAATGTAACAGCAAACACCACAGAAATAAAAAGAATCACCGGAAATTACTACAAAGAGCTCTATGCCAACAATCTGGGAAACCTAGAAGAAATGGATGGATTCCTGGGTATATAAAACCTACCTAAATTAAGCCATAGAAAGCTAAACAGACCTATAACCAAGACAGAAATTGAATCAGTAATGAAGACCCTCCCAACATAGAAATGCCCAGGACAGGATGGTTTCACTACTAAATTCTACCAAACATTTAAATAAACAACTAACTCCAATAACTGCCAAATTATTCAAAACAATTGAAAGGGAGAGAATTCTCCCAAATTCTTTCTATGAAGCCAGCATCACCTTAATTCCTAAACCTGAAAAAGATGCAACAGAGAAAGAGAATTATAGACCAGTTTCCCTGATGAACAGGAATGACATGATTCTTTATATAGGGGATCTGAAAGACTCTACTAAGAGGCTTTTTTTTTTTTGACAGGCAGAGTGGACAGTGAGAGAGAGAGACAGAGAGAGAAAGGTCTTCCTTTGCCGTTGGTTCACCCTCCAATGGCCGCCGCTGCAGCCGGCACACCGCGCTGATCTGATGGCAGGAGCCAGGATCCAGGTGCTTTTCCTGGTCTCCCATGGGGTGCAGGGCCCAAGCACCTGGGCCATCCTCCACTGCACTCCCTGGCCATAGCAGAGAGCTGGCCTGGAAGAGGGGCAACCGGGACAGAATCCGGCGCCCCAACCGGGACTAGAACCCGGTGTGCCGGCGCCGCAAGGTGGAGGATTAGCCTATTGAGCCACGGCGCCGGCCTCTACTAAGAGGCTTTTGGAACTCATAAAATACTTGGTAAAGTGGCAGGATGTAAAATCAACACACAAAAATCAATAGCCTTTGTTTACATAGACAATGCCACTGCTAAGAAAGAGCTTCTAAGATCAATTCCATTCACAATCGCTGCAAAAAAAATTAAATACCTTGGAACAAATTTAACCAAGGTCATCAAAGATCTCCACGATGAGAATTACAAAACATTAAAGAAAGAAATAGAAGAATACACAAAAAAATGGATAAATCTTCCATGTTCATGGACTGGAAGAATCAACATCATTAAAATGTCCATACTACCAAAAGCAATTTTACAGATTCAATCAAAATACTAAGGACATTCTTCTCAGATATAGAAAAAACAATGCTGAAATTCATATGGAAACACCTGAGATCTCAAATAGATAAAGCAATCTTACACAACAAAAATAAAGCCAGAGGGATCACAATACCAGATTTCAAGACATACTATGTGTTGGAATGAGAAGGCTATGCCAAGATGGCCACTGGCAGGCAAGTGTCAGTTACTCAGGAATGGCTTTGGAACCCACCTGGCAAAGGAGCCTGCCTGGCAACAGGCAGTGATTGGTTAGGGCATAAACTGCCCTTTGACCGGACTGGCTGCCTCGACTATATAAGCTGTTGTACCAAGTGAAATAAATGAGTCTGTGAGCTGCTCACCTCTAGCCCGCTTCCACCCAACTCCCAGTGTCTGTGTCGTGACTCCGTTCCTCTTGCCCCACTGTGCTCCTCTTCTCAGAACAAATCCACAGCAATATCACTACAGGGCAATTATAATCAAAACAGCCTATTACTGGAACAAAAGCAGGTGGATGGACCAATGGAACAGAATAGAAACTCCAGAAATCAACCCAAGCATCTACAGCCAATTTATCTTTGACAAAGGTTTTAAAAGCAACCCCTGGAGCAAGGACAGTCTCTTCAACAAATTATGCTGGGAAAATTGAATCTCCATATGCAGAAATATGAAGCAAGACCCTTACCTTACATTTTACACAAAAATCCACTCAAAATGTATCAAAGACCTAAATCTATGACCTGAATAGATAAATCTTTAAAACCAAACAAACTGGGCAGGCGCCGTGGCTCAATAGGCTAATCCTCCACCTGTGGCACCGGCACATCAGGTTCTAGTCCCGGTCCGGGAGCCAGATTCTGTCCCAGTTGCCCCACTTCCAGGCCAACTCTCTGCTATGACCCGGGAATGCAGTGGAGAATAGCCCAAGTCCTTGGGCTCTGCATCCACATGGGAGACCAGGAGAAGCACCTGGCTCCTGGCTTCGGATCAGTGTGATGCGCCGACCTTGGCGGCCATTGGAGGGTGAACCAATGGCAAAAAGGAAGACCTTTCTCTCTGTCTCTCTCTCACTATCCACTCTGCCTGTCAAAAAATAAATGAATAAATAAAATAAAAAATAAAAAACAAAAAACAAACTGCTGCTCCTTGTATTTACTAGTCCAGGTCAGAAAATGGATACTAATATGTCAATGAAATGAGCATATTTGTTTCCAAAAAGTTGTTATTTTCCATGGTCTTAAACTCAACCTCTCCAATCTTCCATTAAATAACAATTCGGCAGAGCAGGTGTTAAGTACAGTGACTTTAAATCACTGCTTGGGATGTCCACATTCCATAATTGAAGTGCCTGGTTCAAGTGCTGCTCCTCTATTTTCAATCCAGCTTCCTGCTAATGTGCCTTGGGAGGCTACAGGTAATGGCTCAAGTACTTGAGTTACTGCCACCCAAGTGGTAGACACTGATAGAGTTCTGGGCTCTTGACTTCAGCCTGGCCAAGCTCTGGCTATTGCAGGCACTCAGAAGATGAACAAGGAAATAGAAGATCTTGTTCTCTCTGTCTCTATGCCTTTCAAATAAAATGAATATAAACAAAATTTTTCATAAAGTTATTTTGCTTACATATCAAAAACAAAATCTCAATTTCTTGCCTCAGATTTGATTTTTTAGTAAGTATAAAGCTAATCCTAAGAATCCCTTGGAATTTCTATTCTATATTTGCAGTCATTTTTTTAGGGTACAGAAATTATTTATACTCTTAAAGTGTTTTATTTGTTATGTAGTTTCTCTTTAAGGAGAAATAAAAATGATTATTCTTCATCCTAAAAATATGGTTTCTTTCTCCAAATGTCATCCATGAACACCTGTTCTTCACTTGATTTCCTACATACACAATAATACAAGCACTCTAACTTCTCTGAGATACTACAATGTAAGCAAAGCTATTACAGATTTTATTACATCCCATAAAAAATAAGTCTCTTAACATTCTCTGGATTGCATTTGCAATTCATAAAAAGGTTAATAAAATGGCACTCTGAAAATATTCTTATCTTCCACCATAGCCAACAAACGTCCTTAGAGGGAACTCTGTTGGCTTCATCAGATGTAATTCTATAATTCACTGTAAATGCCACTTCAAAATAGTCTGTCCCTGGTTTGTTGGGATTGTTGCTCCTTAACAAAGCTTGACTTTGTTCCTTTCTCTATTACTGCAGTAGTCTACTGAAGCCTTCAGAATTTTAACATTTTTTAGATAAATATGACTCTTCAGAAAAACGCAAACAGATCTTCCACGTACTCCACATCAGCAGTTTTTATGGATTGATGTTAGGTTTCAATCAAGTCAATAATACAAGAGAAGGGATGATATTCAATCCTCTGCATTTATCAAGTGGCTTCAAAGTGGACTTGGTGATAAAAAAAAAAAAAAACACATAGGCGATCCTCATTGCACTTTGTCTTTCTCTTTCTCCATCGTAGTGAAGAATGTTCAATCATGTCAAGTGTACCTTTGTACTATCCATACCTTCTTTTTTTATGCTTTGCTTTTTCACTTGCTGGATTTTCTCCTTTCTCTCAGGGAGTTCTGATTCAGGAGGACTTAGGCCTGGGGAGAACATGGACTCTTAGAAATTTTTATTTGTTTTGTTTTTGTTTTAAATATTTATTTTATTTATTTGAAAGGCAGAGAGTTACAGAGAGGTAGAGGTAGAGGTAGAGGTAGAGGTAGAGGTAGAGGTAGAGGTAGAGGTAGAGGCAGAGGTAGAGAGAGAGAGAGAGAGGTCTTCCATCCACTGGTTCACTCCCCAGATGGCCACAACGGCTAGAGCTCAGCTGATCCGAAGCCAGGAGCTAGGAGCTTCTTTTGGTCTCCCACGTGGATGCAGGGGCCCAAGGACTTGGGCCATCTTCTAGTGCTTTCCTAGGCCATAGCAGAAAGCTCAATTGGAAGTGGAACTGCCGGGATTTGAATCGACATCCATATAGGATGCTGGCACTGCAGGCAGTGGGTTTACCCACTACACCACAGCACCACCACCCCCACAGAAAATTTAATCAGTGCCTCACTGGGCTGGAAATAGAGTTATTAACTGAAACAGATCTCCTCCTCACAAAATCTATTTTCCTCCTCTTCCAGGGATTTATCTAGAAACTAAAGTCACCTTTGTAGTTAATGGTGGACCTGTGACTCAATTTTTCATAAATGGAAATGCAAGCAGAAATAGTAGATTCAACTTCAGCTTCATTTGATTAACAGAATCTATTTGTTCTGGACTTAATCTGTAATATCTTTTTTTTTTTTTTTTTTGACAGGCAGAGTGGACAGTGAGAGAGAGAGACAGAGAGAAAGGTCTTCCTTTGCCATTGGTTCACCCTCCAAAGGCCGGCACGGCCTGCGCGCTGTGGCTGGTGCACCGCGCTGATCCAATGGCAAGAGCCAGGTACTTATCCTGGTCTCCCATGAGGGTGCAGGGCCCAAGTACTTGGGCCATCCTCCACTGCACTCCCTGGCCACAGCAGAGAGCTGGCCTGGAAGAGGGGCAACTGGGACAGAATCTGGCGCCCCGACTGGGACTAGAACCTGGTGTGCCGGCGCCACAAGGCGGAGGATTAGCCTAGTGAGCAGCGGCGCCGGCCAATCTGTAATATCTTTCTGCAAACTATACACAGACATGCCAAGATGTGTGATTTGCCTTCCAAAATGGCCAGGAAACCAAAGGAAAAGGAGGAAAGTGTTGGAAGCAAACTATGTCCATGGAATGACTGTAGAAAACTGTCCCAACAGTCTCAGTCAAGCAGGCTGTGTATGAGAGAGAAGCATGGGTGGACATTGCAGCATGGCAGGTCAAGACACTGCTTCAGATTCATACATCTCATTTAGGAATGGCTGCTCAGGTCCTGGCTACTCTGCTTCCAATTCAGCTTCCTTCCTGGGAAGCAGTGGATAATGGCTCCTAGGAGACCCAAATGGCTTCTGGATTTGTTCTGACCCAGCACAGGACACACATACCCTACCCCCATCCACCCCCTCCATCACCACTAGTAGAGAGAAAAACTAAGTTTATTAAGTCACTGTATATTTTATAATTGGAACTTTTTGATTCCATAACTTGGCCTTGACTCTGAGCCAGGACATACTTATTTCTCCCATATTATCTCATGGGAGATGCAAATGTCCTATGGCTGTGGGAAAGAAAATACATCTCTGTTATAATTATCCCCCACACAATCTATTCAATCAATGTTTAATAAGCTCCTCTCTCATATAGCAGTCTGCCCTAGGCATTGCAAAGAAACGACAGCAACCTTACTTGTTCAGAAAGGGAAAGAAAACATACCCAGTAGGGAAATCATGAGAGACCTCAAAAAGGATGCAGTGGTAGACATTCGGCTCATGTATGTGAAGGATTTGAACAATGAAGCAGAAAGAATGGAAATTTTAGACAAGAGAATACATTACCAAAGAAACAAAGGCAAGAAAAATCTTCAGCCTGGCTAGAGTATGATGAGCATGATCAGTGAAAATTGAAGATAAAAGCAAAAGATATAGATGGAGGCCTTTTCTGGATAAGTAGAAAACCTGCATGACAGGTCTGGGGCAAAGTAGAGACCCTTGAATGTCATGGTTTATTGTTTATATTGTTATTGTTTATATGATTATCACAACTTGGGGTTGGAGTATGCTACTGGTTTATAGTGGTATTTGGTAATATCCCTTTTTTTTTACCTACATTTAACTCTACAGTTGTACAAAGTATTATATGATGTAGGAAGTTTATGAAGTTAAAAAGTTAACCCAAGGACCCTTAGCTAATAAGTACAAGAGCCATCAATTCCAGGTCTATTCGACTCTGAGAAATGACCCACCCTGCACTGTAGTGCCCTTGTGAAAATAAATAAGCTGGAATGTTAGTATTATATTACTATACTATATACTATATAATTATATTACAAATGTTATAAATTACATTTCATTTTGCCTATTTTATATTATACTTTTTCTCATTTTCCCAAAATTAGACCATTTATAATTCTGCTGACTTTTGCAAATGTAAATATTATCTCCCTCAAGGAAAGAAAACTACTGCTATCATCACTTGTTGAGAAGAGAAAGTGGTTTCAGTATAAGGTGTTGGGACCTGGGCCACAAATCCAGAAGAGTGCTACAAAGACTCTCTAGCTCATCAAAAAAGACAAGACCTTCTTGCAGATAACTCTGGCCATCAGAATAAGTTACTGTACTTCATTATAATTTGAATAAGAACTACACACAGAAAGAGATATATTTACTGAACTTATAGATGCTTTTTTCCACAAACTATTTTCTTTGTAAGTTAATATGCCCAGGAGGCTTTCTTCCAAAAAGCACAGCCTTTTTGTGTGCCCTGGGACACTAGGCAAGTGGCACCAGATCTGCAGAGCCCTGACAAAATTGTAGAGGGATAGGAAAGGAAAGGAAACAAAAATGAGAAACAAAATCTTCTAAGACGATCTTTCATAGTTTATTTTTTCAACTATTTGATCTCAGTCTATTTCTTGTTGCATAAATCCAAAAATCCTTGGACTATCTGAAAATGCTGAGTTCCTTTTCCTATGCTAATGAGATTGACTGGGAACTGAGAGCTCCTAGAGAGGCTTGTAATGGGAGCTGGTGGCCAGTGAAACCAACCATGCAAATAGAGAGGTGGAACCTGCTGTTCCAACCTACCCCCCCCCCCCACCATACACACACACACATCCCTCTGGAGAAGAAAGGCAAGGATGGTTCAGATCACCAAGGTCTTATGATATAATCCATCCTGTCCATGAAATGAAGCCTCCACAAACCCAGAACGACAAGGTTCAGAGAGCTTCTGGTTGTTAAGCACATGGAGATTGAAGAAGGGTGCAGAGGGCAGACAAGTCCTATGCCCTTTCCCATATACCTTGCTCCATGCATCTCTTCATTTGGCTATTTCTAGGTTGCATCTTCTATACTAAATGGGTAAACATGAGTGAAGTGTTTCCCTCAGTTCTGTGGGCCATCTAGCAAATAACTAAACCCAACAAAGAGAACATGAGAACCTACTATCTGTAGCTGGTCCATTGGAGTTGAGGGTAACAGGAGCAACGTTGTAGGAATGAGGCATTCATTAACCTGTGGGGTGTGCCCTAACTCCTACTAGTGTCAGAATTAAATTGAATAGCAGGGCACCCCATTGACATCTTCAGATAATTGGACAATTGCTTTGTGGGGGAGAAATCCTTGCATGCTTTGTCAAACAAGTATTATGAGAGAAAAAAAAAAAAAAGGAAAATAGTCTCCCTGGCTTCAGGAACTTTCATCTTAACCAAAACACAGAGAAGCAAAAATAACTCCTATCATCCATATCTTACTAATGAGTAAACCAAAACCAAAATAATTCAGTGACTTTCAATAAAGAAGCAGAGCTGGTATTCTGCACTCCTGTAAGACAGAAGCTTACACACCCAACCCTTGCGTGCTACCACCCCTCAATGTCAGAAAAAGGGTGTGAGCAGCTTATCAAGGAAGGATGGCTCATTTTTCCATATAAAGAAAGATCTGAATCATTACATGTCAAAGAGAGACAGAGGGAGACGACAATGATGAAAACGAGTAATGGAACTTACTCTTTCAGGCAAATGACAGAAAGACAAAAATGGCTTGAGAATATGAATGTCACATTCATAATTCAATAGGAATTCTAACTGCATAAAATGAGACTTTGAGGGCCTTGTTGTTCCAGGCTAACAATCATTCAGTGTAATAATTATCTTCTAAAAAAATGCAGCTAGCTATACAGCGAATGCTGAAAAGCGTCATTTTTGCACAAATGTTTGCTTTTCAAAAACACGCTGTGTGCATTATCATGAAACATTTTTGTATTTATACAGCTAGAAAATGCAGAGGTTGGGAACAGTCAGCACTCTACACTGGGGGTGGGGTGGGCTGGGGAGCCATCTGCAAATGTCACACTTTCCCAGAACAGCCACACAGCACTAGGAAGAAGTTGTGACTCTGGGAGCGACCACCACTTAAATTGCACCCCAGACACACTTAAACTTATTTTAGCTAAGGCATAGCCATGTGATGGACTTAAACATACAGAAATCATGACCAACACTAGCCTTAGTTCTCACCAGCTTCCAAAAAAGAACAGACATGTGAGAACCAAGATGATGCTAGTCACTCCAGACCGACTTCCGTCTGAGAAGCCTTGGACAAAGCCCCAGCCTCACTGAATCTCTTTTCTCATCTCTCAACAGGGAATAATAACACCTCTGCTTCTGGGTGTTCTGAGAATACACATGGTTGGTAACAAGGACCAGTTCTCAGACTTGTACCCAAATGTTGCTCTACTGGTGCGCCACAGTTCTTCCTGCTGTCACATGGGTTTTCTTTTCACTAAATTTCCAATAGTGAAGTTCATTCCTAGGAAGTATAGCCAATTAAATGTAGATATCCTTCAATGACTATGATAATGCAAACATAAAAATGGATGATGTGATGAGAATAGTGGTAATCAATGACATCTTCTCTGAGCAGATGGGATTTGAGAGTTTCAAATTTGGGACTTGTAACTGAGAAAGCTTCATGGAATAGAAACTATGCAAGGCCAGGCAGGAGACTGTTGCAGTGGTTCCAGCTAACAACTGCATGAGGTCGAACTGAGCAGGTCTCTAGAGTCCAGCATGCTAACTGCATCCTGCCTGGCACCTCAAAAAAGGAGCTTGGTGCACCTGTGCTCCTCATCAGTAACAAGGTATTTCAACTGCTCTGATCATTTGTGACTCAAACGTGCATATATTAAGCATAGTTCTCCATTTCATTGAGATCCCAAATGCACTCTTCTTGGATTTTCTCTGAAGTCTTTTTCTTAGACAAGCAAGGTTTCTTCTTGATTACACAAATAAACAAAACAAAAACACAACCAAAAGAAATGACAAAAACTTCACCTTCGCATTTGTCCCTCTCATCTTTACTAGGTTGTGTTCCCTATATCATTTCTTCTATTGCCAGGGTTTTTGAACTGTGATTGCACTCTAACATCGTAGAGATTCTTGGAATGAAAACACAACTAAAATTGCTTCAAGATTAAAATCCATACAGTATGTGTGAATGTATTCAAACCAAGAAATTGTCTACCAACAAAGCAGATCATTCATCTGCTATCCATTTATCTACCATCATCTGACTACAGGTAGCCTTTGGTATCTAGGGAAAGATTTGTGAAGCAGAGAACTTGATTTCTCATCTCTCTCTTCTTTCTCTCTCTGTAACTCTACCTTTCAAGTAAATAAAATAAATATTTTAAAAAAAACACATCCTAGACTTACCTTTAAAAAAAATGGAGAGATAGGTATACAGGAAGAAGGCTATGTGATGGCAGTTACAAAACAAATTTACAGACAAACCGAGGAACAACACCAAGGATTCACAGCAAACCACTAGAAGCTAGGATAAGATAAGGAAAGATCCTCACCTGCAGATTTTGCAGAGAGTGTGGCCCTGATGCAACCTGGATTTCAGATTCTTAGCCCCCAGGACTGAGTAGATACATTTCTGTTGTGTTAAGGCCCCCAGTTTGTGGTGCTTTGATGCAGCAGCCCCTGGAAACTCATACAAGTAGGATGGTAAAATATTTAAGAGAGCTACCACTGTGAGTGAAAGGGCTAGTAGTACCATTACAAACACTGGACAAATACTGAAGAATACACCCCATATATCAGGCATTGCGATAACAACTAGGTGAACTAAGAACTACTATTATCCATTTCTTATAACTAAAAACCATGGCACAGACAGATTACCTGGCTCACTCAAAGTCACATTACCAATAAGTATAGAGTGCTGTGGGTGTACTATGATGCTTTTTTGTCCTTAAGGACGTTAGAGTCAAGCATATGATAGCTGAAACATAGGCTCATTCATTTAGTCATTCATTGCTTTTGCTTTTAATGTTGTTTCCTCCTGAAATACTAACTCAAATTATTTATTTAACAGGAAGACCAAGAGAAAGAAATATTGAGAACATGTTGGAACAAAGCAATCTTCAGCAGGACTAAGAAATATAAGAAGTACAAACTTTTCAGTTTCCCCATATAATCATCTTATGTAAGAAGAATTCATTTTCATAATCCTCAGAATCACATCACAGTTCTGACTCGAGGCAATTTTTTTAAGTTGACATCTTTCTTCTCTTGAAATTTCCCAATTCTTCTGCTTATGTTTTTACATATCTGGGCTTTTGCTCAACCAGGAATGGCTATTCTGCATCCATCCTATCAATAACTGGAGTGTACTCTTGGAAAAAGATTTTTCTCTTTATGATAAAGCAAAAAGGTGTCCTTTATGACTTTTGTCAATATGCTGGCTTGAATATTTTATTTTGTTTTCTCTTCTTTTCTAAAAATTCAAAATGTCTAGGCTCCTTTTTTTTTCTAGAAGTTATCATCATGCTTGGCTATACTTAGCCTCTTGACCAATTCCTTGCTCCTTCTTACCCTCTTCTCTTTGAAGAGAGGCAAAGGAGAAACAGAGAAAGAAGAAAATATCTGTACCTACCAGGAATTTTATAAATCTATTCTATAATCTTCTTATCTATGTTCTTCTATTTTCCAAACTAACCAACGGCAAAGGAAGACCTTTCTCTCTGTCTCTCTCTCTCACTGTCCACTCTGCCTGTCAAAAAAAAAAAAAAAAAAAAAAAAAGAAAAAAAGAATATTCTAATCCATATAGCACGTGAGGGTACTCAAAAAGTTTATGGAAAATGGTATTGTAAAATATAAGTTCATTTTGATGCAAAATCTTTTAAAATCTATATACAGTTTTCTCATAATACTCATTTTTCATGGACAGTTTGTAGTATCCTTATATAAAAGATACCCTTATATAAAGACATGTGCATAATTTGTACATCTTAGTTCATCTTATTCTTTCATTTTCATGATGATAAGAGTAAGAAATGTTTTAAAGTAACTCCGATCTTTTTGCTTCATAGTAACCCCAAATTTGATTTTCAAATCTCTTACTGATTATAAAAATACAGTAAGAGTACACAGATTAATGATCTCAAGTCTCAGTGTGACAGTTGTTCACAGAAGCCGTTGCTCATCAGCTGGTGGAATATTGTGAGGATTCTGGGTAGGACTACTTAACATACTCCTAGGAAAGCAACGATTTCTAGTATCAGTAAATTTCCAGTGGGATAACTCTCAAGTTGAACATTGACTGATTTAGGCTCCATGGATAAGAGACTGAATCTGATGCATCCAAATAGTGGACTTTGTTAGCTAATGCTCACTGAGTATTTCCATGTGCAAGGGGCACTGAGATAAATTACAAAAAAGTGTTATCTACAAGTTTATACAGCTCCATGAGGTAAGAATTATTATTCTCATGTTCATTTCACAGATAAGGAAATTGAGGCTTTAATGAATTAAGTAGTTTACTCATGGTGGAACTAGGATTCAACCTTAGACTATATTTTTAAAGATTTATTTATTTATTTGATAGAGTTACAGAGGGTCAGGGAGAGACAGAGAGAGGTCCTCCCTCTGCAGATTCACTCCCCAAGTGGCTGCAATGACCAAGGCTGGGCCAAGCCAAAGTCAGGAGCCAGAAGCTTCATCCTGGGTCTCCCATGTGAATGCCAAGACCCCAAGCACTTGGGCTATCTTTCACTACTTTTCCCAGATTATCAGCAGGAAGCTATTCAGAAGTGGAGCAGCTGACATGAACCAGCGTCCATACAGTATTCTGGCATTACAGGCTACAGCTTTACCCACTATGCCAAAATACCAGCCCCAAACTCAGTTTAAAGTCAGACATTCTGCTCTGAACTACTAGGCTGTACTCATGCATACATTCTTAGATCTCTGCTGAGAAATCAGAACATCTTTTACGGCATCTGAGACCTTCTTAACAGCCAAAGTAACAAATGCAGCCACATGTATGAGGATTACTTTTCTTCCTTATTTTGTAGTGTGAGAATCTCAGAAAGGGAGATTCCACCAGAAATATGCCAGCCAGGAAGTATATGAGTGTCTTTGCCATTTTCAGGGATACTGTGCTCCCCAATCTCCTCATGCTTTTGTATGTAAAGTCTTCTTCCTGGAACTCCCCCTTCTGTCTGCCAAGTGCCAAGCCCCTGTCTCATCTTCCAGGCCTATTTTGAGGTCCTCTTGAAGCTGAACTTGACTCTCATAGCAGAGTTAATCATTCTCCACACTATCATGAATGTCCCAGTTTTATTGCTTTTTCAAAATTACGGCTATGCTTGCAGTTATATAGTTCCCAAATGCTTGTCAATAAATTTGGCAACACTGTAAGCCCTGAAACAAAAAGCCATGATTGCAATCGCTATTGCCTGCATGGCAATTTCCTCCTGTCAACATGTGCCTATTTTCATGCTTGTGAAACACATAATCTTGTATCCATAACAGATGCCACTTTTCCTATCCCAGGTCTAGCCAAGCCGTTACCTTTAAAAATCCATGTATAGGGACCAACACTGTGGCATAGCAGGTAAAATTACCACCTGCAATGCCAGCCTCCCATATGGGTACCAGTTCGAGTCCTGGCTGTTTCACTTCCAATCCAGCTCCCTGTTAATGGGCCTGGGAAAGCAGAGGAAGATGGCTGAAGTCCTTGGGCTTCTGCACCCATGTGGGAGACCCCGAAAAACCTCCTGGATCCTGGCTTCAGATTAGCCCAGCTCCAGCTGTTGTGGCCATTTGGGGAGTGAACCAGCAGATGAGAATCTCTCTCTCTCTCTCTCTCTCTCTCTCTGATTCTCCCTTCCTCTCTCTCTGTAACTCTGCCTTTCAAATAAAAAAATTAAATTCATTTATTTTTGAACTTCAGATTTATCATCAACCAGGAAGAAGTTCCAGTTTTCAGGCTGCGGATCGGCCCAGCTCCAGCCTTTGCGGCCATTTGGGGAATGAACCAGCGGAAGGAAGACCTCTGTCTCTCTCTCTCTCTCTCTGCCTCTGCCTTTCAAATAAATAAATAAAATCTAAAAACAAAACAAAACAAAAAACCAGGAAGAGAGCAAGTTCAGCAGAAAACCAGTACAGCACACAAGTACAGGAACACTTTCCAGAACGGAATCATCCACAGTACTTGTCTCGGTGCCTTTGTTGCTCTGGTTAAACTTACGCTGCCTACGGGATCCTGTAAGATGCCTACAGGGATAAGGATGTTTCCAAGGAGCAGTTCTAAAGCACAAATGAACATCATTGGATAAAAGATATTTTCAATATAATAATTCTCCTTTTGGTAAAATCCCAAGGAATGAAACTGTTCAAGAGTACTATCTGATAAAATGTCTGTCTTGGAAGCCAAGAGCATGGAACATAGAAGGGACCAGAGTGCCGGGAAATGGGAAGTGGGGGCTGGGTGGAACAGGTGCTTCTGTCCTAGGTGGTGGTGTTGAGGGCAATAATGAAGATTCTGCTGCTGCAGTGTGAACACTTTCTTTTCTTTTTTTTTTTTTTTTTTTTTTTTTTTTTTTTTTTTTTGACAGGCAGAGTGGACAGTGAGAAAGAGAGAGACAGAGAGAAAGGTCTTCCTTTGCCCTTGGTTCACCCTCCAATGGCCGCCGCAGCCGGCGTGCTGCGGCCGGCACATCTCGCTGATCCGATGGCAGGAGCCAGGATCCAGGTGCTTCTCCTGGTCTCCCATGGGGTGCAGGGCCCAAGCACCTGGGCCATCCTCCACTGCACTCCCTGGCCACAGCAGAGAGCTGGCTGGAAGAGGAGCAACTGGGACAGAATCCGGCGTCCCGACCGGGACTAGAACTCGGTGTGCCGGCGTCGCAAGGCGGAGGATTAGCCTAGTGAGCCGCGGCGCTGGCCATGATAGGTATTACTACTGTGCTTTATAACTGCAACACTATCAAAATCACACAACTCCTCACCAATGGTGTCAGGATGCAAGCTGGGCAATCTGACTCCAAAACCTCCACCTTCGGCCCCTGCACTGAACTTCCTCCTCAACAGGATTTCCATGACAATATCTAATGAAAAAGGGTTGACAAATAAGATAAAACAGAAACATGGGAACCAAGGCTTAATGGAAAGATTAAACAATAGATTGATCAGAATTGAGAGAATAGGCAAAACTGGAGAAACAGATTACCCAAAAGATGACATATAGCAACAAATAAATGGAAAATAAACTCTCTGAAAGGCAAATAAAGGATCCCCAACATTTATAAATGAATATAAATAATAGGGGAGACATTTGAAAAACAAACGGAGAATTTTTCAGAATTAAGTGTTAAAATCCAGGGCCAGGATTGTAGCATAGGGGGTTAAGCCGCTGCCTGTGATGATGGCATTCCATATGGGTGCCAGTTTGAGTTCCCACTGCTCCAGTTCTGAAGCAGCTCCCTGCTAATGCACCTGGGAAAGCAGAGGAAGATGGTCCAAGTACTTGGACCCCTACACCCACCTGGGAGACCTGGATGAAGCTCCGGGCTCCTAGCTTCAGTTGGCACAGCCTCAGCTGCTGCCATTACTTGGGGAGTAAACCAGTGGGTTTAGGATGTCTCTCTTTCTCTCTCCCTCTCCCTGCCTTTCAACAAATAAAAAATAAATTTTTTAAAAAATGTTAAAATTAATAAAAAATGATACATTTGATCTTTGGAAATCTGACATTAGTTTGATCATCTTGACACTTATTAACAAAATGATCTATTGCAAATGACTAACTTTTCTGCCATAACAAGGAGACCATCATAATTATTTCAAAGATTCTCTTTGGCCGGCGCCGCGGCTCACTAGGCTAATCCTCCGCCTTGCGACGCCGGCACACCGAGTTCTAGTCCCGGTCGGGGCGCCGGATTCTGTCCCGGTTGCCCCTCTTCCAGCCAGCTCTCTGCTGTGGCCAGGGAGTGCAGTGGAGGATGGCCCAGGTGCTTGGGCCCTGCACCCCATGGGAGACCAGGATAAGTACCTGGCTCTTGCCATCGGATTATCGCGATGCGCCGGTCGCAGTGCGCCGGCCGTGGTGGCCATTGGAGGGTGAACCAACAGCAAAGGAAGACCTTTCTCTCTGTCTCTCTCTCTCCTTATCCACACTGCCTGTCAAAGAAAACTCTGCCTGTCAAAAAAATATAAATAAGTAAAATAAAATAAATAAATCAAAGATTCTCTTTGAAAATTAAGTGATATTTATATTTAGAAAGCATTTAGCTAGGGTTCTTTTTTTTTTTTTTTTTTTTTTTTTTTTTTTTTTTTTTTTGACAGGCAGAGTGGACAGTGAGAAAGAGAGAGACAGAGAGAAAGGTCTTCCTTTGCCATTGGTTCACCCTCCAATGGCCACTGCGGCCGGCGTGCTGCTGCCGGCACACCACACTCATCCGATAGCAGGAGGCAGGTGCTTCTCCTGGTCTCCCATGCGGGTGCAGGGCCCAAGGACTTGGGCCATCCTCCACTGCACTCCCGGGCCATAGCCGAGAGCTGGCCTGGAAGAGGGGTAACCGGGGCAGAATCTGGTGCCCCAACTGGGACTAGAACCTGGTGTGCCAGTGCTGCAGGCAGAGGATTAGCCTATTGAGCTGCAGCGCCGGCTAGCTCAGGTTCTAACACACAGGGGCACTCATTAATTGTTTATTCATTAAGTTGAAATTTATTTAAATAATAAAATATTTTCTATTGTATTTCTATTTTGTGGTAGTTTTCTCTACATTGTTGTCTGTGCTTTTAACAAAGTTTTCTGAAAATAAAAAGGCTCATTGCAATAATCCTCTTCATTACTGAGAGAAATATTGTTTTGATTTCCAACTTATTCTGTCTTAAACTAGAAGTGATTATTTAATGAAATTTGGGCATTAAGATGTAAGAAAAGCTTGACATTTGCTATGTATTAATATTAGCTATAATTTTAAGTGAAATATCTATTTTTGTAACTTTGTAAACTATAAGCACACTATCCATTCAATTTTGCAAAATATATGAAGATTTTCTGAAGCTTAAAAAAATTAACTTTGTAAACTGTACTCTTTTCTTGAATAAATTTTTCAACTTCAAACTTAAGTTCACCAAAGTACTAATACATGGCTGTACTCTGGTGCCATCTGCTGTCCAGTAGTTAATCAAACAATCTACTATGCACATCATAGAGATTTCATGAACCATCATGAATACTTGCAGTGTTAGGAGTTTTTTGTCTCTGTTAACATCCTTCTCTATATACACTTAAAAATCAACTACCCATTTAGTTGATGACTTTTTTTCACTCAGGCCCATATCCACTGTCCTGGACCTGTAAGACAGTCTCCTTCATTTTTGTGGCCACCATACTATATATGGATACTGATGTTAGGCAGATGCTAAGTAAATTTGAGAGCATAAATGAGAGTGGAAATGTAAACTATCTGATAGAATTACACTGTCATGGGAAAGGGAAATCTTGATTCCAAAAATGACTGCTTACAAGATAGAGGTGTTGTCTTTACAAAGAATAATCAACATCTCTGCTAGTAGAACTATCCAAAACCATTTCTTCAGTAGGTTGCCTTCTGCATTTTGATCTTGATGCACTAACTGTGTGGGTGTCAGAGGTTTTAATTCATAGAAAATGTCTCACACTGAACGGCATCCCATATGGACACCAGTTCGAGTCCCAGCTGCTCCACTTCTGATCCAGCTCTCTGCTACAGCCTGGAAAAGCAGAAGATGGCCCAAGTCCTCAGGCCCCTGAATCCACATGGGAGATGTGGAAGAAGCTCCCAGCTCCTGGCTTCGGGTCAGCACAACTTCAGCTGTTGTGACCATCTGGGGAGTGAACCAGCAGATGGAAGTCTCTCCCTCTCTCTATCTCTCTTTCTCCCTCCCTCCCTCCCATCCTCTCTCTCTCTCTCTCTCTCTCTCTCTGCCTCTGCCTCTCTGTAACTCTGCCTTTCAAATAAATAAATAAATCTTGAGAGAGAGAGAGAGAGAGAGAGAGAGAGAGAGAGAGAGAACTGGGGTAGAAATATGCAATGATGAGGTGGGCATTGGCACAGAGGTAAAGTCACAACTTGGGATGCCTACATCCCATAACAGAGGGCCTGGTTGCTCTTCCGTTTTCAATCCAGCTTCCTGCCAGTGTGCACTCTGAGAGGCAGCAGATGATGGCCCAAATGTTTGGGTTCCTGTTACCCACACAGGAGACCCAGGTCAAGTTCCACACTCCTGGCTTTAGCCTGACCCTGCACATGGACAATCTCTATCTTTGTCTCTACATCTCTCATTATCTCCATCTCTATATCTATCTATATCATCTGTCTATTTCTGTCTCTCCCTTTCAAATAAAATGAATATATATTATATATAATCAATTATGTTTATTTATAATTAATATAATATAAATTATATAAATATATAAAATATAATTAATATAATATAAATGAATATATATGTATACACATACATATGTACATAATGATAACAGTTGTCTAATCAGAAGCACATGCAGGTCTCAGCTTTCTTGGGCTGTATATTTAAAGATAACATACCCAGTTTCAGTTAGGAACAACTCACTCTTTTCCTTGCTTGTTTGTTTTGCAAGGACTGAGAGTTGACTTTTTTTTCAAATTTATTGTATTTATTTGAAAGGTAGAATGACACACACACAGAGAGAGAGAGAGACAGAGGAAGAGAGAGAGAAATCTTCCATTCACGGGTTCACTCCCCAAATGTCTGCAATGGCTGGGGTTGGGCCAGACTAATGCCAGGAGCCAGGAACTCCAGGTACTTGGGTCATCATCTGCTGCTTTCCCAGGCTCATTAGCAGGAAGCTGGATTAGAAGTGGAGCAGCTGGCACTTGGACCAACACTCTCATATGGAATACCATGATAATTGGTTTCTTAACAGTAAACTGAACTGTTTCAGATACTTTAACAAAATGCAATAAAAATTGTTGTTCTTGAGGTTGCTGATGCAGGTAAAGCTACTACCTGTTATGCTGGCATCCCAAATGGGCACTGGTTTGTGTCCTGGCTGATCCGTTTCTGATCCAGTTCCCTGCTGATGGCCTGAGAAAAGCAGTGAAACATGGTCCATGTACTTTGGCACCTGCACCCATGTGGGAGCCCTAACTGAAGCTCATTGGCCTGACTCAGCTCTGGTTATTGCAGCCACTGGGGGAGTGTATCAGCCATTAGAAGAAATCTCTCTCTCTCTCTCTCTCTCTGTTAATCTCTCTCTCTTTCAAGTAAATAAATAAATCTTTTTAAAAAAGTTGTGATTCCTTGGCAAAAGTTGCCAGTTACTGGTGTTAGGGTTTCTACATTTTCCACTCCTTTGGGAAGAAAGTGCCTGGGAGATTCCAACAACTTCCCAAACTTGAGTAAAGCCTCTTGACCACAACCTCCCTGAAGCCTGGTCAGGTGCTTTCACACAGACACCTGCTTTGTCAGATCAATCACCAGGCCCTGTAGATCTCCAGTTGCATGCACACAGAGGCATTGTCAGACAGATGGTAGAATTTCTGGAGAAGAGTTTCAAACACTACAGAGATCAGTAAGTGCAATTTTCTTTCTTTTATCACTGTTCCTTTCTACAGAAATGTCTGAGCAAATGACCAGCCTATTCCCTTCCCTGTCTCAGTTCAAGGGTCTTAAGCCTCCAGTACTATCGACCACTCAGGCCTCAGGTTAGCCAGGCCTCCACCTTGACCTGCAAGGTTCTGCAGCCCTCCCCAAGCTAAGCTGTGACCAGCAAAGGACACAACAAGGAGACTGCCAAAAAAAAAAAAAAAAAAAAAAAAAAAACACCTCTAATAAGGTTTTTAGTATAATTTATCAATAAGCTATAGAGCAAGGCATTTCAGCTATGGATTTTGTGTTTGTTTTATTTCTTTTTTTAAAAAAAAATTATTTTTTTGAAAGAGTTACACAGAGAGAAGGAGAGGCAGAGAGAGAGAGAGGTCTTCCATCTACTGGTTCACTCCCCAACTGGCTGCAATGGCCGGAGCTGCACCGATCTGAAGCCAGGAGCCTGGAGCTTCTTCCCAATCTCTCACGTGGGTTCAGGGGCCCAAGGCCTTAGATCATCTTTTTTAACTGCTTTCCCAGGCCATAGCAGAGAGCTGGATGGGAAGTGGAGCAACCAGGACTTGAACCACACCCATATGGGATGCCGGCACTGCAGGTGGAGGCTTTACCTGCTACACCACAGCGCCGGCCCATGTTTTATTCTTAATAGACAAAGGGGGGGAGGGGCTGAGAATGAAAAAGGAACAGCAAAAAGAACAGCACAATCTTCCTGCCTGTGGTGCCCTAGTGCTTTACTCTAATTCATCTCAAAGCAAGATTTTTTTTTCCTGTTTGTATAGCTGAGGTTACCTATGCGCAACATTCTTTTTAAACTACCAATAGCTAATAGATTGATAATGGTATAGGAAGTGTAAATTTATACCAACTTTCGGAAGGACAAGCAATCATGCCCTTCAACTTGTCAATTCCATTCTAGGAATTTTTTTCCCAAAGAGCAAATGTGGGGGAAAAAAATGCTGTAAGAATTTTCATTGTACAAGTTATTTACAAAAGTAAAATTTTAGAAACAGCCTAAATGCTCACAAGTAGGGTTATGGCTAAATACATTATAATTTATGCATAGGATGAAGCACCATGGAATCAAAAAACAAATATATGGAAAGATATTAAAAGAGAAAATTTCAAAATGTTTGAGAAGGTGGTTATGGTTATCCTGATTTGAATATTATACAATGTATACATATGTTGAAATATCACTTGGTAGTACCCTATAATATTCACATTTTAGTATCAGTTAAAATTCTAAGAAAGAAAAATTTCACAATATAAAAACAGAGCAGAAAAAGCTCCTATCACACAGTGTGTATAGATTTATAGTGTGGTTTGTTATCCTGGGTAACTTGATTTTTTTCCTTGAGGTTTACAAATTTGTACAACAAGCATGTATATCTGTGACAGCATAAAAGAAAACAAAAGTGGTATATTAAAAAATGAAAAAGAAAGAGTCATGTGTTGAATAAAGTCATGACCCTGAAAGAAGAAACAGAGACATCCATTGTTCTTCCAAAATAATCGTGATCCTGTAACAGCAACTTGTCATCCACAGCAGAGCCAGCCAAGTGTCATCATTGTTTAGAGTCCAAGCAGCAAGATTATATGAATCTATTTCCAATTTCATTTTCCTAACAATTTATACCAGTGTCGTCCTGCTATGCTGGGCAATACCTACTGCAGGGTTTATGCTTAGACAGACAGCGAGAATGGCATGGCACTCACAGATGTGTGGCAGGACTTCATAACTGAAGTGACTGGAAGAAGCTGCCACAAGCGTAAACACTTCAGTAACCTGAAGGCTACAGCAGGACCACAATGCATACTGGGTGGTGCTCACAGGGAAGCACTGGGGAGACTGGAAAGATGTTTTTAAATGTCTTCGGGCCAGCATTGTGGCATAGCAGGTTAACCTGCTGCCTGCAGTGCCAGCATCCCACATGGGCATCAGTACAATGCCCAGCTGCTCCACTTCTGATTCAGCTCTCTGCTGATGACCTGGGAAAGCAGCTAAAGATGGCCCTGCACCAACATGGGAAACTCTGATGAGGTTCCTGGCTCCTGGATTATGCCTGGCCCAGCCCCAGCTGTTGCAGCCATTTGGGGAGTGAACCAGCAGATGGAAGAAATATCTGTCTCTCTCCTTCTCTTTCTGTAACTTTGCCTTTCAAATAAACAAACTAAATATTTTTTAAACAAATAAAATGTCTTAGAGTAGAAGGAAGGCATGAGAGGATACTAGCTAGAGTTTGGATATATCCAATAAGTTATTGGCAGGCCTTTCAGAAATTTCAAACACCTTGATGCCACAGTCTGGGAGCTACTACAATAATGTGGAAAATTTAGGAAAACAAAAGTAATTCAAAAGCCTGAAATTGAACTAGGATGAGGTGAAATGAGGGAGTAAAATAGATTAGCAAAGACTTGCAGAGGTAGAGAAAGCAGGGCTTGATGATAAAATAGAAGCAGAAAGCGACGGAGAACGTTTACAAGGTGGCTGCTCACACTGCAATGATGCAATTAGCACAACCCCTATACGTTTCCATCATCACAGTTTACAGGAATAGAAGAAACATAGAGTACTAATCTGTTCCCCCGCAACAAGTGACAACATGTGCCCTCCACCCTTCACTTGTAGGTACAAAGTGTCCTTGAGAACCTCGGAAGACAAGGCATTCATTACCATATGTCCAACTATTGCTACATTAAGCACAAGGGCAGAAAACCAATGCATGGGTAAACTGAAAGAGGATACTGCTTAAATATTGGTTTTAGAATATGAGTGTGATTTTAAGAGGCAAACTTTGACCTCCTCAACAAAGAGGAACTCACTTCTTTACAGGTGCCATCATTGTGCTGCTGCTGCTGTTCTAAGTGAGATGTGAAATTCTTCCTGAACTTCAGACTGTCTCTCTATCAGGGTGGGAGGTTTGGTTAGTCAGTATCCCCCAAAGAAGCCACACACAGCCAGGAGGCACAGGTCTGCCACTTTGGCTCTGAGGACCAAGGAAAACAATCCTCTCAGCAAAATGTCTGCATTTCTGACCACTGACTCATGTGGAATCCATCTCACCTCTCATATTCTTCTTGTGTATGTATGATAGCAATGGAAGTATGATGGCAATGTAAATATACAAGAAACAAATTTCAGAGTTTGCATATTTTTTAAGCATAATATTTACCATTGTTTGAAAATACTACTACAATCCACTGAAAATTTAAAATCGAACTTGGGGCAGGTGTTTAGTGTAGTGGGTAAGAAGCCACTAGAGATGCTTGCATCCCATATCAGAGCACCTGGATTCCTGATTCTGACTTCCAGCTAATGTGAACTCTGGGAGGCAGCAAGTGATGGCTCAAGTGTTAGGATCCCTGCCATCCATGTGAGAGACTCAGAATGGGTTCCTAGTTCCTGAATTCAGCAGGACCCTGCCCTGGATCTGTGGGAATTTGGGGAGTGGACCAGAAGATGGAAGATATCTCTCTCTCTCTCTCTCTCTCTCTCTCTCCTCTGCCTCCTTCTGTGAGAGTGTGTGGAGTGTGTGTGTGTGTGTGAATGTGTATGTGTATATGTGTGTGTGTTACTGTGACTTTCAAATGAATAAATTGGAATTTTAAAAAAGAAAAGGTCAAAATCACCCCAGGCCTGCCTTAAAATCCCTATCTACTACAGATTTCATGGAAGAAGTAAATATATGAAAACATAATTGTTAAATGGAAACAAAGATGGGACCTGATCTTGGGCATTCTAATACAGGACGTGGGCGTCACAGGCAGTGGCTTAACCTGCATTGGCTTACCCCGCTACACCACGACACATTCCTCTACCCCTCAATTTTGCCTTTTCTATCTTTTTCCTTTAGAGCAGCCACAAGGTGTTCTTTATAAGGAAAGCCCTATATTCAGAATCACCCATATCTGAGCACAGAACACAGTTGCTTCCATAACACTGATCTTTCATGGAAGGGCAATGTGCTTTTCTCCTCTAAGAAGATTGCTTTCCATGCTAGCCTCCTACACAGAGGCGCCAGTCCCAGATCCCCTGTCTTGGCTGGAGCCTGGATTAGTGAAATCCATAAACCCAAGCTATGATTCAGAAGTCACTCCAGGGCAGCTTCTCCACCCTGGAGGGTGGTTTTGTTTCAGATTAACTATGGTCAGTGAAGAGGCGTCCTCTGGTTGCTGAATGGCACAGAGTGTGACTTCCAAGTAATCTCGACCTTGGCTCTTTCCCTTCAGTTTTCTCTTTCCCTTGTAAGCACAGATCTCTCACAAGAAGCCAGGAAACACCATGTCCCACAGCTCACAACCTCTTCTCACTATTCTGCTTGTCCCTAACGCACACTGGGAATATGGGAAGATGGCATTCATTACGGCAGGGAATGTTAGCACTGAGGTGATGCTATTGCAAGGCATCTTGCTTGGAGTTTCACTTACTGGTTAAAACTAAAGCCAGCTCTGGCAGCAAGTGAAGCAGAGCTCTTGTAAAGCTACTCTAAGCAGTGGCCAGAGCCATCATGCCAAGTTAGTATCAGGAGAACTGTCTGGGGCATGAATCTAACTTTAGGTGATTTATAAGAACAAGCAGAACTCTGTCTACATTCAAAGAACTCCCCAACTGAACCCAGCTGGTTAATCCCCTGGACAGCTCCACAAACACGGAGCAACACCTGTACCCTTCTGCACAGTCTCCCTGCCCCATTTTTTAAGTGGAGAGCTTTTGATGTCAAAGGGAGTAGGGGTGCGTGTGTGGTCAAGGACTCAGAGTAACAGTCCACAATCCTTCCACCCAGACCAAACCACTGCAGCATCCTGGAAAGCAAATGAAAAGGACTTTTCTCCAGTTCTGCTTCTTGCTCCTGCTGTTTTGCTAAGATTTCCCTTTGCCAATGAGAAGAGATCCTCTTCTATCTGTAGCCAGATCACTTATTTTACCAAGATAATATGATTGTTCATGATAAGGAATTCTACATAAAAGCCTTGGGTAGTCACCTTTTTAAAAAACTAGGTATGTTTTGAACAGATCCTACTATTTGATGTCTGCTGGAAAGAAGGGCTCACAATCTATTCTAAAAATCGAAGTCATGATTTTTATTAGATAAGCTTCCATTTTTAACTAGCATAAAGATGTGAATTCTACGTAACACAATTCATTCACTTTCCTGAGAAGTAGTTCTTCAAGCCAGTTTATTTTAGAGGAAAGGGCACCAAGAAGGAACACAAATAGTAAAAGTTCTGTGACATTTTATTGAATTTTTATATCTTTTTTTAGATTTTGCCACTTTGAGATTTCTCAGATAAAAAATGACCCATGTAACAGGCCATCAAGGAGAGAGGCACCTTTCTCTGAAGGGAGGAAGGAACCTCCACTGTGATACGGCCTTGACTAAACAAGTTCAGAGTCGGTGAACTCAAGGGACTTCCATAGCCTAGACAGCTCATAGCAAGAGTCTCGGGTGATTGCTGATGTCATAAATAAGAGTGCCAATTGTTAAATCAACAACGGGAGTCACTGGGTACATGCTCCCCACGTAGGATCTCTGTCAATGTGTTCTACTATGAAACTTAAAAACAACACTACTAGTCGAACAATACCCTATACCTTGTGCAGTTGTGTGAGTACAGCCTGTTGAAATCCTTGCTTAGTATATACAAAGTTGATCTTCAGTATATGAAGGTAATTGAAAATGAAACTCGATGAAGGGCGGGATAGGAGAGGGAGTGGGAGAGGGGAGGACCATGGGAGGGAGGGAGGTTGGGGAGGGGAAGCCACAACAATACAAAAGTTGTACTTTGTAAATTCACATTTATTAAATAAAAAAACTATATAATAAACAAAAAAAGAAAAAGAAAAAGAAAGAACTTAATACTTTACCCTTTTAGTATTTTTTATGTTCTACTTAAAACTATTGGTTGAACTCTGTAATTAATACACAATTACTCTTAGGTGTTTAATTAATGCTATAACTAGTACTCAAATACTATTTTACACTTTGTGTTTCTGTGTGGGTGCAAACTGTTGAAATCTTTACTTAATATATGCTAAATTGATCTTCTGTATATAAAGATAATTGAAAATTAATCTTGATGTGAATGGAAGGGGAGAGGGAGTGGGAGAGGAGAGTGTTGTGGGTGGGAGGGAAGTTATGGGTGGGGGGAAGCTATTGTAATCCATAAGCTGTACTTTGGAAATTTATGTTCATTAAACAAAATAAAATAAAATGACCCATGTAATGTGCGTTTGGATGGCCTTTGGTTGCCCTTCCTTCTGACACTGTGGCAGGCTCCAGTTTCTGGAGAATACCCTGGCACTTCCAAAGAGGTGCCCTTATACTATCTCCATGTGGAGGGGCAACAGCTTCAGTTTAGCCTGTGTGTAGCACAGGTTGTCTTCCTGGACCCATACAACTATGTCCTGAGCTGGCACTCTAGGGTAGCCATGAGGCAATGGTCACTAGGACAACTGGGGTTGCCACTGTATGCAGTGACACAAACCTCAAAAATGGGGGGAAGAAATGATTTTTGGAATATTACTTGGAAGACATGTAAACTATTCCTTCCTTTAGAGTTTCTCAAAATCCCTGTTTCCAGCAAGTGAACAAACATGGACCTTTGTGCCTAGTCCATAATCTCGTGTGCTCCCTGGAGCTGTTTTCACCAAATACCCCACAGGCCTACACTGAGGACCAACAGGAGCGGGAACCCTTTGAAATTGCTCCCTGAGTTCGTGCTAGGAGACTGCTAATCACACTGTATCGTCTCTTCCGGAGATTCTATAAGAAATTCTCTCCTGGGGCCAGTGCTGTGGCGCAACCGGTTAATGTCCTGGCCTGAGGTGCCGGCATCCCTTATGGGTGCTGGTTCTAGTCCCAGCTGCTCCACTTCCCATCCAGCTCTCTGCTACAGCCTGGGAAAGCAGTAGAAGATGGCCCAAGTGCTTGGGCCCCTGTACCTGCGTGGGAGACCCGGAAGAAGTTCCTGGCTCCTGGCTTCAATCAGCGCAGTTCTGGCTGTTGCGGCCAATTAGGGAGTAAACCAGCAGATGCAAAACCTGTCTCTCTCTCTCTCTCTCTCTCTCTGTCTCTCCTCTCTCTGTGTAACTCAGACTTTCAAATAAATAAATAAATCTTAAAAAAAAAGAGAAATTCTCTTCTGAGGCTCAAAGTCAGAAATGAATATGCTTTTCCCCAAACTACTAATTGAAATTAATTTTTTCACTTTATAGTTCTTTAACACATGGACCTGCTTATTTCTTTGAATGGATGCTAGCAAACTGAGAATCAAATATGAAGTCTAACCTTCATATTTTGCCTTCTACAACGGGTAAGTTTTAAACATTTTATGGTTTAATTTCTAATTTTTATGTAATAACATTACCTTCTATTTCCTTCAATCTCTTCTATTTTCATTTTTATATTTTCCTGTGTTCCTCTCCAAGTCAATTCTAATAGATTTTCCTTCATTTTCATCTATTTAAACCTCTAAAATAGGAATTGAATAAATAAATAAAGACTGGAGTATTTGGCACTTTGAATTATTCCTCAGAGACAAATAAATATCTTTTTTCCTAAATTGATACACCAAAATACACAATTATATAATTTTATAGAATTGGAGCAATTCTAAGTAATATTATCCAAGTTTACTAATTAATATGAAACAGACCATTTCATGAAATATTGGCAATGGGGCGGGCCCTGTGACACAGTGGGTTAAGCCCCAGCCTGTGCATCCCATATGGGTGCCAGTTCTAGTCCCTGCTGCTCCGCTTCCAATCTAGTTCCCTGCTAACTCACCTGGGAAAGCAGTGGAAGATGGTCCAAGTACTTGGGCCCCTGTATCCATGTGGGAGAACCAGATGAAGCTCCTGGCTCCTGGGTTTGGCCTGGCCCAGCCCCAGTCATTGCAGCCATGTTGGGAATGAACCAGTAGATGGAAAATCTCCCTCTCCCCTTCTCTCTCTCTCTCTGTCTCTCCCTCTCTCTCTGTAACTACACCTGTCAAATAAATAAGCAAATCTTTTTTTTTTTTTTTTTTTTTTTTTTTTTTTTTTTTTTTTTTTTGCCAGGCAGAGTGGACAGTGAGAGAGAGAGACAGAGAGAAAGGTCTTCCTTTTGCTGTTGGTTCACCCTCCAATGGCCGCGGCCGGCAAGCTGCGGCTGGCGCACCACGCCTATCTGAAGGCAGGAGCCAGGTGCTTATCCTGGTCTCCCATGGGGTGCAGGGCCCAAGGACATCCTCCACTGCACTCCCTGGCCACAGCAGAGAGCTGGCCTGGAAGAGGGGCAACCAGGACAGAATCCGGTGCCCCGACCGGGACTAGAACCTGATGTGCCGGCGCCACAAGACGGAGGATTAGCCTATTGAGCCGCGGCGCCGGCCTAATAAGTAAATCTTTTAAAACAATTTTTTAAATAAAGAAATATTGGCAGGAGGCCCCCAAAGCCAAGGCCAGGGGCAACAGAAAGGAAGGCAGTGACTCAGGAAGCTGTTCTAAAGGGAAGACAGCAGGCATTTGCTCCAGAGCTGTAAACGACAGGGGATGACTCCCATCTGTGAAGCACTGCACAGCGACCTGCAAGGTCTGTCCCTGCAGACCCTCAGACTGAGAACTTACTTGGAATAAGGGACTCTTCAAATTCAAGATCATCCAGAATGAAGATGAACTCCTCATAAAAGACAGACAGAGAAAGAGGGGAAGGCCAAGAGGAAAATGAGGCAGAGAAGGTAGGGCAGCTCCCAAGCTGAGCGGAGTCAGGGATTGCTGGCAACCTCAGAAGCTGGGAGAGTACCAGGGCAGGTTTTCCCTTAGAGCCACCATTAGGAACCAAACCTGGTAATTCCTCCGCTTTGGTCTTCTAAATCCTTGGTAAACATGTTAGAGCAGCATCAGGAAAGCAAGACACCATCATGCGTCCCAAGATGCAGATTCAGGCGCACAGCAATGGAACTGGGCTGAGCCAGTGAGGATGATGATGGACACACAGCAGCTCTCCCTCCTCACCAACAAGCCAAGCACATTGTTCTCTGCCACTCCAAGGCCATCAAAAAATCCCAAGGGAAATGAGTGTGGTTTCTCTACCCTAGGATTCCAGGACCAAGTTGGAGGGTGTGATAGGCCTTCATTCTTCACTTCCTTAATAAAACAAAATATCCATTTTCATCTATATGAAAGACAGAGCAAGAGACCGAGAGAGAGCTTCCACCCACTGGTTCATTCCCCAAATGACTACAACAGCCAGGGTTGGGCCTCTCCAAAGCAGGGGCCTGGAACTCCATTTGGATCTCCCACATGGAAGGCAGGAGCCACAGCACCTGAGCCAGCACCTGTCATATCCAAGGATACACCAACAGGAATCTGGATCAGCAGCAGGGTAGCTGGGACTTAGCAGAATAGGCTTTGCAATATGTGATGTGAGCAACACGAATAGGGCTTTACCCACTGTGTCACAATGCTTGTCCTGGACAAATCTTCTAAAATTAACAACAAGCAAAGATGATAATGAGCTATTACATAACTACCAAGAGACAGAGCAGTAAGAAAGAGTAAAAAAGTAAGAAAGAAAATGCTGAGAAAATGCAAAACCTAAGTGAGGGGCCAGAGTTCTAGTGGAATGGGTTAAGCCACTGCCTGCTATGCCAACATCCCATATGGGCACAGGATTGAGTCCCAGCTGTTTCTCTTCTAACCCAGTTCCCTGCTAATGGCCTGGAAAAGGTAGCAAAAAGTCGCTTAAATGCTTGGGTGCCTATCGCCCACATGGAAACCTGGAAGAAGTTCCTAGATCCTGGCTTAAGTCTGGACCAGGCCCATCTTTTGCAAGCATTTAGGGAGTGAAACAGTGGATGGAAGCACACTCTCTCTCTCTCTCTGTCTCTCTCTCTCTCTCTCTGTGAGTGTATGTACTTTTTTTTTTTTTTACAGGCAGAGTCGACAGCAAGAGAGAGAGAGAGACAGAGAGAAAGGTCTTCCTTTGCCGTTAGTTCACCCTCCAATGGCTGCCGCGGCCGGCGCGCTGTGGCCGGTGCACCGCACTGATCCGAAGGCAGGAGCCAGGTGCTTATCCTGGTCTCCCATGCGGGTGCAGGACCCAAGCACTTGGGCCATCCTCCACTGCACTCCCGGGCCACAGCAGAGAGCTAGCCTGGAAGAGGGGCAACCGGGACAGAATCCGGCGCCCCGACCGGGACTAGAACCCGGTGTGCCGGCACCGCTAGGCGGAGCATTAGCCTAGTGAGCTGCGGCATCGGCCTGTATGTACTCTTTCTTTCAAACAAATAATAAATATTTAAAAATTGAATGAGGGCCGGCGCCGCGGCTCGCTAGGCTAATCCTCCGCCTAGCGGCACCGGCACACCGGGTTCTAGTCCCGGTCGGGGCGCCGGATTCTGTCCCAGTTGCCCCTCTTCCAGGCCAGCTCTCTGCTGTAGCCCAGAAGTGCAGTGGAGGATGGCCCAAGTGCTTGGGCCCTGCACCCCATGGGAGACCAGTATAAGCACCTGGCTCCTGCCTTTGGATCAGCACAGCGCGCCGGCCACGGCAGCCATTGGAGGGTGAACCAATGGCAAAGGAAGACCTTTCTCTCTGTCTCTCTCTCCCACTGTCCACTCTGCCTGTTAAAAAAATAAAAAAAAAATTGAATGAATATATTAGACAGTAATGAAGGAGAAGTTAATATTGTTCAAGAAAAACATTTTTTCTATTGGAAAAATAGAAGTTACTTCATAAAATAAATTTAATAAGAAAATATGAAGTTTAATGTGTGTATTACAGAATAATCTGGCTGTTCTTTTTACTCTATTCATGCTCAAATAAAGGGAAAAATATCCAAATTTTTAGAAAATGATTTGCAATACCTAATTTCACCAGAAGATGGTAGAACAGGGTCAAAACCTAGAAAAAAATACTGTTTTATATTTTTCTCTTAAGTTCACAAAAATACTGAGATATTTTGAGTTTTTTATTCAGAAGTAAAATTTAGAAAAGTGATATGACAGGTTGGTTGGTTGGTTGGTTGATATGCTTGGTATTCTGTTTCATTTGGGGTAGGGAAAGGCAAATGGGGAGAACTCCACCGAGGATGTAAATATTGACATGGGAGTTCCTTGGAATGTCAAATTAACGTAGCAAGAAGTTAAGCCTGTAAAATTTGTAAAGAACTATGAGTTTATCAAAGAAACCATATTTTAAAAAACTGAATTGATTTGGAAGAACTTTATGAAAGTTGAGGAAAGAACTATTTACCCATCCACAATTTTCTACTTAAACACCTTAAAGATTGGGGTCCAGGGAACACTGAGCAGGATAAAGAAGGATTCTAACAAAAATCCCTAGTGTGTCTCTTGTGAGGCATCTCCTGTCCCTCTCCTTATCCCTCTCCATTTCCCATCTCATCCACCAATCTCTACTAAGGACCACGCGATTTGGATATTCTTCAGAGGGAACTGTAGCTGATGAGCAGGGAACATGGCGGGGGGAAAGGGATGCAGAAAACAGCAGGTGATGTGCAGCCTTCCAGGTTCTGGAGCTTCAGAGACAAATAGCATCTAGTGTCTGCATAGAAAACTTAAGTGCAGGTGTTGAGAGCCGCTGTCTACCTGGTGTTCCTTCCATCTTGCTCTCACTAGGGGTCTCCCACCCCTCCATTCACCAGGGGTCCCAGGTCACAGGGAACGAGCACTGTGAACCTGAGGAATCATTGGCTCAGTGGTGCCAAAGGGCAAAAATCACCACAATTGGAAGATTTTTATTAGCTTTGTTGTCAGTACTAGAATGGAGCAGCCCTTCAGCCCACCCATAAAACAGGGTAAGTGTCCCAGTGGGCTGAGCAGAACAGGTTGGTTTTATAGACAAAGACTGAAAAAAGTAGAAACAAGAACAAAAGGTGGATTGGCCATTTCAGAGTTCCTTTCCTTGTAAGAAGGGAACAGAAGCATAGAAATAACTGCTTAGTTAGCACCAGGATCCTTCAGGCTCCCTCTGTTGTGTAAGGATTAATGCAGAGGGCATTTTGTTTACCAGGCTGGCGGAAACTGGCTGTTTGGGAAAGCTGGCAGTTCCCTCCCTCTCCTGATCTCTTCTGAAGGTCAGATAAAAACTCTCTCAGCTTTGGTTTGGTGACATGGAACATGAGCATGGGTGATTCCATTTTGATTTTTTTTTTTTTGATAGGCAGAGTTAGACAGTGAGAGACAGAGAGAAAGGTCTTCCTTCCATTGGTTCACCCCCAAATGGCTGCTACAGCCAGCGCCCTGCGCCAATAGGAAGCCAGGAGCCAGGTGCCTCCTCCTGGTCTCCCATGCAGGTGCAGGGCCCAAGGACCTGGGCCATCCTCCACTGCCTTCCCAGGCCACGGCAGAGATCTGGACTGGAAGAGGAGCAACTGAGACAGAATCCAGTGCTCCAACCAGGACTAGAATTCAGGGTGCTGGTGCCGCAGGCAGAGGATTAGCCAAGTGAGCTGCAGCGCCGACCTCCATTTTGATTTTTAACCTAGTCTGTTAAGGCACAGTGTAGGACCTTAGTCCAAAGCAGTGACCTCCTATGAATGTTCACTTAACACCACCAAGTTCTTCCCTGAAGGCCCTGACACCTTGCTGTGCCCCCCTACCTGGGGACCTGACCCTGAGTTGTCTGGATCATTCACCTGGATTTCTCCCAAAACCCCAAGCTCCTGGCCTGTGGGGATCTCTGAGGCTTGAGCCATCTTCCCAGCCCAGCCACACCTCACTTTTTCTCCATGCATGGAATAGCCCTTGTTGCCCCAGCAACGACCTAGTCCTGCCTTTGAATTTGTTGATGCCTGCAGAGTGGGCTCATTAAGGCTGATGTTGACGGACAAGCACTTCAAGCAACCTACACAGACAGGCAAGATGTGAAAGTCAATTACCCCCAAAAAACTACAATATGTATTTACACCAAAATGCATAAGACTGCCTCTTTGTAGCACAATAGACAAACTGTAAGGCATCAAAATTGCCTTTTGTATTTTTATTTCTTAGAAATGATCAAAGTAGAGATTAAAGGACAAGTTCTGAGTTTCTGTTTCCAGATCTGCTATTTGCCTGCTGTTGACCTTGAATAAGTTACTTCACATCCCTGAGCTTCATGTAGAAAACCAAGAATAACACCCACCTTAGAGATTGTGGTGAGGAACAAATGAAACAATCTATGTTAAAAATCTTAGCGTGGTACTCGGAACACAGCAAGCGTCAATAAATGATGGAATAAAATTACACTACTAAAGGGTTCTTGCCTGGAGCATGTGGGGAGTGAGTCAGTGGATGGATGATTATCTTTTTTTTTTTTTTTTTTTTTTTTTTTTGCTTGAGTAATGCAATCCTGTGTGTGTGTGTGTGTGTGTGTGTGTGTGAAATTTGCTGGAATTCTCCAAGCAAGACATCTTTGGCTGCTTTGCTTTTTTTTTTTTTTTTTTTTAAGATTTATTGATTTATTTGCAAGTTAGAGTTACACAGAGAGAGGAGAGGCAGAGAGAGGGAGAGAGAGAAAGAGAGGTGTCTTCCATCTGATGGTTCACTCCCCAATTGGCCGCTATGGCCGGAGCCATGCCAAGCCGGAGCCAGGAGCCAGGAGCTTCTTCCAGGTCTCCCATGTGGGTGCAGGGGCCCAAGGCCTTGGGCCATCTCAATACTGCTTTCCCAGGCCATAACAGGGAGCTGGATCAGAAGAGAAGCAGCCGGGACTAGAACCGGCGTCCATCTGGGATGCCGGTGCTTCAGGCCAGGGCTTTAACCCGCTGCACCACAGTGCTGGTCCCTATCTATCTATCTGTCTGTCTGTCTCTCCTGTATCCCTCTCTCCCTCATTCACCCTTCCTTTCAAATAAATCAGTAGGTTTTTTTTAAATTACATAGTAGCATGTTAAAGCCATTTACTAATTAATTAAGAACTCTGAAAGTACCAGTATTCCAATTTTTATTACTTATTTTATTCTAAAAATTTCAAGTGGCAAACATATAAAGCATCCATTAAAAAGGATGGATTTTTCATAGTTGATCTCCCCTTTCTCCAGAGTGCCTCTCTGTTGTCTTCCTTCTGCTACTTGCACTTTTCATTGCATTTTCTTTATATATTTAAAGCAAATACATATTTTTTTTAATTCAAGGTGAAACGGCAGTAAAGTGAAGAGAAAACCTTCCCTGCCACTCTAGACTTCCCTGTCTTTATTTCCTTGAAGTAATCCTATCTTCTTTGAATTCCTACCCATCTTTCAAGCTTCTGAACCTTTTTTTCATGCACAGGAGATCATATGATCTCTTGCTTTTTTAATCACAATAATATATCATATCATATAGCATAGATTTATAGTATTTTTTCTTTTTTTTTTTCATTTTACTTGAAATGGAGAGAAAGAGACTGATTGATTTCTACTCTCTAGTTTACTCCTCTATGCCTGCAAAACACAGGCTGGGCCAGGTTGAAGCCAGCAGCCTGAAACAATCCAAGTCACACATG
This sequence comes from Oryctolagus cuniculus, assembly GCF_964237555.1. Classification (NCBI taxonomy): domain Eukaryota; kingdom Metazoa; phylum Chordata; class Mammalia; order Lagomorpha; family Leporidae; genus Oryctolagus; species Oryctolagus cuniculus. The sequence continues at coordinate 111,367,168 of NC_091437.1, forward strand.
AGTGGCAGGGACCCAGTTACTTGAGCCATCATATGCTGCCCTCAAGGCACACAATAGTAGACAGCTAGATTTGAAGAAAAACCAGGACTTGAATCCAGGCACTCCAGATACAGAATGCAGGTGACCCAAGCAGCAACTTAACTACTACTCTGCCAAACACCTGTCCCTATTGCATCATCTTTCGTGGCTGCATAGTAGCCCTTTGCTTAGATGTAACACACTTCAATGAGTTCCCCCACAAATAGGCCTTTTGGTCGTGATTCTTGTTTATATAAATAACAATATTTCATTCACTTTTGCACTTAGGTATTTTCACACTTCAGCAGGAATATATATATAGGGCAAATTTCTAGAAATGCTACTATTATATCAAAGGTCAGTATGATTTTTATTTAAACAGACACCTCTCCCAAACTGTCTCTCACCCCCTGGAGGTGGCAACACATTGCACTCCTGTCTCCTAATGCAGCATAAGAGTATCTGCTTGCCTGCAACCTTCCACCATATGTATTGTCCAAGTTTTAAATTATTTAACCCGAAAAATGAAAAAATGGCATTGTCATATTAATTCTTGCTTTGAAAATTGAGTGAAACTGAACACTTATTAATCAGCTATATTTTTATAAACTGTAAAATTATTTCCCCTTTTTATTATTTTTAATTTGTAAGTGTTCTTTCTACAGTAAAGGAATTAATCCATGATCTTCCATTTGTGATACAGTGTTACAATTTTAGAAGAAAATATTTATGTCACTATATATGTCTATATACCATATATAGAAACTGTCCCATATGTGTAACTCAAAAGAGAAAAATAAAATGATAGAAATAAGACTGATTTTATAGATTAAATGTCACTCTAGTATTTGCTTATTGTAAGTAGTAAAATAAATCAAGCTATACCAACTAATAAATCACTCATTTACAGTATTTATCTACCCATACAAGTGACCCACAGAGATAGGAATGGTATATCAGTCCTAATATCACTTTATAAAAAATTACTGGGCTGGAGATCAGGCCATATTTATCTGGTCCAGAGAGCAAAGTTTTAGGACTTGCCTCTTTTAATTATTTCATGGTGGGTATTTACAGTCTTCAGGATATTTGATTAAGTAATTCTGGGGGGAAAAAACAGTGCTGATGAAAAACAGTGACAGCAGCAAAAAGAAGTGAAATGATCATACTCTCTTGTATAAACTCTATTGGATGATGAACACTAACACTATAACTGAAAATAAAATCACTGTTTGAGTGCTGAAATCCCCATTAGCCTGGTGGTAGATGCCTACAATCCATATCAAAGTACCTGGATTTGAGCACAGGCTCTAGCTCTTAACTCCAGCTTCCTACCAATGCAGGTCCTGGGAGGCAGCAGTGATGGCTCAAGTAATTGAGTTCCTGCTACCCCCATAGGAAACCTGGATTGAGGCCGGTGCTGTGGCTCACTAGGCTAATCCTCCGCCTGCAGCACTGGCACACCGGGTTCTAGTCCCAGTTGGGGCGCCAGATTCTGCCCCAGTTGCTCCTCTTCCTGTCCAGCTCTCTGCTGTGGCCCAGGAAGGCAGTGGAGGATGGCCCAAGTGCTTGGGCCCTGCACCCGCATGGGTGACCAGGAGAAGCACCTGGCTCCTGGCTTCGGATCAGTGCGGTGTGCCGGCTGCAATGCACCGGCCATGGTGGCCACTTGTGGGGTGAACCAACAGAAAAAGGAAGACCTTTCTCTCTGTCTCTCTCTCTCACTGTCTAACTCTGCCTGTCAAAAAAACAAACAAACAAACAAACAAAAAAAAACCTGGATTGAGCTCCCAGCTTCACTACTGGCCGTTGTTGGTACTTGGGGAGTGAAACAATGAATAGGAGTACCTCTTGTTCTCTGTCTCTAATACATACATAAAATTTCTTTTAAATATCTCCATTTTCCAGTGAAAAACATACAAGTTGGACTATAAGTTTCTGATGTATCAAAATTTAATCTTAAGATTTTTTATTTTTTCATAATTACAAAATTTTCAAAAATATTTGCAGACTAAATATTAAATTAAGAGATACCTGTAACTATCTTGAATGTTACCTAGTTAACATCATACACTGGATCTTAAATATGTCAGTAATGACAGGATAAGTATATTTATTCCCCATATCTAACTATGCCTTTTATGCATATAATTCAGCATTCATTCACATATACATTCTTTATTTCTATAATATTTTATTTATTTAATACTGAAGAGAATTTCTTCATCTACTGTTTCCAGTTACTTCGATGCATCTAGTACTTATCATATTATTAATCTTTTGCAGTGGTTTATTTTAGGAAAATAAATACAGATAACAGGAAAAACTATAGACCAAAAAATGCTCAAAATAAAGATCAACATTATCCAACAGGAGCCACCTGCTGCCATGTCCTTGGAGCTTTAGGGTACCCTATTCATGGTGAAAGGATCTCTGTTGGATTAATGTTAATACTGAAGTTAATGGATCTGACTTAAAATAGGACAAATGGCTGTAGAGGTCATCTTCTTACAAAAGTGCAGATAGAGATGATTCTGTGATCCTCGAGTTTCTCTTACTCCACATATGTCTTGATTTCTGGGAATGACCTGATTTAGACGATTGTGCAGACCCAGGGCTCTGAGAGTGAGGAGATGCCCTTCGCATGAGGTTCCGGGAAATCACCCTCTGCAGATTCTTCATGGAAGCCCCTGCAGCCATGGTAATCACCCAGGGGTGATCCAGCGCCTGGCTGGCCGACATGCGATGACTGGCCTCCAACATCAGCAGTTTGTCTATAAAGTCTTTTGCCAAGTGGGAAATACTTGGCCAAGGCTGAGAAAAAAACAAAAAATAGAATAAGATAAAGGCACACACCAAGAATCATATTCTTCATTATACGTATTAGTGTCTACCAAATCCAAAAATCTTTTTCAAATAAACAAATTGAATATGGTCATTAGTGAACATAAGAATCCACTTTTGAAATAAGCAAAAACAAAAACAAATAAATAAGACCTCTTGAGGAAAAAAAAAGAAAAACAAATAAAACACAGAAATTCTCCTCCCTGCTGTTCAATGAATGAGAATGACCTTTCCAGAAATCTGCCCAGCAAGGTGTCCTTAGCAATATGCATTCACACATCACACTACCAGGAGCTGGACACAGCAAAGCAGCTGCTGTTGAAGCAGCACATCTGAGAATGATCTAGAGCAGAAAGTGCAAAGTGGAAAGGATTTGAGGCCTCCCCAACTTTTCTGTCCCTCTGAAAGCTTACTCTGGACTAAGGACACCTGCATCTGCACAGCCTGGAGCAAGCAGGGGAAGAACAGGAAGAACAGGAAGAGCCCTTCACCAAAGGATCCACCCACTCTACATTTCTTCAAACCCAGGGCCCTCTCCTTCCCAATCATGTGGCTGGCTGCAAATGGCAGTCAGCAGATAGCAAAGCCATGACATAGTACAATATGCACAGCATTTGCATGTCTTCTAAGTACAAAAGGAACAGTTTATACCACCATTGTGAGGATGGGGGCAAGAAGCCTTTGATTTACACCCAATCTTGTTTCCCCTCATCTCCAACAAGCACACAGCACATGCCTAGAACAAAAAAGCATAGTTTTGTATCCCTTGTTCTCTACAAAGTAGAAATGTTGAGAAAATTGCCCATATATCTTCTGTATCTCAAACACAATTTCTGATTTCTTAAAAGTTGTATCTAACTTGAAAGATAAAGAAATCCTGGCCGGCACCACAGCTCACTAGGCTAATCCTCCGCCTGTGGCGCCAGTACTCCAGGTTCTAGTCCCGGTTGGGGCACCGGTTCTTTCCCAGTTGTTCCTCTTCCAGTCCAGCTCTCTGCTGTGGCCTGGGAGTACAGTGGAGGATGGTCCAAGTGCTTGGGCCCTGCACCCGCATGGGAGACCAGGAGGAAGCACCTGGCTCCTGGCTTCGGATCGGCCATTTGGGGGGTGAACCAAGGAAGGAAGACCTTTCCCTCTGTCTCTTTCTCACATTGTCTAACTCTGCCTGTCAAAAAAAAAAAAAAAAAAAATAAGGAAATCCTTATTATCTATTGTCTTGGCCTTGTGGAAGGAAAATCAGACTCTACACACAAACACACTCTTCAACTTCATTACACCCCACTAGCCTAGAATTTGAATAACAAGAAATCAGTAAAGGAATTGCTCTTCTTTTTTGCTTCAGCTTATTTAGGTAAATGAGATATGAAAACAACTTTTCCCAAAAATAAGAGTCATAAAATAAACAAATATATTTGCCAAATACTCAAACACAGGACAACTACAATATAAACCCTGCAAGTCTAGACAAGGTACATCAATGCCTTACATAATGTCGTACCCTCTGATTCTGGCTTAGAATCTCCTTGGCCTCAGATCCAGACACATTTATCTGGGTTCAAGACCATTTAAATGAAGAGTAAATTAGATGTCTTCAGTGGAATATTTTAAGACAAGCCATTGAATCTTTCTGGAAAGAATATAAGATATGCACAACAAGGTTTATGGCAAGCTCATTATGATGACCCCAAATGAATGTACATTTAAAATGCAATTACAGAAAATAAAGTAACTGGTGTACTGGGGGAAAAAATTCTTTAGCCAAAGCCTATTATTCAAATACAAGTCATAAATTACAGAATTCCTGAGCCATAAAGAACAACTAGAGAATGTCTGGGAATCAATTTCATGTTACCTTTTAGAAAAGGGCAGGTACAGGAAGAAAAAGAGTTCCTATTTTATTTTTATCTTTTATTCTAAATGTCCTTTTTGTTGATGTTTAATGAAGTATAAAATAGACTATATCTCTGATGTAAATAAATTAAACTGAGTGTATTTGCTCAAAATCTTTAAAAGTGTTATAAGAACAAAACCAATTAGGCGCCACACATTGAATTAAGCTCCCCACTTTCACTTAAAGACATCATCCAGATCATCAACTTTTGCATCCACCCCATGTCCAGGGAAGCTTAGCAGTCTTGAGTAAACACTTTTAACACATCTTAGCGTGGAAAAGCCCAGGAATGAGGTCAGCAGAACTGAACTAGACAGGCTATCCAGCTCACACTGCCTGCCATTACACAAAAGAGGAAAGTCCTATCACTTTCACAGGATTGTTCATTAGACCTAAGTTAAATAAGAATATAAAAATGGTTTTCACAGTATAAGCTATCAAGGAGATTTATGTTGTTGTTCTCCTTACTATTAAATCCACACAACTTAATTCCCTCCTTGGTTCTTCTGTAGACTCATTCACTAACTACATGAGAGGTCTTCACAAAACTCATGGAAAGTACATATTAAAAAAAATGCTATGCATGATTTCCAAAAATTTTGCACCAAAATTAATTTATGCTTTAATTCTATGGTCCCATAGACTTTTTGAAGTGCTTTTGTATTTAGATAATTGGAATATGAATATTATCCAGTACTTTTCAGGCCAATTCCAATTATCTTTATCATGATAAATGTTAATCCCCCCAAAAAACTCAAAGGCTTGGTAAGAGATAATGAACAACATAAAAAGACAGTTCTTTCTTTTATCCCAAGATCATTCAATAGTTTAATATTTTGATGTTTGTGGATGATTCAGGCCTTTTTTTCCTCCTTTTCTCATGTAGTACTTTACTTCTTCTGTCATCTTCTCTAATCAAAGTTAGCCAAACTGTCTAAAACAACACCACAAACAAAGATATAAAGCTGAAATTTAATTCAGCAATTGCACTACTTACTAGCTTGGGGAATAAAAGGAGCTTAGAGAGATGGGATTTTATATTCTATAAAAACCTTGACTCACCTTCAAAAGAAAAAACAAAGTAAGAAATGATTTTAGCTTACTGCTTTTCAATTTCCTAAAGAACATTTTTCTTCTAATGTGTAAGAGTCTGGCTCTGTTAGCACTACGCACCCTTCAGCCTACTCTGGTGCAGGCGTTGCCATTTTCAGCACTGTGCCCAGACTGCCTGCCTGTCTTGCTCTCTGCGGGTCTCCCCAGCTTCCCAATAGGTGGCTCCAGCTCCATCCCTTCCTGACCTCCTTCTCCTTTCTGTCCTCTTCCTTGGTCTGGCAGCCAGCACCTACTTCCTTCTCCAGTTTTCTGAATCTGCTCTCAAATTAGCTTCTCTGTTCCCGGTTCTCTTTACCCACAGCTTTTTGTACTGTAGCCCCCTTCCCGCGCCTCCCCCTGAGGGTCCCAGGAGTCTTTATGGGGATTCCTGGCACCCCCTCCAAGAAATAAGTCACACATTCATGATTCACTTTATTCATCCTCTTCTTTTTACAGACACTAAATAATAGAGCTAACATAACGACTTGTGCAAGCGATGAATAATATGCAAAAACTGCCGTGGCTATTTTTCTACTCTAATCACTATCCCCTATATGTAAAGGTAACACATAAGGGACCAGTATCTGTTGTGGTGCAGCAGATTAAGCTGCTGCTCGCAGCACTGGCATCCTAAACAGGAGCACTAGCTTGAATCCCCGCTGCTAGGTTGCTGGTTGATCAGCTCCCCATACAGCTCCCTGCTAATGCTCCTGGGAAGGCAGAGGAAGATGGCCCAAGTGTTTGGGTCCCTGACACTCATGTGGGAGATTCTAATGGAGTTCCAGGCTCCTTGTTTTGACCTGGCCCAACCCCAGCCTTTATGGCCATTTGGGGAGTGAACCACAGGATGAAAGATCTCTCTGTCTCTTCTCTCTCTCTCTCTCTCTCTCTCTCTCTCTCTTTCTCTCTCTCTTCCTTTCAGATAAATAAATCTTTAAATAAACAATAATTAAAGGTACAACATATACAGTCAAAGTGAAATGTACCATTAAAATTTCAATTTCAATTCCTAGAGATACTGGGTTTAAGGAAAAGATTTACAGCCTTTAACTTTAAGCTTAGTCGGAGAAGAGATGAAGAAAGAGATAGCCTTTTCCCCCAAGCATATATCTTCCCACATGATGTTGATCATACTAGATACAACTTATATTCTGCTTTTTCTTATACTTGGGAGCAGATTTGAAACACTTTCCAATGTCCTTATCATTATTAAACACACAAAATTTAGAGACTATCATACTTCATAGCATAGATGTCCCATGATGTATTCAAACATTCTCTTTGATTCTTTTCAATGTTTCACTTTTGTAAATACAGCTCAGATGAACATCCTTACACTGAAAGCTTTGCTGCATTTGGGACTACTCCCTTAGAATCTTAGAAATTAAATTGTCAGTTCAAAATACATAATTTTAAGTTCTAGATGTGTATTTTCAAACTACTTTCTCAGACACCTATGACAATTCTTTCTACCACCAGTCATTGAGAAGGCTAACTAGGTTGTACCCTTAACAGAAATGAGTAGAACTGAGTTGTTGATTATTTTTATTTTTACCAATTTGAGAGACAAAAATATTTGTGTTTTCTTTGTTCATTAATGAGGCTGAGGCTGGGTATTTTTCAAACTTTTAAAATGAATGATATTGCATTGTCTGGAAATTCTTCTCATCCTGCTCTACTTCTCTATATAAATTTTATTTTTTAAAAGATTTCATTTATTTATTTGAGAGGTAGAGTTACAGACAGTGAGAAGGAAAGACAGAGAGAAAGGTCCATTGGTTCACTCCCCAAATGGCTGCAATGACCGGAGCTGTGCCCATCCAAAGCCAGGAGCCAGGTGCTTCTTCCTGGTCTCCCATGTGGGTGCAGGGCCCAAGCACTTGGGCCATCTTCTACTGCTTTCCCAGGCCACAGCAGAGAGCTGGATTGGAAGAAGAGCATCTGGGACTAGAACCGGCACCCATATGAGAGGATTAACCTAATGTGCCATGGCCCCAGCCCCATCTCTATATAAATTTTCATAATCATTCATCAGTCCGTATGACTTTTTAAAAGCATACATGTAGGGCTGGTGCCGCGGCTCACTAGGCTAATCCTCCACCTGCGGCACCGGCACACTGGGTTCTAGTCCTGGTCGGTGCGCCGGATTCTTTCCCGGTTGCCCCTCTTCCAGGCCAGCTCTCTGCTGTGGCCTGGGAGTACAGTGAAGGATGGCCTAAGTGCTTGGGTCCTGCACCCCATGGGAGACCAGGAGAAGCACCTAGCTTCTGGCTTCGGATCAGCGCAGTGAGCCGGCCGCAGTGGCCATTGGAGGGTGAACCAACGGCAAAAGGAAGACCTTTCTCTCTCTGTCTCTCTCTCTCACTGTCCACTCTGCCTGTCCAAAAAAAAAAAAAAAAAAGAAATTAAAAAAAAAGCATACATGTAGAAGATGGTACTGAAGTTCAGTCAAAGTGGAAAGTATTTTTAAAGTTTTTTTAAATTTTAATATCCTTATGATTTTGCTATACATACAGATGTTATTTACATCTGCATACTTAATAAAACTATCAATATTTTTCTTCATGAGAAATTAAAAGTAAAACAAATAGATTCAATTGCTCTACCTTAAATGAATCTCCTATTGTGTTGGACTTCCCTTACAAGCATTGGCAACTTCTCTTCCCTACTCAAAACAACAAAAATTTAACACATTCATGAACACTGGGAGTTCCAAGTTTAAATGATGGGTAAATATTTCACACAAGCTGTGAGGTTAAACATTGCACTGAGGAAACACTACATCACAAAAAGGATCATCTAGATTTAAGGCAGAAAATCTCTCACCAAACACACAAGCATCCTGCTGAGCTTCTAGATACACATTAGCCTCATCAGCCAGCTCAGCTGTGCATGCGACTGAAGGAAAACCTGCAAACTCACCTAGCTATACAACTGTCAATGTCAAGTGCTAACCACAGACAGCTAGTCACCCAGGCCTTGATATTCTGAGACCAATGGCTCTCAGCCAGGAGCAATTTTGCCACACCAGAGACATTTTTTAAAATGACATTTTCTGGAGTCATAACCAGGGTAGGCACCTTACTGGAATCTAGTGATGGAGGCTAGGAATGATCCTAAATGTCCTACAATGCAAACGACAGCAAGCATCCCCCAGCCCCCACCACAGCAGCTACCTCCATCCCAATAAAGAATAGTCCAATCTTAGAGGTTAACAGTGCCAAGGATGAGAAATCCCACTCTAAACCAACACAATAGGAATAGAAAAGGATCTCTTACCTCTCCTGTATAATTATATTTGCCTTTCAGAATCTTTCTATAAAGCCTTGTATGGCTTTCATCATCAAAAGGTAGAAAGCCGCTAAGCAAAACATAGGTGATTACACCAAGAGCCCACATGTCCACAGCGCTGGTGTAGGGTTTTCTTAGCAAAATCTCAGGGGCAACATACTCGGGGGTCCCACAGAGAGTCCTCATCATCCAGTCACCACCTCTGTTCCCAACATGTGCCAGTCCAAAATCGGTGATTAAAATTTTTGACTCTGCACCTGGATGATAGTATAAGAGATTTTCAGGCTTTAGGTCCCGGTGAGTTATTCGCAAAGCGTGCAGATACCTAATCCCATCAGCAACCATCCGGAGGATTCTGACAGCATCCTGCTCTGTGAAGGATCCCTGAGCAGTGAGCCGATCGAAGAGCTCCCCTCCCATGGCCAGCTCCATCACCAGGTACACTCGGTCCTGGGCCTCGAAGATCTCCACTAGTCGGATGATGTAATGGTGACTGACGCGCCTCAGGACACTGAGCTCAGCCTCGCACGCCTCTCTGCCTTCCCTCACTGTGGTTTCCACCACCTTGATGGCAAAAGGTTTCTTGGTGGCCTTCTGCTCCACCCTGAGGACCTTGCTGAAACTGCCCGTCCCAATGAGAGCTTGGATGTCGTATCTGTTGGGCAGAAAAACACAATCTGTTATGGGAAGTGATGACTCCCAAGTTTGCCAAAGACCATGCTTCATATCATCACCATCTTTATATTCCTCCCACCACATTACTTACTCATTATCCATTGGTTTTGTTTACTACTTTTGAAAGCCACCCCAAGTTCTCTTTGGAAAGGGAGCAGTTGATAGAAAGCTATATAGGTGGTAGAAAGAGAGTCTGAATAATAATATCTAACATTTATTATATGTTTATCTTATTTCAGGAAATTTTTGAAAAGTCTTTTCTTGACCCAACCTTGTAGCATAGCAGGTAGAACCTTTACCTGTGGCGCCAGCATCCCAAATTGGTGCCAGTTTGAGTCCCGATTGCTCCACTTCTGATTCATCTCCCTGCTAATGCACCTGAGAAAGCAGTCAAAGATAGCTCAAGTGTTTGGGCCCCTGTCACCCATTTGGAGGACCCCAGTGAATTCCTGGCTCCTGACTTAGACCTGGCCCAACCCTGGCTATTGTGGCCAGTAGATGTTCCAACAGATGGAAGATTGATCTCTATCTCTCAATCTCTCTCTATCTCTCTCTGTCTCTGTAACTCTGCCTTTCAAATAAATAAATCTTTATAAAAATAAAATTTAAAAAAATCTTTTCCTTACAGAAACCATGCTATGTGATACAATCATATCCCCCCTTCTTCAGATAAGGATATTCAGGCTGAAAAAGAGCCATAGGATTTCCCAAGTACACACAGATTGCAGTTGGAATGAATGGGAATCAGATCCAACCTTTCCAATGGGTTTCACCAAAATTTCCCTGAAGAATTTTATGAGCTCCCTCTACCATCTTCTACCGTGCCCCCAGTCCATTTTTATCATTCTTTGACAACCACAACCAAATCAGAGAAGCTTATTCCTGTTTACAAGTTCTCAAAGGGGGATATCATATTAGGGAGGAGATACAAACAGCACACTTCTTTGTACCGCTTGGTTCTGAGTTCTCCCAGGCTCATCTTGTATATAATAGCATGTAATAAAGAAAAAGCAAACCCAGCTGTGCTATTATGAGAGCCAGATTTCAAAAGTCTGTAGGGGTAGCATCAGGGCTACAACACAGTCAGCAGCTTTCCAAATTTCCATCACCCTCTTTCCATCCTTGCGATCTCTAAGAGTAAAGAGAATTTTGACATGGATTGCAGGCCAATAATTTGAAAACTGTTTATCCCACACAACAGTCAGGAATTATTGAAAACTGTTTATCCCACACAACGATCAGGAAGTCAGCTCAAACTTTCAAGGCTAGGGATCTTAAACTTCATTTTTCTGGGGGCTGGCATTGTAGTGTAGTGAGTAAAGCCACTGCCTGTGACGCCAGCATCTCACATGGGCGCCAGGACAAGTCCCAGCTGCTCCACTTCTGATCCAGCTCCCTGCTTATGTGTCTAGGAAAACAGTGGAGGATGGCCCAAGTCCCCGGGGGCCCCATGTCCAGATGGGAGACCCAGAAAAGGCTCCTGGCTTGGATCTCCCTGGCCACTGCAGCCATTTGAGGAGTGAAACAGCAGATGAAAGATTTCTCTCTCCAAGTCTGACTTTCAAATAAAAATAAATTAAAAAGCAAACTATCTGTGTACATTTCTACTTAAATTTAAGGGTCATATCAAATTTAATCCTCCCCATTTAAGATTTAATCTTCTACCTTTTGTTAACAAATTATGATACAACTAGAAAAAATAGTAAAGAATGATTTAATCCAACCCCCCCCCTTTTTTTTTACCAATGAGGAAATCTGAAGAACAGGTTAGTTAATTGGTTAAGAATCAGGATTAGAATACAAATTTCTTTACTTGAACCACAAGTTAGTGCCCATGTCACTTTATTAAAATCTCTGCCAAGTAAAGTCTCCAGAGAATGCAGTGTACCCAGGAAGTACCAAGGTAGAAGGTAATTCTTCAAGTCACATACTCAGTACCAAAGATTCAAATGCAAATATCAATCTGTGCTTTAAATAGCCTTATTTCTTTGTGCTGAGCTTTGTCTTCTTGGGATTTTTATTTTTATTCCTTATATTCCTGCACTTACTGAATAAAAATGGCATTTATCTGTACCAGCTTTCAGAGAATAGCTTTGTTCTGCACAGTGCATTTAATTTTCTGGCCTATTACCTTATCAAAACAGATAGCAATTTAGTAATCTTAAATAGATTCTTTCCCCTCTTCTCTTTCCAACTCTGTTTTTTTTTTATTCACATGCACTCCCAGTGTGATTTTGAAGATAATCACAGGCATTTCAAAACTGATTGCTTTGCAGACCAACCAAGTATTACATTACCTCTGATGTGGATGAAAGCACTTGCAAATATTAATTTATCACTATGCCCTCAAAACTGCAGGCAAACTCATTTGCTCACAAAATTAATCATCAGATATCAGACTAACTGCCATTTCTGGAGAACCGCACTTTTGTTCAAGTAAGGGGTGTTTTATTCAGTACTGCTAAGGGATTTTCATCTACCAAATATTTGCAGAAGAGGGGAAATGCTAGTAATTTGGCATTGGAGGAAACAGTAGATTCTAAGCCAAGATTTAGATTAGTGGAAATAAACAGCCTTAGAGTGAGCTGAAGCCATATCCTTGACAAATTCCTGTAGCTACAGCCTTAGTTGGGAGTCCCGGCTGGCCATGGACAGTGATCATTTTCAAGACGTGTAACTATATCTCGGGTAGCACTTAGCTAGCCTTGAGGGGCAGGGGATAATAAATGCTGAATTAATGAATCATTCACTAAATATGTATTATCCCTGTATCATCAAATATATTTTTGGGAATATTAAGTAAGGGTGGAGTCAAACAGGGCACAATGTTCTTTAATTTTCCTCCACTTCTATTCCTCTACCTTCACACCCAGAAGGCAGCCTCAAAGTCAGTATTTTTTCTTGATTTTTTATTTATTTGAATGGCAAAGATACAAAGAGGACTTTCCATCTGCTATTTCACTCCTCAAATGCCTTCAACAGCTGGGCCTGGGCCAGGCTGAAGCTGCAACCTGGAAATCCAATTCAGGTCTGCCATGTGGGTGACAAGGACTCAAGTTTTTGAAATATCACCTGCCACCTCTCAGGGTGCACATTAGAAGGAGTAAGAAGCAAAGCTGGAACTTGAACCTAGGAACTCCAGCAAGGGAGCTAAGTATCCCAAGTGGTGTCTTAACTGCTGCCCTAAGTGCTTGTCCTCTCAAAGTCAACTTTGTAGGTGGTGCATTTTCCCATCATCCCAGAGATGACATAAACTCAAAACATTATTTTAACTTCAACTGTTAACAAACTGGGAATCTTGAAAATGGATTTAAAAAAAAAGGATAATAATATCACAATCTGTTTGATGGGAGCAATTGCCATGAGTTCCCAAGGAGAAAGTGAATATAGTCAGATTTAAATTCTATTATCTCTGTCCTGTAAGAATGTAATCACTATGGAGAGGAAAGAACTATATTCTAGGCCCAGTTCTACCCATAACTTCAACAAGTTATTTCACCTGCTGGGGCTCAACCCCTGGTGGATTAAAGATGAGCCTGGAGTTAAGTCTCTGCAACTTTTAGAATGCTGAGATCTAAAGGACTCCACGATCCCTCAGCACTCTAAGAGGTTGAGCCTACTCCAGGGGTGGGAGTTAGGAGGATAAATACCAGACCAGAACAGCATCATCTCCTTGTCTATAGACAGCCAAAGCACTGTTTAACCAGCTCAGTTTTGACAAGTTCAGTTACATCAGCTGGTTTTGCTCTGCTGTAAGTTTAGCAGCTATTAGACTGATCCTCCAGCTGTCATTGGATGTAATGTTGTCCAGGAAGCCAGGAAATGGCTCTGCTTAGACACCAGGCAGAGCACAATGAGGAAGTGAGCACACAGTTCTAGGCCAGAGGAGCCCTGGGAAGCCAGCTGAGCCACCCATCACTTGTCCTACCAAACCCCACACAGGGAAAGGGGGGAAGCCTGAGAAACATTCAGAAAAGATGGGAGTGGGTTTCATGTCTGGCTGTTGGAAGCCTAGTCCCTACCCCTAAAGCTCTTAATGCAGACTCTATCAGCTCCCAGTGTCTCTCCCTCAGCTTGCAGTTCCTCAGTTTTCCCTTTGCTGATGTTAAGTCAACTCCTTGTGAATAATCATTAAATTAAGGGAGTAGCACAAGGATGAAGCTGACCCCGCAAGACCCCGAAGACTCAGAATTCAATCATTTGCAACTTAGCACTAGCCTCTATTCTGAGAGCGTCACAGGAACTCTCAGGCCCGGGTCAAACAAAGTCACACCCAAGCTGCCCATAGGCCCCTGACAGACAGGCGCTTGGCTTTCTCATTACAAAAAGACCCATGCTGGGCCCTGTCACTGACCAATTAAAACAGTCCAGGAGCTGCTCACTCACTGCTCAACCCCAAATCTATGAGGTGTTCCGCCCTTAATCATTGCTCAATCCCAAATCTAAGATGCACTCCTAGGGAGTTAAGACCACTCTGGGAGTTCTAGAACCAAATGAATTCTTCCACCTCCCTGGTTGCAGTAATTGGCTTGCTGTGCTTTGGGCAAGCAGACTCTGTTTGGGGAGTGTTCTAAATAAAAAGCTTGTTCCACTAATTATAATCCTGTTTCCTTGAATTTAGTAGAGAATCCTTCACAAGCCAGGTCTGGCTAGATATAGCCCCAGTATATGAGTGGCAGGCTCCCTGCCCCCACAGACGCTGTTTGGGGTCATTGCTGCTCCAAGATCGGAAATTCCCTTCCTTTCCCCATCCTCTGTACTCCCTGCTCAGAGGTGTCAAAGGGAACTTGTGTGCAGAACACTTACTAAAAACACTAGGAAAGACTTCATTCCAGACTGTGGAAACACAGGTCAACAGGGAGAGGGAAGTGAACTCAACTCCACGGAAACCAGAGGCAGCGGAGATGCTAAGCCCTGGGGTGAGCTCCGGGAAAGTTAGGGAGGCGGCCCACGACTTGAATAGCCCTGGAGCGGTTTTTTTTTTTTTTTTTTTTTTTTTTTTGGAAGGCAGGCATCCACCCTCCCTCAGAGCCCTAACTTCCTTAATGACTGCATTTCAAAGGGATGGCCCCAGGTCCATGAGAAGGACCTTCCTGGTTTGAAGAGGATTTACAGGTCCAAGAACAAAGAGAGAATTTAAGGAGGTCAAGTGGCAGGAACTACCCAGGCCGGTGCAGCTGAAGGGTCTCCGGTCCGCGGTTTCTCTCCCTCAGCCCAGCCTTAGGCCAGCCCTCCTCGCCGCTTCACCTGGCGCTTTACCTGGCCAGCACCCGGGGGTCGAACTTGGCTCGGAAGCGGGCCACCTGCATCTTCCGAGCCGCCTGGGCGGCCGCCTCGGACCCGGACCTCGCTCCTGCCGCGCTGCCTTGGCTCTGACCTTCCAGTTTGAGCGCGGCCAGTGCGGGCGGCTCCGGGGCCACTTTCTTGCTGGCGCCGCACCCCATTGCAGGCGGGGGCTGCGGGGAGGAGGCGGCCTCCGCGCAGGGCCGCGCGTCTATCCCGGCAACAGCTGGGGGTGGGAGGCGGGACAGAGCAACCTCCTAGGAGGTCTTTGTGGGTAAGACAACCCTCAGGGTGCCCCAGCGACCTTCTGAGAGCGGGATGTCGCTGACCAGTTACCTAAACGTACAGTGTGGCCCGGTAAAAGCCAACTAAGAGGCTGGACTTAACGCTCTTGGCCTCGCCTTTCTTCTCTCCAAAGTGACGGTGTGAACGTATAAAATTACGTGTTTCCACGAAGGATGTGGTCCCCCTGAAGGACTTTTATCTCCGTGGCTGAGCTCACCTGCGTGTGTTTCAGTTCTAAGAGCCTGTAACGTAGAAAGCACAACACGCCACGCTGTAGCACTAACTCAGCTGTCGGCCCTGCGCTTCAGCACGCCACTCACCTTTTTACAGCTCCAGCAAGATAGAAAAACTCCCGCCGCAACCGCCCTCCGGGACCCAGCCAAATTCCCTGGGCAAATAAAAGGATAAATCTAAATCTGTTTTTAAAAATCATATATATTCTTTTAAAGGGACTTAGTTATTATTTGAAAGGCAGAGAGAGGGAGGGGGAGGGGGAGGAGGAGGGAGAATGAATCTTCCTCTGGTTCACTCCCCTAATGGCCAGGGCTGGGTCAGATGGAAGCCAGGAACTCTATTCCAGTGCCCCCCTGTGAGTGGCAGAATCAAAAGTACCTGGGGCCGGCACTTGGTGTAGCGGGTAAAGCCTCTTCCTGCAGTGCCAGCATCCCATATGGCCGCCGGTTCAAGACCTGGCTGCTCCACTTCCGATTCAGCTCTCTGCTGTGGCCTGGGAAAACAGAAGATGGCCCAAGTCCTTGGGCCCCTGCACCCACGTGGGGGACCCGGAGGAAGCTCCTGGCTCCTGGTTCCTGGCTTTGGATCGGCACAGTAACGGCCCTTGAGGCCAGTTGGGGAGCGGACCAGCCTATGGATGACCTCTTTCTCTCTCTGCCTCTCCTTCTCTCTCTGTGCAACTCTGACTTTCAAATAAATAAGTAAATCTTTAGAAAAAAAAAAAAGTACCTGAGCCATCTTTGCCTTCCAGGAACATAAGCAGGAAGCTGAGCTGGAAGCAGAAGAGCCTAGACTCAACCCAAAACTCCAGTACAGAATATGAGCCTCCCACATGGGGACTTAACCACCTAACGCCACAGTGCCCTCCCCTGTAATATAATTTTATATTTCACATATTTATCCTGTATTCGGATGCATGTATTATGTATGTGTACGTGCAATATCTCTCACACTCACAGCTTTGATAAATATTTGCTATTGATTCTATCACTGTATTAGGACCACTGACGTTCCTATGGTATATGCATATATGATGTGTGGAAAGTGGAATTCAGCCAAGATCAAGCAGCTCAGGACCATGCTCAGCAAGTTGTAGAAGATGAGGAGGAGACCAAGTGTCACATTTCCAGTAGAGTGCTCTCTCAGTTGTGCGATTTCCCTTCTAATCTCATTTAATCTGCAGATTGGCTTAACAGGGAACATCTGTGATGAGTAAATTAGGCACTCATTTTCCCAGAGGAATTGTATCATGAAGGAAAATCTGAAGTATGGCTTGGATATAGTTGAGAGAAAATTAGAGCAGTAACTATCAAATAAAGGATTTTCTTAGTAAGGAGCCCTCAGAATTGTCCATTACTAGGAAACAGAGGGAAAGTTGGTTTTAAACAGGTGGACAACTGCCATTTTTATGTCTCAAGCTTTTGAACTAATTTGCAGAGTAGCCTATAGCAGCAGAGTGGATAGAGAATAAAAGGGAACAAATAATGGAATAAAATGTTAAGGTTCTGCTCAAGGAACAAATCTGTCCCTCAAAGAGCCCAAGGGTAAGGGCCTTTTGAGTAACTGCAGCCCAACACTAGGGAACATCCACCATAAACCCTGAGGCTGGGCAGCAGATATTTCCACCAGGCAGGCAAGTCTGTCCCCATGTCTGGTTTTTCCCAGCTTTACAGTGGGCTTCAAATCTTTTTCACTCCCTGGCCATGCAGCAAGAAAAGTCTCTCCCTAAAGAGGACCCATGTAGGCAAGGCCTCCATCTACAGTGCCAGCATCCTATATGGGTGCCAGTTCAAGTTCTGGCTCCTCCTCTTCTGATCCAGCTCTCAGCTTATGGCCTGGGAAAGCAGTGGGAGATGGCCCAAGTGCTTAGGCCCATGCACCCTTCTGGGAGACCTGGAAGAAGTTCCTGGCTTCAGATAGACCCAGCTCTGGCCATTGCAGCCATGGGGAGTTAGCCAGCAGATGGAATATCTTTCTCTTCGTCTCTCCCTCTCTCTGTCTTTAACTCTACCTCTCAAATAAATAAATAAAATTAAATTTAAAAAAAACTCCTCTTAAGCATGAACCAGGTTCCTTGGAAATTGGCTAATGCAGACACTGATTTTAAAAGCCCTTTAAAATGAGAACATTCATAGAAGCACTAATTAGCTTTTCTTTTGGAGAGCAGCATTAACTGGAAGTGTTGTTGATAATATAAATCCTGTGCCTCCAGACAATATTTAGCTACCTATGCATTTAAAACATTTATTTTCAAGGATTTGTACCAAATTTTAAAATCTTAAAATTATCTTGAAAATGCATCTTGATGTGAATGGAGGGGAGGGGGAGTGGGAGCGGGAGAAGGAGGGTTGCGGGTGGGAGGGAAGTTATGGAGGGGAAAAAACCATTGTAATCCATAAGCTGTACTTTGGAAATTTATATTCATTAAATAAAAGTTAAAAAAAAATCTTAAAATTATCTTAAGTACATGCTTTTGAGCTATCTAATCCCAAGAAAGAATAATTCCTAAAGTAATATGTACAATAATAGCTTAATATGTGGAGTCTCCTGCATGTATTTTTTATACTGCATAATTATTTGGTTATGCAGGAGATGACTCAACTATTGTTTGAGATCATATGTGCTTCACACATTAATTACTATTTATGGTTATTTAATTTCATATTTTAACATAATTAAAGTAATAAAATTTTTAAGTGAGCTTTATACTTAAGGCCAGTTTTAAGTGAACTTTTAACTTTACAGCAATGTACTTAGTGCTTATAAGTGACTCCTTGTAGCAAAAACACCAGCAGAATAAATTGAACTGGTCTTTAGCAGTTGTGTCTGTGAACTTCACTCCACCTGTGTTAAATAGATTGAACCTCCATATTCTAAACAACAACAAAAAAATCTCAACTGCCATTCATTGCTCAAAAGTCACAGATTCTTAGTATTTGGCTGTAACATTTCTAAGACTAAGTACAAGGTACCATCATACACCCAGTTTATAAAAAGCAAAGTTAGAAGAATGGAGAGAATGAAACCCCAGAATAGCAATTCTGAACCCCTGGAGACTTCTGGGCATAACTCCCAGGCTCATATTTCATAGATTTGTTTAATTAATAATTTATAAAAGATATACTCCACAAGTTATAATGCAGCTTCTAAAGAGTATTGCACTGAAAGGACTTTTTAAAATTATGACAAATCAAAACTGCCTTGAAGATGTAAAAACTATTATTTAGGGAAAACTCATTTCTCTTCTATATGATTAATATTGGTAGAACACATGAAAACAGTGTACAAGTGTTTTATGTTCTTTTCTGTTATCAGTCTTTCATATACTTCAGTAAAATGAGAGCAGGGGGCCGGCGCTGTGGTGTAATGGGTAAAACCGCCGCCTTCGATGCCGGCATCCCACACGGGCGCCAGTTGGAGTCCCGGCTGCTCCACTTCCAATCCAGCTCTCTACAGTGGCCTGGGATAGCAGTAGAAGATGGCCCAAATCCTTGGGCCCCTGCACCTGCATGGGAGACCCAGAAGAAGCTCCTGGCTCCTGGCTTCAGATCAGCGCATTAAGGCCAACTGGGGAGTGAACCAGCGCCTCTGTCTCTCTCTGCCTCTTCCTCTCTGTGTAACTCTTTCAATTAAATAAATAAATAAAACTTTAAAAATAAGATAAAATAAAACAATGAGAGCAAAACAAGTCCTCAGGGGTATCCCAAGGAGTGATACACTAGGAAGCTCTATAATATAATACCCACCTAAAACCCAAAGACATTTTTAGCTGGCGAAATGAAGAATTCACTTCATTTAGTATTAGTGTAGCTGCATTTTTTTTTTTCTGTTTTTCAAGTTGTAGTTTCTTTAGAGCCCCCTACTGGGATTAATTTTCTTTAAAGTGATCTCCTGCTTTCAACATCAATTTGAAGGTGTTTATCTTATTGACTTCCTTTTCCCCAAGGTGTGGGATTTGTGTTTGTAATGACAACTAGCATGGGGTTCTTTTAAGCCAATTTCACATGCACCACGATGTGTGGAATCAACAGTGCACAGCTACTGTCAGAGCTTTCTTCCATAAACAAAGAATGAGCCTCTGCATAGGAGCTCTTTGTCTGAAACGCAGAGCTGGTAGGGACTTTTCTGCCATCCTGGCTGAATTATTTCTCACTAACACTAATTCAGAAAAATTGAGACAAGTTAGCAATAACTTTCAATTACTGAAAATATTTTCTTTCTCTACACAAATGAATGATTCATGCTAACTTGCATATCTTTACATTTAGAACCAAACACAGAAGGAGTGGCTTCTGAACAATGTCAATTTTTAAAAAGCAATTTGTCTTATAACTACCTTAAAGGAGATGCATATTAGTAGTCATAACAAATTATGGGTAAAAATCCCTTCGACCAAATAAAAACACATGCTTTGCTTTTTTATGGTAGTGATTCAAAGAAGTCACTATCCATAGCATTGAATAGAGCGTCCCTGTTTCAGTACACAAATTTAAAAAAATAAAAGAAAGTATATGGCTATATTTTAGTGAGGTACCTAAAGGATTCCTGTCTTTTCAAGTTAGTAATTTGCATCCCAAGTCTTTTTAAAAAGGTAGCTAGAAATAAGCTTAATTACATGGAAAAGTATTCACAATATGTTAGTGGATGGGAAAAAAAGCCAAAAATAGCATATTCTCATTTTTTAAATCATTAGTGAAATAAGTTTCTGTGATGAGGAATGGAGGCCTCCAGCTAACAGGCAGCAAGAAACAGATCTGCTGACATCCATATGAGTGGACTTGGGAACAGATCCTGGACACACAACAGCGCTGGCCACTGCTTAATGTCAACTTCCTGTTTACCAAGCTCTGAGTAAACTTCCCAGCTTCCAGCCCTAGTAACATCGCTTACCCCAGGAAAGTTATGTAACTTCCTTGTCTCTCTTAGAGATTTTATCTGTGAAATTGACATCATAATACAATGTCATAGGGTTGTGAACAACTTAATTCCTGTGGGCACCTAAAACAGCACCTACCTAGACTCTTAAAAATGAACAAGAAATATTAGTTCTTGTGAGTCAATGGGCATTAAGGAGTTGCACCTGTTATCTACTGCCACAGAGCAAATTTTCACCAATTTTAGCAGTTTTAAAACAACAAACATTTATTTTCTCACATTTTTCTGAGGATCAAGCATCTGAGAGGTGAATCTGTCCCTGGGTCCCAGGAGGTCGTAGGCGTCTCAAGATTTCACTGAAACTGAGTGCCCCAAGTCTCTGCAGGCCTTCATTGGAGGCTTCCACTCCTCACCATGTGGGCTTCTCCCCGGGCTGTCTGAGTGTGCTGGAGTCTGGCCCTCCCCAAGTTATTAAGGAGTATGAACGTGGGTGATCAAAGAAGCAGGACAGCACCCAAAAAGAGGCTTCGCACGTTTCTAACGAACGTCATCTCAAAAGCAGAGAACAGTCACTTTGTCTGGGTATCCTTGGTCAGGCAGCTGGATCAGTGTGGGAGGGAACCACACAGGAGTGTGACTCCAGGAAGTGGGGACTTGGGGAAGCCATTTTGAAGGCTGGGTTCCCCTAGGATTGAACCAGGACTGCAGAGTCAGAGTGGTCTGGAGACAGACACTGTGAAGCTGTAGGGTCTCCATCGCTAGAGCTGTGCGAGCAGCTTTGATAGTGCTGGGCCTCTCTGGGGAAGAGCAATTTCTTTCTTTCTTTCTTTCTTTCTTTCTTTTTTTTTTTTTTTTTTTTTTTTTTTTTTTTTTTTTTACAGGCAGAGTGGACAGTGAGAGAGAGAGACAGAGAGAAAGGTTTTCCTTTGCCGTGGGTTCACCCTCCAATGGCCGCCTCGGCCGGCGCACCGCGCTGATCCGATGGCAGGAGCCAGGTGCTTCCTCCTGGTCTCCCATGGGGTGCAGGACCCAAGCACTTGGGCCATCCTCCACTGCACTCCCTGGCCACAGCAGAGAGCTGGCCTGGAAGAGGGGCAACCGGGACAGAATCTGGCGCCCCAACCGGGACTGGAACCCGGTGTGCCGGTGCCGCGAGGCAGAGGATTAGCCTAGTGAGCCGAGGCGCCGGCCGGGAAGAGCAATTTCAAGCACAGGTATGGTGGCACTTGAACATCTGTGTCTCTTCCAAACCTGGGATTGGAAGACCGTTTTTGATCATGTGATCAACACTAACCATAACGGGATAGTAAGCCTCTTGAGTCCTGGACCTTCGTGTCCATGCAAGTGTGGAAACCAAAAAAGAGATTTCCGTAAGTTTTTGCTAAGTCTGTAGCTCATGTACCGTTAAAACCATTTTCTGATTGAATAATTCAGAATTTATTGTGATCTCTGTGTTTATATATTTTAAAATGCATCTGTACCTTTGTGATCAAGTTTTTTGGTTTCACATTAAGTCATCTACATTGACTTCTGTTACAGGTCTTAAGAGACTTCTTCAGTATTGATTTATTTAAAAGGCAGAATTCGGGGAGGTGGGGAAGAGATCTTCCTCCACTGGTTCACTTTCCAGATGGTTGCAACATCTGGAACTGGACCAGTTTGAAGCCAGGAGCCAGGAGCCAGAAGTTTCTTTTGGTTCTTCCACGTGGGTGTTGGGGGCCCAAGTGTTTGGACAATCTTCTGCTGCTTTCCCAGGCCCATTAGCAGGGAGCTGGATTGGAAGTGGAGCAGCCAGGGCTCCATTTGGCACCTACTACATCAGAACATCAGCCCCCATTTTTCAACTTTTTAAAGGTCTAAGATAACTACCAACCCATATGATTTCAAGTAAAATATCTTGCAAGTAAGTTCAGCTGCCAGGAGGTATAAAAATGAATAAGAGGATCAAATCAGCCAAGATATTTAGGAAAAAAGTAGAAATACAATGAGAATAAATAAACACCAGTGACAGCTCAGTAAAGCTGAACATTTTAAAATTCTTCCCACTGCAGTACAGATTGTAGCTCCACATTTTTCTTTCATGAAAACAACGCATTTCTTTACCTGCACTTCAAACAGGTTGCCACTGAAACCTCTGATTAGAATATAATTCTGAGGGAAGAAACTACCAACAAGAGACTGTGTGATTCTAGGTCCTCTAAGAAGCAGATGTCACGACCTGACTAAATGGGCAAGAATTTTATTAGGTGAAATGTCCACGTGAAAGAAAGTAGGAGAGTGATGGGAAGGACTAGGAGAGCTGTTGAAGAGGTTTGGGACAAGGTGTCCTGCACTGCAACACAGGAAGTCATCAGGGAGTCCTTGTGCCCAAGTCAGCTGGGACGGGAGACCGCTGTCTCCTGGGAACAGATCTATTTAGCCTCCCCTCTATATTTAGTCATCAGGTGAGGAGCTGCTGTCCAGCCCTGTGACCTCTGTGCAAACTCAAGGGTGGATTTCAAAGTTCAGACCTGTGGCCCCCGTCAACTGTGTTTCCCACAGGAGTAGGTTACAAGACACAGATCTCCTGGCTGCCTTAGATACCCATTGCAGCTGTTATAAAAGAAAGCAACATTTAAACATCTATTTTCAAATGAACGTTTTAACAAATAAAAATCTTTTCATTACTTCTATTTGAAAATTTTGCATAGTTTTCCTAAATGTTTTGAAATTGATTATAGCTAAAATAAATCAACATTTCTTAATTATTTACTCATACATAAATTTCCCTACATCATTGTTTAAGACAAAAAAAAAAACTTTAATAGTTGACATGGAAAAGAACCTTGGCTCTTGTTTGACTTGTGGTTTCTATTCCTTTCTACAACTCATACAAAATACTTCTCATCTGTCTCTGATTTCCACACAAGTCTTGCTCTCCAAGGAAATACTTATCTCTTTCTAAAACACCCTCAATTGCATCCTTGCAATACTTTTCTCTCCAACAGTTAGTCTGCAACCAATTTTTCTCTTTGCAATGTTTTGGAGAAACCTGCTGTGGATTGAAATTGGAGGTCACAGCTTCCTTCCAAACATTAGTCTCAGAATGTAGGACACAGCCCTACAGCCCAAGAGAAGACTGTGGTCAACCAGCTGCAAACTGTGAAAGCTTTCAAGATCCAATGCTCTTCCTCATATTATCAACTCCTCTGGTGTCGAAATTTGTCAGGTGTCATTGGTTTCAGGAATACTCAAAATGTTTAACTCAAGATCTATGTCTCCATTATGTGAAATGCTATTCTGAAATGTTCTTTTAAGACATTGCTTCATGGTTAATTTACTTCAATTTACAAATACATGCTGAGTGCTTTAATGAAATAGTAAATTTTTGGGGAAAAATAAGCTCTTGGGTTATTAAAATTGCATTATTGGTTTGTCCTTATGTGTTTGTCTTTTTGAAATGTTGACTGTGTCATCACTTGTCAGGAAAACAGCTCAGACAAGAGTCAGATAAATAAAATTCACCATTTAAAAGCATCCAGTGGTTCAATATATACAGTCCATTGTTTCTCACCCTTGATCTCATGCATTATCAATAGTTCTCAAACTTTAACATGTATAAAAATAACCCAGGGTGCTAATTAAAATGCAAATTCTAAGATGCCCCAATATCAAAATTTCAGAGCCATTGAGCCTAGGAAAGAACCAAGAATCTGTGTTTTTAACAAGAACTCAATGCAATAAATGGTCTATAAACCACAATTTGAAAACCTGGTTTTGGAGCTTCAAATTTAGAAGTCATTAAAATTTAAGCCAAAGATGTACAATAATTCACCAATATTACTTATTGTCCTCCTAAAGAGTCACTTCATAGACCCTGATTCTTTAATCTCTAGGTGATAGGGATATGAAGCAGCCTCCATGTGAGCGCTCCTTAGCTGGCAGGCTCTGAAAAATTTGGGGGGCAGAGCACTGTGCACTTATTACGTCAGGAGTGTTGCTTTACTAACTCCTGCAGGATTTAGAATTTGAGGATTTTTCACTAATTTTGGAATATGTGCTGACTGCAGACTTTTTGAAAGCAACAAATAAAAGTTTGCTCTTAAAAATGACTATAGGAGCCAGCGCTGTGGTGTAGTGGGTAAAGCTGCTGCCTGCAGTGCCGGCATCCCATATGGGCGCTAGTTCGAGTCCCGGCTGCTGCACTTCCAATCCAACTTTCTGCTATAATCTGGGAAAGCAGTAGAAGATGGCCCAAGTCCTTGGGCCCCTGCACCCGCATGAGAGACCCAGAAAAAGCTCCTGGCTCTTGGCTTCGGATCGGCGCAGATCCGGCCGTTGCGGCCAACTAGGGGAGTAAGCCAGTGGATGGAAGACCTCTCTCTCTCTCTCTCTCTGCCTCTCTGTAACTCTGCCTTTCAAATAAATCTTTAAATAAATGACTTTAATTTCTAAATGTATGTGACTGTTCTTCTCTTACATTTTATATGTTATTACTTACTGAAGGTCTTACAGTGTATATAGTGCAATTTGGATTTTTTTCTAATTAGTGCATTCTTTATTTTCCTAAGACAAAAAAATATTTACCTAAAAGGTGATTTTAAATGGCTGACATGGAGTGCTATATAATTTAAGTACACATTCATTTATTACTGAATATTTAGTTCTCCCATGTTCAGATAGTGGGTTGCAGTATGACTGTCTTCTTCAGGAGTGAAGCATTTTCACATGTTTGTAGAAGTGCTGTCAGAAGACAGCCTACCTACAGTTTTCAATGGGGGTGTGTTTGGCTTATCTGACCCCTAGAGAAAGCGTTGTTTCAATATCCTTTTCCAACTTTACCACGTATTTATTTTTCTTATAATCTTGAAATAAAAACACAAATATTAATAAGAAACACAGGCAACAAAAATTCTTTTATTGAATTTTGCTAATATAAATAATTAATATTATGGTACAAAACATAGGTTAATACTTTTAGATCACTTAATGTATTTTGGAGAGAGAAGGAGAAATTATTTCTATTTATTGGTCTGTAGTAATACTAAATAAGAACACTGTGGTTCCTGGTTTTGAGCTTAACTTCTGCTAGTTTGTCCAAGAATTCATCAAAATCAATCTCATGATGCTATTCAGCAGTCCAAACAACCAGTTTTGTCTATCAATCTTCACTCATAATTGACAAAACAATTCTTTTTATTAATGTTAATCTTGAAAAGCTTCTTTGGCATGAAGTAATAGACACAAATAGGAAGAGTCTCACATGTGAAGTTAAATTGCCAAAAATTAATAAAAATCTAATTTTTGATGCAGGCATTTGGCTCACAGTTAAGGCGCTACTTGGGTTGCCCCCATTTGGTTGGAGTGCCTGGATTCCAGTCCAAGCTCCTCTGCTACCAATCCAGCTTTCTGCTAATATGCACCTTGGGAGACAGCAAATAATGGCTCAAGGATTTGGGTCCTTGCCACCCACACGTTGTAAGCTTTTGGGGAGTGACCAGTGAATCTAGAATCTCTGTCTATCTATCTTTCTGCCTTTCAAATAAAGTGAAAACAGATTAATGAGTAGTTTTTTAAAAAGAAAAATCTCTTTTCACAATAAACAAAATTGTAATGTTAATCATGTTCTCTGAGGTCAATACTAGTGGCTTTCAAATATTTTCCTTAACAAAAATTTTTCCTAATTTCTTTACAAAGCCATTCAATATAAATTTCTTTTACATTTGATAAAACTTTAAATGTTCCACCTGTTCAAAATTTGTTCAAACACACTTTAGGAACATTCATATCTCCTGGTTTTTTTGTTTTGTTTTGTTTTTTGACAGGTAGAGTTATAGACAGTGAGAGAGAGACAAAGAGAAAGGTCTTCCTTCTATTGGTTCACTCCCCAAATGGCCACTACGGCCGGCGCTGTGCCCATCTGAAGCCAGGAGCCAGGTGCTTCCTCCTGGTCTCCCATTCGGGTGCAGGGGCCCAAGCACCTGGGCCATCCTCCACTGCCTTCCCCGGGCCACAGCAGAGAGCTGGACTGGAAGAGGAGCAACCGGGACTAGAACCGGCGCCCATATGGGATGCCAGCGTCGCAGGCGGAGGATTAACCAAGTGAGCCACGGGGCCAGCCCAATCTCCTGTTCTTGTATTCAAAATAAACAATGATAGACTGAGTTTTTATTCTCGAAGCTAAATGAGGTATGGAGTTTTTACATGTTAAGAGTCAACTGTCGCCGGCACCACGGCTCAATAGGCTAATCCTCCACCTTGCAGCACCGGCACACCGGGTTCTAGCCCTGGTCGGGGTTGCTGGATTCTGTCCCGGTTGCCCCTCTTCCAGGCCAGCTCTCTGCTGTGGCCAGGGAGTGTAGTGGAGGATGGCCCAAGTGCTTAGGCCCTGCACCCCATGGGAGACCAGGATAAGCACCTGGCTCCTGCCTTCGGATCAGCACGATGCACCGGCCGCAGCGCACCGGCCGCGCCGGCCATTGGAGAGTGAAACAACGGCAAAAGGAGGACCTTTCTCTCTGTCTCTCTCTCTCACTGTCCACTCTGCCTGTCAAAAAAAAAAAAAAAAAAAAAAAAGAGTCAACTTCAACTGTCTTCCTTTAGGATCTCTCCAAAATCATTGCCATGTAAAGTATAACACTTTATAAAAGATAATGTTAGAAATAGGAGAAACCACTGTTTGTCCTACACTCCCACTCAAAACAGCATTCGGCACAGAACACTTCACCTCCAGCCACCAAAGTGTGTGCACCTTTCCCCTCCACACACTTAGAAATTCTCCAGAGGACACCAGTGGGAAGACTACAGTTCACATCTGACACTGTCTACCTGGAGATAGCATCAGCTCCTCAGGGTATGGCTCAGTCCCATATAGCTACCCCACTTCAGATGTCACTGCAAGTCCCAGGTTGTGACCTGGGCTTCTGACCAATTGGCTACACCCCAGAGTTCCTAGGATCTTCTCCTCAGTTTCAATTAACCTGCTAGTACATCAGGAAACTCATTTACTGGCTTATTATAAAGGATGTTACAAAGGATAGAAATTATCAGCCAGAAGAACAAGTACATAGGGCAAGGAATGTGGGAAAAGGCTGGCCACATTCCAGGTCCCTCCATGTGTTCAGCAATCTGCTCTACCAACCTTGCTCTTTTGGGTTTTTATGGAGAATTCATTAAGATGTGATTGAAGCATTCACCATTGGTGATCAACTCCACCATGAGCAATTCTCCCCTTCCCAGAGGTGGGGTGGGGGCTGTGCTGAAAGTTCTGCCCCTCTTGTCACAGGGATGGCTCCCCTAGCAGCTAGTTCTCCATCCTGAAGTTCTCCAGGAGCCCTACGAGTCTTCTTTTTAGAATAAAAGATACTCTTATCACCCAGGAAATTCTAAGGGATTTAGGAGCTCCACGTCAAGAACATTAAAGCAAAATATTCTGGTGCCCCTATCTATTTTTTTTTTTTTTTTGGGACAGGCAGAGTGGACAGTGAGAGAGAGACAGAGAGAAAGGTCTTCCTTTTGCTGTTGGTTCACCCTCCAATGGCCACGGCGGCCAGCGTGCTGCAGCCAGTGCATCGCACTGATCCGAAGCCAGGAGCCAGGTGCTTCTCCTGGTCTCCCATGCGGGTGCAGGGCCCAAGCACTTGGGCCATCCTCCACTGCACTCCCAGGCCACAGCAGAGAGCTGGACTGGAAGAGAAGCAACCGGGACATAATCCGGCGCCCCAACCGGGACTAGAACCTGGTGTGTCAGTGCCGCAAGGTGGAGGATTAGCCTACTGAGCCGCGGCGCCGGCCCTGGTGCCCCTATCTAATAGGGAATTAGAAGTCCTGTGTAATGACTGGAGGTAAAGACTAATGAATCAATATTTATATGTTTCCAATTATATCACGATATCAAAGGTAAGTAGTAAAACTATATAAATTTGAAGCTTACATACTTACATATGTATTATTAAAATCCATAGTAATCCCAATATTTTTGCCTTAAACCAACAAAAGACTTGAAGGGAGATCATTTTATCAACATTGTTCAGAATCACTGGCACACAGTGATATAAAAAACAAATCCACTTTTTTTTTTAAGTTTTATTTATTTGTTTGAAGTCAGAGTTACACAGAAAGAGAAGGAGAGGTAGAAAGAGAGAGAGAGAGAGGTCTTCCATCCACTGGCTCACTCCCCAATTGGACACAACAGCCAGAGCACCAAGAGCTGTGCCAGTCCAAAGCCAGGAGCCAGGAGTTTCTTCCGAGTCTTCAACACGGGTGCAGGAGCCCAAGGACTTGGAACCATCTTCTACTGCTTTCCCAGGCCATAGCAGAGAGCTGGGTCGAAAGTGGAGCAGCCAGGATTCAAACCGGCGCCCATATGGGATGCCGGCACTGCAGGCAGAGGTTTTACCGCTATGCCACAGCTCCAGGCCCAACAAATCCACTTTTTAAGTGTGTTTTGCTTTCAAATTCTGTACAGACGGTGCTCTTCTTCTTCTTCACCTCAATGGAGGGACACCTGCTCCATTGCCCACCCTCAGTAAGCCCCTGACTGATTCCTCTTTGTGGGTGCCTCGGCTAAAGAAAGTCACCTGGTCCAAGGCCACACTCCTTTCCAGGGGCAGCACATACCAGGCTCCTGGGTCTCCAATAACCACCTCACCGAGGGCTGTTGGAGGAGTCTCAGGCTTTCTTGGAGTCAGCATCAGAGCTGAAGTTCTCCTTCTGCTCAAACTTCCTTCCTCCTACCCCCTTCCAGAGGTGTTGATCCTGGGGGCTCTCCCCAGTCAAAGTCTTGCATGCTAAAATAAAAACTAATGGTAAAACAAAAATAAACTTAAAAGCCCTGCCTGCTAAGGAACCCAACGTGGTACATTATTGTTTCAATTTTATGAAGACTCCAATAAAACCTGGTAGTTGGAATTAATATTTCTTTGTTTGCTAGAAAGATTAAAATATTTTCCTGATGTCTTTTGGTTTTTTGTACTTTGGTTTGTAAATTGTCAGTCTTTTGTTTTCTTTATCTTACTGATTTGTTCTTTATAAGTTAACGGTATTAACTTTTCTTTAAAGTTGTATTTATTTATTTGAAAGGCAGAGTGGCAGAGAGACACAGAGACAGACAGAGATCTTCTACTTGCTGGCTCACTCCCCTAATGACTGAAATGCCCAGGGCTGCACCCGACTGAAGCCAGAAGCCTAGATCTTCACCCAGGTCTCCCACATGAGTGGCAGGGGCCCAAGTACTTGGGCCATCTTCTACTGCTTTACCAGGCATATTAGCAGGGAACGGATCCCAAGTGGAGTAGCAGGGACTCCAAATGATGCCCATATGGAATGATCACGTTTCTAGTGGCAGCTTGACTCACTGTACCACGACACCAGCCCCCTAAGGTATTAACTCTGACTGACATATTCTCAGGCTTTCTCAAAGTTATATTTCCTTATTAGCCAGTGATCAAAACAAATTTTGTCAGCCTCATCGTTCAGCTTCATGATAATCTTTGAACATATAGATATTATTAAATATTTTTGCAAAAATTTTCCATTCCTTCCAATTACTGCTTATCTTTTTCATTAGTACTCAGGAAAAGCTTTTTATACTGCGTACATTATGCTGTCCAAATGTGCTGTCTACTTGGCCTCGGTTCTTTAGATTGAACACTTTCTCAATCTCTACCGCATGGATACCAAAGCAATTATAGCTCAGAGTTCAAGAATCAATAGAACTGGTTCTCACTGCTTTAGAGTTAAGTCGGGGGGCAGCACTGTGCCATGCTGGGTTAAGCTGCTGCCTGCAACACTGGCATCCCATGTAGGCACCAGCTAAATTCACAGCTTCTTCCTTCCAATCCCACTCCTGGCCAATGACCTGTAGAAGCAGTGGAGAATGGCCCAAATGCTGGGGCCTCTGCACCCACCTGGGAGGCCCAGATGAAGCTCCTGATTCCAGGCTTCGGTCTGGTCGAGCCCTAGTCATTGCCTCTATTTAGAGATGAAATTTCTTTCTGTCTCCCTCTTTATAATTCTGCCTTTCAAGAAAATAATTTCATATTTTAGGAAAAAAAGGAAGTTAAGTGGATTGAGAAAGTAATTATCGCTTTCTACCCCACGTAAATCTCACCCAAATCTTTGCTCATTCTGTTCATTGACCGTAAGTGCATGACGTCCCACCCTGTGTGTGCCACCTAGTGGTGGTTATTGAGAAGTACAGGTCACCCTCCTTTCCAGTCAAGAACAATCCCTTCACACAGTACAGAGCAGTTCTAAGGTCATCCGCAGAGTAAACTCAAATTTATAGAAAATTAATCATAGTTCATAAACAGATTTTAATAGAGGTTCATGAATTATAAACCTGGAGTCGTAAAATCTTTGTTTTACTCCCAGTTCTGCCATTATCGATTTGTGATGCTTTAACCTTTTTGAAGTTGCATTTATCTTGCTTTAAGAAGGCTGTTGTAGATGTCCCCAAGGCCTCTGCATTTCCAACATGTCCTATGATTTTAAAGAGAATCTAGTCAATCAATTTCTTAAACAGATGCTTATCTTACAGAAATAGAACCAGTGGATGAGAGGGCCATGGGAGCATATTTTGCTTTGCTAAGAAATAGATATTTCTAATACTTGGAAGAAACTGAAAATTTAATGATTAGCCTCAAAAATCATGAACCCGTCTGCATTTCTGCAGTTGGTATGACTCTATATCAAATGATCTCTGTGGGTCCTTCCCATACCGAGCTTGTATAAACTTTTTCTGATGCAAAATCATTGCTCTGTGACATTTTTCTAACCTTAAAAAATTATAAAATAATGACTTTATACCTATGATAATTTATTTTTCTTAGTTTGTATTTTCTCATAAAAATAGTATTAATGGCATTTTATAATGTCATATATTATTCTGAGCTGCTGAACTCCTCATCATTAGTTCCTGTAATTACAAGTTACTCCTACAGCAAGAGAGGCCCTGGGATCACTGCCATCAAAATAGCAAAAAATTTAAAATGGGAAATGTTTGGAAAGGAAAAGCAAACATTATCAGCCTCTTAAGTCTATAATGCTTGTGAATTCAGAAAAAGATAATTTATTCCAGTTAAAAAGGAATGGAATGTTTATAATACAGTATGTTTAGATGAGTTTATAATACTTCTAAATATTAATGTCATAAATCAGAATTTCCTAAGTCATGATCCAAAGAATACTAATCCTTTAGCTTTCTGAAGCTATTAATTAACTAAACAA
The DNA here is from genome assembly GCF_964237555.1 of Oryctolagus cuniculus. Classification (NCBI taxonomy): domain Eukaryota; kingdom Metazoa; phylum Chordata; class Mammalia; order Lagomorpha; family Leporidae; genus Oryctolagus; species Oryctolagus cuniculus. The sequence continues at coordinate 111,398,864 of NC_091437.1, forward strand.
AGGAAGTCACCATCCAATCAATTGGTTGGAAGATGCTGACAGAGGTTAAGCAGTTTTTTTTTTTTAAAAAAAAGATTTATTTATTTATTTGAAAGACAGAGTTATAAAGAGAGAGGAGAGGCAAAGAGAGAGAAGTCTTCCATCCACTGGTTCACTCCCCAATTGGCCGAAACAGCCAGAGCTGTGCCAATCTGAAGCCAGGAGCCAGGAGCTTCTTCCGGATCTCCCACTTGGGTGCAGGGGCCTAAAGACTTGAGCCATCTTCTACTGCCTTCCCAGGCCATAGCAGAGAGCTGGATGAGAAGTGGAGCAGCTGGAATAAGAACCCACATGGGATGCCAGCACTGCAGTTGGCAGCCCCACCTGCTACGCCATAGCACCGGCCCCAAGCAGTTTTAATTACAGAAAGAACATCTCAGAGCCTTTGAACCCTGACATCTAAGATGGGATGTACTATCTCTGTCTTTCGCAAACCTACTTGTTCAGAGAGCTCTTTTTTCCTAACAGAGCTTTTCCCAGGGATCCTTAAAACAACATATGTGGCTCTGAATGTATACAGTAGCTTGTGAAATAACAGCTGCAAGTTAAAAAGTCATTTGCCATGTAGGAGGAAGGGAGTGAAGATCTGGTGTTTGTGATGAAGCACTGATGACCAACAGTGGTTTGGAGAGTAAGAGCCAGGGATTAGCAGAGCTCCTGACGATGATGAGAAGTTGAAAGGATCTTTCTCTCTTTTTAGAAAAAGATTTATTTATTTATTTATTTGAAAGGCAGAGTTACAGAGAGGCAGAGACAGAGACAGAGAGAGAAGTCTTCCATCTGCTGGTTCACTCCTCAGATGGCAGAAATGACTGGAGCTGCGCTGATCAGAAACCAAGAGCCAGGATCTTCTTACAGGCCACCGTGAGGGTGCAGGGGTCCAGGACTTGGGCCATCTTCTACTGCTTTCCCAGGCCATAGCAGAGAGCTAAATGGGAAGTGGAGCAGCCGGGACTAGAACCAGTGCCCATATGGGATGCCAGCACTGCAGGTGGTAGCTTTACTTGCTACGCCACAGAGCTGGCCCTGAAAGAATCTCTTAAGGTCAATAACTGGAAGTCCTTTGTCAAAACTTTGATGCGACACCTAAAATATATATATTTACATATTATATATTTACATATTATATCTTTTTATGGAGCCAGCATCACCTTAATTCCTAAGCCGGAAAAAGATGCAGCATTGAAAGAGAATTACAGACCAATATCCCTGATGAACATAGATGCAAAAATCCTCAATAAAATTCTCGCCAATAGAATGCAACAACACATCAGAAAGATCATCCACCCAGGCCAAGTGGGATTTATCCCTGGTATGCAGGGATGGTTTAATGTGCGCAAGACAATCAATGTGATACACCACATTAACAGACTGCAGAAGAAAAACCATATGATTATCTCAATAGACGCCGAGAAAGCATTTGATAAAATACAACACCCATTCATGATGAAAACTCTAAGCAAACTGGGTTTGGAAGGAACATTCCTCAATACAATCAAAGCAATATATGAAAAACCCACAGCCAACATCCTATTGAATGGGGAAAAGTTGGAAGCATTTCCACTGAGATCTGGTACCAGACAGGGATGCCCACTCTCACCACTGCTATTCAATATAGTTCTGGAAGTTCTAGCCAGAGCTATTAGGCAAGAAAAAGAAATTAAAGGGATACAAATTGGGAAGGAAGAACTCAAACTATCCCTATTTGCAGATTTTATGATTCTTTATTTAGGGGACCCAAAGAACTCTACTAAGAGACTATTGGAACTCATAGAAGATTTTGGCAAAGTAGCAGGGTATAAAATCAATGCACAAAAATCAACAGCCTTTGTATACACAGACAATGCCATGGCTGAGGAAGAACTTCTAAGATCAATCCCATTCACAATAGCTACAAAAACAATCAAATACCTTGGAATAAACTTAACCAAGGACGTTAAAGATCTCTACAATGAGAATTACAAAACCTTAAAGAAAGAAATAGAAGAGGATACCAAGAAATGGAAAAATCTTCCATGCTCATGGATTGGAAGAATCAGTGTCATCAAAATGTCCATTCTCCCAAAAGCAATTTATAGATTCAATGCAATACCAATCAAGATACCAAAGACCTTCTTCTCAGATCTGGAAAAAATGGTGCTGAAATTTATATGGAGGCACAAGAGACCTTGAATAGCTAAAGCAATCTTGTACAACAAAAACAAAGCCGGAGGCATCACAATACCAGATTTCAGGACATACTACAGGGCAGTTGTAATCAAAACAGCATGGTACTGGTACAGAAACAGATGGATAAACCAATGGAACAGAATTGAAACACCAGAAATCAACCCAAACATCTACAGCCAACTTATATTTGATCAAGGATCTAAAACCAATTCCTGGAGCAAGGACAGTCTCTTCAATAAATGGTGCTGGGAAAACTGGATTTCCACGTGCAGAAGCATGAAGCAAGACCCCTACCTTACACCTTACACAAAAATCCACTCAACATGGATTAAAGACCTAAATCTACGACCTGACACCATCAAGTTACTAGAGAACATTGGAGAAACCCTTCAAGATATTGGCACAGGCAAAGAATTTCTGGAAAAGACCCGGGAGGCACAGGCAGTCAAAGCCAAAATCAACTATTGGGATTGCCTCAACTTGAGAAGTTTCTGTACTGCAAAAGAAACAGTCAGGAGAGTGAAGAGACAACCGACAGAATGGGAAAAAATATTTGCAAACTATGCAACAGATAAAGGGTTAATAACCAGAATCTACAAAGAGATCAAGAAACTCCACAACAACAAAACCAACAACCCACTTAAGAGATGGGCCAAGGACCTCAATAGACATTTTTCAAAAGAGGAAATCCAAATGGCCAAAGGCACATGAAAAATGTTCAAGGTCACTAGCAATCAGGGAAATGCAAATCAAAACCACAATGAGGTTTCACCTCACCCCGGTTAGAATGGCTCACATACAGAAATCTACCAACAACAGATGCTGGCGAGGATGTGGGGAAAAAGGGACACTAACCCACTGTTGGTGGGAATGCAAACTGGTCAAGCCACTATGGAAGTCAGTCTGGAGATTCCTCAGAAACCTGAAGATAACCCTACTGTTCGAACCAGCCATCCCACTCCTTGGAATTTACCCAAAGGAATTTAAATTGGCAAACAAAAAAGCGGTCTGCACCCTAATGTTTATTGCAGCACAATTCACAATAGCCAAGACCTGGAACCAACCTAAATGCCCATCAACGGTAGACTGGATAAAGAAATTATGGGATATGTATTCTTTAGAATACTATACCGCAGTAAGAAACAATGAAATCCAGTCATTTTCAACAAAATGGAGGAATCTGGAATACATCATGCTGAGTGAAGTAAGCCAGTCCCAAAGGGACAAATACCATATGTTCGCCCTGATCGGTGACAACTGATTGAACACCAAAAAGGAAACCTGTTGAAGTGAAATCGACACTATGAGAAATGGTGACTGGATCAGCATAGCCCTGACTGTTAATGAACAACTTAATACATTATCCCTTTTAGTAGTTTTTTTTGTCTGTTCTACTTAATATGACTGGTTTAATTCTGTAATTAATACACAGTTATTTTTAAGTGTTGAAATTTAACTGAAATGTGATCCCTGTTAAACATAAGAGTATGAATAAGAGAGGGAAGAGATGTACAATTTGGGACATGCTCAAGCTGACTTGCCCCAAATGGTAGAGTTAGAAACATACCAGGGGACTCCAATTTAATCCCATCGAGGTGGCATGTACCAATGCCATCTCACTAGTCCAAGTGATCAATTTCAGTTCACAATTGATCATAATGAAAGGACTAACAGTCAAAGGGAGCACATAAACAAGTCTAGTACCTGCTAACACTAACCGATAGAATAAAGGGGAGAGTGATCCAACATGGGAAGCGAGATACTCAGCAGACTCATAGAATGGCGGATGTCCTAAACAGCATTCTGGCCTCAGAATCAGCCCTAAAGGCACTCGGATCTGGCTGAAAAGCCCATGAGAGTATTTCAGGCATGGAAAGCCAAGACACTCTGGCAAAAAAAAAAAAAAAAACCTAAATGAAAGATCTCTGTGAGTGAGATCCCAGTGGAAAGAACAGGTCTTCAAAGAAGGAGGTACCTTTCTCTGAAGGGAGGAGAGAACCTCCACTTTGACTATGACCTTGTCTAAACAAGATAAGAGTCGGAGAACTCAAGGGGCTTCCATAGCCTTGGAAATTCATGACTGGTGCACAGGGAGATTACTGATGCCATAAACAGGAGTGTCAATTTGTAAAGTCAACAACAGGAGTCACTGTGCACTTACTCCTCATGTAGGATCTCTGTCCTTAATGTGCTGTACATTGAGGCTTAATGCTATAACGAGTACTCAAACAGTATATTTCACTTTGTGTTTCTATAGGGGTGCAAACTGTTGAAATCTTTACTTAATGTATACTAAACTGATCTTCTGTTAAAAAAAAAAAAGAGAAGAAATTATCAATTCCCAACTTGACTCTCACTGGGATTAAACATGACAATAGGTCTGATCTGATTTCATCATCATTTAAAAAATCATCTATTATTTTTCACCTTATGTTTCTGTGTGGGAGCAAACTGTTGAAATATTTACTTAATGTATGCTAAACTGATCTTCTGTATATAAAGAGAATTGAAAATGAATCCTCATGTGAATGGAAGGGGAGAGGGAATGGGAAAGGGGAGGGTTGCGGGTGGGAGGGACGTTATGGGGGGGAAGCCATTGTAATCCATAAGCCATACTTTGGAAATTTATATTCATTAAATAAAAGTTAAAAAAAAAACTTTGATGCTACACCTAAAATATATATATTTACATATTATATTTTTGTATACATGATATTTATTTATATATAAATAGATTTGTGCATTATATATAAATATATAGAAAATAAAATATAAATATATTTTTATATTATATATTTATATATATAATTTATTTGAAAGGCAGAGTTACAGAGAGAGAAGAGACACAGAGAGAAGATCTTCCATCACTGGTTCATTCCCCAAGTGGTTGCAATGGCCAGGACTGGATCAGACCAAAGCCAGGAACCTGGAACTACATCTGGGTCTCCCCTGTGGGTGGCAGGGGCCCAAGTCCTTGGACCACTTTCAGCTGCTTTCCCTGTTGCATTAGCAAGGAACTGGATTGAAAGCAAAGCAACCAGGACTTGAACTGACACTACTGGTGTCACAGGCAGTGACTTAACCTGCTGCGCCATGACAGCAACCCCTGATGTGACACTTTTCAAATTAAAAATGTATAGGTTGGGGTGAACTGTGGCAAAGCTGTTTGAGTCACCACTTGAGATGCCAGCATCCCATAGCAGGGTGGCTGAGAACGAGCTCCACCTCCACTTTGGATCCAGCTGCCTGCTAATGTACCTGCGATGCAATAGATGATGACCCAGTGTTTGGGGCCCTGCCAATCAAATGGCGATCCAGATGAAGCTACTGGCTCCTGGATCGATCTCTCTCTCTCTTTCTCTCTCTCTCTCCTTTGCCCCGTCACTCTGACTTTCATATAAATAAATAACAAGTTAAAGAAACCAAATGTAGAGACTTGCTTGCCATAATGTGATGCTGACCTCTTGTGGTTTAACATCAAAACAACCCTTTGAAAAATTAATTCTGGCATCCTCAGCAACAAACATCTTAGTGTTTGAACTTCTTTCAATGTTCAGCTTAATTGTTATCAGAGGTTATTTTCTCAGAATGGTACCAGGAAAACTTTTTCTCATCAATTTATGTAATTGCTGAATTTTTTGCAGAAAGTATGCATTTCTCTTATAAGCAGAAAACAATAAAAATTGTTGAACCAATTCTCCCACAAGTGCAGGGGCCTAAGGATTTGGGCCATCCTCCACAGCTTTCTCCGGAGAATTAGTAGGGAGCTGTATTGGAAGTGGAGCGGACGGGACTAAATCGGCGGCCATATGGGATGCCAACACTGCAGGCCGAGGCTTAATCTGCTGAGCCACAGTGCTAACCCCTAAGCTTGTCTCTTCACTCCATTTCCACAAACTTCTTGTAGTACCTCATATAGGGAAAATGAGTATCTTTCTCAGGTAATTTTTCATTTTCTCTAAGTCAGTATATAGAAGTTAGATTAAAGAATGAACCAATGCCTATACATTTATAAGATAAACAGCCATTCCATGATTTTTAACTTCTTACCTTTGCTTGGTAGACAAATTTTACTTAAATATTAATTAACATTTAACAATTAATAATTAATTTTAATTAATAATTTAATATTGATTATATATTATATAATCATATATCATATTTTATTATATATTATATAACATAATATATTATATATTATTAATATTAATTAATAATGACTAATTTTTCTTATCAGATTAAAATCCTTGTTGTAGAATAAAATTTGCAATTAATATAAAAGCAAATACGGTCACAGAAGAACAATCAGGTGCAGGTTAAATCAATACACAAAAGCAAAACTATTATTTTGTTAAAGTATAAAAGGTGGACGCTCAGTGAAAATAGTACATAGGAAATCACTGACAAGACAGTTTTAATAGCTGACCAACACCTGAAATTGTTTTGGTCTTCTCTTCAGGAAGAAGAAAACATTAAAACACCTTTCAAACTTCAAATTATACCAAATCAACACAGTGTGAATGGCCCCTCTTCCAATTTCAAACATAAGGGACTCTTCTGGTTGAAATGGCCTGGAAAGTCAATGATTTTGATGACAGGTTCACAAATTCTCCGGTTTATAAGAAACAAGTTAATACAGGTGCGTGCCCCAGCCAGGGAACCTGATTGCTGTCGAGGGAGCAATCTTGATTTGCCTGCAGCGTGTCTGTCCTGAGACAGCTGGAGGCTTTCTACCTTTTCTCACTGCAGTCTGCTTTAATAAAATTGTGATTCTTGAGAACACACACAGGAATTAAGTCCAAATGGCTTTAAAACTCAATTTTATCAGCATGATGTTTTTCTTGAACTGATAGGAGAGGTTTGCTTTGTTTGATGTGTTCTTACTGGAAAACCTCACGTAGCACAAGTAGAGGGAAAGCTTAGAGGAGGTAACCACACACCCATGTTCGGCAGCTCAGCCCCTGATGGAGCTCATCTGCTCTTGGATCTCTGTGCCAGGGTGCAGATCGTAGCTTCCACAGAGGAAGGTAGGGCATCACCCCACCTAGTGCCATGCTACTACACTGCAGACTTTGCCCTTTTCAAACTTACATTAGAAACTGTGATCTTTTCCACATCCGTCCATGTTGTTGCAATGGCAAGATTTGTTTCTTTTTTTTTTTTTTTTTTGACAGGCAGAGCTAGACAGTGAGAGAGAGAGACAGAGAGTAAGGTCTTCCTTCTGTTGGTTCACCCCACAAATGGCTGCTATGGCCGGCGCTGCACCCATCTGAAGCCAGGAGCCAGGTACTTCTCCTGGTCTCCCATGCGGGTGCAGGTCCCAAGCACTTGGGCCATCCTCCACTGCACTCCCTGGCCACAGCAGAGAGCTGGACAGGAAGAGGAGCAACTGGGACAGAATCCGGCACCCCAACTGGGACTAGAATCCCGGGGTGTCGGTGCCACAGGCGGAGGATTAGCCTAGTGAGCCGCCGCGCCGGCCAGGATTTGTTTCTTTTTAATAGCTGAATATTATCTGACTATACACAGATATATAGATATCTATGTAGATATATTGTAATTTCTTTTTTGTTAATTGTATTCATATAAAGAGAACAGATTTCAGGCATTCCATAGCTACAGTTCCAGAAGACAAGCACACCTCCCTCCCTCCCTCCCCCGCAACTGTAATTTCTTTAATATTAAAAGTATTATTTTATATATAATATATAAATATATTATATATAAATATAATATATATTATATATAAATATATTATATTTATATATAATTTAATATTAAAATTGATCACTTGATGGACCACTGGGTTGTTTCCCTGTTTCAGTGATTCCCAGACTGTGATGAACTTGGAAGTGCAGGTATCTCTTTGAGATACTGATTTCATTTCTTTCTTTCTTTCTTTCTTTCTTTCTTTCTTTCTTTCTTTCTTTCTTTCTTTCTTTCTTTCTTTCTTTCTTTCTTTTTTTTACAGGCAGAGTGGATAGTGAGAGAGTGAGAGACAGAGAGAAAGGTCTTCCTTTTGCCGTTGGTTCACCCTCCAATGGCCGTCACGGCTGGCGCGCTGCGGCTGGCGTACCGCGCTGATCCGATGGCAGGAGCGGGTACTTATCCTGGTCTCCCATGGGGTGCAGGGCCCAAGCACTTGGGCCATCCTCCACTGCACTCCCTGGCCACAGCAGAGAGCTGGCCTGGAAGAGGGGCAACCGGGACAGAATCCAGCGCCCCGACCGGGACTAGAACCCGGTGTGCCGGCGCTGCAAGACGGAGAATTAGCCTATTGAGCCATCGCGCCGGCCTGATTTCATTTCTTTAGGATCTATATCCAGAAGCAAGATTAGAAAGACAAATACTGGACTATCTCACTTATCTGTGAAATCTGAAAACTTCGGCCTCATAGAGACAAAGAGTAGAATTAGAATGGCGGTTGCCAGGGGTTGGTAGGTGAAGGAAAAGGGGAGATGCTGAGCAAAGGGTACAATGTTCAGTTTTAGAAGCAATAAGCTCTGGGGATCTATCCACAGTGTGAGGATTATAATTAACAATACTGTATTGTGTTCTTGAAATTTCTTGAGAGTAAATCTTAGAAGTCTCACTATAACAGCAAAAAAAAAAAAAATAGAATTTTGTGAAGTGATGAATAGGGTAATTAGCTAGTTTGAATGATTTCACAAGGTATACATACATCAAAAATTTATGTTCTAAGTAGTAAATGCATTCAAATTTTATTTGTCAAGTATACCTCAAAAAAGCTGGAGTGGAAATAAAAGCTACAAGATTAAATCAGAGCTTTTCAGAGAAATAACTGATTCTAGGTCTGGGAAAAATTCTACAAAATATGCAGGAAACATCCTGTTGTTATGGAAAGTAAGGAAACTATGAACAGCTATCAGACTTACAGCAAAAGAATATGTTGACTGTTTAAATACACATTAACAACTTTTTTATTTAAAAAAAAAACTTTGTTTCTCACTCTTGGGGGATACTAGAGAACCAATTCATTATCTAAATCTGGTAAGGAAATGGAACACATTAGGTATTTACTCTCCATTTCCTATACAAACTGTAAGCTAGGATAACTAACAATTGATGTCAGAATATTTCTTTTTTAGGGGAGAGTGATCCAACATGGGAAGTGAGATACTCAGCAGACTCATAGAATGGCAGATGTCCTAAATAGCACTCTGGCCTCAGAATCAGCCCTAAAGGCATTCAGATCTGGCTGAAAAGCCCATGAGAGTATTTCAGGCATGGAAAGCCAAGACACTCTGGCAAAAGATCTCTGTGAGTGAGATCTCAGTGGAAAGAACAGGTCTTCAAAGAAGGAGGTACCTTTCTCTGAAGGGAGGAGAGAACCTCCACTTTGACTATGACCTTGTCTAAACAAGATAAGAATCGGAGAACTCAGAGGGCTTCCATAGCCTTGGAAACTCATGACTGGAGCATAGGGAGATTACTGATGCCATAGACAGGAGTGTCAATTGGTAAAGTCAACAACAGGAGTCACTGTGCACTTACTCCTCATGTAGGATCTCTGTCCTTAATGTGCTGTGCATTGAGATTTAATGCTATAACGAGTACTCAAACAATATATTTCACTTTGTGTTTCTATGGGGGTGCAAACTGTTGAAATCTTTACTTAATGCATACTAAACTGATCCTCTGTAAAAAAAAAAAAAAAGAAAAGAAAAAGAAACTATCAACTCCCAACTTGACTCTCACTGGGATTAAACATGACAATAGGTCTGATCTGATTTCATCATCATTTAAAAAAAATCATCTATTATTTTTCACTTTATGTTTCTGTGTGGGAGCAAACTGTTGAAATCCTTACTTAATGTATACTAAGCTGATCTTCTGTATATTAAGATAATCGAAAATGAATCTTGATGTGAATGGAAGGGGAGAGGGAGTGGGAAAGGGGAGGGTTGTGGGTGGGAGGGACGGTATGGGGGGGAAGCCATTGTAATCCATAATTCGTACTTTGGAAATTTATATTCATTAAATAAAAGTTAAAAAAAAATTCCAATTAGATAATATAATGAATTTTAATACATTTTTACACATTAATCACCTATAAAATATTTCAAGATTATTCAAGTTCATTAGGTAAATAAAAATGTCTCTGATTTGAAATTTAAAAAAAAATATTTCTTTTTTGAAATTTTTGTGTATTTATCTGAGAGGCAGAGACAGACATAATGAGTTCCTGGTCACTTGTTCTCTCCCTAAATGCCCACTATGTCTAGGGCTGGGCTGAAACCAAAGTGGGGAGATGGGTGCTTAACCCAGGTCTCCCATGTGGATGGAAGCAACTCAATAACTCCGCCATCACTGCTGCCTCCCTGTCACTCCCCGTCTTCGTGGAGGAATGACACAGGACCCTGCGCTGTTCTTTTGTCTGCTCGGCCCTCCCCGGGTTTGCTGCTGGTTCTTCCCGGGTTGGCTACCATCCCTCCACCTCCGTGGAGGGGCGGGCCCCCTGCCACTTTCCCCACTTCCGCAGGGGAGCGGCACGCCGCCGGCCGGCTCTCTCGGGGGCTGCACAGGTGTTCCTTCAGATAGATGTTCCTCGTGCATGTTGTCTCTCTCCTCCTTTATAGTCCTCTTCCACCAATCCCAACTCTGCTACCCACACGCCGAGTACGCTGCTCTCCTCCAATCAGGAGCAGGTCCTACAGTTTATTGGTTGAACTGGAGGCAGCTGTGTAGAAGCTGTTTCTTCCTTCTCAGCGCCATATTGTGGGAGAGCAGATGCATAGAATAAGTCTTAATTCCAGTAACTTAGTCTAGTCCGAGTTGCTCCCAGTTGCTCCCCACACCTCCCAAGATCTACACCAGCAGGAAGCTGGAATCAGAAGCAGAGGCAGGTATCCAACCTTGGTACTGTGATATGGGACATGGGCATCTTAACCACTAGGCCAAATGCCTACCCTCAAATGCTTCTTTTTATGGAGGTACTCTAGTTAATAAGTGAAGAAAAATTATAAACCAAAATATAATCAATTTGTTTTTCCTGGATCTAGGTGGTGATCATAACTGGTTGCTTTAGTTTTTTTTTTTTTTTTTTTTTTTTTTTTTTTTTTTTTTTTTTTTTTTACAGGCAGAGTTAGACAGTGAGAGAGAGAGAGACAGAGAGAAAGGTCTTCCTTCTGTTGGTTCACCCCCCCAAAAATGGTCGCCACGGCTGGCGCGCTGCCCCAGTCAGAAGCCAAGCCAGGTGCTTCCTCCTGGTGTCCCATGCGGGTGCAGGGCCCAAGGACTTGGGCCATCCTCCACTGCCTTCCCAGGCCACAGCAGAGAGCTGGACTGGAAGAGGAGCAACTGGGACAGAATCCGGTGCCCCAACTGGGACTAGAACCCAGGGTGCTGGCACCGCAGGCAGTTGCTTTAGTTTTAAAAAGTAAGAGACGTTGCATGTGTCCTGATGGAAGTATTCAGTACTGCCATGAGCTTTTTTTCACAAAAAATCATCTAGACTGAGAGAGGGAGAGTTCCCATGCAGTGGTTCACTCCTCGACTGTCCAAAATGGCCTCTGGCTTAGGCAGAATCAGGGAACCAGGAGCTCAATATAGAAGTGATCTAGCGGGGCCGGCGCTGTGGCGCAGTGGGTTAACGCCCTGGCCTGAAGCGCCAGCATCCCATTTGGGCCCCAGTTGGAGTCCCCGCTGCTCCACTTCTGATCCAGCTCTCTGCTATGGCCTGGGATAGCAGTACAAGATGGCCCAAGTCCTTGGGCCCCTGTGCCCGTGTAGGAGACCTGGAAGAGGCTCCTGGCTCCTGGCTCCTGGCTTCGGATCGGCACAACTCTGGCCATTGCAGCCAATTGGGGAGTGAACCAGCAGATAGAAGACTTCTCTCTCTGCTTCTCCTCTCTCTGTATAACTCTGACTTTCAAATAAAAAAATAATTCTTTAAAAAATGATCTAGCTTCCAGATCTAAATATTAATTTATAGGAATTATAGGGGACAGAGCAACCAGTTAAATGATACCTCAAGATGCAGTCAGCAAATTCTAATCAGTGAAAAATTCCCTAGGCTGTGTGACCTAGTTTCTTTAAAAAGCAGGTCTAGGGTGATGGAAAGTATATCTTAAAGAAAGTTAAGGGGATGGTACTGTGGCTTAGCTGGTAAACCCACCACCTGCAGTGCCAGCATCCCATATTGGGTGCTGGTTCAAGTCCTAGCTGCTCCACTTCCAATCCAGCTCTCTGTTATGGCCTGGAAAAGAAGTGGAAAATGGCCCAAGTCCTTGGGCCCCTGCACCCGTGTGGGAGACCTGGAAAAAGCTCCTGGCTCCTGCCTTCAGATCAGCATAGCTCTGGCCATTACCACCATCTGGGAAATGAACCAGAAGATGAAAGACTTTCTCTCTCTCTCTCTCTCTCTCTCTCTCTCTGCCTCTGCCTCTCTGTAAGTCTGCCTTTCAAATAAATAAATAAATATTTTTAAAAAAAGAGATGTGTAAGCCAATTTTAGTGTCTTCTCATTCAAAAAACTAATAAACATTATGAAGCAATTAATGATTGAGCATTTGCTGGAATTTAAATATGCTAATTGTGTTTTCGCTGTAAAAATGTCTTTATCTTTGAGATCCTTACTGAAATATGAGTAAAATAATACACGTTGGATTTATTTGAAAATAATTCAGAGTAGCGATGGAGTGAATAAATTTATAGATCAGGGACTGGCAAATTACAGCCCAGAGACCAAAGCTTGCCCATCAAATGTTTTTGCCAATAAAGTTTCATTGAAACACAGTCATGTTCATTTATTTGCATGTGGTCTATGAATGTTTCCCTACCACAATAATGGAGTTGAACAGTTTTGACAAAGACGGCATGACTCACAAAGCCTAAAATATTTACTATCTGATCCTACAGAGAAAGTTTTGGGTCCCTGGTATAGCTGAACCAAGATTGGTCATAAGTGGATAATAATTATTATTTTTAATTATTGAAAAGGTATTCTACAATTCTTTTTAAATATTTACTTAGTTATCTTCATTTATTTGGAAGGGAGAGAGAAAGAAAGAGAGAGAGAGAGAAAGAGAGGGAGATAAAGAGAGTTCTTCTATCTAATGGTTCAACTCTCTAAATGCCTGCAATAACCAGGGCTGGGTCAGGCCAAAGCCAAGAGCCAGGAACTCCGTCCAGGTCTCCCATGTAGGTGACAGAGACTCAAATACTTGAGCCATCATCTGTTTCCTCCCAAGGTTTGCATTAGCAGGAAGTTGGATTGGAAGCAGAAGTCAGATTCAAATCAGGCACTCAGATATCTCTAGTAACAGATATCCCAAGGCAGACATCTAAGCAGCAGCTTAACTTACTCTGCCACAATGCCTCCACCAAGAGTGTAATTATTGAAGCTAGGTGATCCATACACCTAGGTTAATTATAGTAGGATTTTCTTTTGTATATGCTTGAATGCAAAGTTCAAATGTTTTTTGTTTTGTTAAAGTACTGGTAACTTTATAGAAAGAGGCTTTGGCTTGGCCTTTGACTTTGTCACTATGGATGACATCTTGGGTCTACTCAATGGCACCTCCTACACAACACTCTGCCTCTACAAACCCTCCCGGGGGCTATGTGAGGGTAGTTAGTGCTGCCATCTTGACAAGCAGGTCAGGGTCCAGCAAGGTGCTGGCTTGCCTTCACACGTCTCAGACATCCAGAGGACCATTCTCAGGTGGCAGCTTTGACCTCCTTGGCTTCCTCCCTGTACACTGGAGAACATAATCCATCTGGAAGGAAACATTTTATGCCAGAATAACAGACATCATATCTCACCCAAGGAATATCTTCATTCTTTGGAAGGATAAATAGATCCTCTAATGCTGTGAAACCAATGACTCTTGGAGACTCTTATACTTGACAGAAAGTCACAATAAATCCTACATGTCTTACACAGATATGCACACATTTACCATGATATGTGTATGTATACCACCTTACTATTCAGATACACCTACCAAATGTAGTGTTTCCTAGAGGTACCTGGAATTAAATGTTCTTTGAGAACAATTTTCAGTTGTTTTAGAAACCTGACTGTATGGCCGGCGCCACGGCTCACTAGGCTAATCCTCCGCCTTGCAGCGCCAGCACACCGGGTTCTAGTCCCGGTCGGGGCGCCGGATTCTGTCCGGTTGCCCCTCTTCCAGGCCAGCTCTCTGCTGTGGCCAGGGAGTGCAATGGAGGATGGCCCAAGTGCTTGGGCCCTGTACCCCATAGGAGACCAGGATAAGTACCTGGCTCCTGCCATCGGATCAACGCGGTGCACCAGCCGCAGCACGCCAGCCACGGCAGACATTGGAGGGTGAACCAACGGCAAAGGAAGTCCTTTCTCTCTGTCTCTCTCTCTCTCTCACTGTCCACTCTGCCTATCAAAAAAAAAAAAAAAAAGAAACCTGACTGTACAAAGGAAATAGCCATTGAATATCTGCATCCCACAAGGCATACTACTGAACACCTGAAGGAGAGAAAAGTGGACTAGGTGCTGTGCTTAGCCTTAAGGAGCTCAATCTAGTCTTAAGTGATTGGGATGACCATGGTTTGCAGTTACAGGAGGAAGAGGATGAGCACTGCAGTAGGTTCATTTTATGAAGTATTTAGTGCTCATGCTCCCATGTGCTGATCATTTTTAGGATTATCTCATTCAATCCTTACAACATCTGCTGTATCGTTGTTCCCTTTTTATGCATAAAAACACTGGTGCTCAGAGGACATGAGTTAAACCCATGCATGCCTGTCATGCTCCCACTCCCACTCGCCTACACATCATTGCTAGTTTAGACACTGAAATTAAATTTCTTTTTTTGTCTCTACTGTAAGGACTCCTTTACAAGCTCCAGATCTTGTCACTGTGTTAGGTTTCCTCTCATCGTTCATGAGCTCGATCTCATTTTTGACGAATTCCTCTCACAGAAATGAGACATTCTTGCTTCTGCCAAGTTAGAAAGATAGCATGAAGGGCAAGAGAAAGGTTGCCTACCTCATCCATCAACTTCATATTAGCACAGACAATAGATCTGTCATTTCAAGAAAACATCAGAATGTGTCTCTACATACAAGATATCTCCAAAAAGGTCATGGAGAAGGCATAATATGAAAAAACAACACATGAATTTCAGAATTATATGTGCCAAAATAAGTTTTACCTTTTAATTCAATTTTTCCACAAACTTACCAAAGATTATTTATTTTCTTCCTAATCTGAGAGAAAGAGAGACAGAAACAAAGATAGGGAAAGATACAGAGCTTCCTACTGCTGGTTCCCTCCACAGATGCCTGCAACAGCCGGGAACTCAATCCGTGTTTCCCACATGAGTGGCAAAGATGCAATTACTTGAGCCATCACCTGCTGCCTCCCAGGATCTGCACTGGTAGGAAGCTGGAATCAGGAACCAGAGCCAGGAATCAAACACAGGCACTCCAAGGTGGGCTGTAGGTATCTTAACCAGCATCTTAACTACTAAACTGAAATACATGTCCAATTTTGCCATAAACTTTTGGAAGTACCATCCTATAGTATAAAATATGGTAGGGAATTTGAAATATGCTACATTATATTCATTTTTATAGTTTATATATTTCCTTATAAAATAATTAATATAAATATTAAGAAATTATGGGTCCAATGCTGCAGCACAGCAGGTTAAAATCCTGGCTTGCAGCACCGGCATCCTATATGGACACCATTTCGAGTCCTGGCTGCTGCACATCTGATCCAGCACCCTGATAATGTGCCTGGGAAAACAGCAGAAGATGGCCCAATTCCATGGACCTCTGCACCTACACAGAAGACCTGGAAGAAACTCTGGCTCCTGGCTTCAGATTGGCTCAGCTCCAGCTGTTACAGCCATTTGGGGAGTGAACCAGCAGATAGAAGACTTGTCTTTCTCTCTGCTCTGTCTTTCAAATAAATAAAATTTTAAAAGAGAACTTATTATTCAGTGTCAGATATTATGACTTTCTGGCTGTGATTTTAGAAAGGGTTCTTGTCTTTCAGAGACACATATTGAATATGGATATAATTATATGATATGATGTCTGATATAGGTATCAAAATAATCCATTGTGTGAGAGTATAGATTAAACAAGTTTAATCTAAAATATATCATTTTTGGAAATGGGTTATGAGCACATGGGCACTACTTTCTTTACTTTTGTATATGACAGAAACTTCCCATTATATAAAGGCTTGACAAGAAAAGCAAGTTTAAAGGAAAGCAAGAGCTGTTATTAGTTTCTGGAATAGATAAGTAATTGTGAAATATGGTGAACTAAAAACATGTTTTGCACACAGAAAACAAATTCAGTTTTCTTTTACCTGTTTCTAGGCCAATTTGTGAAGATCTTACAATATACATGCTTACCAACTGGATAGCTAAAAGGAAGGCTATGCATGTTTATTAAAAATCTTACTGAGAAAAATGATATGCAGCACCTGACTTATAAAAATAATAATGTAATGCCCTTTATTAAAAATTACATATAGTCCATTGATTTTCACAAGACTTTGATTGATTATTGTTGTCCAGTTCTTACATATGTAGTCAATCTATGGTTGCGACTCATTAACAAGTGTATCTCCAACATAAATGTTGGTTGATAGTTTTATTTACATTTATTGTCATACAAAATAACTGATTTGCAGCAAATAAGGAGACAACAGGAATAATTTCCAAACCTGTGACTCCATGAGCAGGGGAAATGATGAATCTGTTCCAATTTAGGAGAAAATGAATATTTAGGAGGGATGTTCTCCTCACATGCAGAAGTGGGTGCAAGTTCAAACACACACAGTTTAGAAACATGCTCCAACACAGGTTGTGTGGTATGGCAATAAGTCTTAAGTTCCTCTTGGGGTGCAGATTCTAGCATTAAAATGGAGCAAAGGGTGACCTTTGGATACTTATTGAGCCACGTGCACTTCTCTTGCAGGAGAACCTGGACCAGTCCAGGGAGGCTGGTGATTGCATTTCTGCCTGGAATATGACCAAAATCCTGAAAGACAACTTCAGAGAGCATCAAAGGTTTTAGAGTTTTGAACTAGAAATGAATCAGAATAAAGATTTCTGAACTGCTCAGGGCACTAGCTGTGACAGTACTAAAGACACTGAAGACATATTCAGAATTTCAGTTCATAATTTTAAAACTGGAAGAATATTTCTTCATATTTTGCAATCATAATGTTTGGTTATAGACACCACATAATTTTTAAAGATTTCATTTATTTATTTGAGAAGTAGAGTAACAGACAGAGAGAGGGAGAGACAGAAGAAGGTCTTCCATTTGCTGGTTCACTCCCCAAATGGCTGCAATGGCTGGAGCTGAGCCAATCCAAAGCCAGGAGCCAGGAGCTTCTTCCAGGTCTCCCATGTGGGTGCAGGGGCCCAAGCACTTGAGCCATCTTCCACTGATTTCTCAGGCCATAATCAGAGAGCTGGATCAGAAGAGGAGCAGCTGGGACATGAACTAGTGCCCATTTGGGGTGCCAGCACCATAGGTGGAGGCTTAGCCTACTACTGCACAGTGTCAGCCCCAACCACAAAGTTTTAAATTTAATTCTTTATTAACATTTTCTCTACCACTTTTTTAACATTGTATAATCAACCAAATAATAAATCAAGCCCTAAAGTGTAGCATTTACATATTTCATAGTATAAACTTCCCATAATTATTGGCTGCAAGCTATCATCATACTATGATTAAACCCAGAGATGCATAATAGCACATCATGATATTGATTATCTATCACACAGACACAACAAACATAGTAACCTCAAGTGCATAAATTTAGTAAAACATAGAGTAATTAGGAGAATATACATTTCTTTTTATAATTTATTGGTTTGAACTATATAATACTGCTGATATACAGTCATCTTTAGAGCTACAAAAGTGATCAATAAGTCACATGATTCAACATAAAATCAGGATATTTGAGCATGGTGGAGTTGTAGGGGAAGGGATAGATAATGATGACATAATAATAAGAGCCTCTACTATTTATTGATCACTTTCAAAGCCTGGGCACTGTGGAAGTTACATTTGATTCTTTCTAATTTTCAATAACTAAAGCAGAATTCTTCACAATTGATTCACTCTTATTTAGCTTCTCCCGAACAGTTTGGAAATACTAAGACAGACCAGAGATTTTCTGGCACCTTTACTCCAGTTGAGGACTTGACACAAATATGAAACAGTATATATGCAAATATTATTCAGAATTATTTCAGGTTTTTTTTTTTTTTTAAAGATTCAATCATTTAGAAGGCAGAGAGACAGAAAGAAAGGGAGAGATGCAAATCTTCTACCTGCTGGTTCACTTTCCAAACAGCTGCAAAAGCCAGGTCTGGGTCAGGCCAAAGCCCGGAACCATGAACTCCATCTTGGCAACTCCTTTTTGGAACATTAAACTCAACAATCATGTTGTGGTTTCATTAAATATTTACTACATTACAGCCATTCCTTATCTGTCACCAAAATAATAATACTGTGTGTACATACACATCTCAGACTAATCATAAGATTCAAATTGGAAGCAGAAAATGTAGAGTGCTTTGTCAATAGTCAGATTTTGCAAAGGCAGTGATATGCTATGCATCTGCTTCCCAAATTGCTGGAATCTGCCCCTACACTAAGTGGAAGCAGCTACCAACCTTTGGCAGTTTTAAAACAACAGTAATCGCCGGCGCCACGGCTCAATAGGCTAATCCTCCACCTTGCGGCGCGGGCACACCGGGTTCTAGTCCCGGTCGGGGCGCCGGATTCTATCCCAGTTGCCCCTCTTCCAGGCCAGCTCTCTGCTGTGGCCAGGGAGTGCAGTGGAGGATGGCCCAAGTGCTTGGGCCCTGCACCCCATGGGAGACCAGGAGAAGCACCTGGCTCCTGCCTTCGGATCGGCGCGGTGCGCCGGCTGTGGCGGCCATTGGAGGGTGAACCAATGGCAAAAGGAAGACCTTTCTCTCTGTCTCTCTTTCTCACTGTCTACTCTGTCTACTCTGCCTGTCAAAAAAAAAAAAAAAAAAAAAAAAACAAAAAACAAAAAACAAAAAACACAACAACAGTAATCATTTGTTTTACAAACACGTTCTATGGTGGAATTGATCTTTCAAACTACCTGCTCCTTTCTCATCTATATAGTACATTAAATTATCTTTTAATTAAAATCTTAAAATTGCAAGAAATGCAGAACAGATATGATCTATAATTGAAAGCTCAGCCAAGGGTAGGGATGTTTACAAAACATTCAAGTGTTTGAAATCTCCCAATGGCAACACTGGGAGAGCCAGTGCTGTGGGAGCGTAAGAGGTGAACCTGTATCCACCCTCCCACCTCCTTCTCCTGGCAGTGGTCTGCGCCTGCCCTGGGTTTTCCTCGATCCTCTGGCTGACTCACTGTTGCTGTAAAAACAGGGCCAACCACACTGTGTTGAAAGCCACTGAAACCGGAGGAAACTAGTCACAAAAACCCTGACCGTCAGCTGAGAGATTGCTCCGGTCACCTGATAACTACTAGCACTTTTCCCAGACTAGTTCAAGTCTTCAGGGGCTACGCAGGACTCCAGAGCCACTTCAGCCTAAATCAGCTACCATCTCAT
The DNA here is from genome assembly GCF_964237555.1 of Oryctolagus cuniculus. Classification (NCBI taxonomy): domain Eukaryota; kingdom Metazoa; phylum Chordata; class Mammalia; order Lagomorpha; family Leporidae; genus Oryctolagus; species Oryctolagus cuniculus. Next base: position 111,418,674 of record NC_091437.1, read on the forward strand.
TCCTCATGCTTGAGAGTGCAGAGCTGTACTTCAATGTGGACCATGGCTACCTGGAGGGCCTGGTTCGAGGCTGCAAAGCCAGCCTCCTCACCCAGCAGGACTACCTCAACCTGGTCCAATGCGAGACTCTGGAAGGTAAGTGTAGCCCTTCTCTCCCTTATGAAGAAAGCAAGCCAGTGATACCACTTTCTGGAAGCAAGCAAAATGGTCTATTATCCCATGGCCTAGGAGTCCTGAGTAGGTATCTGTTCTGGAGTCCAGATATCTGGTGTCCATGAACTTGGATGAGGAAAAAAAAAAAAAAACACTAGTTTCAATATCCTCTAAGTGAAAAATAACATTTCCTTTCATTGCAAATATAAGCTACATATCAGTGTGGTTAGTATAGAAGTACCTGTAACTTTGGCATCAACAGAAATTCAATAATTTTATCTCTTTAATGTCCTTGTGGATACCTTGAAATGTCATTTAAGTTTTCTCTACTTCAAAGTTAGAGTAGATGTTATACTCATCCTTTAATCTTGATTTTTGATGTCATAATAAAGAAGTTTAATATTTATTAAACACATTTAAAGCTCTCTAAAAACTGCATTTTAAAACCTTTGGCTTCTTTTGTAATCCTTTTTATCTTTCTTTCACTTGTTTACAAACATTTGAAGAAGGGTTTCATCAAACTGCCAAGGCATGTATAGGAAAAAACAAAAGAAGATAGAACCTTCTCCAGAGAATTTCATTCTTGATTTTTATCTTTTTTAAAGAATTTTTCACTATTTACTATTTGAGTGTTGCCTTTAATGGAAGTTTAAGTGAAAAAAAAAAAATCAAGAGACGGGGACTGTGATAGAACCAGCCTTGGACTTACCAGCGCTTGCTTTGCCCTCTGCCATGTCCAAGCAGGTGACCCAAGATTCCAAACCTCTGTGCCTCAGAATCCTCATTCGTAAAATGTGATGGTGATGTCTGATTTACTGAGTTGCTGGGAGAAGTAAAAGAGATAAACATCCAGCAAACAGAAATTGCCTTTAAATCACAATTTTTTCAAAATTTTACCAAAGATTCAACATCTGAATTGGTATTTTTATTTTTTAAAGATTTATTTTTCATAGAGTGACATAAATATATTAATAATCAACTGCTTTAAAACTTCCAGATTATTCTAGAAAAGAGCAAGAAAGTACTAATGAGAAAAACTTCTAGGAAGAGTATTCAAAGGCAAACACAAACTTGAAAACCTTTTGAAGGTGACTTTGCAGGCTGAAGTCTCTTGTTTATGTTCTGACCAGTTAAAGCCTGTGCAGCTAAAGCTTGTTAGTATTGGAAACAGCTAGACTCTCACATGGTGACTAACTCTGTTGGCCACAAATAATTACAATATAACCCCAAATCCTACCCTAATTTAGCACATGAAATTAGGAGTTGGGTGGCTGAAGGATGTTAATCATGTCTGGAAAATCAGCATAAAATGAGGCAGAATGAAACTAAAGAACTCGGGGCAGAATAAGTGTTTCTGTCAGAAGTGTTACGAATAGATTTTATTAGTTGTCTCTCCAGCTTTAAAGTGAGCTAAGAAATGCAAAATCTAAATGCAAACAGTACCTAAAATATGTTCATTACACTGAGAACATGGTTTTGCCCTGTCACAAAAGAATTCAGAGAAACTAGGAAGCTATATCCAAAATTATATAAAGACTTCTAGAAAATCAAAAAGATAAAACTCAAGAATTGATCAAGAACTATTTCTCCCATTATTTTCTGCCAAAAGACCTTTGGACCAAACGACTGGGTTGAGGGAGAAGAGACAAGAGAAGTAAAGAGTGAAGGTAACGGATCTATCATCTAAATAGGGCCCGAGTTGGGCACCTTCATTTTTAGGGGGAAGAGAGGGAAAGCTTTGAAACCCTTTCAAAGACCTCAACAATGAGTTTCTTAGGAAAATGCAGGTAAGGGCATATACAGAATTTCCCACACAATATCAATGGACCATGGGTCACCCAAAGCCAGCTCTGCACCCTAGTTAAGAAATCTTGCCATGTACACCATTGCTTTATGGTTATTTTATCCTATGGCTTTTCTCTTCTCAAAAACGTTTTGTTTTTTTACAACTATGTCTGAAGTTGTATGCCAAACGACTGTCTGGTAAGTTCCAGAAATATCAAGTGTAAATCATCAGATCATATCTGGCTTATCATGGCTGCTGCAAAAATACATCAAAGTAAGGAATTCATGTCCTTGCTTAACAACAGTGAGGGCACAGACGCTTATGGCTGTCTCCAACCTTATAGACTGTAGGCATTGGAGACTAGAGAGAACTGTGGCTCTTATTCTGCCAAAATGCCATTGCCTCCTAATATGAATTGAAAATACATGACTAGGCCTGTGTTAAGTTGATAAGCATTCGATTCTCATACAGAAAATAGTCAGGGCTGCCCTACCTGATTGTCGTTTTATTGAAGTTGTGAAATGAGTAACTTGAGAAAAGCAATGCAACTATTGCATGTGTGACTTCACTGAGAGAGACCCAGCTACCTTCTGAACTGGATTCAGGGTTGAGAAGAAATCAAGGCCTTCTTGTATTACAAGCTAAGGGCATAAGGATTTCTGTTTACTTTTGCACAAAATATACACTATGCAAATTACAGATTTTAAAAAAGTAGGTAAAATGTCCACATGTTGAAAAAAAAAACAAACCTGGCAAAAATTTAATTTCCTTGTAATCTTTTAAAATCCTCTACACTTCAAAAGTGTTGTGCCATTAACAAATTGTTTTGGAACTGCTTACAGGGAACACATACATTTTCAGGTAAATTTAGAGAAGAGAAAATAAAGGTTGTGCAGAAAAGCTTTGAAAACTCCTAGTACTAATAATTGCCCTGACTGATGTACACAATCAGGTAAGTGTTATCAGAAATACTCATCTGTCCCTAGACATGCCCCTGACCGACAGGGACCTGAACCCGCGGCTGAGACAGACTCACAGAGCTGCTGTGACTCAGCCTTTCCTGGGTACAAAGTGGGAAGCTAGTTCACGTTGCCTTTGTCATGGGTGTTGCTTAGAGGCTGGAGAGGATCTCCATATGGACATTTTAAGGTCTTTTTTTTTTTTAGATTCTTTTTTTTTAATTTGAAAAGCAGAGTTACTGAGAAAGAGAGAGAGAGAGGGCGAGAGAGAGAGAGAGAGAGAAAGCGAGGAGGGGGGAGAGAGACAATCTTCCATCTGCTGGTTCACTTCCTCAAATGGCTGGAACGGCCTGGGCTGGGAAGGGCAGACCCGAAGTCAAGAGCCAGGGACTCCAGCTGGATCTTCCAAATGGGTGGCACGGACCTAAACACTTGAGCCATCTTCCACAGCTTTCCCAGATGCATTACCAGGGAGCTGGCTAGGAAGTGGAACAGTAGGACACAAAACAGCACTCCTATGGGATGTTGGCATTGCAGGTGGTGGCTTTTTCCACGGTGTCATGATGCTGGTGGCCGAAACTTTAAGGTCTTTAAAAGGTACTTTGAGCCAACATGACAACTTTAAAGAAGCACAAAACATTGTTTAAAATAATTTCCACCCTTCTGTTTTCATCAGTATTTTTAAAAATTACAAATAAGACAATTGTATAAGTATTCTTTCCTCTCTATAAAAGATGAGATGGTTAAATTGGTACATAAAGTTTAATAACAAGGGGTCTTTTCTAAAACATATGGTGAAAATGACCCCTGGCTCTGAGGGTATGGTAGAGTACTCTGGATGGAGCCTTTACTTTGTTCTCCTGGCCACAGTCTGTATTTTTTTCCCTTTTCGTTTTCTTTCTTTTTTGGGAGAGAATGAGGGGAGCCTGTTATATCTCAGTAACAATTATATCCCTTTTAAAGGATGTGACCTTCAATTCTTCTCCAACCATGCATTCAGAAAGGAATTAGTTCAAGAACTATATATTAAGCACTTTCTAGCTAAAGCCAAGGAAGTAAAGATGAGGAAAATATAGTCCCTGCCCTAAGAGGGCTCCTCCTCTGGAGGATAAAAATATTAGAAAAACAAGAAACGCTTAAGGAGGATAATTGGGCAGCATTTCTCAAAATTCCAAAAACTGGAAACAAATTAAGTGTCTCTATGTAGGAAACTGGTTAAATAGGTTATGAGATATTCTTATAATGAAATATTCTGTAGCTATTAGAAAAAAACTTGCATGTGGAAGCAGAATAAGAGGATATGGCAAGTTCACCAAGATATATTAAGTAAAAAAGGAGAAGAACCTTGTGTAGCATGATACTCTTTAACCAAAGGGGGGATAAGTTGAAAATACACTTTCTATAAGATTACCAGACATGAAGAAACTCTAAAAGGATCCAAAGGAATGAAAAGCAGGCATCACCTGGGCTAGGAATGAGTAGCAGGGGTGAGAGGTGCTAAGAGACTAGTGGACCTCTCATTATTTATTTGTACATATACTATGACCTATTTTTACATTTAAAATTAACATACTGGAGCGTGACTTATTTCAGAGTTCCCTGTGCTCCCTTACACATTATTTGTACTCTTAATTATGACACTTTTTCTTCCTAATATTAAAAATTCATATCCAACATTTTCCCATCTTGTATTAAAAATGCACATCCAGCACTGTCACTTTCTTGTTCAAAAATACATCAATGGCTTTCATCAGGCGAGGAAAACACTGCTCTTAGCTTAAGAGGCTCAGGAGGTCTGGCTCACTGATGTGCACCATTCCAGCATTTCTTCAGAACCTTCTGCATTTTCTAAAGCTATTCCATCAATCACAAATTCCATTAACCATCCAGTTTGCATGGGACACACTTATCCCCTTTTAAGTCCCCATTCAAGTCAGTTCCTCTCGAAGCCATTTGCCAGTAAAATGGACCTGACAAGTCTCCACTGCATGCTCTACTGTAACATGGAAGAGACCTCATTCTGGGATGTTTTGCATAGATATGTCACCCTGTGCCAAGACCTACGCTTCACTTGTCTCTCCAGATCCACAGACTATCACAGCTAGGGGCTTAACTTGTGAATGAGGAAATGAGCCATCTCCTAAACTTTTAAGCTTCTTAAGGGCAGAAACTACACCTTAGACTTTCCTCCCTCCTGCCTCTCAGAACCTATCATTGTTACAGGCAGGAATCTGAAAGCACACATTAGAAATGGGTTCAAGCGCTCAGCCTTGAGTATGGACCTTTCTTATCTGATATGTAGATGAAGTCTCCTTGGCTTAACTCTCACTTCACTAGCACGGTCATACATATCTGGAGATGTTTTGTAAACTGTCCCAGGCACTGCTGGACTATGCCAGTGAAATTCAGTGTGTATACAATAGGCATTAGTTTTCCTTCTTCTGCTAGACTTGGGAATTCCTGAAATAGTTTGTTCCGTGTCTTGGTTTTGATTGGTGGTGTTTGGTATATGACCGTTTAGCTGAGTCCATTCCCCTTTAGAGAGCGTCAGTTTTGGAAATACTCATTCTGATGAGTAAGAATCAAAACGAGTAGTTTCTGCTCTGGTAACACTCATTGATACACTCTGTGGCCACCAGTGTGGCCACTGGTATATTGGTCCTCAGTTTTAATTGCAAATTAAATAAAATTTTTGAGGCTCATCTATGTGGAAAAAATTCCATTCGGTGCTGTGGGGAATAAGAAAAACAATAAGACACTGTGTACAACCTAAAGTGCTATTGAGTTTAGAATATATCATAAAAATTAAAATTGGAAATATAAAATTGGTTTAAACCCACACACAAAGGTGAACCAAATGTCGAATATTAATAGGTTGGAAAAAGACCAATGAGATGGGATTTGGTGGAAGAAGAGTTAGATGACAAGACATTCTAGGCAGGCAGAGAAAACTCATGAATTACAGATAGGAAAATACAAAATATCTAGGTGGACGACAAGCCAGTTTGGCTGCAACACTGGAATACCTAGAGATAAGGCTGGCATTTAGGTTCGGAAAAATGTTGAAGTGCCTCTGTCTGATTATGGAGTTTCGAGATATTCAAACTAACATTGAAGGAGGACCAGACTGACATTGGAGCCTTCAGTGGAATACTTTTGAGCATGGAAAACATGCACAAGTTGTTTCTCTGAGCCTCAGTTCTTTCATCTATGAAATGGGGGTGATTGTTAAGGGTAAGAGACAATGTATATAGAAACCATTCTCTCAGTGATAAAACACTCCACAAATTCTATGAACATTGGGTGTTTTAAGATTTATTTATTATTTGAAATTCAGAGTTACAGAGAGAGAGGGAGAGACAGAGAGAGAGAGATCTTTCACCAACTGGTTAACTCCCCCTGATGACTGAAATGGTCAGGGCTGGGCTAGGCAGAAGCCAGGAGCCAGGGGCTTCATTTGGGTCTCCCATGTGGATGCAGGGGCCCAGACATTTGAGCCGTCTTGTGCTGCTTTTCCCAGGCCATTAGCAGGAAGTTGGATTGGAAGAGGGGCAGCCGGGACTTGAACTGGCCCCCATATGGGATGCTGATGTCACAGGCAGCAATTTTACCTGCTACCCCACAAAGCCAGCTCCTGTGAACATTGCTTTTAATCTGCCTAAATCTTCTAGCTGCTTGTAGGAGGATCATTACAAGATCAAAACAACAAAACAATTCTTAGGAAACATTAAAATAGAGGCAGGCAGAGCTTGAGGAGAAATGAGCCAGGAAAAAAATCAAAAGAAATCACCACAATATTCCAGGTGCAAATGGCCATCCTAAACCACAGGAGCAAAGGGCCAAAGTCAGCAGAAATGCGGATGCGGTGAAAGAAGCACCCCATGGACTCTGAAGTTTTGACAACATAAGAACAGCAGATAATTATCAAAGAGGAAGGGAACAATGCCTGATTTTTTAAAAAATATTTATTTGTTTGAAAGTCATAGTTGCAAAGAGAAAGAAGGAGAGGCAGAGAGAGAGAGAGAGAGAGAGAGAGAGAGAGAGGTCTTCCATCTGCTGGTTCACTCCCCAATTGGACACAATGGCCGGAGCTGTGCTGATCCAAAGCCAGGAGCCAGGAGCTTCTTCCGGGTCTCCCCCGTGGGTGCAGGGGCCCAAGGACTTGGGCCATCTTCTACTGCTTTCCCAGGCCATAGCAGAGAACTGGATCAGAAGTGGAGCAGCTGGGACTCCAATTAATGTCCATATGGGATGCCAGCACTGCAGGCAGTGGCTTTACCCACTACGCCCTGATGCCTGATTTCATAGATACCAATAAACATGAAAAAATTATAAGATCTGATGATCTATTTTAATATATTTGTTGAGAAAATACTGGCTTAGCAAATAAAAGCCAAAGTCCTTAGCCACTGAATGAAATGATTTTGAGTGTGGCTGAGTACACGTGAGAGGAGGAAATGAGTACTTTGTAGGGGCTTCTGGAGCTGGCTGTTTTCCTACCTGCATCATCTTTTTAATCCCTGCGATGACCTGAAAGTATGGACTCTGTATCCCTGTAGATGAGGAAACCGAGTTCCTGAAGGTCAGATAACTTCCCTAAATTCAGCTCCAGCACAGTTCGCTGTCTTGACTCATTCACTAGCCAAGTGATCTCAGACAGTTCCTTTAACGCTGGGACTGCAACCCAGAGATGTGAGTTTTCCATCATGACCTGAGGCACAAGCCTGCGGGCACACTCTACTCACACACTCCGTGATGGACTCTGACTTTTGTCAAAGTGGGCCAACCTATTTCTTTTATTCTATTGCCCTTTAGGATCTATTACATTGATTTAGTTGGTAGTGATTCCACAGTTTAGAAAGCATTTCATTTCTTCATTGTAATAACAAAGGCTTTTTTAAAAAATCACTTGCTACATTACCTTTCTCAAAAAAAAAAAAAAAAAAAGCAGCATTGCTTTCTCAAATACTCCCTGTGGGAGGACCCCTCATTATTTTTAGTGGCTTGGGAGGTTCTGAACCCTACTCTTTTTCTAAGAAATCACTTAAGCTAATGCTTCAAAGTCTTTCAATCCTGCAGTAAAGATGCCTGTCTATCCCAAAATTATTTGCCTCAGAGTCCTGTTACCCAGATGTCTGTTTGGACAAGAATTTATGGAAAAACAAGACAATTAAGGGAACCCATTCTGAAAGCTGTAATACTGTGAGCACTGCTGCTATTACTGGCAGTCTGTCTTATCTCAGAGCAAACACTTCAGATCCAAGTGCCCCTTGGATCTCTATGATGATAGCGAAAGGAGCTGCCTTGATTTTTGTCTCTCCGCCCACTGCAGTACACAGGATTCCTGCGGGGACTGAAATACTACAGTCATTGACTTTCAGGATCGCATTGGCAGCTAAAAGGTTTGAAAATTATTTAACTTAAAAGAAACATATGTCATCTGAGCAAAATACCATGGTTTTGAAAGAAATACCATTTGTGTCACTTCTGTTGGCAAATATTCCTTGTTGCTGAGAATGCAAACTGTCAAATCACAGAAAAATCTGAGCTGCCAGAATAAAAGCCAAGTAAGCCATGGCAAAAAAATAAAAAAGCATAATTGTTCTAAGCTAATTAAATAGGTAATTGAGCAAATAAATTCAGCAGTCAGATAAAGAGCATCTCTGAGGCAAAATGTACTCCAGACGCCGAGAAAGAATGTCTGTATCCTGAATTTCAGCCAGTCATCAACCGCATTCTTTGCAGAGTTGCTCTTCCGCAGCCACTAGAACAGTCAATCCTTAGCCCAAAGTGACTCTCTGTTATTCTCAGAATAAAGATGTCATACCAAGCATTCCTTGTTGTCTACACCCTGCTCATTTCTTTGGCTTCAGTTCTTCTTAAATTTTATTTATTTTCACTTTAATTGAAAGTCAGAAAGAGAGAAAGAGAGATCTTCCATTTGGTGGTCCACTCCCCAAATGCCTTCCAAGAGCCAGGGTGGACCAGGTTGGGACTAGGCTAAAGCCAGAGACATGGACCTCAATCCAGGTGTTCCAGCTGGGACCCAAGAGCTTGAGTCATCGACTGCTGCCTCCCAGGGTGCTCACTGGCAGGAAGTTGGATCAGAAGCAGACCAGCCAGGACACAAACCAGTGATGACTTAAGTGGGCAAAGCACTCTTGTTTGGGCTTTAATTCTTACTTCTCCTTTTTCTAGCGCTTTTTAAAAAACTGACAAATAAAAATTGTATATATTCATCATGTACAGCATGATGTTTTGATTGTGTTTACCTGGTGGAATATTTAATTAACATATGCTTTGCCTCACATGCTTATTTTTTATGCTGAGAACACTTGAAATTGACTCTCTCGGTGACATTCAAAATACAATTTTTGATATTTTCTGTAGTCACTGTGTTGTACAAAAGCGCTCTAGAGATTATTCCATCTACCTAACCAAAATGTTCTATTCTTTGGCCAAAATCTCCCAAACATCTATTATCCTAGGCCCTGGTAACTACCATCCTATTTTCCATTCCTTTGAGTTCAACTTTTAAAAATTTAACATCCAAGTGCAGTATTTATCTCTCCTTGCCTGACTTATTTCACTTAATATTGTGTCCTCCATGGTCGTCCCTGTTGTTGCAAGTGACAGGATTTCCTTCTCTTTTTAAAGTTTTATTTATTTTCATTTTTATCTGAAATGAGAAATGAGAGCAATTTTCCATCCTCTGATTTATTCTCCAAAGGCCCCAAATAGCCAGGATTGTGTCAGGGCAAAGGCAGGAGCTCAGAACTCCATCTGGGTCTCCCAGTTGGATGGTAAGGACCCAGACACTTTAGCCATCATCTGTTCCCTACCTGGGGCCATATCTTCTTTGCCCAGTCATTTGCTGATGGGCACTTAGGGTGATTTCCTATTCTGGCTGTTGTATGTGATGCTGCAATGCACGTGAGTGTGCAGGTGGCTCTTTGACATACTGATTTCATTTCCTTTGGATTTATCCCCAGCACTGGGATTGCTGAATCATACGACAGCTCTATTTTTAATTTCATTCTGTTTCACTTAATGCTTCAATACTGCTGAACTTCTTTGAGCTTCTTGCTCATAACACAATGCTCACGGGATGCTTTTCTCCCACTCTCACACAGCACTTTAAGGCCATCTCTGGCCTAACTTATTTCTGGAAACTTGCCTGGGCTTCTCATTCCCATTCTTGTGGATCTTGGTCTTGTTTTCTGTCTTTTCAAAACACAAAATCTTTATCACCAATCTTACTACATTATTTAAATCGTTTGTACGCAGTTCCCTTCTCCCACACCAGATTATGAGTTCCCTTGAAGATGAGAAATATATTATCTCTGGTACATCTTTGGGTCTCTTGTAACTGACAGCACATAACGGATGCTTCATAAAGGTATGAATGAAAAATACAATAAGTTCTAGGATGCTCTATTGACTTTATTTATATGCAAGATGGTGCCAAAGACATTTTAGACATTCAGAAACACAGTTTGAGTGCTATTTAATCAATCACATAAATAAATGACATAACTAAGATAGAATAACTGCCTTTTGGAGTTAACATGCTTAAGAGAATATAACATCTTGTAATAGGTGGTATGGTAGAAGTATTTTCAAAGAACTTTGAAATTCAGCTGAATGCCATTGAATAGTTCTGCCTTAGGGAATTAAGGCTTTACTGAGCATATGATAATCCAACTGAATTGGCCCACAATAACACTCAGGTTTTAAAGATTTCTTTTATTTGTTTATTTGAGAGGTGGAGTTACAGACAGAGAAAGGGAGAGACAGAGAGAAAGGTCTTCCATCTGCTGGTTCACTCCCCAAATGGCCCACAATAGCTGGAGCTGGTCTGACCTGAAGCTAGGAGCTTCTTCTGGGTCTCCCACACAGGTACATGGGCCCAAGCACTTGGGCCATCTTCCACTGCCCTCCCAGACCACAGCAGAGAGCTGGATCAGAAGAGGAGCAGCAGGGACTTGAACCGGCACCCATATGGGAGCCTGTGCTGCAGACAGTGGCTTTACCTGCTATGCCACAGCACTGGCCCAACATGCAGATTTTAAGTGACTTTGAAGTTAGATGAACCTGACTTTGAATCAGTTTATCCCTCTGATCTTGAACAAATTAGTAATTTAGCTGAGTTTCAGTGCTCTTATCTTTAAAAGGCCATAAAAATCTTTTCTACCTCATTGGATTGCCATGAGTATTAAATGAGACAATTTAAGCTTAATACAATACCTGGCATATGATAAGTACTCAATAACTAGTAATTATTCTAGTATTATAACTAGACTGAATTACACATTATATAAGGAGCAAATCTGAAAAGGGATTGGGGGAGAAATTCTAAAGATTGGAGTGGGGTATGGGTGTTAGAAAACACGCAGTATGTGCAGGGGGAAGTGGCAAGTTAAGCTGGAACTCAATTCAATCCAATTATCTGAAAACCCAAGCTATTATCATTTTTTTTTTTTTGACAGGCAGAGTGGACAGAGAGAGAGAGAGACAGAGAGAAAGGTCCTCCTTTGCCGTTGGTTCACCCCTCAATGGCCGCCGCAGCCGGCGCACTGTGGCCAGCGCACCGCACTGATCCGATGGCAGGAGCCAGGTACTTATCCTGGTCTCCCATGGGGTGCAGGGCCCAAGCACTTGGGCCATCCTCCACTGCACTCCCTGGCCACAGCAGAGAGCTGGCCTGGAGGAGGGGCAACCGGGACAGAATCCAGCGCCCTGACTGGGACTAGAACCCGGTGTGCCGGCGCCGCAAGGCGGAGGATTAGCCTAGTGAGCTGCAGCGCCAGCCGCTATTATCATTTAAAAGATGTAAGGTAAAAAAAAAAAAAAAAAAGCCAGCACCGTGGCTCACTTGGCACCAGCACCCCAGGTTCTAGCCCCATTTGGGGCGCTGATTCTGTCCTGGTTGCTCCTCTTCCAGTCCAGCTCTCTGCTGTGGCCTGGGAAGGCAGTGGAGGATGGCCCAAGTGCTTGGGCCCTGCACCTGCATGGAAGACCAGGAGGAAGCACCTGGCTCCTGGCTTCAGATCGGTGCAGCACGCCGGCCGTAGCAGCCATTTAGGGGGTGAACCAATGGAAAAGGAAGACCTCTCTGTCTCTCTCTCTCTCTCACTAACTCTGCCTGTCAAAAAAAAAAAAAAAAAAAGATAAAGATGTAAGGCATAGTCTGGCGGAATGATGTTGGATTTCGAGATTAAGGAGACTCATCTAGTCTAAACTCAACCATTCTGTAACTCCACCATTTAGCTCCACTCAACTTGAATTTCTTCATCAGTAATGAAAGGACATCAAAACTGAGCCATGTCAGGTACTCCTTCCACTACCACCCCTCCTTATCCCCATGATAGTTATTACCAGTGAATTTCCTTTATCATCAATGTGGAGTGGAGCCTTAGTATTCTCTACAGTTTCCCAAGAAACTGTTTCTAAATGACTAAAACTGGCTCAGGTAAAATCTATTTGCCAGCTCTGGACTTGATGTTTGTTAGTATTTTTTCTTAGCTCTGCTAAGTAATATCACCTTTCTTATGGAATTGAGAATTTTTATGGTATGCTGGAATATATATATATGTATATATATATATACACACACACATATTCACATTAAATTGTTCATTAGAGATCAACACTCAGGTCCAAACCATATATGGGTCTTTTGTTAGAGTAATGAGATAATAAGCAATACTTAAAGTTGTCACAAATTCAATTAATGTTGAAAAAGCTTTTCATCCACGTTGGAAATGTAACCTGACTCGGGGCTTCATTTCATTTCAGATTTGAAAATTCATCTCCAGACCACTGATTATGGCAACTTCTTGAACAATCAAACAAATCCTCTTACTGTTTCCAAAATTGACACCGAGATGAGGCAGAAGCTGTGCAGAGAATTTGACTACTTCCGGAACCATTCCCTGGAGCCGCTCAGCACCTTTTTCACCTACATGACGTAAGTGACAATAGGAAGCCCCATTAAGCCCCAAAGTGATTGTGCAAGTGACCCCCAACAGTTACAGCGAGGTATTAGGACAGAAGGAAGCCCAAGAAATTTTCCCTTGTTTTGAACCTGAATATATTCTAGCTCCAGCAACTGATAAATTCACAGTGCCACATTATATATGTGTGGTGATGGCCTTTTCTAAAGTAATGCTTTCACTTTTCATTTGTAAAAATAACAAATAGTGCTGATGCTTAAGGTTACAACTGAAAGTAAACATATTGTGAAATTTTGAATGACTATTGAGATATCATAAATTTTTCATAAGGTCCTATCTACCTCTCCTGATGATCCTTGTAACAGTGTAAGTAGTCCCTGCTGTCATTAGGGGATATTACTTTTTTTTTAACCGGTGGTTCCAGTTTTTCAATGTGTGGACTCTTCACTCTAGAAAATGTGTGGTGTCCTCGCTTTGGCAGCCCATAGACTAAAAAAATGTTTGAACTTTTACACAATTGTAAATTGTACTTCTATTAATACAGCTAACATTAAATCCAGTGCTCACATGGGCCATTTGAAACATACTGCGTTGCTCTAGTTGTCCTAGCTAACAAGCTGAGAAAAAAGATTCACAGTAGATGAGCTGTGAATAATGCAGATAAAATTTAGATGTAAGGTACAGAACTATAAATGTTAGGGCTGGCATTTTGGAGTAGCAGGTAAAGCCACCGCCTGCAGTGCTGGCATCCCACATGGACCTGAGTTCATGTCTCGGCTACTCCACTTCTGATCCAGCTCCCTGATAATATCCTGTAAAAAGCAGCAGCAGATGGCCCAAGTGCTTGGGCTCTTGCTACCCACATGGGAGACTTGGAAAAACCTCCTGGCTGTTGGCGTAGGGCTGATCCAGCCATGGGTGTTGCACCCATCTGGGGAGTGAATCAGTAAATGAAAGATCTCTGTCTCTCCCTTTCTCTCTCTGTAACTCTGAGTCTCAAATAAATAAATCTTTAAAAAAAAAAAAGGAACTATGAAAGTTTAGATGTCAGGTATAAACTGCAGGTATAAACACAGAGACAGAGAGAAATCTTCCATCCACTGGTTCACTCCAAATGTCTATAACAGCCAAGGCTGAGCCAGTCCAAAGCCAGGAGTCTGGAACTCAATACAGCTCTCCCACATGTGTGACAAGGACAAAGTACCTCACATGTTACCCCTCAAGGTGCATGTTTAGCAGAAAGCTGGGTCAGAAGAGGAGGAGACGAAACTTGAACCAGGCACTCTGATATGGATTGCGGGCATCCCAATCAGTGAAGTTATTGCTGTGCCAACTTACTTGGCCTGCTATTGAAGATTTTCCATAATCTGGCTGTAGTTCAGTTCTGTAGTCTCCTCTCTCTGTTTCTCCCCCACTCCCACTTTCTGGCATGTCCCAAATCCAAACTGGCCTGCCACTCATGCAGGTGCCACCCTTCCCATTTACGTGCTTCAACCCCATGAACTGAGTGGAAGAAGCAGAACCAAATTCTACCCTTTTTCCAGGCTCAACAACAATGACAGCCCTTCTGGGAAGGCTTTCCAGAATTCCTGGACTGGGAATATCCAAATTTATGTCCAATCTTCATTCCTGACTCAATGTATATTTATAAATTCTTCAAAAAATATCAGCATCTTTGCTTTGCCTACAAATAACCATCAGAGGCAGGTTCAATGAGACAGGATGAATGTGTAAGTGGCTGAGGTGCTTTCTGAATGGACAGTATCACCTCTGTTTCGTTGACTGTGTTTGGGAACATGCGCTTCTTCAAGGACAGGGAAGAAAACAACCAGGCCTATCTGCCCAAGAAGACACTCCTTCTATCTGTCCCTTCTTCATTTCTCCGTCATCCATTCGACAGCATACAATGGTTCTGTCTTTGAGTCCAGTGAGTAAGAGAATAGAACTAAGAGCATCCAAATGTATCTGCTAAGCTGAACAAAGCTGGGTGTGTTCTAATTGCTACCCATGACTATAGTTTGAGGAGAAAATAATATGGCAGTCAGCAAGCTTTCTCACACAGTAGCAGATATTTCTTGGAACCTCACTGTGACAACCAGAAAACATTCCACAAACACAGAGCTGCATCCCAGGTCTTTGACACAAAAGAAAATCAGTATAAACTTTCTATTATTGATAGTGGGCAAGACCAGAATTAAAGGAAAGCCCTTCTCTTTGAGATTTCATATCAGATCATTTTGTTTGAGGATGCACTTTACTTAGTGAATAATATCTTTAGGAAAGAAATCAAGGGACATGATTACAGTCTTCCGAAATTTTGTAAAAGCACAAAGTAAAAGTCCCAGCTGCCTTATATATCCCCTTCTTCTATACTCAATTTTTTGCTCCCCAAATAATTTCTCATTTTCTTATGTGTTTGTTCTAGAAAAATCCTTACATTTGTATATATCTATTGGTATATACTCCTCCCACTCCATCTCCAAGTTTTAAATTACACTAATGGAATCATTATTTCAGCAGTTTTTTCCTACTAAATATTTCTTAGAAATATAATTATCACTGTTTTTCAATTTTTAGCCTCTATCTTTTATTTGTTAGCTTCTGAATATTTTACTCTGCTTAGAAAGTCTTCTCCACTCTAAATTCATAAATAAATTCATTTGTCTTTTTTTCCATTCATGTGTTGTTGGTTTTGCTTTGCTTTGTTTTTTATGCTTAGGCTTATCTTACAGTATATTTCAGTGTATAGAATGAGACTAGGAATTTAGCTTAAATTATTTTTCCCAACAGCGCTCTAATTGTTCCTGTCCCATTTCTAAAAATAAGCAAGTAGAAGACATGATCCTAGTCAAGGAAGGAAATCATTGTTGACATAACTCAGTGCTGATGTTCCTTCTTTGCCATCACTACTCCTTCTACAATCACCATGGGTTAAGGTTATCCTCGCCATTTTATTTGTAGGCAAGCAAAGATGCTGATATTTTTTTGAAGAATTTATAAATATACATTGAGTCAGGAATGAAGATTGGACATAAATTTGGATATTCCCAGTCCAGGAATTCTGGAAAGCCTTCCCAGAAGGGCTGTCGTTGTTGAGCCTGGAAAAAGGGTAGAATTTGGTTCTGCTTCTTCCACTCATTCATGGGGTTGAAGCACGTAAATGGGAAGGGTGGCACCTGCATGAGTGGCAGGCCAGTTTGGATTTGGGACATGCCAGAAAGTGGGAGTGGGGGAGAAACAGAGAGAGGAGACTACAGAACTGAACTACAGCCAGATCATGGAAAATCTTCTTTATTACATCAGCATGTTTTTCAAATGTACGTGTGTGTCTTATTGTGTTGGTGTCTGAAGGAACCTTACTAACACAAACATCTTTAGTAAGGAGAAATGCAAAACATAAAAGAGATGGTGTAAGAGGCCAAGTTTGCTCATGGGACTCTTTCATTCTCCCATTAGCGGTTGAGGTGAAGTAAAATATTGAGGCTTTGGAATGAATGAAACCCAAGTTGAGTTCTAATCTTCAACAGTCGTCCCCAAGCAGGGATCCCTCCTTCAAAAGTGCCTGTTCTGCATAACTACAGGGGCGTCACTGATTCCTGAGCTGAAGGATAAAATGGCCCTCGCTGTGTGGAAGTAGAAATGATGATCAAAATAGAAAGCAACATTCATGCAACGTTACCACTTGCTGGCAGCTGTGCTAAGTACTTTACAAACATCTCACTTAACCCTCCTGAAAGTCTAACTTGATTCTTATCACCATTCTGAAAATGAGGAAGCTAAAAGTTAAGTGCAGTAAATTGCCTGGATCTCAACTGTAATAAGTGAAGAGTCAAGATTGGAAGTAAATGTTGGCAGTAGGCTTATAAAACTATTCTATTCAATTTTAGTTGAGGTCAGAGATTCTGACCATGGTGATAACAAAGAATAGCCCCATTTTAACTGAGTTGAAAGCTACCAGGTTTTATACTTTTGAGCTGAGGTCAGACCTCACATAAAGGGAATTTTCCCAAAACATGCTGGGAAATGCACTAGTTCCAAGAATGACTGTGAGTCATTTGGGCAATAGTTCTTCTTATGTGATGATCTCACTGATTCATTGTTTCCTAATCACAGAATCTTAGATATGGAAGGAACCTTAGCATTGATTGAACAAGCATCCTCCTTTCATAATAAACTACCACGCTGAGACTTCCTTTACTATAAAAAACATATTAAAATGCACTGTTTCTTTAAAAAAGATTGCTTAAAATTCCTTATTTCTAGTCATTATCAGGATGTTTAAAATTGGAATACAAGGACACAGGTAATCACAAAGCCCTGAGTAGAAGGTTGATACAAAGTTAGAATTGCAAAAGTAGTTTTTGTTGTATTAATATTGTTACTAATGGATATATTTTAATTTATCTACCCTTCCTATTGGCTATATACTCTTTTAATTCATCCTTTTTGTATCTCTATCTGGACTTGTCAGTATATAGTGGTCTTTAAATATTGCCGACTCAATATATAACCCTGTATTTAGCAGCAACTTACACAGAGCTAAAAAATACATACAAAAAACTCAGTGTTTTATATTTTATATGGCACTTGAATATTGGTTATTTATTGCCCAATATGTTAGAAATAAGAAGTGGATATCACACCAACGGATAGATTCTGTGAGGTCAATTTAGTGTGTTTTTTAAATTAATACATTTATCCAGGGTTTATATTCTCCAATTAGTCTCTGTCTACAACACTCTTTGGTCTCACAAGCTCCATGTAGCCTGCTTATCAGACCCCTAAAGAGATTTACTTCAAACTAGAAGCGTTACTTGGATCGCTACACGAGAACTCTGCAAAGGTGCTTCTATCTCCATTTTTAAATTAGAGAAACTGAGGGTCAGTGAATTAATATTTTGCCCAGATCACAAAAGTAAGACTAGACAGGAATTCCACTCCAGTCCATCAGTCTAGAAAGGTAGTGATCTTGCCACCACTCCGGTAGTTTATAAAATGACAAGCCAATCAGAACCGTATGAGGGTCTTCACAAATATGCCATTGCTGAACCCTACTTCAGAACGTCCTGATCTAACTGGCCTTGGAGTAGGGCCCATCTGTATTTTAGGATGTGCCTAAGTTATTCCAATGAGTAACTTTGAAGTGTCTCATCATGTCGTCTCTTAACAGTTATGTATACTGATGGCACTATGTGCTTCTCAGGAGACCAGATACCTCAACTGCTCCAATGCCCACATGGTCTGAAACTCAGTCCATGGTTTGTGCCAAATTGCCAGGTCACTTGTCAGTCCAGCAGTATCCAGTTTCTCTCTGCGGAGTGTAGAGATTCATTATGATAGCAACAAGTGTACAAATAGGGAAAAGGTTTCTCACAGTGCTGAAATCACTTTTCTTATTTCTCTTCCAGGATATTTTGCAAAGCAAAGTGTCTAGCTAACACCCATGAACTTCCATTAATTGGAATTACATCTTGTCCTATTGGGAAATGCCCAAGGCAGCTTTACAGAAATGATTGAGGCAATCCTAGTAGAGTCGAAACATAAATTGATACAATAAATACAGTCTAAAACCTTACAAATTTTATGTGACATAATTGCTGTACATGTGAACTTGTTCTGAAAAACTAGAACAGATATTTTTACATACTTAATAGCAGGAATATCTGGAAGTTTTGAGCACTATAATTATACACAGTTGTGTGAAACAAAGGAATGAATCCAATAGCATTTTGCTGAAGAGACTATTTAATATAAGCCGGGTTGTTTTATTTTCTTCCTCCTACCCAACACTTCTCAGCAGCATTTCAACATCTCATCTCCTTTTACATTAGCCCCTCTTTTAAAGCATTCTCTCAAGCATTCAAAATATCCCCCTGTAGGGGCCAAAAGACTTCTGAGTATAGGATGATACAGTCTTCAGGGCTTCCACGGTGATCTGAGAATTAAAGGACCGCGAAAAGATATCTGTGGCTAAAGGCCACAAACTGAAGAAAGCTTTGCAGAGTCCCTCCCAGAGAATAATCAGAGCACTTTACTGCCCCCAGGCTGCGTTGGAAGCCATCTCTGCGCATTGCACTCTGCTGTACACCTGGGTGCTGTACAGCTGGGCTTGTCTGAGAGGTTTTTCCAGATGCTGAATGTCCAGTGCTAAAACCAGGGAAGGTCTTAGCAAACCAGATAAGCTGGCCACTCTATCACTTGATAGTCAACACATGAATCACACACTCTGGTTCACCGAGAGATCACATTCTAGTGATAATGTCCCCAAATGGTGGAAAAAATAAGACAAACTTAAGCAAAAGCCACGTTAGAGCCTTGAACATTCAATTAGAGGAACCTAGAGGACTGGAACTCTAATTCTGCTTTAAAAGATGCAGATAGGGTCAGCACTGTAGCATAGCAGGTTAAGCCAAAACCTGTGATGCTGGCATTCCACATGGGTGCCGGTTTGTGTTCCAGCTGCTTCCTTCTGATCCAGCTGCCCCTGCCAATGGCTTGGAAAAGGCAGCAGAAGATGGCTGATGTGCTTGGGCCCCTGTCTGCTACACGGGAGACCCAGAGAAAGTTCCTGGCTCCTGGCTTAGGCCTGGCTCAGCCCTAGCTATTGCAGCAACTTGGGGAGTAAACCAGTAGATGGAAAATTTTCTGTGTGTCTCTCTTCTCTCTCTCTGTAACTCTGACTTTCAAGTAAATAAATAAATTCTAAAGGAGCTGTCACTGTGGCGTAGCAGGTAAAGCTGCTGCCAGCAATACCCGCATCCCATATGAGCGCCAGTTCGAGCCCCGGCTACTCCATTTCCGATCTAGCTCTCTGCTATGGCCTGGGAAAGCAGTAGAAGATGGTCAAGTGCTTGTGCCGCTACACCCATGTGGGAGATCCAGAGGAAGCTCCTGGCTCCTGGCTCCTGGCTTCGGATTAGCCAGCTCCGGCCACTGCGGCCATTTGGGAAGTAAACCAGTGAACGGAAGATTCTCTAACTCTGCCTTTCGATGACATAAATAAATCTTTAAAAATAAATGAATAAATAAATCCTTAAGAAAAAGATGTTGCAGAGTAAGTAAAATTTGAGCCAATATTTAAAATGGACATAGATGGAAGGAATAAGTGAAGCATGAAGGGAATTTGTGTTTGGAGATGACAAGTCATCTCTGCTCCAGCTGGAACCTGGACAGAAGCAGGAGGAGCATGGGCTGGGAGAGGACAGCAAAGAGCCTGGCCAGGGTCAGGGTTTGACCCTAAGTCTCCAAGGAGAAACTACCTAGTAGGGAAGTCTTTCAGAGAGGTGCTGCCTTTTGCATGCTTCAAGTGTGCTACACACGGTGCCCTTCACTTAGTGGTCACACAGCCTGTAAGGTGAGGAGTATTTCACTCCCAGAAGACCATAACATAGAGTGGAGGAACACTTCTACCACCTCTGCTGTGTGACCACAGGCAGATTAACACTAAGCACTAGTGTCTCATCTAGCCAATGGGAGAGTCCCTGTTTTTAGGAGTATTGTGCACATGGTACTTGTTCAAGAGTTAGCAAGTGATAACATGGTGCTTATTTCCTGGAGCATACTTGAAAATAAAATGTCCAGAGCAAGTGTTTCTCCTAGCAGTCAAAATGCCAGTTAAGATGCCCACGTCTTCAGCACAGGGATTGGAATGCTGCTTGAGACACCCACATCCTGAATCCAAGGGCCTTGTTCGAGTCCCAGCTCCTCTGCTTCTGATCGAGTTTTCCATTAAGATGTATTCTAGGCCCAAGGACGTATGTCACTGCCACTCACAGAGGAGACCCACATTGAGTTCCAGGCTTCTGCCTGGCCTAGCCCTGGTAGTTGCCAGCACTTTGGGAGTAAACCAGCAAATGGAAGATATTCTCTCTCTCTCCTCTCTCCTCTCCTCTCCTCTCCTCTCCTCTCCTCTCCTCTCCTCTCCTCTCCTCTCTTCCCTTCTCCTCTCCTCTCCACTTTCAAATAAAATGAAAATAAACCATTTTTTTTTAAATGATGCCCACATTCCACTTGTCAGTAGCTACACTGGACACCTGGCTCTGGCTGCTGATTCCATCTTCCTGCTCATGCAGACATGTGGAGATCTGGGTTGTGTTCCAGACTCTTAGCTGTTCCAGGAATTTGGGGAGTGAACCAGTGAGTGGAAGCTCTCTCGTTCCCCTCCACCCTTTCTTTCTCACAAATACAATTAATAAAATAAGGTAGGAATGAAAGGGAGTTTCACAATAAATAAATAAGTAAAGTATCTAAGTCCTTGTAGCTAGTAAGTAGAGCATCTAAGATGTAACTTCAGGGCACTCCAAATAGTGTTGCAAAGTTGCTACTTCTAAAAAAATGTTTTGAATTTTGAATTTTTACTGCCTTGCAAAGTGAGGGGACTGATCTTATGTATATTTTAGGAAAGTGATTCTGCTGGTTTTATAAAACATATATTCCATCAGATTTAAAGAAGAAGCTATTGAGAAAATTTAGACTGGAAATATCAAGCACAGAGATAAGGAGGGGACAATGTTTTTTTTTAACTTTTATTTAATAAATATAAATTTCCAAAGTATAGCTTTTGGATTACAGTGGCTTTTCTCCCCCATAACCTCCCTCCCATCTGCAACTATCCTATCTCCCTTTCCCTCTCCCATCCCATTCACATCAAGATTCATTTTCTTTTTTTTTTTTTTTTTTTTGACAGGCAGAGTGGACAGTGAGAGAGAGAGAGGGAGACAGAGAGAAAGGTCTTCCTTTGCCGTTAGTTCACCCTCCAATGGCCGCCACGGCCAGCGTGCTGCGGCCGGCGTACCACGCTGATCTGATGGCAGGAGCCAGGTGCTTCTCCTGGTCTCCCATGATGGTGCAGGGCCCAAGCACTTGGGCCATCCTCCACTGTACTCCCTGGCCACAGCAGAGAGCTGGCCTGGAAGAGAGGCAACCGGGACAGAATCCGGTGCCCCGACCGGGACTAGAACCCGGTGTGCCGGCGCCGCAAGGCAGAGGATTAGCCTAGTGAGCCACGGCGCCAGCCAAGATTCATTTTCAATTATCTTTATATACAGAAGATCAATTTAGTGTATACTAAGTAAAGATTTCAACAGTTTGCACCCACACAGAAACACAAAGTGTAAAGCACTATTTGAGTACTAGTTATACCATTAATTCACATAGTACAACACATTAAAGACAGAGATCCTACATGGGGAGTAGGTGCACAGTGACTCCTGTTGTCTATTTAACAATTGACACTCTTGTTTATGGTGTCAGTAATCACCAAGGCTGTTGTCATGAGTTGCCAAGGCTACGGAAGCCTCTTGAGTTCACCAACTCTGATCTTATTTAGACAAGGTCATAGGCAAAGTGGAAGTTCTCTCCTCTTTTCAGAGAAAGGTACCTCCTTCTTTGATGGCCCGTTCTTTCCACTGGGATCTCACTCGCAGAGATCTTTCTTTTAGTGGTTTTTGTTTGTTTGTTTGTTTTTTTGTTTTGTTTTTCCAGAGTGTCTTGGCTTTCCATGCCTGAAATACTCTCATGGGCTTTTTAGATAGATCCGAATGCCTTAAGGGCTGATTCTGAGGCCAGAGTGCTGTTTAGGACATCTGCCATTCTGAGCCTGCTGTGTATCCTGCTTCCCACGTTGGATTGTTCTCTCCTTTTTAATTCTATCAGTTAGTATTAGCAGACACTTGTCTTATTTATGTGATCTCTTTGACTCTTAATCCTATCATTATGATCCATTGTGAACTGAAACTGATCACTTTGACTAGTGAGATGGCATTGGTGCATGCCACCTTGATGGGATTGAATTGGAATTCCATGGCCCGTCTCTAACTCTACCGTTTAGGGCAAGTCTGATTGAGCATGTACATCTCCTCCTTCTCTTATTCCCACTCTTATATTTAACAGGGATCACTTTTCAGTTAAATTTAAACACCTAAGAATAATTGTGTGTTAATTAAAGAGTTCAACCAATAGTATTAAGTAGAACAAAGAGGGCCGGCGCCGTGGCTCACTAGGCTAATCCTCCACCTGTGGCGCTGGCACCCCGGGGTTCTAGTCCCAGTTGGGGAGCCGGATTCTGTCCCGGTTGCTCCTCTTCCAGGCCAGCTCTCTGCTGTGGCCCAGGAAGGCAGTGGAGGATGGCCCAAGTGCTTGGGCACTGCACCCGCATGGGAGACCAGGAGAAGCACCTGGCTCCTGGCTTCGGATGGGCGCAGCACGCCAGCCGTAGCAGCCATTGGGGGGGGGGGGGTGAACCAAGGGAAGGAAGACCTTTCTCTCTGTCTCTCACTGTCTAACTCTGCCTGTCAAAAAAAAAAAATTATAAGTAGAACAAAAAAGTACTAAAAGGGACAAAGTATTAAGTTGTTCCTCAACAGTCAGGACAAGGGCTTATCAAGTCATTGTTTCTCACAGTGTCCATTTCACTTCAACAGGTTTCCTTTTTGGAGGAGGGGACAATGTTTAGATGCATAGTTGAGGTAGACTTATCAGAATTAAGTATCTTGATATATGATGAGTGAAAGAAAGCAAGAAATGATACCTAGGTGTTCTAAGATGAGGAAAAAGAGGATTTGCAAGTAAGGCAAAGGTTTTAATTTTTTTTAATAAAAAAGAATAGGAGAGGCCAGCATTGTGGCGTAGCAGATTAAGCAGCCACCTGTCAGGCTGGCATCCCATGTGGGTGCCAGCTGGATTCCCTGCTGCTCCACTTCTGATCCACCTCCCTGCTGATGTTCCTGGAAAAGCAGTGGAGAATGGCCCAAGTGCTTGGGCCCCTATACACATGTAGGAGACCGGGAAGAAGCTCCTTGCTCCTGGTTTCAGCTTGGCTCAGCACCGGCCGTTGCAGCCATCTGGGGAGTGAACAAATGGAAGATTTCTCTCTCTCACTCACTCTCTCTCTCTCTCTCTCTCTCTGTGTGTGTAACTCTGCATTTCAAATAAATAAATCTTTAAAAATAGAATAGGAAATCCACTGAAAATTACAGAAAAGCAATTCACCCTTAATCCCACCTTCATTTGGCATATCACCATACTCTTTTTCTATATAATACATTCTTTTATCTATTTTCTTCTACTTAAAAGAGAGAGAGAGAGATTTTCCATTTGATGGTTCACTCCCTCAAATGCCTACAATAGTCAGGCCTGGGCCAGGCCAAAATCAGGAGCTAGTAACTCCATCCAGATCTCCCACATGGGTGGCAGGGACCCAAGTACTTGGGCCATAATCTGCTGCCTTCCAGGTACATTAACTGGAAACTGGATCAAAAACTGTGTAGCTGGGTGGCAAACCAGCATGCCAATATGGGATACGTGTATACCAGGCACTGACTTAAACCACCGCACCACAACTTCCACTGCTTGTTGTCTGTATATCTAAGAACTAAAATCACTGTCAGTTCTAACTTTGACTCTTATTTTTTCTATAAATGATATGGCCTTCCATCATCATGAACATCTTCAGTGTATTGAGTTTTGTGTTTTCTTTATCTCAAACTCTTGCATAGAACATAGTATTTTATCAGCTGAATTGTGATTTATAACAATCAAATTCCCAATAATATTATGAGGTTAACTATTTGGCACCTGTATTCATTTGTAATACTGAATCTCTGGCCAGAAAAATCTCTTCTGAGTCTTCAAGATTGGCTGCTGTAAGGGCTTTGCATCCAGAGACTCAGTGGGGAGCAAGCATAAGGCAAAAGTGCCTCATCTACAGTTGCTGGTTAGGCCTGCAATGTTTAAAACTCTCAAGCACTTTGTGAACCGAGAAGCACAGGAGCTGTTGTGAAAGAGCAATACTTGGCCTATCTGCTATGGAATGATAATCACTTAATCAGCAGAACATTATTAAGCAACTGCTATGAGTGAAGGCCTATGCTACATTCTAACATTAGAAATGAAATGAATATGGACTTTGTTCTCCAACTGGTGGAAGAGTTATTTAAGGTGCAGATTCCAAGACCATGTTTCTAAACATTATAATGAAGTAAGTCCTGGAATGTAGTCTGTGAATTGTACTCTTCCTCTACCACCCATGTCAGAGATCCAAATGGAGTTTTGGGCTCCTGGTTTCAGCCCGGCCCAGCCCCGGCAGATGTGACTGGTTGGGGAGTGAGCCAAAAAAAAAAAAAAAAGCCCTCCAAATGACAATGGTGAAAATGAGAAACTCTTACAACCAGTAAGTAAACTTTCCCCTGGGTCCATAATATACCAGCTGTGGGACCTCAACAACAGTCTCATAGTCACTCCAAGCCTTGATATCCTCATTGGTAATAGAGAAATAGTGATTTTATACAATGCAAAGTTGTGTGTTTTATTTAAATTGTATTTTGTGAAGCTGAGTACAAATGAAAATACAGGGTCCCCTATTTTAAAACATGTTCAGTGATTTCAAGGGAACACTAGCAGGACCAAACATGGGGTCCTGTGTGACTGCATAGATTGCCCACCTATAAAACCGCCTGATTGGAAAAAATACATGACACAACAGGTTAAGCATCTACTTGCAACTCCAGCATGCTATACTGGAGTGCCACTTGAATCCCAGCTGCTCAGCTTCTGACTCAGTTTCCTGATAATGCACCCGGGAGGGCAGTGGAGGGTGGCCCAAGAGCTTGGACCATCTGTAGGGGAGACAAGCATGAGGTTTCAAAAAAAAATCTAAAAAGAAAAAGCAAATATACTAGATCAAAAGGCAAATATTTTGGGGTTGGTGATTTGGGTAACAGGTTGAGTCAATACTTGCAGGGCCAACATGCCATATGGACACAGATTCCAGTCCTGGATGCTCCACTTCCAATCCAGTGTGCCTGGGAAAGCAGAGGAGGATGACCCAAGTCCGTGGGAACCTACCCCAACATGGGAAACCCAGATGAACCTCTTGGCTCCTGAACTGGGCCTGGCCCAGCCCCAGCCATTGCAGCCATTTGGGGGGTGAACCAGCAGAAGGAGGATTTTTCTCTACCTCTACCTATCCCTCTCTTTGTAACTCTGCCTTTCAAATAAACGAATCTTTTTATTTAAAAAAAAAAGAAAAAATGCATATTTAAACATTATATATCCACAGAGATACACCCCTACTAGAGATGCACACCTGCTTAAAACTGTAGCTAAGGTTATTTGTGTGATGGAGCATAATGTTCACTTATGAGAGTGACAAAATGTTGCAGAGGTGGTGATGCCCAAGCTAAGGCTTGAAGGATGGGGCTGTGCTTGCACTTGGATATGTCTGGACTGAAGCAAATCCAGCAAGAAAAAAAGAAAACAGGTTTAACTGGTACTGCTGTTGGGCTACTGATGTCAAAGGATGTTAGCAAAATTAGCAATTGAAGATTAAGGAGGTTAAAGAAATAGATGTGAATCAGCTTAAGATGCGGTTGCTACAAGAGTTCTATGGCAGTGTATCAAATCAGGGTCAAGGTAGGCATGTTCTTTCCTTAAAGCTTTGTAACCTTTCCGGCTAGGCATCAAGCAACCACCAGGGGGCAAGAGCGATCCCAGTTACCCTCCCCAGCGATTGTTGTCGGATTTAAGGCAGAACCATAAGCTTGTTTTTTTGGAACAGGCTGAAATCCACATTGATACTGATCCAGATATCCATTGCTCTAATTTTATTTTACCTTGAGAATTATTTTATTTGAAAAGAAATGTGTGTGTGTGTTTTTAAAAAAAGGAAAGAAATTTTGCTGAAATGTATTTAGTGCTTGTTACAAGTCAGTATTATAATTTCACATATATTATTTTCATTTAATTCTCACAACAACCTTATAAGGTGGCACTTTAGAAATAAGGAAACAGATTAAGTAAAGATGATATTTTAGGACCCAAGTCCCAAAACTCAGAAATAAACCACCGATGAGTTTTGATGCATATCTTTCCCATTTTTTTCTATGTGAAAACATTTTATAAATATGCATATGTTTATGTGTAACATAAATAGAAATAGTTGCTTTTATGGTTTGTTCTAGAACAGAGGGACAATGTTATGTATTGTCTACAGTTCGTCCTTTTTTTTTTTTTTTTTTGGTCATACTATTGTGAGTTTATTTCTGGATTTTTTTTTTACCTTTTATTTAGTAAATATAAATTTCCAAAGTATAGTTTATGGATTACAGTTTTTTAATGTAACCTGCTATGAATTTTCCACATAAGTGTGTATATATATAGATCTACCTTATTTAGTGACTACATTGTACTCCATTGTGTTCATATACCACAATTTATTTAATGATCCATCTATGTCCATCTATGTTGGTTCATTTCTTTGATATTTCAGGTAGAGCAGCAACAGATAGCATTGCACATTTACCTTCACTTTCTTCTGCTAAAATAATTTCTCTAGGATGGATTCTCAAAAGTGAAACTGCTTTATTAAAGGATATACAGGCTTTAGATTTTCATAGCAATTAGCAGATTGCTTTTTTTTTTTTAAGATTTTCCAATTTTTTTGAAAGAGTTACACAGAGAGAAGGAGAAGCAGAGAGGTCTTCCATCTGCTGGTTTACTCCCCAGATGGCCGCAACGGCCAGAGCTGCACCATTCCGAAGCCAGGAGCCAGGTGACCTAGCCATCTTCCACTGCTTTCTCAGGCCATAACAGAGAGCTGGGTTGGAAGTGGAGCAGCTGGGACACCCACGTGGGACACTGGCACTGCAGGTGGCGGCTTCACCTGCTACGCCACAGCGCCAGCCCCAGCAGATTGCTCTTTAATACTCCACCGATGTTTGAAATTCTTTTTTTCCTATCCTCTTGGCTGTGCTTTTTTTCTTTCCTTATCAAAAAAAATAAAATAAAATAAAAAATAAAAAAAGAGGATTCTCCAAAACCTGTTATGACTGGTGTTTTAAATATGATAAAGATGATGGGTCAGCACCGTGGCATAGTGGGTAAAGCTGCTGCCTGCAGTACCAGCATCCCATATGGCTGCTGGTTTTAGTCCTGGCTGCTCTACTTCCAATCCAATTCTCTGCTATGGCCTGGGAAAGCAGTAGAAGATGGCCCAAGTCCTTGGGCCCCTGTACCCATGTGGGAGACCTGGAAGAAGCTGCTGGCAACTGGATTTGGATCAGCTCAGCTCCAGCCATTGTGTCCATTTGGGGAGTGATCCAGCAGATGGAAGATTTCTCTCTGCCTCTGCCTCTCTGTAGCTCTGCCTTTAAAATAAATAAATAAATCTGTAAAAAAAAAAAAAAAAAAAAAAAAGGCTGATATCCACTTCTCAGGTTTTTTGACCATTGGAGAGCAGCCTGTAACAGTTTGTTTAGCTGATCTAAGTGGCAAAAAGTCCTCTTCCACTGATGTCGGTCTGTGAGTTACCAGAATACTCACATGAAAGACTGCAGAGGGGGCAACACTGCAGCAATTGCTCTATTATTGTAACTCTCTTGGGTGAAAAAAATTACATTAAAGCAAGAAATAGGCATCTGTGTCTCATTGTAAAATACCAAGTAGCAAATTATTTCCTTTACTTCTCTTTGCCTAATGAGTTAACAGGGTCGTGTGAACATAGAGAAAAATTTTATTCATTGGTTGACAAAAATGATCTTTATGTCCTTATTCCATGCAAAGTAAGATTCAGGCCTCCTGAAGGCCACACTAAAAATGTATTGTCTTCCCATCTTTATAGCTGATAAAGATGGGGAAGAGTGGCCATCAATAACTATATTTGAAATGAGCATGTAAAATGATTTATGCAAGAGCAGACAGTTAAATAGCAGCAGAATTAGTACTGGAATCCAGGTCCTATGCCATATTAGATATATAATAAAAGGACAGGCATTTGACCCAAAGGTTAGGAAGCTACTTGGGGCTACTACATCCTGTATCTAAATGCCTGGTTCAAGTTCTAGCTCTGCTTCCAATTCCAGCTTCCTGCTAATGTGCACCTTGGGAGGCAAGGTGATGGCTCAAGTAGTTGTGTTGGGTTACCCATGTGGGAGACCTGGATTGAGTGCTAGGCTCTGGGCTTCAACTGGGACCAACCCCAAGCACTGTGAGCATTCGGGGAGTGAACCAGTGGGTACGAGATCTCTCTATCTATCTCTCTCTGACTTTCTCTGTCTACGGCTTGCTACCTTTTAAATGAATATTTTTTAAAAGTATGTAATAAACATATGTGAATGAATGAGCTAACTTCCTTATGCTTATCACCTCTAATTTCACCCCAGGACAAATACAAATCCAGAAATTTAGAGAGAAAAATATGTCAATTCTAGCTGTCAACATTTTCACAACTTAAGGGAAAATGTGGAATTTGAATATGGTCTTTAAGGATGGGCAGAGTTTCAACTTTAGCAATTGATGAGGAAGGGAAAGTTTACACATTTGGAGAAGAATAGGAACAAAACACCAATATAGAAGAAGACAAATAAGTTTGAGGAATTTTTAATCCAAACAGATGGGTTAGACCAGGATTGTAGAGAATCCTAAATACTAACAAGTCTTCTTTAGTTTCCAAAGCTACTGAGGGTTCGGGGAAATGCATCGTGATCAGCATTTTTGTTCTAAAATGTGCTATTATAGGCAGTGCTGACTTCTGAATAATTTTTCAGTATTTTATTTTCTAAAAGTAAAAAATGAATGTGACAGCAAAATTAATTTCTTTTAAAAATTCTTTTAATTTCACTTCCTTTCTTTAAAAAAGGAAGCTTCAGATAAGTAAGAAATGTTACCCCAAAACATCAGATTTCAAGAGGAAGCAGAATGTTGACGGGAATATTCTAAATCGCAGCAGACTATACTAAATCAGGCAAAAATGTCAGGATTGTACTATATGAACCTATGTGGTTTAGCATTTGATTGAACAAATCCAGGACATAATAAATATTTACCAGTAGAATGAAGAAAAGCTTTCATTAGAAAACTACAAATTTTAAAATAGTTCCAACCATGACTCTTATTGTCCCTATTACTATTGTAACTGTTGGGGCTGTTAAGAGTAGAGCAGCGCCTCTTGCTAAAGGAGTTTCACTGCAGAATGAAATAATGGAAAACTGCACCAAGGGGCTAGCACTGTGGTATAGTAGGTTAAGCTGCTGCCTGCACACCAGCATCCCATATGGGTTTCAGTTCATGTCCTGGCGGCTCCACTTCCAAACCAGCTCCCTACTAATGACTTGGGAAAAGCAGTGGAAGATGGTGAAAGTGCTTGGGCCCCTGCCACCCATGTGGGAGACCTAGATGAAATTCTTGGCTCCTGGCTTTGGCTGGGTCCAGGCGTGGCCACTACAGCCATCTGGGGAGTGAACCAGGGGATGGAAGATTTCTCTCTCTCTCTCTCTCTCTCTCTGTCCTTCTCTCTCTCTTCCTCTGTCTGAAAAAAAAAAAAAAAAAAACTGCACCAAATATATTTCTCACACAAATACCCCAATCTTTTATATGAACAATTACCCTGGAAATGTATTTTGTAATCCTACCTCTGTATTTTCCACATGTACAAACAAGACTTAGGCAACACATCACATGATCCAGGTCACCTAACACAGAATCATCATTGAGAACACTGTGCTATATGTTGCAGGTGACAGGGTGCTCACCCGACTGCCAAGAGAGGAAGGAAACCAAAGCAATCAAGACCTGAAATAAGGATGTGGTTCCCAGGGTTAAGAAAAATCTTAGTGGCAGTACTTTAGGCCATGAATCTGTGTAATCACCATAATCACCGAGTTACTATTCAATCAGGCTCAAAGGAAGAAGTTCAGACTGAGTGGGGCAGTGCCTCCATCTAACAAAAGGTTCAGGCATTTTCATATATGAAAGTGGTAATCATTTATGACTGCCAATTAGCAAGCATTGTTTCAAGATTAGTGATTACATTCCCAAAGAGATAACATTGAAGCTTTTGAAGTTCAGATATCTTAAAGGACACCTATAAAATAATGACCCTGACCTCACCAAGACTACTCAGGGTTGTAAGATGCACAAGAGATGGTAACATGTGTGACAAAAGACAAAAGAGGTATAAATCAGAGCTGGGGGCTATCCCAACTGTTCATCTGTGGTCCTGGAGATTTTTCTCATCTTCCAAACAACTGTACTCAGCTTCTTTTCTCTTTGACACAGGGCTTGATAACCTTTTCTTATCATCAAAGGGCAACAGGTAAACTAGAAGGGCTTCTATTAGCTAGAACTAAAGGTAAAACCACACAGATGTAGAATCTCAGGCTTACTAAAAAGTATAGATATGGCAAATTTTTTACACTAGAGATTACATGGTTTTTAATTTCCTGCTGCCATTCCTGCAAAGTTCAGATCATAGGAAAATATTTTCTTCTAAGAGTGCATGATTCTCCTTCTTTCTGTAAGACACTCCGTAGTGCTTTATTACGTATTAGTTATCCTGTTGCCAACAATTCAAAGGTGAGTAAATATTTTCCCTTTTAAAACTGAGGAGACAGAGCTCCTGTTAAACTGGTTTTTCAGTGGCAGAGCTTGCTTAAAATCAGGTTTATCTGTTTCAAAGCCATGCTTCTTCCACTGCAACAACTTCTTTATGATTTACAAACTGCTTTCATACGCATGGTTTCATTTGCACAGTGACCCTGCGAAGGAAGCACTAGTTTACCCCTTCTCAGTCAGTGATACCAAGTTCATTGAAAGAATTATCTAAACACTTCTATTTTCTCAGTCATTTACTCAACTCACTTCAGCTGTGTTTCCTACCCATTGTGCCATCAAAACTATTCTGGTTGCTAAGGCCAGTGGCTACTTTTTCCGCCACTTTCTAGGTCTCTATGGCATTCACTGTTGTTGAGATCCTTGTTCCATTTATTCTATGACAACGCTTTTCCTTTGTGCTCCTTTTACCATTCTGACTCCTTATTCTACCTTACAGAGTCTCCTTTGTGCACACTAAGAACTTTCCAGAAGATCTGTCCTATTCTCTCCTTTAAAAGCTATACTTTATTTTTTAATGATTTTACCCACAAAATAGCTAGAGAATGCATCAGAGACCAATTAGTGAAGGGCATTATATACAATGACTAGAAATTCTAAAGGCAAGAGGAAGCTACTGGTATATTTTCAGGAAAAAAAAAATAAGGATTGCAGAAAGAGAAACACAGAAGAGGTATTCATGTCTTGCAATTATGTACCTGAGGCACCTATGAGAAAATCAGGTAGTCATATCCACAAAAAGGAAGTAAAAAATTTGGATTCAAGGCTAGGGAGCGAGGTTTTGACTAGAGCTGAAGATTTACAAATAGTCTCATCCTATGTAGCAAAAGAAAAGTGTGGCCATGAATGAGATCTTAGGGAATCTTCAGAATGAGAATAACATTAAAACGAATCCTTGGTTGTA
The DNA here is from genome assembly GCF_964237555.1 of Oryctolagus cuniculus. Taxonomy (NCBI): domain Eukaryota; kingdom Metazoa; phylum Chordata; class Mammalia; order Lagomorpha; family Leporidae; genus Oryctolagus; species Oryctolagus cuniculus. The sequence continues at coordinate 111,450,816 of NC_091437.1, forward strand.
TACATATATATTTCTTTGCTCTCTCAGCTGAGAAGATCTAAAAGAAACAACACCGCAGGAACAAGCTCAACTTGTACCCAGATCTTGACTTCTAATATCGTTTCCTATAAAAGGAGTAAAGTAACTTGAGAAATAGCTGATTCTGGGATGGGGTAACAAATGAATAGGATGAGCATGGACTATCTTGTGATGGCAGAAAATAAGTAAGTGCCAAAAACAAAAATAAATAAGAAAAACACACAATTCAAACATATTAAGCAACACAGGTGCCAAATGAAAAAACTCCCAGTAGGCCAAAATGTGGAGCAATTTGAGTAGTGAAATAAAAGAAGTAGCATCCAAGAATAAAATACCCATGAGTCCCTCTTATTTTAAGTAAACAATTGAAGATTTATTAAATGGAGAAGGGACATATGCCCTTTACAGAAGAATTCCAACTAATTGATGTAGATGCCCCACTCTCAAGGAGAGGAACCATAAATCCTCACTTCTTAAGTGTGCTGTCCATAGAGACTTCCTTCCAAAAAGTGTAATAAGGACAAGGCAGTGGGCGGGTGGAGTAATTTTATATCGGGGAATTCTAACAAACACCACATCAGCCAGGCGATCAAGCTCAGTATCAACAGTCATAAATTAGGTTATATATATATGTGTATCTATATATATTTGAGGCTCTCTCCCAGCCTCGAATCCAAATTTTTTACTTCCTTTTTGTGGATATGACTACATGTGTGTGTGTGTGTGTATATATATATATATATATAGAGAGAGAGAGAGAGAGAGAGAAAGGTGGTACCTTACCAATGTGGTCTTATTTCTAGTAATTTATAACTCAGGTCTTATCATAAAAAAAGACAAATTACAGGGACAGGCATTTGGCCTACTCATTAAGATACTGATTCAAATGCCTGCATTGCTTATCAGAGTGCATAGGTTCAAAGCCTGGTTCCGGCTTCCAGCCATTGCAGACCCTGGGAGGCAGCAGGTAATGTCTTTGGTGGTTGGGTTCCTCCCACCCATGTGGGAGCACTTGAGTACTTGATTGAGTTCCTGGCTTACGGTTTCAGCCCTGACCCTGCCCTGGCCATTACAGACATTGGAGAGTGAGCCAGCAGAGAATGCCTTCTCATTGTCACTCTGCCCATCAATCAAAAAAGAAAAAAAAAGAAAAAGAAAAAAGGAAAAGACAAATTTCAGTAGTGGATCATCTATCAGGGTTCTGAGCAAAAATTTGAAAATCTACCCCAACCTAGAGAAGCCTGAGGAAATAGGATAACTCATGAACACAATGTTGTATCTTCAATGGCATCTTGTAGCAGGAAAAGGACACTGGGAAAAGCTAAGGAAATAGGAGTAAATGATGGACTTTATAATAATGTCCTAATGTGGATTCATTAAGTGTAACAAGCGCACCATACTAATTTAAGATGTTAATAATAGGGGAAATGAGGTTAGAAGTATACAGCATCTCTCTGTACTGTCTTCTCGATTTTTCTGTGAATCTAAAGTTGCTTAAAAAAGTCAAGTGTATTAAAAATAGTTATTAAAAACAGAGCTCTTGTATTCTCAGGTGTAGAATATTTAAGGGACAGACAGGGAAAAGAAGACAACAAATGGACTGACCGAAAATAACTGACCTGGGAGATAAGCAAACCCAAGACAGGTTATCACACTGTGCAGGAGCAGATAGGAGCAGATGCTGCAGAGGAATGTTCAACACCGACCGCATAATACTGGAAAGCTGAAGAAGGCCCCGGCCACAGACTCAAGCCCTCCTTTACTGCGTCAGTCTGTCCTCCTCCCTAGGGACCCTGCAGGGAAGGGGGAGGCCATAGCTACTCTTCCCATTTTTTCTCTTTTGATTCTGTTTTAAGGGCCTGAGTTAACCTGCATCTCTGCTTGCTCTTATTTAAAGCTCATAAGCACACCACAAATCTTAAATCTCTCCTTCACTAACCCAGAGGCTCTATTCGTTTTTATTCTAGAGACAAACGACATTGTGGCCAGTGGTTCTTGTATAGTGACCAATGTCCCTTCTGCCCACTTAAACCAGTGATCACCACCCTTTTGTCCTATACCCCAGCTATTAAAGAAGTGACAAGATGACCACAATTAAAAATGGCTGTATGTCATATTTAAGTATAAATTCTAGCATATGCATAAATCATTCTTCAAACATTTGTGTTCGCAAACATACCCACAAAATAAAATTTAAAGAAGGAAATTGAAATTCATCCACAGAATAATTTCAAATACTCTCTGAGAAAGCAATCTTGTTACTGTGATAATATCTCTCTAGTATACAGGATGGCTTTCCAAGAGTTTGCAGATAGAGTAATTGTAAGGTGACTCACATCATATCCTGAATGCCTATATAAATATATAGGCACTGAAACTACCTAAGAACATTTGCAGTTAGGGCATCATACGGGCTCCACTTTGTCATCTCCTTATTCACAGCAGACCATTTTCTACCTGCTTCTAAAATGCACCAGGACACACAGCCCTGAGGTATCACAAGCCTCAGGGCAGTAAGAAAACTATGGGACTAACTGAGGTATTCCTATCTTGCAGGACTATAAAGTCTGAAAGGTGGAGAGAAGGCAGATTGGCTAAGAAACCTGAGACCCCAGGAACGACTTGGTGAATTCCCTAGGTTTCCTTATTGCCTTAGAGTGTTGGAGAATCTTATAGCTCAGAAAAACAATGGAACCAAACAAAAAAAGCCCATTCTATCTAAATGGTGAAGAAAGAGGCAGCCTAGCCAAGAGAAAATCTTTAGATTAAAAAATGCCCTACTACAGCCAAACACCATGGAAAATCTGCAACCCACTTGTCCCCTATAAGCTGAGTGGGGAACAGAGACATTCCACCTTCCTTCACCACTCACTGCCAGAATTGAAGTCAGAGGGCCAAACACAAACCTAGACCTTTAAAAAAAATTACTTATTTTCATCCTATTTGGAAGGGAGAGAGCCAGAGAGAGAGAGAATCTTCTTTCTGTTGGCTCACTCTTCAAATGCCAGTCAGCCAGGGCTAGGCCAGGCCAAAACCAGGAACATGGAACTTCATCTATGTTTCCTACACAGGTAGCAGGGGCCCAGGTACCTTAGCCATCATCCACATTAGCATTAGCTAATTAGCATTAGCAGAAAGCTGGATCAGAAGTGGAGGATCTGGGACCAATACCCAGGCACTATGATATGAATGTGGGCATCCCAAGCAGAGACTCAACCACTGAGCCAAACTTTGGCTTGGGGGACTTTGACCGCTTCCCAGCATTATCAAATCCTCTTTTCCATTTTGGTGGCAATAGAGGCCACACTCAGAGCAGAAATGAGTCTAAAAAATAAAGGAGGAGAAGGTGGATGCCAAAAAAAAGCTTTCAAAGAAATAATGGCTGAAAACTTCCCAGATTTGGCCAAGCCAAAGACACACATGTACTGATTCTAGAGGGTTAGTGAGCCCCAAACAAGTTAAATTAAATTATAAGTTAAATAATTGCACCAAGGTATGTCATAATCAAACTTCTGAAACACAAATAATTTTGAAAGCCACAAAAGAGGAACAGCACCTTACCCACAGAGGAAAAGCAATTTGGATGATAGCAGATTTCTGAGCAGAAACTATGGAACCCAGAGGAAGTGGTGCAACATTTTTCAAGTGATGAGAGAAAAGAAATGTCAACAGAGCAAATCTTTTTAAAAATGCATTTGAAAGGCAGAGTTACACAGAGAGAGGGAGAGACAGTGCGGTGGAGGTGGGGGGGAGAGAGAGAGAGAGAATATGAAGCTTCCATCCACTGGTTCACTCACAAAAAGACTGCAACAGCCAGGACTAGGCCAGGCCAAAACCAGAAGCCAGGAACTCTATCTATCCTGGTTTCCCACCTGGGTGGCAGGGGCCCAAGAACTTCAGCCATCTTTCTTCACTTTCCAAGACTCATTAGCAGGGAGCTGAGTCAAAAGTGGAGCAGCTGTGACACAAACCAGCACTTAGGTGGGATTCCAGAGTTACAGGCTGCTATTTAATCCACTACATCACAACATTAGCCTCCATTAGCCTCAATCCAGCATTTCTTTTTTAAGATTTTATTTATTTGTTTGAGAGGTAGAGTTACAGACAGGAGAGAGAGAGAGGTTTTCCATCCGCTGGTTCATTCTCCACGATGGCTGCAACATCCAAAGCTGAGCCAATCCAAAGCCAGGAGCCAGCAGCTTCTTCCAGGTCTCCCACATGGGTACAGGGGCCCAAGGACTTGGACCATCCTCTACTGCTTTCCCAGGCCACAGCAAAGAGCTGGATGGGAAGAGGAGCAGCCAGGACTTGAACAAGTGCCCATATGGGTTTCCTGCACCATAGGCAGAGGATTAGCCCACTGCGCCACAGCACTGGCCCATCATAGCATTTTATACCCAGGGAAAATATCCTTCAGGAATGAAAAAATAATAAGATATTCCCTGATGAAGGAAAACAGAGAATTTGTCACCAGCAAGCCACTCCAAAAGAGTAACAAAACAAAGTTCTTGAAACAGAAAGGAAATGATAGAAAAAGGAATCTTGAAACAATTTGAAAGATCAAACAGCAGAAAGCATATTTGGCAGTTATAGCAAAAAGCATCACATTGCCTTATCTCAATGTACATAGAAGAGATATTTAAGACAATTATAAATAGGAGGGCAAAGGAACTTAAAAGGAAGTAAAGTCTTTATACTGTGCTAAAACTGATACAGCCATGCTGGAAAATAGTTTTGCAATTTATTTATTTATGTAAAAAGCAGAATGACAGGGAAGAAGAAAAAGAAAGGGAAGAGGATAAAAGAGCGAGATCAAGATCAATCTTCCATCTGCTGGTTTGCTCCCTAAATGGCTCTAATAGCCAACGTTGGGCTGGGCCAAAGCCAGGAGCCAGGAACTCCATCTGGGTCTCCCACACAGGTGGCAGAGACTTTGGCCGTCATCTGCTTGGCACATTAGCAGGGAGTTGGATGAAAAGAAAATTAGCTAGGATTCAAAGCCACATTCTGATATGCAATGTGGGTGTCCCAAGCAGCAACTTAACCTGCTATGCCACAACACAGGCCTCTTGCAATTTCTTAAAAACCTAAACATACCCTTACCATGCATCTCAGCAGACTACATTTCTGGGTATTTATCCAAGAAAACTTAAAATTAGTTCCACATCAAAACCACCACACAAGTGTCCCTGATAGTTTCTATGTCCAATAGCCAAACAATTGAACAAAGCAAAATGCCCATCAGTCAGATGAATGGTTAAACACACCCATGTCATATCAATCCCACAGAATACAACTTACCATTAAAAAGGTCAAGTAAGGGCCAGCATTGTGGCAAAGCAGGTTCAAGTACCAGTTGCTCTACTTCTAATTCAGCTTCCTGCTGATGTACCTGGGAAGACAATAGATGATGACCTAAGTAAGTACTGGGGTTCCTTCCATGCATGTAGGAGACCCATATGGAGCTCCTGGCTCCTGGCTCCTTGCATTGGTCTGGCTAGACTTGGCTGTTGTAGTCATTTGAAAAGTGAGCCACCAAATGGAAGCTTTCTCTCTCTCTCTCTCTCTCTCTCTTTCTCTCCCTCCTTCCTTCCTTCCCCTCCTCCCTCCCTATGTCTGTGTGTGTCTCCCTTTCTCTCTGTCACTCTGACTTTAAAATACATTTTTAAAATCATTTGAAAAGTACAAAGAAACAATTATTTACATGCAACAACTTGAATGTGTTATCTGTATCTAAAGGCTGTGAATTAAAATATCCAATCCCAAAATGTCACATATTGTGCAAGTATACTTCTAGTTCTCAATTTTAAAATGGCAGAACTATAGAGAAGAATAGATTTGTGTTTTCTAGGGGCTGGGATGGTAGATGAGAAAGGAGTGGATGTGGGGTAGGCGTTGTGGTATGACACCAGCATGCTCTATCAAAGTGCCTGGGAGTGTCACCTCCTTTTCTGATTCAGCTACTGATACACCTTGGAGGCAGCAGTTGCCACTCATGCGAGCCACCTAGATGGAGTTCCTGGCTCCTGGTTTCAGCTTAACCCAGCACTGGCTATTGCAGGCATTTGGGGTACGAAACAGTGGGATGGAAGATCCCAACTTCTCTCTGTATCTCCCTCACTGTCTCTCCTCTCTGTCATTGCCTTTCAAATAAGTGAATAAATCTTTTTACAAAATTTTAAGGGGCAGGTGGTGCCATGAAGGGGAAACACACTGCAAATCTTCACCAGTTTTTCTTAGAAAGCACTTCTTTTTCTGTCTCATGCCAGAATGCTTACTGAGTGACAGTCCTTGCTCAGCTATGGCTCTTGCCACTGATGTATTAGAATGTTTACCCATAAACAAACAGTTCTTCTAACTCACCAAATGAGGGCTCTAAATAGTTTGAGACTTAAGCAATTGCTAATTCAGCCAAGAATTCGATAGTTATCATGCAGAAAATGTATTTGTTATCTTCAAGATCCTTAAATAAGAGAGTAAGAAGAGAAAGACCAGCTCTAAGAACAAGAAGAAAAGTTAAAATATTATCTGGCTTGAGCTGTGTTATCAACACCTACCAGGGAACCAGACCTTTGGCTCTTGGAGTCCCATTCTGCTGCTTCTCAGCCGTGTGATCTTGGCAAAGTTTTGAATTCCTCTGTGCTTCAGTGTCCTTATCAGTTAAGAGGTGATGAGAATGGTCCTTACAGCATTGAACTGTTGTAAAGCTGGACTGAAGACCTACAAATAATGCCTGCCACACAAGGAAAACTTTAGGAAGAGTTGCCATTTAAAAACGTGCATTTTTGCAACCAAAAATATTGCTGAAATTGAGTAATTTACTCTATCATTATTGTAGTTGATGTCATTATTTTCACAGGCGTCAAAATCAGGCTTATAGAATAAAACATTTGGAAAACACTAAAAATAATAATGCATGTCTAGATCTAGAAGAAAAATTGACCTGAACGAATGAGCAGTAAGCCTGACTCTGTGATTATGTATGAGCACAATCATTTAAAACATCAAGGACTTGGACTAGGTGAACCACCAGGTGTCTTCAGGTTCAAACATTACTCAGGCAACATTAGCAATCATTTCATTCCTAACCACTACCATATGCATAGCCCCGGAAGTCCATAAAGACTACAATCTGGAGAAAATAAGTTGTCTTCTGGGCACCTTATCTTCCGCCACTCCCATATCCAGTGTTAATTATATACCTAGTGCACATGTGTGATGGGGAGGAGAGAGGAGACAGGAAAGTGACACACCTTACCCACCCCACACCCCCACCCCAGAATGTGCCAATCTCTGAGTTTTCACTTCATTTCCTAAATAACACTATGATAACAGGTATTGGCATTCCATTTTCAAAGCAAACAGGGCCACTCAAATAATACCAGTTGAAATTAAATCGAACCCAATCTATGAGACCCTTTCTCCTTGCAATGGAGAAGCTAGCCTAATTATTTGTTAAAAAAAAAAAAAGAAGAAGAAGAAGAAGAAGAAGAAGAAGAAGAAGAAGAAAGTGCTCAGTACACACATGCACATACTTTAAAGGTATAGGCTTAGATATTGCATGTGGGTGAAAACCTACTCACAGCCTTGACATTGATTGCCTATCAGTATTGGTCTGCAGGTCCCCTGCAAACTGGGAGTATTTGCAGCTTATATGCTTTTACAATCCAAGGTTGAAATAGAGAACACTTAAATGTCTAGAGTCTGCTAAGGAACTTATTAAGCGCTGGCAGTTCCCCTCTCAGGTAATTGCCTTTGAGCCATGAAGGGACAGTTAAATAAGCACTTCTATTTTAATATAATTTTCAAGAGATAAAAATGATTCTAAAATCCCAGGATGTCTAAATTTGGTACTGCTGTTTGGGAGGTGAAGAAACTTTACTGTCATGTGCTTTTTATAAAGGGATAATTCCTGCTTCAAAATCGTCTTTAGTTAAGATCTTTATTGAGGTAAACTGTGGATGTTCTACAATGCTCTTCTGGCCAAAAACGAGCTCTTGCACAGGATGTCAGTAACCCGCGCTGCCAGTCATCAATGACAATGCCTCCCAGGGTCTGAGTTAGTGTTCTATCCAGGGAAAAGTGTAATTTTTCACATCTGTCTTGAGTCAGTGATTAAGCTCCCATCACTGTCAAACCTAGAGACCCTCCAGGTGTCATTGGGCTGCCCCTTCCACATCTGATCTGCAACCTCACTTTCTCACTCCTCTTTCCCTTCAGCACCTAAATATCTTCACTTCCCTTTAACCTCAGAAAAACAAAAAGCAAATACTAAAACTAAAAAACAGCTTCCTTGGCCTCCAGATCTCCATCTGAATATTGAATATTGTCTCTTCCTCTTAGGTCAGCTTTTTTTTTTTTTTTACAGGCAGAGTTAGACAGTGAGAGAGAGAGAGACAGAGAGAAAGGTCTTCCCTCCGTTGGTTCACCCCCCCAGATGGCTGCTACGGTCAGCGTGCTGCGCCCATCTGAAGCCAAGAGCCAGGTGCTTCCTCCTGGTCTCCCATGCAGGTGCAGGGCCCAAGCACTTGGGCCATCCTCCACTGCCTTCCCAGGCCACAGCAGAGAGCTGGACTGGAAGAGGAGCAACTGGGACTAGAACCGGCGCCCCAACCAGAACTAGAACCCCCGGGGTGCTGGCACCACAGGCAGAGGATTAGCCTAGTGAGCCGCAGCGCCGGCCTCTGAGGTCAGCTTTTAGGGTGAACTCATTTTTGAGCCTCTTAATTACCATTCGTTTTAAACAGAGTAGTCAGGCGTCTTCCTTCCTTGCTCTTTCCTCCCCAACAAGAACACTCCAGAGTGATTCATTGCCTTCCCAGATGAAATCTCATTGCTGTATCCTATTGATGTCTGCCTCAATGTTTACCGTGGTTCACCTGTGGCCTCTACACTCTGATCACTTCTTCCTAGAAGTCTCCAGAACTTCCCAGAATTCACTGCCCTTGTTTCTTAGCTCTCGTCTGGTCATTTCTCCCTGTCTCCTTCAAAGTTCTTAAAGGTCGGGGTTCCCTGGAATTTTCAGGAAATCAGTCTTCCCATGCCCTCTAGGATGTGATCCTAATTATTCCTAAGACTTTAGCTTCTCCTTTCAGTCAACTACTCTGACTCCCTCTGACCACCCCACTGCTAGCCCCCTGCCCAGGCTCTCTTGTCTGCACACATGTTCAAGACCCAGGATTTGTAAGTGCATTTGGAGTCTCCTTTCAGTAGCTCCTAGCATCTTAAATTAATTTTGTCCAAAAAATCCACACCCACCACTACCCCCTCTCCCTCCAATGCTCTCACCTCAATAAATGGCTACACAACCTGTTCAACCTAGAAATCTACAAATGGACCTCAACCACCAAAGCAGCATAATATGAGATTTAAGAGTTAAGATTCCAAAAGCAGACTGCCTGAATTTTATTCTCCACTCTCCCATTTGTTAGCTGTGTGTCATTATGGGCTAGATTTTGATCTCTCTAGACTTGGAATATCTGCTGTGCAAATGAAATAATAATAGTACCCACTTCATACTGTTGTTACCATGATTAAATAACTTTTGTAAAGTGCCTCACCATATGTGTTGCAGTGAATGTTTTCATTCTTCCTGTTTTGTTTTAATAATTCTTGCAATACTTATAATTCTTCTAGCACTCTTATTGTTTTCATAGTTCTCCTATTTCAATATTTAATGCATGGATCATGATACTCCTTAGTTTAAAAGCATTCAGTATTCTCCACTGTCCCCAGCATGCGAATTCTGAGTCTTGCCTTTCAGGACCCAGCATGCCCTCCCCTGAGCCTTGGCTCCAGGCGAAAGCAGCATCCTGAATATCCTATGCTCTCATCTTGGCACTTCTCAGATTCTCTTCCTTCTGTCTGAAACACTCTTCCCCAATTCCCAGCCTCTTTTGCCTAGACAATTCCTGCTGCCGCTTCAAGTTTCAGCTTGAATACCACTTCCCTAGGAAATCTGATCCCTGGACTGGTCCCAGTTACATCCTCACACCACCCTATAATTTCTGTTGCATAGCGTGTATGCTTCCTTGTAATTTACTGAAATTTTTTTTCCAGTTCTTCCCTTAAGCTGTGTTCACTTTGAAGAGAGGAACTGGGTCTTGTTTGCTTCTTGACCTCATTGCTTAGAATATCCAGTGTGCTGAGCACATGAGTGAACAAGCACATGCACCCAGAATGTCCCAGGAAGAGCCCAAACCAAGTAAAGAAATCACATGAAATATGAACTTCGGGACTCTTGGGAATCTGAGGGGGAAGGGTAGGCTGAAAAATTCACTATTTGGTCTCATAGCGGGAAAGGAACACCGAATAGTTTTAGAATTCTATTTGAGTCCTCTGTTAGGCTTCATTGCAGATTTAAATAGTATTTCAAGTAGGATGAGATGCTCTAGATCTATATTTCTAAACTTTTCAAGCCCAGAGTCCATTCAGATAAAATAATTTCACAGTCACCCCCTCCCAACACTTTGACAGTTTCTGTAGGAGCTGTTTTCTGCATATTCCCACCAGCCACGCTTTCATTCTGCTTTTGTTAGTTGTTATAACAATGAATATGGTTTTTCGAACAGTGACACCTCCAGAGAGTCAGCTATGTTCCACCCACTCACATCTCTTAATCCCCCAAAGTTAAAATAAAAAAAGAATAAAATTCCTTTTAATGATAGAAAATGTGTCTGAGCTGTATGGTTTATTTGTGGGATGCTTCTTATCTTAAGGTTTTCCTAATGAGTCAGTCTTCCTGTAAACCAGGTGCAGTTACATGATAGACAACGTGATCCTGCTGATGAATGGTGCACTACAAAAAAAATCCGTGAAGGAAATTCTGGTGAAGTGCCATCCACTGGGCCGGTTCACAGAAATGGAAGCAGTGAACATTGCAGAGACAACTTCGGATCTCTTTAATGCTGTACTGGTGGAAACACCGCTAGGTATGAATACATAGGTCATTATGTGTATGTTATCATAGTCATTAGAAAATGTACACCTAAATCATTTCTTTTCTATAAACACAGTGTCATATCATGAACTTGAAACCAGGCTCTGGATGGTCCCACCAAAGTGATTTGAGGCAATTAAATTCACCTCAGTGTCCTCATTTTAGAAATAATTGTTACCTTACTATAACAGAGTTTTGGAAACTCAGTTTTAGTATAACTCAATGCCTGGCATATAATAAGATTGCAAATGATAAATATTGTATTAGATTACATGGAGCAGGGGACTTTCTACAAATCTTGTGAATAGTTCTGTGGTAAGAGTTAAATAAATTGAAGGATAGTCAGTGTTTAGGGTAATGTTTAGGGCTTTTCCACAGTAAATGTTTGATAAAAATTCACTCCTGTCATCCTGATTACTGTTAACCTTATTGAGTCTGTGGATTGCAACTCTACAGTGTTCTCAGCAGTAGTAAGGAGTGGCTGGTGTATTCAGGAGATATTTTCTGTGGTTTATAATCTTGCTATTGATTCATTTATTTTGTATGATAATTTCTGCTTTCAGCTCCATTCTTTCAAGACTGTATGTCTGAAAATACTCTAGATGAACTGAATATTGAATTGCTGCGCAATAAACTGTATAAGGTAATGGTTTTCCCAAATATGCTTCTCTTGATTATATATCATAACTAGAGTTATTTATTAAAAGTTACTTTGCCCATTAGCCAAATTCTGCAATTATGAAGCTATGCATACTTGGAATCTACCTTTTATAGCCCTGGCCTATCTTCTAGTTAAAAACATGTGTCAGCATCTGCAGCTAGCAAGACTTTTGAGGGGAAATAGCATCTCTTATTCTTTTATGTTCTTGGTTCCTTGCACATTGCCTGGTACATAAAAGGTATTAATTGTATGCTGATAAGTAAATGGATAGAAAAGTTATATGAACTGTATCAATCCATTTAAAGCTAACATAATACATAGTAAATAGTATGTAAACTCTATCTTTGTTCTTGATTCTGTTAGAGTCCCTGAATCTCATAGTTATCTTGCCCATACGATTTTAATGTACAGTGTGCAACAATATCAGAATGACCAACTGGTAGACAGACATGGCATCATAGGTACCATTGCATAATCTGTGCTGATTATTGTTAGTTTTACTGAGTGTGTGGATTGCAATTCTACAGTGTTCTCATCAGTAGTGAGCAGAGGCTGGTGTGCTCATGAGACATTTTCTTTGGTTTGTAACCTTGCGATTGATTCACTTATTTTGCATGATAATGTCTGCTTTTAGCTCCATTCTTTCAAGACTGTATTCTGAAGATATGACAACTATGTTGCCCACATTCAGTAGCTCTATGTCCATTTTTACTCACATACCCATAGCATCTTTGCACACTCACATAGAAACTCAATGGTTACTGCTTCTCTCTCTCTCCATATATGTGTGTACACACACATATATATAATTTTATACACACACACACACACACACACATATATATATAATGTTATACTCAAATACATGGTTCTCTCAAAAGTATTGCATTGCAGGCAATTTGCCTCTTCATACAGAGACTTATTGCAATGCAGGCAATTTGCCTCTTCATACTGAGATTTATGGGCTTGGAAGAGGCATCTTTGGAACATACCTAACAGAAGATACTGTTAGAAGGCACTTAAAGGCCTTAACTCATTAATTCACCTGCAAAACTATGACATTCATCCTATCGCCATTCTTCAAATGAGAAGAAGGGCAGCAGTCAGTTAACTTGTAAGTATTAGAGTTTGCATTCAAATTCAAGCAGGCTGAGCCTACAGCCCAAACTCTCTTGTCTTTCCAAATCATCTCCATATTTAAAGCCATCCCAAATGCGTTTTTAAGAGATTAAATATCAGCATAGGGCCCCTAGAAGCATTTTTCTGAACTCATAAAAGGACTTTGCAGTCTTACTAGAATAGTAAAAATTAACTATGTGAACTATGTCCAAGAACCATGCAAAAAAAAATCTTGTTAAGTCATTATGTTTTTTAAATGGAGCTCTTTCTTAGTCTATGCAACATGCTAAAACATGAAAGTCTACCAAATTTATTATAAAATAGCTCTCTATTGAAGAAGTAATTCAATTTCCATTAAAGCATTTAATAGGAAGTTTCCAAAAGGAAAATACATTCATTTTATTGTCTTACGTTCTTTCTTCTTTTTAAGTCCTATCTTGAAGCATTCTATAAATTCTGTAAGAATCATGGTGATGTCACGGCAGAAATTATGTGTCCCATTCTTGAGGTAAGGAAGAGTCTTGTAATTTTTTATGCCAAAAAATGTGCCTATACAATGTTTGTTGTTTTGACCCTAATTCTATTTCTTTATGTTAGAAGCTTCTATCTAGAAATGAAATAAGCAGTACATATTATTGTTTATTTTATTTGTTGTTAGGAATAGTATTTCCCAAGTTTTCTATATAGAAGAGTTGATTTGGAATTAGAACAGAAAAAGCTTATAAAAGTTTGGTCATGATTCATTTTGATGTAGTATGTAGAAAGTAGATTATAATTAAACTAAAAATTTAGTGTACTATGAGCAGTTGGTGAACTATAAGTACTCCTATAATGATCATCAAAATTCCCTCCAATGAAGGAAGACTGAGCAGCTGGGAAATCCCCGAAACTTGACACCAAAGTCCACTGTGGATCCAGCCACAGTGATAATTGAACCCTAAAATAAAGTCCACAGCAAACAACTCTTGAGCATCCCAGTTTGGCAGGAAGACTCCTTCAACTAGGCAATTCCTGGTTGGCAAGCTCATTTCATTATGCAGAAAATGCCACCTTTGGTGTCCACTTCTCTAGTGGATGCTACACTATTTGTAATTTCTCACTATCGGCAGAGATTTCATCAATGCTCAGAGGTCCTCTTGCATGAGAATGTTGGCCTGCAAGTGTATGGAGACTGAGGCATGGATCAGAAGTATCTGAGGGCATCCTGGATAGAATTTGCACTTGAATTTTTTTTTTGACAGGCAGAGTTAGACAGTGAGAGAGAGAGAGAGAGAGAGAGAGAGAGAGAGACAGAGAGAAAGGTCTTCCCTCTGTTGGTTCACCCCCTCAAATGGCTGCTACGGCCGGCGCACTGCACTGATCCGAAGCCAGGAGCCAGGTGCTTCCTCCTGGTCTCCCATGCAGGTGCAGGGCCCAAGCACTTGGGCCATCCTTCACTGCCTTCCTGGGCCACAGCAGAGAGCTGGACTGGAAGAGGAACAACCGGGACTAGAACCCGGTGCCCCAGCCGGTACTAGAACCCAGGGTATCAGTGCTACAGGCAGAGGATTAACCAAGTGAGCCGCGGTGCCGGCCAACACTCAAATATTTTATTTACATCTCTTGCTTGGTTCCTAATTCATTGAAATGAAATAAAAAAGAATAAGAAAAAACATTTTGGGCTTTATCTAAACCATTGCTTTGCCTTGTGAAACTAAGTTTTATTTAAAGAACATTCTTAATGACGAAGCTATGTGTTATAGTGACTTCACTGGTGGGCGGATATTTAAATAGCTTGAAGACTTCTGATTTTAAGAAAAGCCTAGGGGTTGGCACTGTGGCGTAGTGGTTAAAGCCACCACCTGCAGTGCCAGCATCCCATATGGGTCCCAGTTCGAGTCCTGGCTGCTCCACTTTTGATCCAGCTGTCTGCTATGGCCTACGAAAGCAATATAAAAAGGCCCAAGTCCTTGGGCCTCTGCATCCACATGGGAGACCAGAAGCTCTTGGCTCCTGGCTTTGGATCGGCGCAGCTCCGGCTGTGTGGCCAAGTGGGGAGTGAACCTCTCTCTTTCTCTGCCTCTCCTCTCTGTGTAACTCTTTAAATAAATAAATAAATCTTTAAAAAAATTAAAGGAAGAAGGCCAGTGCCGTGGCTCACTTGGTTAATCCTCTGCCTGCAGCGCTGGCATCCCCATACGGGTGCCTGTTCTAGTCCCGGTTGCTCCTCTTCCAGTCCAGCTCTCTGCTGTGGCCTGGGAAGGCAGTAGAAGATGGCCCAGGTGCTTGGGCTTCTGCACCCGCATGGGAGACCAGGAGGAAGCACCTGGCTCCTGGCTTTGGATCTGCGCAGTGCCGGCAGATTAGTTAGTGGGAAGATTTGATCAAACACAGTATGCCCACTGTTCTCATTTTCCCTTTCTGAACCTCATGGCACTATCAGATTAGATTAGATTTTTTTCAAACTGCTCCAAAAATAAAAATCTATCTTCAACTATGTTTATATAGAGATACCAGCTATACATGGCATACAATAATAATCTTCATATTGATTTGTCAGAGATCTGTCAGTTTTACATATACTGACATTTGGGGAGTGAACCAATGGAAGGAAGACATTTCTCTCTGTCTCTCTCTCTCACTGTCTAAAACTCTACCTGTCCAATAAATTTAAAAAGAAAGAAAGAAAGAAAAGCCTAACAAACGTAGCCTTTAGGCAAAAATTTTAAAGAAAAACTAGCATCATCATCTGCATATATTTTAATCTAATGTTCTAAAACTGCATGTGATAAAATTAGCTCCCCTCAAACCATCTAATCATTATAATTTTACTGTTAAAGATAATTTGCTATCCCCTGTTAAAATTCTTAAAATAAAACCAAAATCGTCCTTGAAATAAACATCATAACACTGGAGAGCTGCAAAAAACTTTTGGTCCATACCTATAGTACACAGAAAGTGATCATCACATAAATAAATAATATTTATTTCATGGCATACCAAGTGTCAGAAAGTTACGTAGTCTCTTTCAGACATTCTGATCCTATAACACAGACAACCCAGTGACTCTGTGAAGCTTCCCCCCCTTTTCCCATAAGTTTTCCTACTAGCCACACTTTATGAAGCCATATTATCTATGGATCAAAAGTATAGTTTCTACTTTAGATGATTCTTGTGGTCTAGCAATGGTTTGTGTCCTTTATACCCACAAAATATGTGAAAGGAAAGTTGTGTTAAAATTTACAACTTTACAATAGGTATATAATGACATTATTAATAGCTAATGTTTACTATGTACTAGATACTGAGTGTCTTATCTACATGAATTCACTTGGACTTTAAAGCTTCACAAGATGGGAATTTTAACATCAACTTTTCAGAAGGGGCAACTGGGTCTTAGAGAAGGACATCATGCAGCTAATACATGGTGGTTTCGAGATCTGAACCCACGCAGCCTGGTTCCAGTTCCTAAGTGTTTATTAGGAAAAATGTTCCACTCTGCAATATTCCCTGTGCAGTTAATTCGCCATTCATAATTTTTTGTATATAAGTGAGTGTTAATTCACAAGCAAGATCCTACTGTGTACACATAAAAATCAGAAATAGGCAACAATTATGTCTTTAGAATCCTTAGAAATGTAAAAATAGACAGCATAGTATTAGAAAAATGCTTGTTAGTGGGAAGATTTGATCAAACACAGTATGCCCACTGTTCTCATTTTCCCTTTCTGAACCTCATGGCACTATCAGATTAGATTAATTTCTTCAGACTGCTCTAAAAATAAAAATCTATCTTCAACTATATTTATAGAGATACCAGCTATACATGGCATGCAATAATAATCTTCATATTGATTTGTCAGAGATCTGTCAGTTTTACATAAATTCATACAATTTTAGATTGTGTAATACCTTTGTTTTTATTTGTGTAACTACAGAGGACTTAAAGTTGATAAAGTTCCATGGATTTTCATTTAATCACATTTGGCTGTAGACTACAAAAGTATTAATATGGTGGAAAAGAACATTAGTATAGGCTTGCATGTCAAAATGCGACAATTACCAAATTGTACCTTCATATAAAAGAAATTGACTTACGTTCAAGACAAACACACTGTATTATGTCATCTGCCTTTTATTACTGCTCCTCTGTCTATATGGCTAATGGAATACCAAAAAAGAAGCATGTAGTGTTTGTTTTATGTCTCTTTGTGCACATGACAATTAGGCTGGGCTTGATTCCAGTTCACTTTATTCTCTTCCATTGCGATTGACACCTACACCCAGCAGCTCCCACAGGGTGTATACTTCTTCTAGTAAGGAAATGGCAAGTATATGTGACCCAATCTGTGTGAAATGTACTAATAATGACGTAGAACAACAGTATGTGTTTAATATCTCGTAACAGTAACAAAAATAAGTTATGGTTTTAGAATCAATGAGTATCTATAAGGAAGAATGAAAGGAAAGACATAAGGCATCTAACAAATAACAGTACTTCAAAAAGCATGGAAAAATGGAATGAAAAGAAAAGTTTGCTTTCATGTAAAAAAATTGAAATCTTCCCACAATTTCTTTATAAGATGCATTTTCCCTGAGCTTTTTCCAGTCCCATTGTACACTGAACCACACAACATGCCAATTCTCTTGCAAAGGGAATAGGATTAAATCAAATTAGTATCACCCCAATTAGATGCTAAGCTAAACTATGCTTCAGGATAGTCAATAAACAGTCCTTTTATAATTCCAAAGTTACAATTTTTTCAAAAAGAGGATGCATACACTAACACATACAGAATCTCTAGACTAGAAGAATAAGATGGCTATACAGTTATAATAAAAAGAAAATTAAGTACGGTAGAAGTTCAAAGGAAATCATATCCAATTAGGAAAGAAGTATAAGGGCCTGTTATGGAGAGGGTGAAATCTGATGCTGATGTGACAACATGTAGAGTTATTGAGTGGAATATTGACATTGTAGGCCATTTGAAGTGCTAAGCAGGACAAGGAGCTGGAAAGTGGAAGGAGTGTTCAGACAACCTATTGTTATCAGTTAAAACCCTTCCTTCTTGACCTGGTGTGTGAATCCCTTTACGTTCTCTCCCCAACTACCTGTCCTCACTTTTCTAACTGCTGCCCCTGTGTTTGAATTGCAACCAAACTATCCTGCTTTATTTGATACAGCCTTCTCCTCTGCCATGGCCTCTATTGTCTAGCATTTCTGCAGTGCTGTCTACCCTGCTCTATTTTCCTCCTTAAAATCCTAACGTCTTAGAAAGAGAAGCACATAAAAGAACATCTGGGGCAATTACCTCCACTGTGACTCCTCCTGCCCTAATTTTTATTTTAAGATTTCTTATTGGCAGGAAATCTCCCTCTTACATTTCTTCTCTTATCCCTAGAAGGCCTAAAATTATAGACAGGACTGGTTATATTCAGTAGCCAGAAGCAGCTGCCTTTGCTTCCAAATAAGGCCACTCCCTGCGTCTGGCTCACCCGTAAAAAGCAATCAAAAGGATCACACACAGCTAACTCACTCTCCTTCTGGTAGGACACACCTGTTCTAACAAAAAAGTTTGAGTGAAATCTTCGCAAGTCTGGCTGTATTGTGGGCTAGTTAGTCAAAAAAAAAATGCTTAAAGGATAAAGTAGAGCAATCCTCTTTAGCTTTCATATGTATAAGAATGACCCCAGAATTTTGTTAAAACGTAGATTCTGGTTGAGTAGGTTGGAACTGTGGCCTGAGACTCTGCATTTCTCCTGAGCTTCTGGGTGATATCAAAGCTATTGGGCCACAAAACACACTTTGAGTGGCAACATTGGAGAAGATATTGGAGATTTTCAAAAGTAGTAAAGTCATAGACTACTCTGCTAAACTCAGTAAACAGCTAAGATCTTCCTATGTGTCAGGCACTGGCTATTCAAAAATGAACAGTGAACAAGAGAGATGTTTCCTCAAAGATTTTAGAGAGTAGTAAGAAGTAAAAAAAAAAAAAAAGATTTTAGAGTGTAGGCACATATTTCAAAATACTGTGGTACCAGGGTAATTCAGGCACCTAGCAGAGAGAGTCTTAGCCCCAGTGCACCATGGCAAACCAGGCAGAGAGGAAGCATCTGGAAGATAGATTGGGGTGGAATGAGTAGGGTATATAGGAGGAGAACCATGGAGACCAAAGGGAAAGAAAAGAAATTTCAAGGAAGACTGAGTGGTTAGATGAAATAGAGAAGCCTGCTAAGGAGCTAGGAGCTCATTTGCAAAGTGGTGTCCAACACAGAGAGAAAGCAGGCCATGAATGCATGTTGACCTGCCCTGGAGATCATAGAGCCAAACTCTATCATCTTACAAATAAGGAGACTTAGACACCAAGAGGAAGATACCTCTCTTCATACCATATAATCTTTAGAGAGTTAAACATATTGATGTCTGACCAAGAACATTAAAAAAAAGAACTAAAACCAAGAAAGTCCAAACAAACAATAGTAGCACAAAGTGTCATTATATAATTTCTAGTTGACATCCACATTTAGAAAGGGAACTTAGAATGCACCACATGCACTTTTTGTTCCCAGCCCCCTGCTAGGCACCTCAACTTCCATTATCTTGTTCTATGCCTGACTGTACCCCAAGAAGTAGGTATGATCCCCATTTTAATGAAAGAGACATTTGTTTGCTCTAGTGGCCAATGTGACAGGGATACATAACTCATTGCAGAGTACCTGGGAAATAAACTTCATGGACATTTAAGAGCCACAGGCCACCACCGCTGCAGAGTGTTCCTTTTCTGGCAGGCGAAGTTGCTCCATTCCGAGAAGAGTCTAAGGGAACATTAATAACATATGTCTGCTTTATAATTAGACATAGATCGGGAAAGGCCTGCAGATCACTTCAGAAATGAACTTGCTTAGGGTTGTGTTTACGTTGGGTAGATTATTACAATGCATTCCTTTTATGTCTTGCAAATTCAGTTCGAGGCCGACCGACGTGCTTTTATTATCACTCTTAACTCCTTTGGCACTGAATTGAGCAAGGAAGACCGGGAGACCCTCTATCCGACCTGTGGCAAGCTTTATCCTGAGGGGCTGCGCCTCTTGGCTCAAGCGGAAGACTTTGACCAGATGAAGAGAGTAGCAGAACATTACGGAGTATGTGATGACACCGGCTCCCTAAGTACCCTGTGTTCTTTGATCACATGTGTTTTGGAGCATCACACAGCAAATCTTACCAAAGAAGTTATGACGTTTGTGAGTTAGCAAGTGGTGTTGCTTGCTGAATTAGCTTTACCAAAGAAATACTTCAAGTTTCTCGTCCAAACTGGTGCTTTCTAAGGTTCCTGCCAAGTCTGCATTTGCTTAAATCTCCAAGGAGTGGTCATCTGAGTGCTTCTTTTGAAGTGCTTGATAAAGCAAGTTTCCCAAGAGATTGGTGTGGTGTTCTGGAAATATGAGCTCATGTCCAAGTTATGTAAAATAGCCTGACCCAGGGGTCCTTTCAAGTACCCACTGGGGAAACAGGCGTAGGTACAGAACGAAATGTCTACAGGGATTGCAAGGGGGAATAAGGATGTACTGGTTTTTCCACTTGCTTTGCTGAGTGGCCAGAATTCAGCAAAGCAAAGAGAGCTGCTCATGTCCTTCCCCTACTCCAGCATCCAACCGCTCTTGAAGGGCCTGGAGCTTCAGATCTGTGTGATACAGCTTGTCCCCAGTTCATTCCCTAGGGCAAGTAGACAATCAGGGACACACCCTCTAGTAGGTGCTCCTGGACTAGAATCATCCTCATTTTCCCCTGTAGCTTTCTAAAGCCCCCTTGGAAGGATAAAAATCCATGAATGATGCCTAAATCTTCGCAACATCTCACAGGTGATTGCATGAGATCCTTTAACATATATTCAGATTTGAGCTTCTCCCAAATTTCAATCCTTGCCACACTTACAATTCCTTGTGAATTTTTTCACTTATCAAAGAACCCATGAAACTACAAGCATGCAAACCACAAGCATTCACTGAGCCTCCATAATGTTCCTAGCTAGCCCCAAGAACATAAGAGATAGCTCAAGCAGTGTATATTCACAGTAGAATTGCTTTTGCCTCTGCCTTTAGCCCTAAATAAGCAATAGGTTGTAATGCCAGCCACTCTCTTGTTATTTAGATATTTTCATGTTTCCTCAGGAAATCCAAAGATCATCCAAAGAACATTCAGGAATTCTGGTATAGCTTTTAAAAAAAAAGATGCATATTTCTGTATTGCTGGGGAATATATTTGTATATGTTTGTAAATAAGTGAAAATTTCTTTAGCATTAATTTCTCATCTTTGTTTTTAAGGTATACAAGCCGTTGTTTGATGCTGTAGGTGGCAGTGGGGGAAAGACATTGGAGGATGTGTTTTATGAACGTGAGGTATATATATAAGTGGAAATGTTATGTGGGTTTTAAATATTTTCTTACTTTGGATTTTCTTTTCACAGTTGATCAGCTCAGTTGTTTAGGCAGATCTGTAGTTGTTAGTCAAAAGTGTATTAGTATTTCTGCCGTAGAGAGCCAGGATCCTGGGGCTCGCATATGACAGCTTCCTGTAGAGCTGTCCTCTTCAGAGAGATGTACAGTCACTGAAGCTTTGGGAAGAATGCAGCTATTTCATAATTAGCTACAGAAGCAAAGCTAGGTTGTCATCATGATCAATACTGAATACACTCCTTCTGCTTGGCGCATCTCACTAATTCCTTCTTCAGAAAGGATTTATCTTTGTTTATAACATAACACATGGGCAAAATTGTAACCCTTAGGAATTAGAAATCTGTTTAGAGAGTCTAGATTCTTTTTCTCTAAAAAGATGTAAGAATACTTAATCCATTTATGGTCAATTTCTAGGCGACTGTACTATAGAACAAAGGGCTTTTTGATGGTGTTGGTACCAAGTAGGATCCCTTGAGCCTAGAAGATTTTTCCACTGTATTCTATTCATTTCTCTAAATCCATTGGCCCTTCCTAATCTATCCTGATTAAAACTAATTGCAAACCCTGAAAGTTACCCAAACTTTAGGGTAGACTGGCTCCAGAAAACAGATTAGGAAACTTTCTGTAAGGCCTGCACTTTAAATACTTTCCAACAGCTCTGCAGTGCTTATCGTAGAGACATTAAAGCAAGGCAAATTGTCTATCGTGTCAGGGGTGTTTTAAAATTCCACAGTATTGCACCATTCCTGCAAAGGAGGCTGATGAGGAAGCTGCATTTGGCACAAAAAATGAGTGCCTACTCCTGAGAGCAGAAGTGGCTTCCACTTCCTCTCTGCTTAGCTTGAGGTTTTCAAAGCTGCATGAGCACTAACTAACTAACTCTCCTTTTTTTCTGTCTTAAGTGTCAACATTGAAAAAAAAAAAGAATTGTTTTACGTCAAAGTTTATTACAATTAAAAATAATTTTTTTAAAATTTTCTTTTACACATTTAACTTCTGCAGGGGAAAAAAAAAACAACTCTATGTAAAGTTGTTGCAGAAGATCCTAAGCAAGTTTAAAATGTCACTCAAAGTCCCAGGAGCCTGTGACATTGCCCTGAAGGGGACTTAAATGGCCTAAAAACAATGTAAAATTTTAAAAGCTGTGGCCAAGAAGAAATACTTTACCCACATGAGTTAAGCCCCCTAGCTAGAATTCACATAAATTTTACAACAAAATTACAAACATACCCCAAAATATACCTGGAAATATATGTGCTAAAAGTACTGCCAAGATTTGGAACTGTCTTGTGATTCCATAAACTTGCTTTATAAACTACTGTTGCCTGTTTATCAAACTGACAGTCTCCCTTGAGAACTTACTGAATTGCCAGTTTTTCTCTATTTGGTCCAACTTGGAAATTTTCTATTTAAATACAAGTCAGTACTAAACAGTGCAAACCATTCTGCAGCTTAATTATTTCGTAAAGGTAGTATGTTCAAAATAACCTGATTGTGCATGTTATTTTTTTTCCTTCCTTAGGTACAAATGAATGTGCTGGCATTCAACAGGCAGTTCCACTATGGTGTGTTTTATGCTTACGTAAAGCTGAAGGAACAAGAAATGAGAAATATTGTATGGATAGCAGAATGCATCTCACAGAGACATCGAACTAAAATCAACAGTTATATTCCAATTTTGTAACTGGGGGTGGGGGTACCCAAATGCAGAGAATCAGAAATATTAAAAGGAAGTTCTTGAAGAAGACAAAAGTAATTGTGTTACATTATCTAGGTTACATAAAGGTAAACCACGCGAGACCTTCATGAATCATAGATCTGCTGGCTACACAATAAGATAACTCTGAAACAAATCATTCCTCCCTGCTACACCAGCAGCCTGAAATCTTATTTCCACATTTATATCTCTTTTTTTTATTGGGCCTCAGCCATTCATTTTACTTAACCCTATGGTACTTTTCCTATTCTTATTTGGTCATGTTAAAAGTCAGACCTAACAAACTTGTTTCATTCTTACTTTTTTGTACTCCTCCACATGTTCAAGTACTGAGTTTCTGCTTTACCTTTTAGCTGTCTGTGCCTTCCCAAGACCCAAAGCTATATGTAGCCAATCATGGACCACATTTGATGGGAATTTATTTTGCACACTTTGCTGGCAGACTTGAGAAGCCCATGTGATTCCAAATCATAATCCCTAGACACAAGTAGTATTAAATTTGTTAATAAATTTTCTCCGAGCTTACTTTAAATAAAATGTATATCTGTCTTTCTTGCGGTTCCTTCATATTTTGCATGAGAAGAGAATAAACCCACTAATTATATGTTATTTATTCAAAAGCAAAAAGCATAGGTTCAGTTTCCAATTTGATAGAACTGGTGCAAAGAGCTACCCAGAAACACTGCTCAAGTCCTTTCTTTAAATGTAAAGGATATTCATATATATATATATATATATATATATATATATATATATATATAAATCTGTATTTGTTATGTTTAAAAAATTAAACAAGTATACATATTTGAAAATTCTTCAAACAAGAATATTTACAGAGTATACATAATGAAAATATAGAATTAGCTGCACAGACAAGGAGTAAATTAATTTTCCTACAAAAATCCAACTCTTTTTTTTAAAAAGGTTTATTTATTTACTTGAAAGGCAGAGTTACACAGAGAGAGGAAGACATAGATACCTCTTCCATCCGCTGGCCCACTCCCCAAATGGCTGCAATGACCAGGGTTCAGCCAGTTGAAGCCAGTAATCTGGAATGCCATCGAGGTATCTCACATGGGTGCAGGGGCCCAAACATTTGGGCCATCCACCACTGCTTTCCCAGGCACATTAGCAGGGAGCTGGATCAGAAGTGGAGCATCTGGGACTCGAACCAGTGCTCATTTGGAATGCTGGCATTATAGGCAGTGGCTTTACTCCTTGAACCACAATTCCTGCCCCCAATCAACTTTTTAAGTAAAATATTTGTTATTCTAGTGATAGGGGTTTTTAAGAATAAGGAAAAATTGTGGCTCATATAACTGGAAGGAAAGACAGCCTCCCAGCCTCACATCTATGTAGATACCTGCGGGTCAGTGTGTGGAGGGCTCCAGTACACACCTGTTGGCTATAACCAAAGCACCTGCTGACCAAGCATGGCTTCTGGTCTAGAAAGTACGCCACTTACCTTGCTAGGGCATCTGTCCTTCAACCTAAGGCTTAGACCCTGTGATATCTATATACTCTGTATTAGATTTTAACCTGTGGTAGGTAATCTTCACTGGGAGGCTTAATTAAGGCTTAGCCTTTCTTTACAGTTAGAAAGCAAGAGAAAGATGTAGTAGAGAGAAATTTGGAGGTGATTCTCAGACTGTGACCTTCCCACCCCACCTCTGCAGGATAGGAATAGGAGCCCTTAGGCTATAGGATGAATTTGCATTCCCTTTCTCTGTTATATATAAACAAGGGTACCAATCTGCTAACGCCCCTTTTTAGTCACCCAGGAGTCAAACAGCCCCTTGAGGCAAATAGAATGAGCCTCTCTCTTAGATAAGGATACAGCATAGCATTTGAAGGACTTGCTTTGAAGTTTCATAGCTTTTAAGTGGCCCAGCTGGGATCTGATCACATGGCTCAGGGAGCTGGTCTATGGTGCAGAATACAGGCCTTTGAAAAATATTTTAACATATCTGAGAGAACTTCAAAAAGTTTGTGGAAAATTGAATTTAAAAAAAAGTTTATTTTACTGCAAAAATAAATTTGAAATCCATGCAGAAGGCCCCTCATAAACTGAGGTCAAAAGATCAAGTACTGGCCGGCACCACAGCTCAATAGGCTAATCCTCCGCCTGCAGCGCCGGCACCCCGGGGTTCTAGTCCCAGTCTGGGCGCCAGATTCTGTCCCGGTTGTTCCTCTTCCAGTCCAGCTCTCTGCTGTGGCCCAGGAAGGCAGTGGAGGATGGCCCAAGTGCTTGGGCCCTGCACCCGCATGGGAGACCAGGAGAGGCACCTGGCTCCTGGCTTTGGATCGGTGCAGTGCGCCAGCCGTAGCGGCCATTTGGGGGGTGAACCAATGGAGGGAAGACCTTTCTCTCTGTCTCTCTCCCTCACTGTCTAACTCTGCCTGTAAAAAAAAAAAAATAAAAAAAAAAATAAAAAAAAAATTGTTGGAGTTGAGCCAGGCCTATGCCAGGAGCCCAGAGACCTTACAACTTGAGCCATCACTTGCTGTCTCCCAGGGTCCATATTAATAAGAAGCTAGAATCAGAAGTGGAGCCAGGACTTGAATCCAAGCACCTCACTAGAGTATGGGGGATCCCAAGTAATATGTGTGGGTGGCAGGAGCCCAAAAACTTGGGTCATTTCCTGCTGCTTTCCCAGGCCATTAGCAGGGAGTTTGTTGGAAAGTGGAGCAGCTGGGACACCAACTGGCACACATCGCCACAATGCTGGCCCTAAAGATTATTCTGAAAACAACAACAACAACAAAATGTAGAGCTAAGATTTCAATAATCACCATGATTTGGTATTTTTAAAAATACCAATATTCAATTTTTTTTTTAGAGTCGCATGGGTTACGATCATAAATCCAGTTCCTAGTGTCCAGAGTATGTGGTTGTACTCCAGGATTCACACTGGTGGTGTGATAACAGTAATGTATACAGAATAAATCCTCCAGAGCCTAAAAGGGTTTGTGAGTGGAAGTGTCATAGGAAAGTTCTGCAAGATTCATGCATTCAAAGGAATCAATGATGTTATAGGAAATAAACATTTCATAGTTTAGCTGTGACATACACTAGATGTAACTGTGAAATATCAGGATTATTTTAGTTATAATTTTTTTGAGATTTATTTATTTATTTGAAAGTCAGAGTTACACAGAGAGAGGAGAGGCAGAGAGAGAGGTCTTCCATCTGATGGTTTACTCCCCAATTTGCTGCAACGGCCAGAGCTGTGCCAATCTGAAGCCAGGAGCCAGGAGCTTCTTCCAGGTCTCCCACGTGGGTGCAGAGGTCCAAGGACTTGGGCCATCTTCTACTGCTTTCCCAGACCATAGCAGAGAGCTGGATCAGAAGTGGAGCAGCCAGGTCTCTAACTGGTGCCCATATGAGATGGCGGTGCTTCAGGCTAGGGCGTTAACCCACTGCGCCACAGTACTGGCCCCTTAGTTACAAAATTTAACATCAGCCTTTAACATTGACTTTAATTGTTCAGGTTCAGATCTTCTTTAAGAATCACTTGTGGGGGAGGTGCACTGTGGCACAGAGGATTAAACCATAGCTACAGTGCAGGCATCTCACATGGGCTCCAGTTTGAGTCCTGGCTGTTCTACCTCTTTTTTTTTTTTTTTTTTTTTTTTTTTTTTTTTTTTTTGACAGGCAGAGTGGATAGTGAGAGAGAGAGAGAGAGAGAGAGAGAGAGAGAGAGAGAGAGGTCTTCCTTTTGCCATTGGTTCACCCTCCAATGGCCGCCACGGCCAGTGCGCTGCGGCTGGCACACCGCACTGATCCGAAGCCAGGTGCTTCTCCTGGTCTCCCATGGGGTGCAGGGCCCAAGCACTTGGGCCATCCTCCACTGCCTTCCCGGGCCACAGCAGAGAGCTGGCCTGGAAGAGGGGCAACCGGGACAGAATCCGGTGCCCCGACCGGGACTAGAACCCAGTGTGCTGGCGCCACTAGGTGGAGGATTAGCCTATTAAGCCGCGGCGCCGGCCTGTTCTACTTCTAATCCAGCTCCCTGCTAATGTGCCTGGGAAAGCAGCAGAGGATGGCCCAACCGCTTAGATCCCTGCACCCATGTGGGAGACCCAGAAGAAGCTCCTGGTTCCAGGCTTTGGCCTGCCCAGCCCCAGTCTTTGTGGCCATTTGGAGAATCAAACAGTGATTGCAAGATACCTCTCTCTGTGTCTCTTTTCTGTGTAACTCCGACTTTCAAATAAATAAATAAATCTTAAAAGAAGAAGAAGAAAAAAAAAAGAATCCGCTGGGGCCATCATTGTAGCGCAACAGCTTAAGCTTTTGCCTGCAGTGTTATCATCCCATATGAGCCTCAGCTCTTCCTTCTGCTCCAGCTCTCTGCTAATGTGTGGGAAGCCATGGAAACTGGCCCAAGTACTTGGGCCTCTGCCACCCATGTGGGAAACCTGGATGGAGTTTCTGGCTCCTGGCTTTGGCCTGGCCCAGTCCTGGCCATTATGGCTCTTTGTGGAGTGAACCAGCAGATGGAAGCTCTCTTTCTCTCTATGTGACTCTTCCTTTCAAATAAATAAACCTTAAACAAAAAAAAGGAATCCATGAGCACTATGGACATCTTGCCTCAGAACAATGGACCAGAGATTCTCTAAAATCCACTCATGAGCAACCTATAGACAACAAGTTACAAACTAAATTGTGTAGATGAGGAAGAAAAGTACAAGTCAGAGAGTAATGAAAGGGAAAGGATTTTAATTTTAAGAACAGAATATAGGTATTCATGGCTTTCCTGTCTCTTAGAAAGGGGTCCTACTGGGCTGAGCAACCAGCCTCAGGATGGGAGCACCTGAGTAAGTAGAGAAGGGCTTCCCACCTGGCCAAAAAAATCAGTCATGTCAATCAGGGAGAGGGAGCAAGTATGAAGGTTACAACTAGCATGCTCTTGTACTAAATTGAGATTATCATTCGGAGCACCCATATTGTTTCTTACAACTATTGATGTCCTTATCCACCAAACGCATTGCCCAATGCTGCTGTTTATTGTTAGTGTTTTGCAAGAAGTGCAAACTTTATGAATTGATTAAAAATTAAATTCTGACCAGCTGGTCTTTCCTGAAGCATATTTCTAGGACTGACTGATCAAATGGGAAAATTACTTTTAAGGCTTCATCTTCAGTGAAGTGGGAGAAAATTGTGCTCTCACATTCCCTTGTGGCACCTAGAAATACATCATTTCTACCTTTTTGGTCATCTTTTATTGCTTAAGGCCAAATAAAAATAAGTCAGGTGGAAGAGTAAAGAGTAGGCAGGACAGATGCACAATCTCCTCAGTAAATACTGTAAATCCAGGAAGAGCAGGTGGGCATGTAAGTGCCTTTCCCAGAAGGAAACATAGATCTTCGTGTCCAGGGAGAAGCCTATGCTAGCCTGCGTTGACAAGAACGTTTTCAGGAAAGACTATGGAATGAGTGATTGCATCCAAATAAAAACCAGCTGGACACACTGCTAACCACTTCCTAAGCCACCTGGAAAGCATAAATTGACTTAGGACACAAGTAATTTGAAAATAGGGAAAGGTGGCAGCAAACAAAGTAGAAATCAGCCATCAGGTCAGAGGTATAGATAAGTAACATATATATATATAACATAGCATATGCAACAGGGCATAGATAAGTAAAAGCACATCTTGTGAATGTTGAATAAGAAGCATACTCCTTCTAAGTCAAGCTAACATTTAATGTTTTTTCCCCTAAGTTCTCTTAGGCTTTCTGTATTTTCCCAGTAGGATTTAGCTATTACAGGGTAAACACTGAATTTCATTAGGAAAGAATAGACTCAGATCAAGAAAATAAATTCAGATTTTAAATGTAACTCACAGGCACTAAGGAGGCAACAGGGTAGAATTCCTTATGGGCCAAGGGAAAGCAGTGGCGGTAGCTTGCTGAACATCCAGAGGATCCACCTTAACAGTCAGTGAAGGGCTCTCCGGTCCACTTCCAAAAACTCACCTCAGACTCAGCAAATGGCTGAGAGTGTTCCTTCGTCTCTGGCATCTTGTGAGCATGCTTGCAGCACAAAGGGGAGTCTTACTTTTTGTTAAATAGAAATTATAAACAAGGGCCTGGTTATTGTTTAAAGCTGATGCCAATTGAGGATCTTCTTGCAAAAGTGCTAACACCTCTGCTGAATGAAATTTTAGGAACCAAATGATACTACCAAAAGCCACGATTTAAGAAAAGGGGCGTTTGAACATTCATTGGAAATGCTTTGGGGCATGTATGTTACATTTCTTTTGTACTTATTTTTATTTGTTGGCTCACTTCCCAAATGCCCAGGAGCTGGGAACTCAATCCAGGTTTCCCACTTGAGTGGCAGGGACCTAACTCCTTAAGCCACTCCCTGCTCCCTCCCAGGGTATGCATTAGCAGGAAGCTGGAATCCAGAGCAGAGCCAGAACCTAAACACAACACCCATGGGATGTAGGGTCTTAGCTATTGTTAAACACTCACCCTACATTTGTTTTTTCAAATCAGAGTTTCTCGGCCTGTGTATTAGTGTACACAACTGTGCGGCAGTAGGGTGGAGACGTTGATTCTCATGGTGCCTGGATGCCCTGACCTCCAGTTTCCTCTGCCCTCATCAGCCTTGTCTGTCTGTTCCCAGGTGCCATACAGATGTGATCCTTTTATGTGTACACAGTGATGTGGAAAATAAGGGAAGCAGTTTTAACCAAGCAAGATAGCAGAACTTATTTTTATATTTTTACAATACCCTGTGTGGGTCTCAAAACACCTGGTCACACAATTTAGCTTTTCTATTCCTTAGAGATTAACATCATCCACATTCACTGTAGCTAGGACTTATTTGTCTTAGAGCAAAAATGTAAACTTATTATCCACATGACATCTCCATAAATAAGTTGATATTCATGTATGATCCATTAATTTGTCTATAGTAACTCTATTTTCCTAGTCATATCTTGACCTAACACCCTTAGTACATGATACTGAATATTCCTTCTGTCTCCTCATTCATTTTAGCCTTCTAGGAAATGTATGTTAGTTTCCTCACTGCTATCTGAACATTTTTCCTGAAGAGACCAAGAACTGAGATGTATGATTCAAGCAGGATACTGAAATATAGGTATAAAATGAATTCTTAGAGAAACAGAGTCTACAACTTACAATGCCTCAACTTACAATTTTTTGACTTTACAAAGGTGTAAAAGCCATAGTAGTTGTAACAATACATGGACTTTCGAATTTTGCTCTTTTCCCAGGCTAGTGATAGACAATATGACACTTTTTCATGTTGGACAGTAGACCACATTTTACAATCCGGCCACACAACCATGAGGATGAACAACTGATACTCTACAGTGCACTGTGTTGCTAAGCTATGGTGTTCCCTAGGTTAGGTATTGTGGGGAGCAACTCGGACTAGACTAAGTTACTGGAATTAAGACTTATTCTATGCATCTGCTCTCCCACAATATGGCGCTGGGAGAGGAGAAAACAGCTTCTACGCAGCTGCCTCTTGCCAACTTGAGTGATGACCTCCAGGAGCTGATCCTGCTCCTGATTGGAGGAGAGCAGCGTACTCGGCGTGTGGACAGCCGAGTTGGGATTGGCGGAAGAGGACTATAAAGGAGGAGAGAGACAACATGCACCAGGAACATCTAAGGGGAACATCTATCTGAGGGAACACCTGTGCAGCCCCCGAGAGAGCCGGCCGGCGGTGTGCCACTCCCCTGCGGAAGTGGGGAAAGTGGCCAGGGGGAACCGCCCTTCCACGGAGGTGGAAGGGATAGTAGCCAACCCGGGAAGAACCAGCAGCAAACCTGGGGAGGGCCGAGCAGACGAAAGAACAGCGCAGGGTCCTGTGTCGTTCCTCCACGAAGACAGGGAGCGACAGGTATGTGAAATGCATTTTTGACATGATATTTTCAATTCATGATGGGTTTATCTGGACATAATCCCATTCTAAGTTGAGTAGCATATATAGAAATTGAGCTAGAATGGACACAAGTTTTCCAAACGAAGAAAGTAAATTTGAGGAAGCTAAGAGTGAAGAGTCCAACACAGATGTAAATTGTCCTGATTCTACAATACACATGAAGCTACTTCAAAAAGTTCATGGAAAAATGAAGTTTAAAATAAGTTTAAGGAACTGGTATTTCATCTGGCAGGTAGAAAGCCCATGTCTCACATTGGAGTACCTGGGTTCTATTTTTAGCTCCAGCTTCTGACTCCAACTTCCTGACAATGCAGGCACTGGAAGATAATGATGATGGCTTGAGTGATTGTAGGTCTCCTACACCATCCATGTAGGAGACATGAGTAGTATTCCCACTTCCTAGTTTTGGACATAGCACAGCCCCAGCTGTTATGGGCTTTTCAGAAGTGAATCAGCAAATGGGAGCATGTACTCGCTAATAAATAAATAAAATTTAACAACCCCCAAAATTGTGTAATATTTGTTGTAAAGAACTGGTTAATTCCCTCATCTATGGATTGTATTGGAAGAGAAAAAAATCAGACAATTATCAGATGAAATGAGATTTATTTTACCATGTAGTGTTTGTTTACTCACCTAATTTAGTTAACTGTCCTACAAGTGTTCAAGACATGCAGATCAAGGCAGAAGCACAGAATATTCCATTTTAGTGATGATAATTAATGAATAATTTGAGGGGAGATATATAAGAAAAAGTAAAAGTATAGAAATTATTTCAATTAATTCCATTATTGGACTCAGTGTCTATACACCAGGCACAAAGTCACAAACCATTCATCCCATCAAGAACAGAAAGGTGCTCAGATAGGCTACAATTAAGCTACAGGAATATTTAAGATTTTCTGAAATAATTGTTTGGGAAATTTCACATTTCACTCAGTATGCTCTCCTGATCATTAAGTAGCATTTAAGCATCTGTTCAAAATAAACAATTTTTTTTTTAAAGTGGACCCATTGAAGAGGGAAGGAGGATAGGGTGCTCTATAATAGATTCCTTCAGGCACAGCTTAAAATTAAGAAGTAAACTATGTCCATGGGGCCGGCGCTATGGTGTAGCGGGTAATGCTGCCTCCTGCAGTGCCGGCATCCCATAGGGGCGCTGGTTCGAGTCTTGGCTTCTCCATTTCCCACTGAGCTCTCTGCTATGGCCTGGGGAGGCAGTGGAAGACGGCCCAACCCTTTGGGCCCCTGCAACCATGTGGGAGACCCGGAGGAAACTCCTGGCTCCCAGCTTCTGGCTTTGGATTGGCATGGCTCTGGCCATTGTGGCATCTGGGGTGTGAACTAGTGGATGGAAGACCTATCTCTTTCCCTCCCCCTCCCACTCCTCTTCCCCTCTCCCTTCCCCTCCCCTCTCCTTCCCTCTCCCTCTCCCTCTACCATGCCCAAACACAGATCAAAAACCACATGAAGTCACCATTGCAAAACCTCTGTAGTTATATAGTTCTCTTTCAAGGTGAAGAATGCTGCAAATGCACTCACTGTGAACTAGCCCTGTGTTTCCTCAGTTACACCTGCTTCTACTAGGCACTGAAGCAATGAATCTAAGTTCATCAAATGCAACATCCCAAAAATAAAACAGCTTCAAGAACACACCTCCCAAATGGATCAGTTTTGTTGTCCTAATACTATAATACATGTAAATCTAGAAAGATTTATAAAATACAGGCCTCGGTTAAGGATCCTTAAAGGGCATAAAAGATGAAGATATTTGGGACTTCTTGGTTATTACCTGTTACTGTTCTGACTGCCTGTGCTTAGGTCATTTCACTGGAACTCAAATCACAGTAAAGTTGAAATATTCTAAAATAGGGCTCCCTCAAAGAGTATTATTTGCTTCAGTAACACAGGAATAGAGCCCTAAAAGATCAATGTGTTAAATGATTTCAGAAATGATCTCTGCTTACCATTTTCACACTTTGGGACAGTGAAAAATGTCCAATCTCCATGGAGGGGCTCCCCTCTCAAACTGTGATTGCCTCATCCTCCTTTTTCTTTGCTAGACAGAGTCCAGCTGATGAGGGCTTTATAAATAAATACCTTGACCTCAGAAACAGCCCTTAAGGCATTCGGATCCAGCTAAAAAGCCCATGAGAGTTTCACAGGCATGGAAAGCCAAGATACTCTGGCAAAAAAAAAGACCTAAATGAAAGATGAAAGATCTCTGTGAGTGAGATCCCAGCGGAAAGAACAGGCCATCAAAGAAGGAAGCACCTTTCTCTGAAGGGAGGAGAGAACTTCCACTTTGGCTATGGCCTTGTCTAAATAAGATCAGAGTTGGTGAACTCAAGAGGCTTCCATAGCCTTGGCAGTTCATGACAAGAGCTTCGGGTGATTACTGACGTCATAAACAAGAGTGTCAATTGTTAAATCAACAACAGGAGTCACTGTGCACTTACTCCCCATGTAGGATCTCTGTCCTTAATGTGATGTACTATGAGAATTAATAGCAAAACTACTACTCAAATAGTATTCTATACTTTGTGTATATGTGTGGTTGCAGTCTATTGAAATCTTTACTTAGTATATACTAAGTTAATCTTATGTATATAAAGATAATTGAAAATGAATCTTGATAAAGAATGGGATGGGAGAGGGAGTGGGAGATGGGATGTTTGCTGGTGGGAGGGAGGTTATGGGGGGGAAAAGCCGCTATAATCCAAAAGTTGTACTTTGGAAATTTATATTTATTAAATAAAAGTTGAAAAAAAAATAAATGCCTTGACTCTTGTTGGACATGAAACAAAATCAGACTCAAAGAAATTGACTTGCTAAAGTAGAAAAGGAAATGAGTCTGAGAGTCGGAGAAATTGGAGTCTGTCTTCTTATTGCTGTAACTTGTGGCCTTAGACAAGTTACCTAGTTTTTCATATAAATTTATTGATGGTTGCTTATTTTAAAAGAGAGAGAGAGAGAGAGAGAGAGAGAGAGAGAGAGAGATCGGTCTTCCATCCACTAGTTCCCTCCTCAAATGCCCACAACAGTCAAGGCTGGACCAGGCCAAAGCCAGAAGCCGGAAACTCAATCCAGGTCTCCGACATGGGTGGCAAGGATACACTTACCTAAGCCATCACCTGCTGCCTCCCATCATGCACATCAACAGGAAGCTGGAGTTGGGAGCAGAGCTAGGACTTGAACCTAGGAACTCTGATATGGAACGTGGGCATCTCAAGTGGTGTCTTAACCACTTCACCAAATGTCTTCCCCAAATTACTGAATTTTGAAAATTCAGTTTCCCCGTCTGTGAAAATAAGATAACTACATGTACTTCTTGAGATTCCCATAGAGTTTAATGAAATAATATGTATAAAGGCTTAGTCCAGCCTGACACAAAGTAGATGCTTCATAAATGTTCTATTCATACCCCTTTGGACTCACTTGCTTTAGAATGACTTGCATGTGGAACTATCCCAGTGACGAGATGGAATCACTTGGAAAGGGAACAGCATGTCTTATTTACTGTATCTTCATTAGTTTCCACAAAAAATTGCTCAAAACACCTCATGCATGTATTTTAAATAAAATCAAATGTGGACTTATGCCCAAAATATTTTAATTTAATTTTACATATTTTAATTTCTAATTGAGGACCCTTACCCTCTGTATCAACCAGCATTACACTGTGTAGTCTCTCGTGCACAGTGATTTCTTCGATTGTCACCTGAGGCCTTCCTCCCCCAATCCCTTAGAGCAGGTCCTGTGCTTGTTTTCAGCTGCAGTTTCTCCTCAAATCTCTCCCATGTCCTTCATGGGTCTGTCGGTGGCAACTGACTACGTCCTTAGGCACCTGCACTTTGTTTCCTGAGACTCACTGCTCCTCTTTCTTTCTTTTTTTGACAGGCAGAGTTAGACAGTGAGAGAGAGAGACAGAGAGAAAGGTCTTCCTTCTATTGGTTCACCCCCCCAAATGGCCACTGTGCCGATCCGAAGCCAGGAGCCAGGTGCTTCCTCCTGGTCTCCCATGCAGGTGCAGGGCCCAAGCACTTGGGCCATCCTCCACTGCACTCCCAGACCACAGCAGAGAGCTGGACTGGAAGAGGAGCAACTGGGACAGAACTGTCACCCCAAATGGGACTAGAACCTGGAGTACTGGTGCCACAGGCAGAGGATTAGCCTAGTGAGCCACGGTGCCAGTCACTGCTCCTCTTCTTTCAGTCCTCATGACCTCCCCATGACTCAACACAGTCTCATAATAAAATCTACAGAAATTTGAATAAAAATGTTTTCTCTTAAACGGAGGCTCCAACAACATATAAACCCTTCTCACAAGCTGAGGATGCCTTTCCAAAACCCTTTACAAAATAAGAGTTGCCTCTGGGGCTACTAAGCTGAATTCAGCCACTTGTCTGTCTTGGAAATGACTCCAGACAAGTACATGGTTTGTAGTCTTGTAAGGACTTTTTGGTGTAATTTTCTTGGTCCTTCTCTCACTCTCCATTAATAGACGTTCCTTTTAATTACTTTTCTCCTGCTTTCTTCAGTGGCATCTGCTTTGCTGCTTGTTAACTGGGAGCTATAAAACTAAACTTTTACGCTGGCTTGAATTAGTTCTAAAATAGGAGTAAATGGAGTTCGAGTAAGCCTTAGCACCTGGACCTTGTGATGCTGTTTTGAATTCTCAGTAAGCTTTTTTGTTTGATGGATTAGTTTCTATTTCCTGAGAGCTGAGATTACTTTGTTGAATAACCACTGGGTACGTGCAGAGTTTTTTATAATATTATCATTGTTGTTGACAGGAAGTAGTGGAGCTGAATCAGCAGACGGATATGTCATCTCAATCAGTATTAAATAATGCCTTGTGACGATACTGGAGATGCAGTTGCCAAATTACATTATAACACCAAGCCTTTGATTCCTTCTGATTATTAAGTATTCCACTGAATATGTGTGTGATAGCAAAATAGTAGAGGACATTTTTTCCCCAATGTTCTGCCAAATCTCTGCTTGACTTTAACACTTTGGCTGAGCACATTTCCCCTTTCTGTTTCCAGTGGATAAATTTTGCATTCTTTAGTTCCTGTCATTTAAGATTATGTTTTCCAAAAGGCTGTATCTTATAACCTCTCATTTTTTGGAAAAGAATTTTACAGGATGAGTGTTAGGCTAATTAGAGAGTAAAGCTGCTCAGAGCAAGCTGCTATGGAAAAGCAACAGATACTGCGTCAACTATGTCATGTTCATGGGCACTGAGGGCAAGTGGACTGAATATCTAGGAACAATTTAAGACAGAACCCTTTACTAAGTTAATAGGACGTTTTATACTTGAAGTGAAGAATCTGTTTATTGAAGGTGAAAATGCATTCTTCTATGGAAAACAAGGAAAAATGACACCTGAAAAGAAAAAAATCTTTAAATTGAGAATATTGTTTGTTTTTGGAAAAGCTGATTGTAAATATATCTGCCTCTGTTTTTGCTAAATCTAATCTCTTAGAAGGCTGCAATATCTTTATGCTCCAAGAGCTTCACCAGTGGTGTATGAAGATCTATTAACCCACAGAACAGAATCAGCTAAATTTGCAGTCCTTTTGTGATTTAATGATTTGGGCTTTGGTTAAGATTCTTTTATTTGCAAGGAAAGAAACTGACGCTAATTCATGCCAGTGAACTAGGGGGATGTGTTGAACAAATTGCTCAAAAAAATCCAAAGAACGGGATCTATAGTCCTCGGAGAGGACACGAAAAGCAGCAGATCCGGGGAAATAATCGAGGCTGGCTGCTCATGAACATCTCTGCAGGAGAATCACATCATGACTCAGCTCCGAGAGCCTTCAGTTTTTCATATATCAATTAATTTTCAAATGCTTGGAGAGGAAGTATCCTATTGGCCCAGCCAGACTTAGCATCTCTCCCCTTGGATTAATACCAGCGTCAAGGATACTGGGTAGAACCTGAAAGGAAAGGCAGTACCACTCAGGAAATCAATGCCTATTGAGCAGCAACCTCCTTTTGGATTCGTGTTATTGGTGAGTTCATAATGAGGCTCTGGATCCATGCAGCCATAAACAAAACTTGCATTATCCTGTATTCTCATCTTATTCTTTTTTAAAAAATTTTATTTATGTATTTATTTATTTGGGAGGCAGAAAGAGAGAAATATAAACAGAAAAACAGAGAAAGACTTTGCATCTGCTGATTTACTACCCAAATGCTCACAATAGCCCAGGCTGGGCCAAACTGAAACCAGAAGCCGGGAACTCAATCCAGGTCTCCATGTGCATGGCAAGGACCTAATTACTTAGGCCATCAATTGCACCTCCCAAGATGTACATAAACAGGAAGCTGGAATCAGGAGCAGAGCCAGGACTTGAATCCAGGCACTCTGATACGCAATGTGGGTATCTGAACCAGCATCTTAACTGATAGGCCAACTGCTCTCCCCTTGTGCTTTTCTTTTAAAGAATTATTTTCTTATTTGAAAGGCAGAGCATCAGGGAGCCAGAGCCAGAGAGAGCAAGAGAGAGAGCAGGGGGCGGGAGAGAGATGTTTCAACTGCTCATTCACTCTCCAAATATCCTCAACAACTAGGGCTAGGCCAAGCCGAAGCCAGGAGCCAGGAACTTCATCCTATTCTTCTACATGAGTGTTAGCGGCCCTCGCACTTGGACCGTCACCCGCTGCCTTCTCAGGCACATTAACAAGGAGTTGGACCAGAAGCAGAGCAGCTAGGACTCAAACTGGTACTCCAGGTGCCAGTGTCACAAGTGGCAGCTTAACCCACAGCACCACATGCTGCCCCTCCTTTACCTTTTAAAATGAATAATTCATCACTTTATTGAGTACCAGCAAGTGTGTGCCAGGAGGAAGACAACACTCCAGGTATAAAAAGATAAGCTACCATTCAAATAGAAGATGCACATGTGTAAGTAAAGTGATAAACATTATGACAGATCCTTATCTAATTCAGGTTCACCCATATTTAGGGAGTTAAAAGTTTTGAAGGAAAGTATCAATCTACGCACACCTGAAGATGCTAGGGAAACTTTTGCAGAATATTTGGGTTAATTTTTGAAAGATAAGTGGTGGGGGCAGTGCTGTGGCATAGTGGGCTAAGCCTCTACCTGCAGAGGCAGCATCCCATATGGATGCCGGTTCATGTCCCAGCTCCTCTTCTGATCCAGCTCTCTGCTATGGCCTGGGAAAGCAGTAGAGGATGGTCCAAGTGCTTGAGCCCCTGCACTCATGTGGGAGACCCAGAAGACGCTCCTGTCTCCTGGCTTTGGTCTGACCCAGCTCTGGCCTTTGCAGCCATTTAGGGAATGAACCCGCAGATGGAAGACTTTTCTCTCTGTCTCTTCCTCTCTCTGTAACTCTAACTCTCAAATAAATAAATAAACTCTTTAAAAAAAAGAACAGCAAGTTTTAACCTTGGTTTAAAAGAAAAGAAGAAAGAAAGTGGGAATTTGTTATGAAAGGAGAAGAAATGCATAACCTATATGAAAATGTATATGTCAAAGTATGTAGTACACACACAGAGAGAACAGGCTTTATTTGGGAGTCCTATTATTTGCTCAGTATTGTCAGAGTTTTGGAATTTGAAAGATAAAATGTTGAAAATGAGTCTGGAGAGCTCTCTGCTGTGGCCCGGGGAAGCAGTAGAAGATGGCCCAAAGTCTTGGGCCCCTGCACCCACATGGGAGACCCAAAGGAGGCTCCTGGCTCCTGGCTTCGGATCAGCGCAGCTCAGGCCATTGCAGCCATTTGGAGATTGAACCAACAGACAGAAGACCTTTCTCTCTGTCTCTCCCTCTCACTGTCTAACTCTGCCTCTCAAATAAATAAACAAAAACCTTAAAAAAGAAAAGAAAAGAAAATGAGCCTGGAGAGAGAAGCAAGTCCTTGAAATTTCTGTTATACAACATCAGGGTAAGTGAACTTGGTGCTTAGACATTAAGACTTAGAGAGTCATTACAGGTTTTATGATTTGGGTAGGTGACATGACCAAGGTTAGTTTTTTAGAAAGACCACTTCAGTAACATGGAGAAAGGTTCAGATAAGAGAATACCTGGGGTCGGCATTGTGGCTTAGCAGGTTAAGCCTCCGCCTATGACACCAGCATCCCATATGGGCATCGGTTTGAGACCCAGTTGCTCTACTTCCTAACTAGCTCCCTGCTAATGTGCTGCAAAACAATGAAAGATGGTCCAAGTACTTGGGCCCCTGCACCCATGTGAGAGATCAGGAAGAACCTCCATGCTGCTGGCTTTAGACTGGCTCAGCCCTGGCCATTGTGACCATTTGGGGAGTGAACCAGCAGATGGAAGATCTTTCTCTCTCTGTCTCTCCTCCTCTCTCTGTAACTCTGCCTTTCAAATAAATGAAATAAATAAAAAAGAAATCTGAGAGAGACAGAGAGAGAGGAGTGTGTGTGTGTGTGGTGTGTGTGTGTGTGTGTGTGAGAGAGAGAGAGAGAGAGAAAGAGAGAGAGAGAATCCAGCTATCAAGTTAGCTACAATGGAACAGAAAAAGGGTATCCAGGAAATTCAGTCTTCAGGCAGCAGAGCGCATAGTACGATTACTATCTGAGATAAGGAACTTACAAAGACAATGCTAAACCCAATTGGAGACCTAATGCATGCATAGGTCTGCAGTCAGAAGAAGAAGGAGAGTCTAGAGACTGGTACTTCTGAGTCAACACCATCAAAAAGTGTTTTAAATTTATGGTTATTGATGAGGTTTCACATAGAGAATATTTAGAATGGAACAACCAAATGGAACCCTGACAGGGATGGATCAAGAAAAGAAGACTGAGTTAGAAAGCCTAGAATAACAGGCAGACGACCCAGTAAAAATCATCACAGAGAAAGAACAGAGCAAAAGGAAGGGAGTTACAAGAACAAGTATGTATCAGGATTCGACTTGACTGCAGGTCATAATTCATTTTTTTTAAAGACGTATTTATTTGAAAGGCAAAGTCTCAGAGAGACTGATTGGAAAGGCGAGTGACAGAGAGAGAAGGAGAGGCAGAGAGATCTTCCATCTGTTGGTTTATTCCCCAAATGGCATCAACAACTGAGGCTGGGCCAGACTAAAACCAGAAGCCAGGATCTCCATCCAGGTCTTTGCACTGATGGCTGACACCCAGTACTTGGGCCATCTTTCTCCTCCTTCCCAGGAGCATTAACACAAAACTAAACAGAGCAGCAGGGAATCGAACCAGTGATTCATTGCACCAAAATGCTGGCCCCAGGTTATAATTCTTTCTCATGTAGACTAGCTGTGGAGTTCTTATAAGACAAAGACTAAATGGCGCTCATTGAATTAATGAGCGCCAATCTTGACAAAAATAGTTTCTTGGAGTGGTAAGACTATAACTCAAACTACAGCTGATGCTGAACTGACTTTAAGATAAGGAAAAAGAAAGATGAGTATAGCTGCCACTTTTAGCAAGTTGGGCCATTAAAAGGAAAGGTGATAAGTAAAATCATAGTTAGCTCAGCACCTTCATGACAACGGAGCCCAGCTAACACTTTGGTGGCCTATGTGCAAACTAAAGCAGAAGTCAATCATCAGAGAGGTGGGTATGGAGGTATGGAGCAATTTGCTTATCCTAGACTCTTCTTCCTCTTCCTGTTCCATTCAAAGTAGCACCATCTACATGGGATGGGATGACGAACTATGTCGTATTTCTTGTATGACCCTTTCCCAAGTCAGGGTTAATCTGTAGAGGGTAAATATAATTCAAGTTGATCCAAAGAACCCAAGCCCATGAACCACTTGAATGAATGACATGTGACTAATTTACTCAAATGAGCCAAGATATATATCTCTGTTTGGGGATTTTTAGATTTTTTACCAAGGAAATATTGGGTTAATTTCGCTTTGGTGATTGAAACTATGATCTGCAAAATTGGTTGTCACCATGCTTTTCATGATGTTTTGAAAAGCAAACTGCAATGAGAAAGAGAAATGAACATTTAAGGGAATGTGATGATAAATACTAACAGAACGAGAAAAAGATAAGCACTCTGGCAGCATTCGGATCCTTGCTTCTGCTTGTTTCTGAGATTCAGCAACACCCTTGCTCTTACAGGATCCTTATACTAAAATTCCTCTTTGTGCTTAAGTAAATTGTGGCTGTTTCTGTCCTTTATCTTCAAAAGTGCCCAAGTAATACTGAGAGAAACGTGCTTATATATTTAGAAAAAAAGATGTGGAAGAAAGATACAAAAAGATGAATATGAGAATGCATGCAAGCTTGAAATCCTACCTCAGCTTCCTTTTGAGGTAATAGTCCTTGGCCCCAAATCACTGTTCTTGTGACCCCAGTGACCTCTCTTTTTTTTTTAAAGATTCATTTATTTATTTGAAAATCAGAGTTACACAGAGAGAGAAGGAGAGGCAGAGAGAGAGAGAGAGGTCTTCCATCTGCTGGTTCACTCCCCGGTTGGCCACAAGGGCCAGGAGCTTCTTCTCACACGGATGCAGGGGCCCAAGCACTTGGTCCATCTTCTACTGCTTTCCCAGGCCACAGCAGAGAGCTGGATAGGAAGTGGAGCAGCCAGGACTTGAACAGGTGCCTAAATGGGATGCCTGTCTTTTGCACAAAAATGGATGCAACTAGAAACCATTATACTTAATGAAATAAGCCAGTCCCAAAAAGACAAATACCATATGTTCTCCCTGACCTGTGGTAACTAATAGAGTATAAAAATGTAATGTATAATTATTTGCATTGCTGTCTGCATAAGATTATTCCTGTGTATAAACTGTTGAGAGGAAAGGGCTTAAAGTCTAAATGAACTTAATTATTACAACCACACAGGAAATATTTAGATGTAACATTGTCACTGGTTCCACTTCATTGAAATAAATTATGAATAACTAAATGACCAAAATAAATTGTATAGAAGTGGGCTGGCACCACAGCTCACTAGGCTAATCCCCCTCCTGCGGCACCAGCACCCCGGGTTCTAGTCCCGGTCGGGACGCTGGATTCTGTCCCGGTTGCTCCTCTTCCAGTCCAGCTCTCTGCTGTGGCCCAGGAAGGCAGTGGAGGATGGCCCAAGTGCTTGGGCCCTGTACCTGCATGGGAGACCAGGAGGAAGCACCTGGCTCCTGGCTTCAGATTGGCGCAGCATGCCATAGCGGCCATTTGGGGGGGTGAACCAATGGAAGGAAGACCTTTCTCTCTCTCTCTCTCTCTCTCTCTCTCTCTCACTGTCTAACTCTGCCTGTCAAAAACAAAACAAAAAGCAAAAAAAAAAAAAAAAACCAAAATTGTATAGGAGTGAAATGGTCATTTATACATTCAATTATTGTTTATAGCCATTGTCTATATTTCCACTAAACTAGGGCCTTTTTGCTTTTTACTTGTTAAACCTCTTATTTGGTGAAATATTAAGCCTTTTTACTGTAATGTAAATTTAAAATATGTTACCTCAAAAACAAAACAAAAAAGAAATAAGGGTAGAAGGAAAGAGGATGGGAGGTAAGAGGGGAATATCATATGTTCTTAGATATGTATCTAGAAATCATATTGAATCTGTTAAAAATTAATTAAAATGAAAATGAATAATGAACTAGTCCAAGTGATCAATTTCAGTTAGCAATTGATCATAATGATAGGACTAAGAGTCAAAGAGATCACATAAACAAGACTAGTGTCTGCTAATACTAACTGATAGAATTAAGAAGGAGAGAACGATCCAACATGGGAAGCGGGATACACAGCAGACTCATAGAATGGCAGATATCCTAAACAGCACTCTGGCCTCAGAATCAGCCCTTAAGGCATTCGGTTCTGGCTGAAGAGCCCGTGAGAGTATTTCAGGCATGGAAAGCCAAGACACTCCAGAAAAAAAAAAATCTCTGCACGTGAGATCCCAGTGGAAAGAACGGACCATCAAAGAAGGAGGTACTTTTTCTCTGAAGGGAGGAGAGAACTTCCACTTTGACTATGACCTTGTGTATATAAGATTGGAGTTGGCGAATTTAAAAGGCTTCCATAGCCTTGGTAACTCATGACAAGAGCCTAGGGTGATTACTGACGCCATAAACAAGAGTGTCAATTTGCTAAGTCAACAACAGGAGTCACTGTGCACTTACTCCTTATGTAGGATCTCTTTCCTTAATGTGTTGTACAATGTGAATTAACACTATAACTAGTACTCAAACAGTATTTTTCACTCTGTGTTTCTGTGTGGGTGCAAACTGTTGAAATCTTTACTTAATTTATACTAAATTGATCTTCTGTATATAAGATAATTGAAAATGAATCTTGATGTGAATGGAATGGGAGAGGGAGCAGGAGATGGGAGGGGTACGGGTAGGGGGGGCTGTGTGGGGGGAAAAAGGCCATTGTAATCCATAAACTGTACTTTGGAAATTTATATTTATTAAATAAAGTTAAAAAAAGAAAATTAATACTGAAAAAAAGTGAAACTCTTCCCCGTTTCAATTCCCATCAACCCCAGAACCTGTCTTTACTTCTCAACATAATCTAGATAGCCTTTAAATAACTGTCTATTTGATCTGATTTGACTGAGGTTTTGCTCTTTGCTAACACTGGGGAGTTCTTGGACAAGCTCCTGCCTGAATCAGCATTCAGCAATCAGAATTGAGCCTCCGCCATCCATGGGACATGCTCTCTTTCCTGGGCTTCCGTGACAATCCTCTCGTCTGGCTTTCCTCCTGCCTTTTGGGCATCCCTCTTTCCTTAACCCAGCTTCTTCTGCCTGGCCTTTAAATTCTGTAAGTTCTAACTGCTGCAAGTTTTCAAAATGGGTTCGTAAGTGTCCTCATTTTTCTCACCTGATATTTTCTTCTTAGACAAGGCAATAACACCTTAAGTCATTATCATCTAATTGAATATTAGACGAAATATTATCTGTAACCCAAACCTCAACTCGCTTCCAAATGCGCATATCTCACTGCCCATCATCAAAACTCTGCAGGTGCAAAACAGATCTCAGGACCTTTCCCCCCAAAATCTGTTGCCACCCACCCCCAAGGGGTTTCTTTCTTGATACCACTGCCCTACACTCTTCCAGTTTTCAAGTCAGAAACCTGTGATATATACTGGACACAATCTCCCTTATGCGTTAGTCTAACA
Source organism: Oryctolagus cuniculus (assembly GCF_964237555.1). Lineage (NCBI taxonomy): Eukaryota > Metazoa > Chordata > Mammalia > Lagomorpha > Leporidae > Oryctolagus > Oryctolagus cuniculus. The sequence continues at coordinate 111,494,739 of NC_091437.1, forward strand.
GAAAGATTTCTTAACGCTGTTGTCAAAATATTTTTTAAGGAGCAGACATTATGGTGCAGCTGGTTAAGCTACCACCTGGGACACCCGCATCCCATATTGGAGTCCCTAGGATTGAATCCTGGCTATTCCATTCCTGATTCAGCTTCCTGCCAACGTGCCTTGGAGGCAGTGGATGATGGCACAAGTAGTTGAGTTCCTGCCACCCATGTGGAGGGCCAGAGTGGAGCTCTTGGCTCCTGGCTTCAGCCTGCCCCAGGCTTGTCTCCTGCAGGCATTCGGGAAGTCAATCAATAGCTGCAAGATTTACCTTTCTGTCTCTCCCCTTCTGTCTTTCTCTGTCACTGTCTTTCAAGTAAATAAATCTTTTTTTTTTAAATAGCTTTCTAGAAACACACACTCTTCTTTATACACTCTCATAGTTAAAATATAGTATCAAACTATTTCCTTGCAGAAGAGCTTTACTTAAATTATCAGATCTTTCTTTTTTAATAAAAGTTTTATTTTATTTATTTGGAAGGAGATGTGTGTGTGTGTGTGTGTGTGTGTGTTTACACAGAGAGAGAGGCCTCCCATTCTCTGATTTACTCCCCAAATGGCTATAATGACCAGGCTGGCCAGGCCAAAGCCAGGAGCCTGGAACTCCACCCAGGTCTCCCACATAGGTGGCAGGGGCCCAAGAATGTGGCTCATCTTCCACTGCTTTCCCAGGTCATTAGCAGCGAGTTGGATCGGAAGTGGAGCAGGGGCTTGTATGGAATGCTGGCATCACAGGCCATGGCTTAACATCCTGTGTCACTACACCAGCCCTTTCAGATCTCTCTTGGAAAACACTTTCAGTGGCTTCTGATGAAGTGAAAATTGCATCATCATCAAAATTATTAAAGTTATAGCTATGGCAGGATTTTCCATTTATGTGGAAAAGAAGTATGTTCATACTGATTTCCCTATAGCTACTTGTAAGGATTCATTCATTTTGTCATATGGCTCTCTTCCTCCCAATGAATATTTTCTTTTGCTCTTATGGCAGTAAATGCAAATCATATTTAATTTAGCATGTGAACCAATTAGGTTAGGCAATACTTTTGGCAAATATATTTTTTCTTGATTTATCTATTTCTTCCACATTATCATATCTTAATTTGGGGAGATGAAGACACTCCAGCTTGTGATAATGTGGGGTACCAGTTGCTACCATAATCACTGACTTTGTTTTTAAATTGATACCACATACAATTGGGTAGATATTTTTCGATTAATATTGGGTATCTAGTCAATCTTCTATGACTCCAGGTTCAAATAATGTCCATATTTGACCCAACAGGAGCAAAGATTCAATATGGAATAATCAGATCAAGCCTCTCCCCTTCTGCTTTTCCTATTCCAGATTTGAATGTCATCCAGTGATGCAGTGCCCCTCGTTTGTAAAGTTGCACATTTATGCATCACCTTATTAAATTTGCTTGTGTGTCTATCATTCTGAGAGTGTTTCATGTTCTTCAATGAAGCATTGTTCTGGTTTTATATTGTCTTTCCCTGTCAGTACACATTATTAGTTGTAATTATTCTCTGGCTCCAAGTCCACACAAAATGAACAGACAATTGAACCGTCAATTGCATCTAATCCATGTAGACAACAAGCCAACTACTTAGAACAAAAGTAAACTCATTATTTTCCTTAATGAGAGAAATGCTCTATGGTTTTGCTTGGGTTCTCTATGCTCTTCTGCTGTCTTTGTACTTTCTCTGTATATTTACTTTATTGAACATTTTTTCTGCCTTTTATTTTTTGGCCAAGTATTATAATTTAAACACTAATGTTCTGTCCAAGTTTGTAATTGTTCTCTTTTCATAAAACCTAAAACTTACACATCTTACTAGACACTATTGCTTAATACTTTATCCTAATTTGATATTTTGTAAAGACTAAATAGTTTTCATTTTATGATATTACTTTACCTGACCATTCGGTCACAAGACACTTATAATTTTGCTCCATCAAGCCTATGGACACATCAGGTGAAAAACTTCATGCAGAAAAGTAGTTATGGCCTAAAAACCTGGCTTTGTGTAGAAATGCTATTTTTTCAAATTATAGACTATTATGTCTAAAACATCTCTGCTTCTTACTCCATTATCTCTGTTTTTCAAGTCCTTCCTGATCCCTTCAGACTAGATCAGGTCCCCGCATTAAACAGCCTTAAAGAGGGGGCCAGCGCCGTGGCTCACTTGGTAAATCCTCTGCCTGCGGTGCCAGCATCCCATCTAGGTGCCGGGTCCTAGTCCTGGTTGCTCCTCTTCCAGTCCAGCTCTGCTATGGCCCAGAGGGCAGTGGAAGATGGCCCAGGTGCTTGGGCCCCTGCACCCACGTGGGAGACTAGGAAGAAGTACCTGGCTCCTGGGTTTGGACTGGCGCAGCACCAGCTGTAGTGGCCTTTTGGGGAGTGAACCAATGGAAGGAAGACCTTTCTCTCTGTCTCTCTCTTTCACTGCCTATAACTCTAACTGTCAAATAAATAAATAATAAAAAGCCTTATAATACCATGTTCTTTTCTTGTATAACTTTTACTCATAGTTCAGTTTGTAGCTCTTTTCAGATTGTATAAGTAATATTTAAGTTTCCCTGAACACTATAATTTCCATGAAGGCAGAGATTGAGTTAATTTAAGACAGGCTAAAATACTTCAACAAAGAGAATCCCATATGACTCAACTTACACATGCTGCAAGTCTATTTCTGTTCTATACCATTCCAGAGCACGGCAATCTGAAGTGATAGGATGCCTGTGTTCTCCTCAACACATTGTTCTCAGAATCAAGAACGCTTCCAAGTCCTTACTATCTCCCTGTCAATAAGAAGAGGGAAAAGACCAGAGGAGCACAAGATCAATGCTTTAAAAGGAGAGCTGCCCGCAGTAGCCAATACTACTTCCGAGACTGTGTTAGACACAATATAGTCATGTGACTGACACTAACTGCAAAATAATCCAGGAAATGTAGTCTATATTTGGCAACCACCAACTGTAGGGAATAAGTGGACATTACATATTAGGGAAGAGGTGGATGTTATGGTGTAGTGGGTGCCAGCACCTGGGGGACAAGCCATCGCACGAGCCCTTGGGGGTACACTCATCCCACATCATTCACACAGCACTTTCTACCGTACTTTACACATGATACGACAGATCATTGTATTGTGAGATATTTGTGGGCTGATATTTGTGGATTGTTTGTATTTACCCCAAGCACCAAGTAGCACATAGTAGTACTCAGTGAAGGCCTGTTGCATAAGTCAATCAATGGCTGAGAAAGTAGTTAGTGAATGAACAAGTCTCTTGAGTTAGCAAGTGAAAAATGTTACTGCAAGAAAGAGTTGACTAGAAGAATAAAACCTGCTCCTCTTTTCTAGAGAGAAGCTGAAGCAACCTCAGTGCCTCAGCAGGGCTTTTGTGAAGAAGGGAGGTTGGCCATTATAAGGAATTTTAGAAACAAGAGAAAAAGGAAAACAACTCTTTTGTCCTTAGCCTAAAAATCTGAAATGATAATTTAGTTTTGGATGAGAAAATAGCTCGCTATATTATTATAGAGCTAGAGTTCACTATGTCTCAGAACTAATATGTAGCTCTGGATGGTGAAGTATGTGTCTGAGTGTTTTGAATGTTCCTCATCACAGGCTTGGGAGGAGAGACTGCCGCACTTCCAGTTCACAGTGCTCTCAGAGGTCGACCCTTGCTGGGTGACTTACGCCCATCCTGGATGTTGTCAAACCACTTAGGGAGTGTCAGTGTAGATCACGGAATGTCCTGTTGAAATCACCCTCTTGTACTTCAAAATACATGACTCAGGGTTAGGAAAGTATACGCCTCTGGAAAAGAATGGGTTGTGGGAGGAGATTGGTCCCTGTGGTTAAGACGCATGGTTTCTGTGTTAGTCTGTTGGGCCTGTTGTAACAAAATACCACTGTCTGCATGGCTTATAAACAACACAAACACATTTCTTCCAGCTCCAGCAAGGGGGAAGTTCAAGATCAAAGCACAGAGTCAGGGTATGGTGATGGGCTGCTTCCTCATTGAGGACCATCTTCTCAGTAAAACACTTGCAAGCAGAACTCAGAGAAATGAAGCTTGGGGTGGCAGGAGCATGATTAGGAATGTTTATCTTTTGTGTGCTATATCTCTGGACTCTTAGAAATGTTCTAGTTGAGGCATTTTTGATAACATCCTCAAATTACACTGACTTGTGTAATAAAGTTTGAAAAGAGTGTTCTGTGTTTTGCAGTGGTGGTGACAGTAAAAAAAGAGTTGGCCTGGGACATTCCTCACCTTTTTGTCCATGGACAGGGGCCTATTGCCTTTTACCAGGCCTGGGAAAGAGCCAGGGGAGGGCAGGGGTGCTGGTCAGGGACCATTCTCTCAAAGAGAAAAAGCAAGATTTCAAATTCAAGATGTAAGTTCCGGGGCCAGTGCTGTGGCACAGTGGGTTAATGCCCTGGCCAGAAGCGTCGGCATCCCATATGTGCGCCGATTCAAGATCCCCCTGCTCCACTTCCGATCCAGCTCTCTGCTACCGCCTGGGAAAGCAGTACAGGATGGCCCAAGTCCTTGGGCCCCTGCACCCGCGTGGGAGACCCAGAGGAGGCTTCTGGCTCTTGGCTTCGGATTGACGCAGCTCCATCTGCTGCAGCCAATTGGGGAGTGAACCACTAGATGGAAGACGTCTCTCTCTCTCTCTCTCTCTCTCTCTCTCTTTCTCTCTCTACCTCTCCTCTCTCTGTGTAACTCTGACTTTCAAATAAAATAAATAAATCTTTAAAAAAAAAAAGATGTAAGTCCCCTTCTCCAAAAGGCAGATAATTTTTGTTTGACTGACTCTTATTTGCATTTTATTTGGGTTAACTTGCTAGAGTTAAGAGATTCCAGAACTCTGTGAAGGACCTTAGCTGTCATTCAGCTTGTCCTTAATATTTCCATTTCCAAAGAGTTTGCCTATAAGTAGAAGGCCAGAGGCCTCCAGATATTAAGCAATTTGTGTCTGCCAGTGTTAGCCAGTGATTCATGGGGGTCATTGGTGGGAAGCAAGATGTCACGGTCATGCTCCAAAAGAAAAGAACCTGATGTTCTGAAAACCTACAATAGTTTCATCATGAAATAGCATTTATTTCATAAGCTTATCTCATAGCAATTAGTTCAATAACTATTGTAAAAGATGTTTTTGAAAAATGATACTTTTTTCTCAGAAACTTTTTATTTAAGGCATACAAATTTCATGCATTTCTTAAATACAACGTTAGGAACAAAGTGAATCTTCCCACCCTACCTGTCCTCACTCCTACACTCTCACCTTTCTTCCTCCTCCCTCTCCTATTCCCATTCTTATTTCTTACTACAATCTATTTTCAATTAACTTTACGCAGATAAGATTAACTCTATACTATGTAAAGCATTTAACAAATAGTATGAAAAAAAATGTTCCTCAATACTTGAGACAAAGGCTTTTCTTTTTTTTAATTTTTTTTTTAATTTTTTTTGACAGGCAGAGTTAGACAGAGAGAGACAGAGAGAAAGGTCTTCCTTTTCCGTTGGGTCACTGCCCAAATGACTGCCACAGCCAGCGTGCTGCACCGATCTGAAGCCAGGAGCCAGGTGCTTCCTCCTGGTCTCACATGCGGGTGCAGGGCCCAAGCACTTGGGCCATCCTCCACTGCCTTCCCGGGCCACAGCAGAGAGCTAGACTGGAAGAGGAGCAACTGGGGCAGAATCCAGCACCCCAGCTGGGACTAGAACCCGGGCTGCCGGTGCTGCAGGTGGAGGATTAGCCAAGTGAGCCACGGTGCTGGCCAAGACAAAGGCTTTTCAAAGTCATTGCATCTCACAGCATAAATTTCATTCCTATAGACTGATTGCTTTTAGGTGCTCTATTAGTTGCCACACTTCAGGGAAAACATATGGTATTTTTCCTTTTGGTACTGGCTTATTTCACTAAGTATAATGCTTTCCAGTTACATCTATTTTGTTGCAAATGACAGGATTTAATTTTTTACTGCTGCATAGTATTCCATGGTGTACATATCCCATAATTTCTTTATCCAGGCTTCAGTTGATGGACATTTGGGTAGATTCCATATTTTAGTTATCGTGAATTGAGATACAATAAACATGGGGGCACAGATAACTTAAAAATATTGATTTAATTTCCTTTGGATATATTCCCAGGAGTGAGATGGCTAGGTCATATGGTAGGTCTATTTTCAGATTTCTGAGGTATCTCCATACTGTCTTCCACAGTGGATTTATCAGCTTACATTCCCAACAAGAGTGGATTAGGTTACTTTTTCCCCCACATCCTGACCAGCATTTGTTGTTTGTTGATTTCTATATGAAAGCCATTCTAGCAAGGGTAAGGTGAAAACTCACTGTGATTTTTTAAAAATTTTATTTGTTATACAAGTTTCATGTATTTCATATATACAAATTTAGGAACATACTGGCACTTCCTCCCACCCAACCACCCACCCCCACTCTGCTCCAACCCTTCATTTTCCCGATGGCTAGTGATCCCAAGCATTTTATCATTTGCCTGTTGGCCATTTGAATTCCTGCTTTTGAAAAATGGCTATTTAAGATTTTTGGTCATTTCTTAACTAGGTCATTTGTTTTGCTTTCATTGAGTTTCTTGAGCTCTTTATAGATTTTGGATTCAAATTCTTTATCAGTTGTCTAGTTTACAAATAATTTCTCCCATTCAGTCAGTTGCCTCTTCACTTTGCTGAGTATTTCTTTTGTAGTACAGAAGCTTCTCAATTTAATATAATCTAATTTGTCAATTTTGGCTTTGATTGCCTGTGCCTCTGGGGTCTTTTCCAAGAACTCTTTGCCTATGCCAATGTCTTTCAGGGCTTCCCCAATGTTTTCTAATAATTTGATGGTATCAGGTTGTAGATTTAGGTCTTTGATCCAAAAATGGTACTGCTTTTACTAAGAACAAATTTTCACCTATTCTCAGTTTGATTGTATAATCTCCGATCTGGACACTAGCTCAAAGCCAAAACAGCCATTAGGTTCTCAATATACATTCATTTCACATGCATATGCAATTATTTGCAATTTTTATGTGTATATGCAACTACTCATTTGTCTGTTAAATATCCACCATTCCTCCTTGATTATTAGAGCTCTGTATTCTCTAGTTAAAGGTCATATACCTAGCAGGCACTCAGAAGCTACACATTAATGGTGGCCATGTTAATGATGATGCTGATGGTAAAATAAGTTAAATTTAACATTTTTTTTTCAGATCTAGAAGGCATGGAATTTTTTTCATGTCAGGATTCCAGTGGAATTTACCCCTCATTCTATATGCATACTCCTTACTTTGCTCCAGGTCCTCTAAGCATTAAGGGCTATGTGTAGGACTCTACCTGCCACCCCTGAGTTGCAATTTGAAAGTAGATTTCGAGCAGTGCTCCAGACCTCCCAGCAGGCCCTGCTCTAGAGCACCTAACCAACCCCTACTGTCAATATCAATAAATAACAGCAGCTTTCAAGAGTCTCTATTTTTAAAAGACTTATTTATTTAGTTGAGAAAGAGAGAGAGATTAAGATTTTCCATCTGCTGATTCACTCCCCAAATGGCTACAATGGCCAGAGCTGAGCTGCTCTGAAGCCAAGAGCCAGAAGCTTATTCTGGCTCTTCCACGTGGGTGTAGGGTCACAAATGCTTGGGCCATCTTCTGCTGCTTTCTCAGGCACATTAGCAGGGAACTGGATAGGAAGTGGAGCAGCCAGAACTCAAACCAGTGCCCATGTAGAATGCCGGTGCCACAGGTAGTGGCTTTATCTGCTATGCCACAGCATCAGCCTCAGCTTTCAAGACTCTTTATGTGAAGGTGTCACATGGCCCAGCTTCTTGGAAAGTTCCCTGGCTCCTAAAATGTTTGAGTAGGTAATTTAGTGCAGAGTCATCATAGATCAAATAGGGTACTATAATCCAAATTGCCCTCTTCCTACCTGACCTACATAGCCATACCTGACCTATCTACATAGCCATCAACCATTTAAAAGTCAGTTGTGAGAAGTTTCTTGAACTTGAAACTAGTTCATCTGAAAGTCTGAAACCAGTAAACTTGGAGTCTCCTCTTATGAATAAAATGTTTTCAGTAATTAATTATAGCTGGACCAATTATAGAAATAAATTTGTTCTGACTTCAGGCACAATACTGTACCAGGAAAGCATTATTATATAGGGGATTTGTCATGTTAAAAGGACCATGGTGCTACACTTTTCTATTTATCAAATTATTTTTTGGCCAGTGCTGTGGCTCACTAGGCTGATCCTCCGCCTGTGCGCCGGCAGCCCGGGTTCTAGTCCCGGTCGAGGTACCGGATTCTGTCCTGGTTGCTTCTCTTCCAGTCCAGCTCTCTGCTGTGGCCCGGGAAGGCAGTGGAGGATGGCCCAAGTGCTTGGGCCCTGCACCCGCATGTGAGACCAGGAGGAAGCACCTGGCTCCTGGCTTCGGATCAGCATACCACGCCGGACGCAACTCACCAGCCGTTCAGCCACTTGGGGGATGAACCAACAGAAAAAGGAAGGCCTTTCTCTCTGTCTCTCTCTCTCACTGTCTAACTATGCCTATAAAAAAAATTATTTTTCATTTGCATCCTCAGGACAGATCTGAACCCTGAAAATGTTTGCCTGGTAAACTTCTTGAATGAATAACATTATTCTCTTTCTTTTCTATAAAATAAAAAATTCTTTTTTGACAGGCAGAGTTAGTGAGAGAGAGAGAGAGAGAGAGAAAGGTCTTCCTTCCATTGGTTCACTCCCCAAATGGCCGCTACGGCCGGTGTGCTGCGCCCATCTGAAGCCAGGAGCCAGGTGCTTCCTCCTGGTCTCACATGCGGGTGCAGGGCCCAAGCACTTGGGCCATCCTCCACTGCACTCCCAGGTCACAGCAGAGAGCTGGCCTGGAAGAGGAGCAACTGGGGCAGAATCCAGCACCTCAACCAGGTCTAGAACTCGAGGTGCTGGCACTGCAGGCGGAGGATTAGCCAAGTGAGCCGTGGCGCTGGCCTAAAATTAAAATTTCTATAAAGTTCTCATTTATTGTAGGATTTATAAATTGTATGTCATTTGTTTTGATAGGTAGTACTATTACAGGAATTTTTTAAACTTTTATTTAATAAATATAATTTTCCAAAGTACAGTTTATGGATTACAATGGCTCCCCCCCCATAACTTCCCTCCCACCCGCACCCCTCCCATCTCTCACTCCCTCTCCCATTCCATTCACATCAAGATTCATTTTCATTATCTTTATATACAGAAGATCAATTTAGTATATATTAAGTAAAGATTTCCACAGTTTGCACCCACACTGAAACACAAAGTGTAAAATACTGTTTCAGTACTAGTTATAGCATTACTTCACATTGGACAACACATTATGGACAGAGATCCCATATGAGGAGTAAGTACACAGTGACTCCTGTTGTTGACTTAACAATTTGACACTCTTGTTTATGGCGTCAGAAATCTCCTTAGGCTCTAGTCATGAGTTTCCAAGGCTATGGAAGCCTCTTGAGTTCACTGACTTCGATCTTATTTAGACAAGGCAATGGTCAAAGTGGAAGTTCTCTCCTCCCTTCAGAGAAAAGTACCTCCTTCTCTGATGGCCCATTCTTTCTACTGGGATCTCACTTGCAGAGATCTTTCTTTTAGTTTTTTGTTTTGTTTTGTTTTTGTTTTTGTTTTTGTTTTTTTCCAGAGTGTCTTGGCTTTCCATGCCTAAACATACTCTCATGGGCTCTTCATCCAGATCCGAATGCCTTAAGGAAGGGCTGATTATATTACAGGAATTTTTATTGGGGGGAATTTTTGAGGGAGCAGTTATTTTTTTAAAAGATTGATTTTATTTATTTGAAAGACAGAGTTACTGGGAGAGGTAGAGACAGAGAGAAAAGTCTTCCATCCTCTGGTTCACTCCCCAGATGGCCACAACATCCAGAGCTGTGCTGATCCAAAGCCAGGAGCCAGGAGCTTCCTCCAGGCCTCCCACATGGGTGCAGGGGCCAAGGACTTGGGCCATCTTCTGCTCCTATCCCAGGCCACAGCAGAGAGCTGGATGGGAAGAGGAGCAGCTGGGACTCCAACCGGTGCTCATATGGGATGCTGGCGCTTCAGGCCAGGGCTTTAACCCGCTGCGCCACAGCGCCTGCCCTGAGGGAGCAGTTATTTAACCTAGCAATTAAGACACCACACCCTCTATCAGAATACCTGACTTAGGTTCTTGCCTCTGGCTCCTGACCCCTTGCTTCTCACCACGTTGGAAGGCAGTCATGATGGCTCAGGTAACTGGGTTTCTGCCACTCATGTGGGAGATCTGTGTTGTGTTCCCAGCTCTCATTTTCAGCCTTGGTGGCTACAGGCATTTGGGTTACAGAAACTGTGAACTACAGTCTTGTCTTTCTCTCACTCTCTCTCTCTCTCCTTGCACATAAATAAAATAAATAAACTTTTTTTTTTTTGACAGGCAGAGTGGATAGTGAGAGAGAGAGAGAGACAGGGAGAAAGGTCTTCCTTTGCCATTGGTTCACCCTCCAATGGCCGCCGCGGCCGGGGCGTTGTGGCCGGCGCACCACGCTGATCTGATGGCAGGAGCCAGGTGCTTATCCTGGTCTCCCATGGGGTGCAGGGCCCAAGCACTTGGGCCATCCTCCACTGCCTTCCCTGGCCACAGCAGAGAGCTGGCCTGGAAGAGCGGCAACCGGGACAGAATCCAACGCCTCAACCAGGACTAGAACCCAGTGTGCCGGCACCGCAAGGCGGAGGATTAGCCTAGTGAGCTGCGGCGCCGGCCAATAAATAAACTTTTAAAAAAGGATTTATTTTATCTCTTTGAAAGGCAGAGTTACAGGGAGAGAGAGAGAAGGGAAGAGTTACAGGGAGAGGAGAGAGTGAAAAAGAGAAAGAGATCTTCCATTCCCAGGTTCACTTCCCAAATGGCTGGAATGGCCAGGGTAAGGCCAAGCCAAAGCCAAGAGCTTTAGCTGGGTCCCCCATGTCGGTGCAGTGGCCCAAGTACTTGGGCTATCTTTCACTGATTCTCCAGGTTTATTAGCAGGGAGTTGGATCAGAAGTGGAGCAGCTGAGACTCAAACTTGCACCCATATGGGATGCCAGCATTGCAGGTGTTGGCTTAACCTGCTAAACCACAACACCAGTTCTATAAAATAAAGAATTTTTTTAAAAAGATTTATTTATTTATTTATTTGAAAGTCAGAGTTACACAGAGAGAGAAGGAGAGGCAAAGAGAGAGAGAGAGACAGAGACAGAGACAGAGACAGAGACAGAGAGGTCTTCCGTCTGTTGGTTCACTCCCCAATTGGCTGCAACAGCCGGAGCTGTGCCAATCTGAAGCCAAGAGCCAGGAGCTTCTTCCAGGTCTCCTATGCAGGTGCAGGGGCCCAAGCACTTGGGCCATCTTCTACTGCTATCCCAGGCCATAGCAAAAAGCTGAATCAGAAGTGGAGCAGCCAGGACTCAAACTGCCACACATATTGGATGCTGGTACTGGAGGCAGCAGCTTCACTGGCTACACCACAGCACCAGCCTCAAAAGTAAATAAATTTTTAAAAATATTTTTGGGAAGCTTTGGATAAGATAAAGTTAGATATGTTTTTTACTATATCATTTCTAGCAACTAGAAAGATTTGTCAACAGAAATGAGAGAAGCAATTCAAATAATATGTGCAAGGTGGAGCTAACAGAATTTAGATAGCCACCTGAATATGGTGGGTTAAAGAAGGAGAGCTCAGAAATGACCCTTCAGTGCGAATCTACCTAAGAGCATGTACCACCGCTGAGGGGTGAAATGGGGTAGACATGGTCAGGAAGACATTCAATGTTATACATGCTGAGCTTGAAATACAAACGAAACAGTCCAAGGGAACAAGTTCAAGTAGGTAGATGAGATACGAGGGTAGATCCTGGGGTAGAATTAGGTAATAGTTTTATATTAAATATGAAATATTGAAAGAATTGTTCAACCAACACAAAACGTAGTGACATCCTCTCACCAGACTTTTAGAGAAACTCAAACATTTGAACTCATTTTCACTGTGAAGACGGCAAGTTAAAAACGTAGTAATTCTCAAAGGGACGAATATAAATAAATCCCTGAAAGTATCACCTTTACACACTTGCAGAAAATGTGCTCTCACTGGCCTACAGACCAGGTGATACCTTTTTCTTTGATGTATACTAATATGTCCTGTTCCTGAAAACTGGTTCCTGGTTCCTTTGCTCCTCCATGTAGTTCTTTTCTTTCTGTGTTTCTATATTCTGAAATGCACGCTTTCAAAATATGCAAGTAATACAAAGCTTAGTAATTTCCTTTAATATATACCAGTTTTTCCCAAGTAGACAACCATATCTAATCCTTATTTGAAGTATTGAAATGATGGGATAGAAAATTGACAAGAGGGAGTAGGGGCAAAAGGGGATGGAGAAGAGGTTGTGAGGCAGACAAGGCAGCTGGGCTCCCTCTGCACAGTCTCAGACACACTATTTGAAAATGAGCTCTAACAATGGGTATTATCATTTTCAACTTCGCTGAACATTTCCTAGCACTTCCTAAGGAAGCTTGATACTTGTGGAGTGAAAGTTAATTCTCTCTCAGAATGCCAGCAATTTTTTCATCCATTCTATCTTGTTATGAAAGTTGGATAGGCCTGCGCCATGGCTCAATAGGCTAATCCTCCGCCTGCGGTGCCAGCACCCCGGGTTCTAGTCCCGGTCGGGGCTCCGGATTCTGTCCCGGTTGCTCCTCTTCCAGTCCAGCTCTCTGCTGTGGCCTGGGAGGGCAGTGGAGGATGGCCCAAGAGTGCCAGCTGCAGCGGCCATTGAGGGGTGAACCAAAGGAAAAGGAAGACCTTTGTCTCTGTCTCTCTCTCTCTCTCACTGTCCATTCTGACTGTCAAAAATAAAAATCAAAATAATTTTAAAAAAAAGAAAGTTGGATGAAGCATAGATGCCGAGATTGAATGACAGACATGATCATTTCATAGTTGCCTGGTTGAGAGTAGCATCTAGAAACAATGGAAATACTTGCCTCTGTGAAATAGCTACTTTGAACAGCACACATAACAATGATGCACACAAATATTTACTGAGTCCTTGTGATAGATTAAGCAATTCAAATGCATAATTTCATTTAAGCCTCACAATAATTCTCAGATAATAATACTCTGATACACAGAGGGATAATTGTCCTTCTAAAACCTTTTGAATACCCTAATTGAGAAACTATTTGGTTGAATATTCTCTCAAACAGGAGTTTGAGCCCTCATTTTAGTAGTTTTACTAAAGCCGAAAATTTCTTCAATGCTGTTAAATTCTACCTAAATCAGCCACACTGTCCCATCTGTCATTATTGATAAATGAGTTTGTGAATGAATATTTGTCCTCATCAGACCACAAGCTGAGTCTTCCACTGGCTGGCGTTTGATGCCTATAATCCCTTGGGACTCAACAAAAACCATTTCTCAGCTCATGCGCAGGGTGAAGGAAACAGATGGCATTGTCCCATTAGTGGCTTTTCTCCCTCAACCAACCACTGATGTGTGCCCATAATCTTTCAATAGCTTTCTAGAAGAGCCACCAAAGAAACTACACCATTAATTCTTCGATGGCTCTGGCTTTTCAAAATTGTATCTCTAAGAGTCAGCCTTTGGGTTCATAAAATATTTACACATAAATCATGTACTTCTTTCCAGAGGGCTTTACACAAATTTAATAATTGGTTTAAGTCATTTCCTTTACATTGACCTGAAGTAACTTGGATTTTGTTGAATCAGCATCCAAGAAGTTTTGAGCTCTTGCTTTTTAAATTATGATTTCTGCAGAACTTGCCATTAGGCTTTTGAAAAATTCCAAAACAAGAATGGATTTTGAATTCAGTTGTGACGTCAATGGGTATGTGAGCCAATTTCTCAGTGAAAAACACAATGTGTGTTTCCTGTGAGCAAAATAAAATAATACTATCTTTCAATGTTATGTATTTAAAAAAAAATACAAACTGTTGTGATAAGATTGGTACCAGGAGATGATGCAATTCTGCTTGGTGCCTAAAATGAGCCTGTTAGTTCTGACAGGGAAGAGAACCACAGAGGTCACAGGCTTTAGTAAGAATACCTTGTTCTGCAGAAATCTCTCTGGTGTATTCCATGTGTTTTAATGAGTTCTGTTTATGGGAAAATGCTAAATGTGTGTGACATAAGTTGAAATTTGATGCCAATAAGCCTATTGGATTCCCAGAAAAAAATCTCACATAGGTTGATAGTTTGTTACTGTGGGGAGCAACCTGGACTGGACTGAGTTACTGGAATTAAGACTTATTCTATGCATCTGCTCTCCCACAATATGGCGCTGGGAGAGGAGAAAACAGCTTCTACGCAGCTGCCTCTTGCCAACTTGAGTGATGACCTCCAGGAGCTGATCCTGCTCCTGATTGGAGGAGAGCAGCGTACTCGGCGTGTGGGCAGCCGAGTTGGGATTGGCGGAGGAGGACTATAAAGGAGGAGAGAGACAACATGCACCAGGAACATCTAAGGGGAACGTCTATCTGAAGGAACACCTGTGCAGCCCCCGAGAGAGCCGGCCGGCGGTGTGCCGCTCCCCCGCGGAAGTGGGGAATGTGGCAGGGGGAACCGCCCTTCCACGGAGGTGGAAGGGACAGTAGCCAACCCGGGAAGAACCAGCAGCAAACCCGGGGAGGGCTGAGCAGACAAAAGAACAGCGCAGGGTCCTGTGTCGTTCCTCCACGAAGACGGGGAGCGACATAATGGTGCCGTGACTCGGATACGAAGCCGAGGCAGGGTTCAGTGTCGTTCCTCCATGAAGAGGGGGAGCGACAGTTACTATTCAAAGAGATTTTCCGTGATGGTATCCAGGATAATTTCTCATGAAGCAGTGGACTACTTTATTAGCTCTAAGTGGTGCATCACAATGTTCTATGAAAGGTCCATATTTGACACTTACCATGACATCCTAATATCCTAATAGATACAGTGCCTCTGGAGAATTATGTCTATTGAACTTTCCACAGCATTTATTTGGATATCATCTACTGTTTCTTCTAGCAATTTAGAATAGCCAATAGTTAACTAGAAATTGTTGACACTTATTATTTCACTGACTCACCATTTATTCTTTTATTTATTCATTTAATACAATATATTTATATATCTACTATGTGACTTTTTACATTTTGTAAAGCATTTGCCATGTGCTAGATATTGGACATAAAAAAAAAAAAACCTGTGCATACCTCCAGAATGCATAGTCTCAACTTGCCAAATCATAGGCCTTATTTAGACAGTAATTAAACTGAAAGAAAATAGAAGTCATGGTTAATTTAAAACAATGTTAACTACCATTGATTTACAACTTCCCATATAATAAGGCACTAAGGAAAATGTTGCACAGGACTCAATCTAGGTCTCCCACATGGGTGGCAGGATCCCAAGTACTTGAGGCATATCCTCTTGTTTCCCATGTGCGTTATCAGGAAGCCAGAATCAGGAGTGGAGCCAGGACTCTAACCCAGGCACTCTGATATGGGATTCCAGCAGCCCAAGAGGCGTTTAATGACTAAGCCAACTGTCTACCCACTTTTTCTCATTTTTAATAGATATATCTTACTTAGTTATCATCATATAAAGCCTAATTAGTAGGTATTAACTCTAATTTGTAGATGATAAAACCAATTTAAAGAGATGAATTACATCTCTCATTACTAAGTGACCGTTAAGCACCATACAATTTACAGTTAAAATATTTTTGACTTGCATCAGAAAAACTGGGTAAATATGTCTTAAACCATAAGCATATTTAGTAAGTCATATAAGAAAAGTCTGGGGGCTGGCGCTGTGGCACAGTGGGTTAAAACCCTGGCCTGAAGCGCCGGTATCCCACATGGGTGCCAGTTGGAGTCCCAGCTGCTCCTCTTCCAATCCAGCTCTCCGCTATGGCCTGGGAAATCAGTAGAAGATGGCCCAAGTCCTTGGGCCCCTACACCAACGTGGGAGACCAGGAGGAAGCTCCTGGATCCTGGCTTTGGATCAGCCCAGCTCCAGCTGTTGCAGACATCTGGGGAGTGAACCAGCGGATGGAAGACCTTTCTCTCTCTGTCTCTACCTCTCTCAGTAACTCTGTCTTTCAAATAAATAAAATAAATCTTAAAAAAAAAAGAAAGAAAAGTCTGGTGGAAGGCAACCCCAAAGTTGTTTCAGTTGGTATCTTAATCTTAAGAAGGCTCTGCCCGTTTCACTGATTGTGCTGACTTCTGTCACAGTGTCACCAGATAGCCAGCACATCCTTGAACATCACATCTTTACATGACAAAGTTCAAGAAAGCAAGGGAGAGAGACCTTTGCTCTGGTGTCTGTCTTTTATCCACATAAGAAAATCTTTTTTTTTAATTTTATTTATTTATTTGAGAGGTAGAGGTACAGACAGTGAGAGAGAGAGACAGAGAAAGGTCTTCCGTCCATTGGTTCACTCCCCAAATGGCCACAATGGTCAGAAATGCACTGATCTGAAGCCAGGAGCCAGGAGCTTCTTCTGGGTCTCCCACACAGGTGCAGGGGCCCAGGGACTTATGCCATCTTCTACTGCTTTCCCAGGCCACAGCCGAGAGCTGCATTGGAAGGGGAGCAGCTGGGACTAGAACCAGGATGCCAGCGCCACAGGTGGAGGATTAACCTACTGAGCCAGGGTGCTGGCCCAAAGACAATCTTATACTATATATCAGACCCTCCCTTTACATTTCTTTGGCAAAAATTGGGTCACATACCTAACCCAAAGCCAATTACAGGCAAGGAGCATGGGGCTACAGTCATCAGATAAGATCACTCTTGATCAGTCATGTGTAACTGAGAATTCTTTTGTCTTTTACTTGAGTAAAATCAGTGTTCTCTAAGCAATAGAGAAGAGGACAAAAATAAGATCTCCTTTATATACTGAAATGCTCATAAGCTCAATGAATAATTTTACACCTTGCATAGACATGTCATTTTCCATAAGATTTTAATCCAGATAGAAATTCTGAGTATGTCATTCATCTAAAAATGTGGGACTGATAAAACAATAAGATATTTTGGTAGAGTTTGTGGCTTGTGTACTATTTGCATATGTAAATTTTCTGACATCAAACATAGCCTGTGAATGGGACCATCCATTGAAAGGGAAGAAAATATTGTACAGCACCAGGAAATACAAGGATATATAGGGTAGTAATTATATATTTGTTTTAAAACAATTCATATTATTGAGATGAAGATTTGTGGGAAATTTCTTTCAACACCTTTTAAGCTTTATTCAGAGTGGTTAGTGTTGTCAATTCCAATTTCTTGACTGACATTATTTGTAAAAAAAAAATCTTAAATAAAAGAAAAAGAAGGCAGAGATTCCCAGGCTTATTGCTATGCATAAGGCATAGATAATAATCAGTTCAGTCTGGATCATGTTAGAAAATTTCTTCTACAAGTGCAGTGCCCCATATCTGTAGCCATCTAACCCTCCGAAGTGAAGAGACACACAGTGATAACGGAAGACGTCTGACCCAGGCTCGAGAGACAAAGCATTCATGTTCCCAATACTACTGGTGACGTTGAAGCCTCAGGTCTCTCTTCTCACCAACAACTCAGCAAGATCCTTGTGATCAATATCAATGTAACGCAGGAGGAGAAATGCTGGAATCAGACTATTGTGGATATTTGGGGAGATTGCAAGAGGATGGGATCAATCTCTCTCTCTTGCTCTCTCACTCTCTCTCCCCAAAGCAATAAAATAAAGACATACATATAAATAATAAAAGGATCCAATTATATAAGACAAATACACAATCAACATAGAGTAAAAATGGCTTTTCTAAATGCTAACAAGAATCAGAAGAAATTATGGAGGACTGAAAGATCCCATTCATAATTGCTGTTAAAAAAGAAAAACAAAAATGTGAGTGAATAAAAACTGAGTAAGATCTTTATAAAGAAAACTGTAAGACTCATTGAAGACATGAAAATGCCTTAATAATTGGCAATATAATATTACTGAAGAGAAAGAGGCAATATTGACAAGGTAAGAGTTATTTCTGAATGGATGAATACAATCAAGTCATAAAATAAAAATTTCAATAGAATTTACTATGGCATTTGAAAAACACTCATAGCTAAGACACATTTTTTAAAAGACAGCAAAAATCGACATATCCTACCTGATAGCAAAACACTGTTTAGAGCGGGTGTTGTGGCATAGCAGGTAAAGATGGTGCCTGTGATGCAGGCATCCCATGTGGGTATCAGCTTGAGTCCTAGCTGCTCCACCTCAGGTTGACCTCCCCTGCTAATGGCCTGGGAAAAACAGCAGAAGATGGTCTAAGGGCTTGGGCTCCTTGCACCCACATGGGAGACTTGGATGAAGCTCCTGGCTCCTGGCTTCAACTTGGCCCAGCCCTGACTGCCGTGGCCATCCAGGGAGTAAACCAGTGAATGGAATCCCTCTCTCTCTCTCTCTCTCTCTCTCTCTCTCTGTAACTCTGACTTTCAAATAAATTAATAAATCTCTTATAAAAATATTGTTTAAAACATTGATAATGATGTAAGTTTCTTGCGGCTGTTATAAGAAAGTACCATAAGCTAAACGGCTTAACAGAAATTTATTCTTTCACAGTTCTCGAAACATAGCAGTCTAAAGTCTGGGTGTGGAAGGGCTTTGCTCTCTCTGTAGACTCTAGGCAAGAATTCTCCCTTGCCTCTTTCTAACTTCTGGCAATCCTGGGCAATCCTCCACTTAAAGATGTGTCACTTCATGTCTCCCCCTATAATCACACAGCGCCCCCTCTGTGTGTCTATTTCTGTCTTCTCTTTCCCTCTTATAGGTACACCAGCCGTATTGATCAAAGGCACACTGTACTCCAGTATGATCTGATCCAAACAACATCTGTGAAGATTTTATTTTCAAACAAATTCACATTCTGAGATTCTGGGAAATTTTGATGGGGATGTTACTCAACACAAGGGAGCAAGTTAAACATTGTTAGTTTTAGAAACTATATATTATTGCAAAACACGATAGTTCAATAGGTAGAGCACATAATTCAGAAGCAGATCCATATATGTGATTTTAGATTTAAAAACTATAAGACAAATCACATTGGTATTTGGCTATACATTTCAGAAAAAAAGTAAATGAATTTAAAGAGCCTCTTCCAAACGTGCAAAAATAAAATATCACATAAGGGACTAAGATTTTTTTTAAAAAAATTTAGAAAGTTAACACGATTGTAAATAATTCATCTAAATGACAAACTTCTCAAGTAATGAAGTAAAGCCAAATAAAATTTAACAAAAAGTCACAGACTTGCAGCAATTATTTGCAGAATATCTATATCATCTTGGAAATAGCCATTTTTACTAATAAACAAAGAAATGCCACACACACACACACACACACAAACATTTAGTCCTCAAAAAGTTCATGGAAATGAATATTATAAAAAGAAACTATGCAAGGATTGAAAATATTTTTGCATCAAAATAAAACATCGATTAATCCCATTTCCTCAAACTTTTTGAAGTCCTCTCCTGTGTGTGTGTGTGTGTGTGTGTGTGTGTATGTGGTGTGTGTGTGTGTATTGTGTGTATGTATGTATGCTATTAGTTTGACAAAATTATTTTCAATGTAGCTAAAGTTATAGAAAATGACACTGGCACATTAGTAATGAGAGTTCACTGTGCGATAAAGTCTTAGTTGGAGGTGACTTGACATCACAGTAGCTTAAAGTACATACACTTAAAAAGCTGTCCCTCAAACAATCACTAATACATGTTTACAGGGTTAAGTGTTCAATGCTGTTGATTTTGTACTACTTTTCACAAGAAAAAATTAAAAACATAACTATGTTAGAGAATACTAAGAAGCCACTAAAATTTGAAAGCATAGCAATATATGGGGACATGGAAAGATCTGCGAATACAGAAGTAGAGAAAAAATAGCAAGTTATTAAATAACTTTCAGACACACATTTAGTTTGCAAGAGTTTCAAAGTATTGCAAATATGATCCTATTTGTTTGAAAAACAGAATGTATGGATTAAAGTGTATATATTGCCAGATTTTATAGAGATAGAACTATAAGCTTGTGCATAAACTTTACCTCTGGATAGAAAAAAGTCCTTACCCATTTTGCTATAGACATTTTTGTATAGTTTGGATCATTTACAACAAAATATATGACTTTTCCAATAAAGTTTTATTTTAAGAAAAGATAGTAATAAAGTTGGAAGTTCACCTCAGACCTACTCAGTTCAAATTTCCAGGGCTATTAGGTCATGTTCTTCAGCATCTTCTTCCATGATTCTAAAGCTAGGTCAGCTCCTGGAGTTGTTTCAGCAACACTGATGAGAAATGATGGCTGTCCAAGCAATGCTATGTCAGCAAAACTGGAAATAAATGGGAGATTCAAAACATCCCTTTTAATTTTACAGAAACGAGAAGATGTGGTCTTTAGTTAATAGTCACTTAAAATTTGGTGTCAACATAATTATAGACCCTCCAGTTTCCTAGAAAAACTGAGTTCTTTTAATGTTTTACTTAGCAGTATGGTTTCAAGAGCACATGAGCTTGTCATTTTTCACATCTGGGAGAGACCTGAGAAATTACTCACCTTCATTTGATAGCTAAAAAGGGGGAAGCTTAACTCTTCTCCTATCTTACAGTAACAGAACTCCCTTACCTAGAAATGCAAGTGCAAACCTGAAAAGTGTGCTCCCTACACAATTGCTGGGTGACTTCTCTATATTCAGGTTGTTTGCTTCCCATGCTTCAAAATGAACAAAGATGCTGTTTTCTGGGAAGTATCCCAGCATTCCTAACTCTCTGGCACAGAGCTGACACTTAAGCAAAATGACTTTTCTTTCCTTCCTGCTGGCATTAAATACAAGGTACTGAACAAAGCTGTAGTCTGCAGCTGCTTGGAGCGAAGTTGTCTCAGAGATGCCCAGTCTGTCTTGTAGGCCTAGTGAGTGGAGACACTGAAACAATGATTTCTTTCACAGACACATCATCAATCAAGATAACAAAATTTGGTGTCAATCACATGTCAAAATTCTTGCTTGTCAAAAATTCCCGGGCTCCTTCTGTCTGCTAAGATGCCCTGGCATTCAGTTTGGAATAACTCAGCTCTGGAGATTACCAGACCAAATTTCTCAAGTCTGGCTTGGGTTCTTTTAAAACCTGATCCCATCCTTTCTTATTGCTAATAGAGCAGTGCACAGTACAGCATCTTGGGATGGACTTAGAGGTCCATCATAATTTTAGTTCCAATTCCAGCATGCAAAAGAGTTTCTGCCTGCAGAGAGAAGCAGAAACAGAGTGGCCTTCATAAGTCAGCCTCTGTGACTGGAAGAGGAATTGCACTTGATAACAATGAAAGCCTAGCTCAGTGGGTTGAATACTTAGCCCTCTTAAAGACATTGCCACCTGGAACATCAGAATGTGACCTTCTTTAGAATAAGGATCTTGCAGGTATGATTAGGTTAAGGATCTGCAGGTAAGAGGGAGCTTTATGATACAGAGACACAGAAAGTCATGCACAAACAGGAACAGAGATTGGAGTGAGGCTGCTGCAAGCCAAGGAGCACCAAGGATTTCCTGTCACCTCAAGGAGCTAGGAGGCACGCAACAGGCTTTCCCTCAGTGTTTCCATAAGGAATCCACTCTGCCACACTTTGGTTTTGGACTTCTGGCCTTCTGTAAAAATCATTTCTGTAACCAAATCTGCGCTGAGTTGTCATAGCAGCTCTAGGACACTATACCCTCACAGAGCTATTTAAATGTGCTCTGAAGAGAGAGGTGGTATCAGCTTTTCAGGGGTATATTTTAAAAATTTATTTATTTGAAAGTCAGAGTTACCAAGGGAGAGGGAGAGATGGAGAGAGAGAACAATCTTCCATCTGCTAGTCCAACCCCCAGGTGACCACAATGGCCAAGGTGCAGTCAGGCTGAAACCAGGAGCCAGAACCTTCATTGGGGTCTCCCAAATGGGTAGCAGGAGTCCAAGTACTTAGGCCATCTTCTGCTGCCTTCCCATGCCATTATCAGGGAGCTGGTTTGGAAGTGGAATAGTAAGGGTACTCAAATGGGATGCTGGTGTTGCAGGCACAGCTTTACCTGCTACAGCACAAAGCCAGCTGGGGGTACTTAGGGAATAAGGTTTCTTCTTTTCTATTTTCCTGGTGCAAACAGAGGTAACATCTCTGAGGATCTAAGCACACAATAGGATTGTGTGTACTCAGACACCATTAATTAATCACCATGGTATCCTTGGATCAAATAGATCAATGTGATCAATCCCATTTCAGCAAATAAGCCTTTGGCTGACATCATCAAAGGAATTCTTGAGAGTTGGCTTCAGAATAGACTTTTCTTAAAGTAGACATGACATAAGAGATTTTTCTTAAACATGACAGG
This sequence comes from Oryctolagus cuniculus, assembly GCF_964237555.1. Classification (NCBI taxonomy): domain Eukaryota; kingdom Metazoa; phylum Chordata; class Mammalia; order Lagomorpha; family Leporidae; genus Oryctolagus; species Oryctolagus cuniculus. The sequence continues at coordinate 111,517,261 of NC_091437.1, forward strand.
CAGGTGAATCACTGGTGGTCAGGAGTCGTGCAAAAGGAATCAAGAAAGAATATTTACTAAATAAATATCCTACAAAGCCTTATTTCCAGAAATAATACAAAATATGAAAGTTCTATGAAATTCATGTTCAATTTTCCTCTAAAGATAAATATTATCACATTGGTTTTGCTACCATCAGCCAATCTATTTATTTTGTTGTGGAACAAAAGTTTCCCTAAAAATTTCATTGATCTATCACATTTGTGCAGGTTGACATCCACCCAGTCTTAGACATGTCTCAGCCATGATTTATAGGAAAGATGTAGGAGGCTTTAATGTACAATGGTGCCCAAACAGTGAACAAAAGCATCACATTTAAGGGAAGGGAAATGATGCCTCTGCTCTGCCCTGCTATAGTCACACCATGCCTAGGAACACTGCGTTGTTGACAGAATAGAAAAATTAGAGTTCAAGATTTTCAAAAGCAGCAACTCTGCATACTGGAGGGTGGGGTAGGGGGTGTAATCTGGAGAAGCAGAGACTCGGAGCTAAGAGATAACTGTTACCAAATGTCTGAAAGGATGCCACATGAAAGAGCGTTAGATTTCCACTAGGCAAAAGTTATCCTGAAAGCTTATATTGGGAAATGCTTTGCAAATAAGACCAATGTCCTTAGCAAGTAGTGACTCCCCTACCCTGGGGAGTTTATAACCATCAGTGGGTAAGTTATGTTATTTTGTGGAGATGCTATATCCTTTTAAGCCTCCTTTTAATTCTGGTGTCAATCAAATCTTTGATTATTCTCACCTTGCAGTTTAAATAACTTCCAGAGTCTGAAGACCTTATTCTGAATCCATTAGCTGTGAACAACTCCTATGGAACTAGGCATAGGAATTATTTTTTCTATATATCAGGTTGAAACTCATAGGAAAAGGAAAGTTAGGCAGTTGTATAAATGTAGTGAAAATTCACGTGACAGAAATGTTAAACCAGATAGTCCATGTGAGCAACTGTCATATGAAATTAAAACCATGATATAAATAGATGTATCTATCCTACTAATTTGAACATGCAATTGTTTAAATTTGAATGATGTTTCTCATGTGACTAAAGTAGACAAGACATTTATAATTGGGAAAGATTGGCTTTTGTTAAGCAAGAAGAGGGTATATAAGTTGGCTCAGAAAGCCAAGTGTATTAGTCAGGTGTGGGGAGCAACTGGGAGCAACTCGGACTAGACTAAGTTACTGGAATTAAGACTTATTCTATGCATCTGCTCTCCCACAATATGGCGCTGGGAGAGGAGTAAACTTCTATACAGCTGCCTCTCGCCAATTTGATTGACTGAGCTGCAGGAGCTGATCCTGCTCCTGATTGGAGGAGATCAGAGTACTCGGCGTGTGGGCAGCCGAGTTGGGATTGGTGGAAGAGGACTATAAAGGAGGAGAGAGACAACATGCACCAGGAACATCTAAGGGGAACATCTAAGAGGAACACCTGTGCAGTCCCCGAGAGAGCCGGCCGGCGGTGTGCCGCTCCCCCGCGGAAGTGGGGAATGTGGCAGGGGGAACCGCCCTTCCACGGAGGTGGAAGGGATGGTAGCCAACCCGGGAAGGACCAGCAGCCAACCCGGGAAGGACCAGCAGCCAACCCGGGAAGAACCAGCAGCAAACCCGGGGAGGGCCGAGCAGACGAAAGAACAACGCAGGGTCCTGTGTCGTTCCTCCACGAAGACGGGGAGCGACATAATGGTGCCGTGACTCGGATAGGAAGCCTAGGCAGGGTTTAGTGTCGTTCCTCCATGAAGACGGGGAGCGACATAATGGTGCCGTGACTCGGATATGAAGCCTAGGCAGGGTTTAGTGTCGTTCCTCCACGAAGAGGGGGAGCGACAGTCAGGGATCTCCAAAGACGCAAAATCAATAGACGTGTACATGGAGGAGGAGGAGAGAATTTATTTTAAGGAATTGGTTCACATAATTATTTAAGTCCAGACTCTACAGTATGAGCTGGGGCTGGAAACCTAGTGAAGATCCAGTGTTACAGTCCAAATCTGAAGCCAATTTGCTAACAGAATTCAGGGGGAAGTCAATCTTTGTTCTATTTAGGCCTTCAATGATCAGATGAGGCCTACCATCAATGAGGGCTATCTGGTTTACTCAATGTCCACCTATTTAAATGTTAATCTCTCCCCTCACCAAAAAAAATGCACTATGCACTACTTCCCGCACTGTAGAAACATCTAGAATAATGTTTGATCAAATTTGGGCACTGTGACCTAGCCAAGTTGATGCACAAAGTTAACCATCACACCAAGGGATGACTTTTCAAACTCAGCAAGTCAGGAAACATTTGTAGATGCCACTCCCATGGGGCGAAGAGAGAGGGAGACCAGAGCTGGCAAATAAAGGTCACTGACCATATTCCCACATTACTTCTCTGCTTTCTCCAGCTCCTTTAAAACTCTGAGTTAAGTAGACAAAGTTTTTAATTGAACAATGTTAAACGAGTATAACAGCTGAGACACTATCCGTTCAGCCACCTATGGCACACATTTTATGCACAGAGGTATAATCAGGTCATATTTTAATCAAATAAAGATTGTTCCTCCTAAGACACCTCAGAATTGAAAGAAAGACACTCAAGGGAGTATAACCTAAAAACTCATGCTTCCAAAATGGGTATTAGGTCAAAAATACTACTACTTAGAGGGGAAAAACTAACAGGAAAAATTGAATTTTTTTTATCTTCAAATAAACACCCAAAAAAGGACTCAGAAAAAATGAAGAGAATGCTTTTTATTTTTAATCATTAACTTTTATTACATGATCACCACAGAATCAGTAGAAAAGAGGATAGATGGGAGAAAATGGAAGACTGAGTGAGATACCATCGATATATGAAGCTATGCAGACAATGCTTTTGCCACACAACATGGAGCTTCAGTGATGGATAGCCATTTCTTTGTGATTTTAAAATCCGGCTGTATCCTGAGCACTTTTGTGTATGTTATTTCAATAGGAAAAGCATGTTTGCAAAGGAATTTTATCACTAATATTTCATCATGTGCTTAATCTTTATTTGGAATTTGGTGGTTTTTATAAAGCTACTTTTTTAACAATTTCTGTTTCTGACATCTGTTCATCAGATGCATCAGGGAAGCAAATATTAAATAGTAATTGCAAATAACAAGTCATCTTCTCAAACCAAACCATCCTCAATTTAAAATGTATTAAAGGTATATAGAACAGAAGTCCACTGAGAACAAAAAGGAGCACATAGATATAATGCATATTTGGAGACTTTACCAATGGTATAACAACCAAGCACAGGCTGATGGCCATCGTTATCAATATAAATGGTGAAAATACCTGAAAAGAGCAAAATTAAAAAAAAATTAGATATAAAAATCCATACCACATAATACCTATACACTTATGTAAACAAAAAATTAAGATATAAGCTAATGATATAAAAAAGACTAAATTAGCTATGAAGTTAGATAAACTTGGCATACAACTAGATACATTGTAAGTAACAGGAGAAATGTTGAAGATGCTCATTGTCAGATATTGAGTACAGAAAATGATCATCCAGCACTCAGCTGTCCATGAATGGAGTGAATTGCAACTATTTGCTAATAAGGTAGCCATCTGCTTATCTAGGGGCATGAATTTGTTAAGAAGGAGTTTCAAAGACCCAGTGAAGGTCTCAACAATCTTTCTTAGAAAATATTTCAAGACAATATGACATTCATGACAAAAACGCAAGGCAATCCTTAGATCCTTTGCTATTCAGGTAAATATTGACAAGTAAATATTATGACTTTACATATTCAGTACACGGAGAAAGAAAACAAACCAAGACAAAAACTTTGGCCAGAACAATTCTTGTTTTCATTCTTTCATTTTGTTTTTGCTTTGCTAACAACCTTAAAGACCCATCTTCAGTATTTTCTCTGTGTTAGGATTGCAAGGACTTTACATATTACCTTACCCAACCTGGTAAGAAAATTTAGTTGGTAGATATTTTTGAGAAGAGACAGATTTTTTTAAAAATAAATAACCATAGTCATGTCTTGCAATTTTAATGGGAATTTTGTTTAAAATATTTATTTATTGAGACTGGCACTGTGGAGTAGTGGACTAAGCATCCATCTGCGGTGCTGGCATCCCATATGGGCACCAGTTTACGTCCCAGCTGCCCCATTTCCAATCCAGCTCTCTGCTATGGCCTGGAAAAGCAGTAGAAGATGGCCCGGGTGCTTGGGCCCCTGCACCGGTGTGGGAGACCCAGAAAGAGCTCCTGGCTCCTGGCTTTGGATTGGCATAGCTCTGGCCATTGCAGCCATATGGGGAGTGAACCAGTGGATAGAGTACTGCTCTCTCTCTGTCTCTGCATCTTTGTAATTCTGCCTTTCAAATGAATTAATAAATAAATAAACCTTAAAAAATAAAAATAAAAATATTTATTTATTTTCACATTAGCTGAAAGGCAGAGACAGACAGAAATTTCCCATCCATTTGTTCACTCCCAAATTCCCATAATAGTCTGTACTGGCCCAGATCAAAGCCTGTAGCCAGAAAACCCATTCAGATCTCTCATGTGGGTGGTAGGGACCCAAGTACTTCAGCTACCAACTGCTACCTTCTAGAATGTGCATTAACAGAAAGTTCAATGGGAAGCAGAGGAGCCAGGATTCAAACCAGGCACTTCTGATAGGGGATGCAAATGTCCCCAGCAGCATCTTAACCACAGAGCCAAATGCTGGCCCAGATATGAATTTTTACTCCAAAGAAAACTAGTCACACTTTATGAAATCCTTTAGTGAGAGGGTCATCCATTTGGGGCTGAAGCCATTAAGAGTTCCCTCTTTAATTATGAAATATTTCTGAGAAAAATAATCTGTCACCTCACTTTGTATCAGTTATGAAATAATTGAGAGGGGAGAAAAAGAGCACTCACATGAATGTACAAGACAAATTTCAACCCCTTGTACTTAAAACTGTCCTTGCCTTAATTTTTTTATGGAAATTTTTGCCAATTAATAATATAAATCATCATTGTCATCATCAATGTCAGACTCTGGATGCCTTAGCTTTTTTAATACATCCAATATTGTTAGAAAGTAGTATTCATTCTCATTTTTATATATAAAGAAACTAAGGATCCAAGGTTAAATAACAGAAAGAAGTTCACCTAATAAGCTGAGGAATTGGACTTAAGTTCTTCCCCCCCACCCCCCCACAGGCAGAGTTAAACAGTGTGAGAGAGACAGAGAGAAAGGTCTTCCTTCCGTTGGTTCACCCCCCAAATGGCTGCTACAGCCGGTGTGCTGCGCCGATCCGAAGCCAGGAGCCAGTTGCTTCTTCCTGGTCTCCCATGCGGGTGCAGGGCCCAAGCACTTGAGCCATCCTCCACTGCCTTCCTGGGCCACAGCAGAGAGCTGGACTGGAAGAGGAGCAACCGGGACAGAACCGGTGCCCCAACCGGGACTAGAACCCAGAGTACCAGCACCACAGGTAGAGGATTAGCCTAGTGAGCCACGGTGCCAGCCTTGAGTTCTAGTTGTTAATAACGATCTTATACTATTTCTTGGGGTATCCAAGAAATCCACCACAAGTCACAACTTCTTTTTAGTTTTATCTAGTTGGAGTTAGGGATCTAACAAAAGTACAGTCAGAAAATGGCAAGTAAGAGACATGAAAATATGCAAACTGGGGTTGGGGCTGTGGCACAGCAGGTTGAAGCCCTGGCCTGCATGACCAGTATCCCATATGGGTGCAGGTTCAAGTCCTGGCTGCTCCATTTCCGATCTAGCTTCCTGTTAATGTACCTGGGAAAACAGTGGAAGGTGGTCCAAATCCTGAGCACCCTGCACCCATATGGGAGACCCAGAAGAAGCTCCTGGATCCTGGCTCCTGGCTTTGGATCAGCTCAGCTCCAGCCATTGCAGCCATTTGGAGAGTGAACCAGCAGATGGAAGACACTCTCTTTCTCCCTCTCTCTCTCTCTGTTCTCTTTTTAAATAAATAAAATAAATTTTTAAAAATTGCAGCCTGTGAAACCATGAGGAAATTAGATCTTGGGGAGGCAGCTCCAAGGAGAACCAGGGGCATCAACCCTCCACTGGATTCGATCCCTCCTCCCCACGTTCTCTGAATGTCCTGTGGATGCCTCTCTACAGCAATTAGTATACTATGAGTTTTGTGTCACCTGACTGTTCACATAAATTATAACTTGCTTAAAGGAAGGCAAGACTTATTAGTTTGGGTACACAGAGCACCTAGCAAGGTGCTCTAAAATACAGTGCTTCTCGATAACTAGTACTCAAATGCACGACAGTAAAAGAATGACTGCAAGGAAGATCTAGAAGGGAGGACTAAAGAGGAGACATGGTTGTTAAGTCAACCAAAGCTGGTCATCAGAATATTGTTTTCTTCTCTCAGCATTGTTCCTTAGATTCCGTACTTGTGAGTTTCAGACATTCCAAAGAGAACTCCTAGATTTGAACCTGGGCTCCACTCCATGCTGTGTGACCATGAGCAAGGGACTTCACTTTTCTAAACTTGTTTCCTCATCTACAAAATAAAGACCACAGTAGCCTCCACGTTTTGAGAGGATTAAAGGTGACCACAAACGCAAAGCTCTGAACGTGCTAGCTGCCAACCAAGACTATTCTGTTCTGATCATCTGAGCATCAATGCTGCCTTCCCCCACTATTATCCTTACACTGCGAAGTTGTCATTTACTTCCTTTTCTATGATTAAAGGGCCATCTCCTCTGCTGTGAAATTTTTCCTCATCTAGACTGAAAGTTTAAAGGTAGTAGAAATGAAAAGAAGGAATTTACTGATGATCAAAGTACATTGATGTTTCAGGACAGTAGCTGTTACCACTTATGACCTCACCTTGCTTGTTCTAGTTCTTGTTTGCCAAATCTGACCCTGACTATGGAAGACACTGCTGTACATAAGTGGCTCCATAAGTAAACAAAGCAATCGGTGGTCAGAGACTGATCATAATGATTTGCCCACCACCCAGAAAGCCGTCGTTCTCTCTCTAATAAACATTAAGTAGCATGTTATGAGTTTTGATTCACCTGACTGCCAAGAGAGATTATAGCTTGCCTAAAGGCAGAGTCTAATCTTATTCCTTTTCATTCCCTAGTAAGAAATGTAAAATATATAACTAGTAATCAAATGCACAGCCATTAGTTTTGTACTCATTAAAACCCACACAATAAAAATTAAAAATTATCCCATGTGGTTCCCAACTTGTGGAGTAGTAAAAAGATTTACTCATAGATGCTTCAATACAGTCTTCAAACACTGTTATGCCCAATATCTTTATTTTGCACTAAAAAAAAGAAAAAAATTCACTCTTACCTTATAAGGTCTAGGTATATTGGGTTCCTGATATCTGAGTTTCAGTATGCCTATCATTGTTAATGCAGACCAAAAAGAAATCACAAAATAAAGATAGTTTATCAAATCAATGAGGCTTGTTAAGACGATCACAATGGATGCCATAATGACAATTAGAAGCACAGACATAAGTGGAGAAGAGTGAACATTAAGCATATAAAATAATAAAGGAAGCTGGCCCTCTTCACTCGCAATGTATATCTCCCTGGATGATTCAAGTACATTAATCATAAGATTGCTAAACAATGAGGCAGAAATAGCAAAAGGAACAACCCATGTTAATGAGGGGAAAACTTTATCAGTCCATGTTATAGCCACAGCATCTGCAGGAAAACAAAAACACAAAGAGATGCATTCAGAAAGAGAAACATTTTGATATTATTTCAAAGTGAAAATACAAAATATTTAAAGTCATTAAGAACATTCAGTTTTAATTTTGTAATTTCCTTACATTACAAATCTTACATAAAACCTTACATAAAATCTTATGCATGTGTCAATTTTAGCCCCTATCATACTGTGCCATAAATGGTTATCATCTTACATGTCTTTCCCAAAAACACATAGGAATTTTTTGAGGGTGAAGATCATTCTTTTTTTTTTTCCCCATAAAACTAGCACTTCATTCAGTGACAGGCATAAAGTGAGTTTTCAGTAAATACTTGTGAAATGAATTTATTTTGTTGGATGGATGATTGAAGGCATGCTTATTTTCTAACTCTAGTTTACAGGGTACTGACGGCTGCCCAGAGTCAGGAAGGACAGTACATCACTGCTGACACAGGAATGAGACCTTCCTGTGTCGTGGTGCCATTGGAAACACTAACCAACTACCTAGAAAGAGAAAATACATTACATGCAAACAAAACTATTGATGATAGTTGGGATTTGTCTGAACTCTAGATTGTGGCTCTCAACTGCAGGTGATTTTGCTCCTTAGGGTCCTGTGGCAATGTCCAGATGCTTCCTTCAACTATCACAACCGCGGAGGGAGAGACGTGCAACTGGTGTCTAGTGGGTAGAGACCAAGGATAATGCTAACCACACTATAATACGCAGGACCGCGCTCTACAACAAAAAGTTGCATGGTACATGTCAATAGCACTGAGACTAAGAAAACTTGTTGTAGACCAATCTTCAGAGAATATTCTGATTTTTTTATGGAAAGATGAAGAGACTTCATGAACACTAATCCAATAAGTCAGTAGACACTATGAAAGAAAAGCATCCATTGTTCATGAGAATCCACTTGAGTTCAATTCGTATTATGTAGATGTACGTCAGGACACCTCAGTCCTTCATCAGAGAGAAACAAATCCTCAGTTTTTAACAAAATCAGACAGCAGGGATTAGGCTCCCTGGGACTTTTGTGCCAAGTTTAGTTTCCAGAGGAATTTCAAGCCCGTAAGTGAACCAGCTTAAAACAAAGAGTAAGATGTTCAGATGTGACAAAATTAAAGTGCCATCAAGGATTCTTACTCTTATAGAACTTTTTTTTCTTTTTTCAAAAAATATTTATTTATTTGAGAGGCAGAATTACAGATAGAGGGAGAGACAGAGAGAGAGGTCTTCCATCCGCTGGTTCACTCCCCAAATGACCACAACTGCTGGAGCTGGGCCAATCCAGACAAGATTGGGCACGTTCAGGGTGGTATGGCTGTACACATGGGCCAATCCAAAGTCAGGAACCAGGAGCTTCTTCAGAGTCTCCCATGTGGGTGCAGGGGCCTAAGCTCTTTGGCCATTTTCTACTGCCTTCCCAGGCCATAGCATAGAGCTGGATCAGAAGAGGAATAGCCAAGACTCAAACTGGTGTCCATGTGGGATGCCGGGACAGGCTTAGCCCATTACACCACAGTGCTGATCCCAAGATCTTTATGTTCTAATCTACTTAAATTACCCTCAAAAGTCATTGCACTTTTGTTTAGTGCTATTCTACAACATTGGGTCTTATTTAAAACTATTTTTTGTCTTGCTTACTGTTAATTTCAAATGAGGTACTTTGGTTGCTCCTCCTGGATACCCATACCCCTATGCTTTTCCCACTTTAAACATGTTTAAGAATTTTTTTTCCAGAAATGCAAAGGAAATTCTCCTTCAGTTTCCCAGTGTGCATTCTGCAAAGATGATTAGATGTAACTAGAGGGGCATCTGGTAATATAGCTCTGTGACTGCTGGCTGACAAAAACTCACATCTTTCCACGTGATCTTTATTTCTAGCCCACAAAATGATGTTTTCTCTTTTGGCTCCTTTACATACATCATTTCTTCCTTTCTTTTCTTTTCTTTTTTTAATTGTGACATACAAAGGAGCTTCAAAAAGTTTGTGGAAAATAGAACTAAAATGTAAGTTTATTTTGGTATTATAAAAGGTTAAAATCCACACATAGTTTTTTCATAATGTACACTTTCCACAGACTTTTTGGAGATTCCTTACATATGCTTTGGTTGGAAAGTAAAATAAATAATGCAGAAGCACATAACACTAAATGCCCCCACCACCAATTCTTCATTCCTGTAATCCAAAGGCAGCTACTGTTAACATCTGATGGATCCTCTTCCAGAAATTTTCCATGAGTATCTATGAGGGTTTCAAGTATGTTCATGTATGTGTCTGTGTATACACATGCACTTCGGCTTGCTTTTTTCACTTTCCAGAATATCGTGATCATGTTAGTACGTATTCATCTTTCTATTTGTTTAAGTGAGTTCTCAGTATTCCGTTACACACTTGTAACTTTACCCAATCTATCTTGATAGAGTAGCAGGTTGTTTTCAGGATTTTTTTAAAAATTATTATGTCATTGATGTTTATTTCAGCGGCAGAGAGAGAACACTCCCAACTTTTGTTTCACAACCCAAATGCCTGTAAAAGCTGGGGCTGGGCCAGGCTAGAGGCAAGAGCCAGGAGCCCAGCCTAGCTCTCCCTCTCAGGTAGCAGGCACCCAATCACTTCAGCCATCACAGTTGCCTCCCAGGGTCTGCATTAGCAGGAAGCTGCAGTCAGGAGCAAGAGCCAGGAATTGGACTCAGGCACTCTGATGTAAGAAGTGGGCGTTTTAACTACTAAGCTAAACACCTGCTCCCATTATCAGTTTTTTGCTAATATTTTATATTAGCAAAATATAAAATGTATTTTAATGAAAACACTTATGCCTTCAAATATTTATGGTTGCACAATTCTCCTCAGAGTAAATTCTTTGAATAGGACTTTTGAGTCCAAAGGTACATACATTTTAAACATTTTTTAAAAAAGATTTATTTACTTATTTATTTATTTGAGTAAGAGTTACACAGAGAGAGGAAGAGACAGAGACAGAGACAGAGAGAGAGAGAGAGAGAGATCTTCTATCTGCTAATTCACTCCCCAAATGGCTACAACAACTAGGGCTGGGCCTGGCAGAAGACAGGAGCCAGGAGCATCTTCCAGGTCTCCCACATAGGCACAAAGGCCCAAGTACTTGGGCCATCTTCCACTGCTTTCCCAGGCCCATTAACAGGAAGCTGGATTGGAAGTGTAGTCAGATCTTGAACCAGTGCTCATATGGGATGCCAGTATCACAGGTGGTGGCTTTACCTGCTATGCCACATTGCCAGTCCCAGGTACATACATTTTTAACTAAGGGCAAAATTACCCACCAAAATGATTGTATCAATTTATCAATAAATGCTTCTAAAGTTCCTACTTTCTTTCCATTTTTTTAAATTTAATTTCATTAATTTTATTTATTATAAGGGCAGAGAGACAGAGAGAAGTCTTCCATGAGCTGGTTCACTTCCCAAATGCCTACAACAGCCAGGTCTGGGTCAGGTCAAAGCCAGAAGCCCAGAACTCAGTGCAGGTCCCCTACATGGATGGCAAGGACCTAGGTAATTGGGTCATTTTCTGCCTCCCAGGCACGTTAGCAGGAAGCTGGAATAGAAAGCAGAAGTTGCTCTCCATCACAGGTGCTCTGATATGAGATGCACCATCCCAAGTGGCAGCTTAACCCCCTGTGTCCAACAGCTGCCCCAGTTGTTAAATGTTTTGTCCTGCAATTTAGATATTGGGATAATTTTTTATATTTCTAATATATTATATTTGCTACCATAAATGTTAGGTTTATTTATGGAAAAAAATCCTAAATTATTTTACATATTAATAATATTAGTTGTATGCTTCAACTAACCATTAGCATTTACTCTATTAACTGCTAATATCCTACATTTCAAATTTATTCTTTGCATCACCTGGAAGCACTTTGATTGCAAAGTGTCACTCTGGTGAGAAGAGATTATGAAGGAATACAAATATTTTGAATACATCAGCACTCCACACACCCTTCTATAATACCAGAAAATGCATAGTCATACTTAAATCTGAAATCTCCTTTCTAAGCCAAATCATCCTCTCTGGTACTCTATGATTTAGAAACTCACATGTTGACTCTATATATAGAGTAATGAACCGCAAACAGCAGTGCTGGCTGGTCAAGTGATACCTAGCAGGACCAGCACTTTATTTATTGCCTTAGCCATTTGTGTACAAACCTGAAGAGAGAATTTCCCTTGGTGTCAGAACAGCCAGGTAGGAAATGTTAGCCAGCAAATAAACCACAGTCACCAGAGGAATCGCCGTAAACACACATTTGGGAATTGTCTTTCTGGGTTTCTTCAGCTCCCCTGTAACACATAAAAGAGCAAAATCATGAGTAGTAAAACTTAAATTTATTTGTAAGATTGTTTTCATGTATCATGTGTTGGGCTAGGTCCTTCCTAGCTACTCTGCCTGACACACATACTGGTGAACTGTTACACACCTCTCTGAGTTTGGTTCTAAAAGAGAAAAAGAAAAAGGGAAAGTTTCTTCATTTTTCCCATAGGTGGCAAATTTCTTAAGAAAGATGCAAGAGGGGCTGGCGCTGTGGCGTAGTGGGTAAAGCAATTGCCTGCAGTGCCAGCATCCCATGTGGGCACCGGTTCGTAGCCATGGGATATGCTCCGCTTCCGATCCAGCTCTCTGCTGTGGCCTGGGAAGGCAGTAGAAGATGGCCCAAGTCCTTGGGCCCCTGCACCCACGTGGAAGGTCCGAAAGAAGCGCCTGGCTCCTGGCTTCGTATCAGCTCAGCTCCAGCTGTTACGGCCAAATGGGGAGTGAACCAGCAGTTGAAGACCTCTCTATCTCTCTGCCTCTCCTCTCTCTGTGTAACTCTGACTTTCAAATAAATAAATAAATCTTACAAAAAAAAAAAAAAAAGAAAGAAAGACGCAATAATGAAAAATGACATCTGAGCCCACAAGGACTTCACCCTTTGGAGTCTACCCAACCTGAGCCTCCTGTAATAGGAGATAGGGACAGAATCTGCTGTGGGAATATGGTAGTGAGCAACAATGACATGAAGTTTAACCTCCGGAACAGAAAAGTAGGGTGGGCTTTGTGGCACAGCCGATTAAACCACCTCTTATGATGCCAGCATCCTGTATCAGAGTATTGCTTTGAGTTCCGGTTGCTCTACTTCCAATTTGCTTCCTGCTGATGCACTTCACAGCAGAAGACGGGCCATTACTGGGGTCCCTGCCTTACATGTGGGAGACTGGATGGAGTTCCTGGCTCCTAACTTCAGCCTGGCCCAGGCCCAGCTGTTGTAGGCATTCGGGGAGTGAACCAGTAAACGGACGATCTCTCTCTCTCTCTCTCTCTCTCTCTCTCCCCACACCCCCACCTCACCCCATCACTCTGCCTTTCAAATAAATCAATAATCATTTTTTTAAAAAAAAATATTTATTGAGGCCAGCATTGTGGCATAGTGGGTTAAACCGCCATTTGCAAGGCCGGCATCCCATGTGAATGCCAGTTCGTATCCTATCTACTCTACTTCTGATCCAGCTCCCTGCTAATGGCCTGGGAAAGGCAATAAAAGATAGGAGCCCCTGCCACCCATGTAAGAGACCTGTAAGAAGCTCCTGGCTCTTGGCTTCCACGTGGCTCAGCTCTGGCCATTGCAGCAACCTGGGGAATGAACCAGTGAATGGCAGATCTGTCTCTCAGTCTCTCCAGCTCTCTTTGTAACTCTGACTTTCCAAATGAACAAATAAATCTTAAAATTAATATTTATTTCTTTCTTCATTTAAAAGATGGAGTTAGGACAAAGGAGAGAGAGATCTTCCATCCACTGGTTCACTTCCCAGATGGATATAACAGCCAGGGCCAGGTCAGGCTGAAGTCAGGAGCCAGTAGCTACATAGGGGTTTCCTATGTGGGTGGCAGGGACTCAAACACTTGGGTCATCCTCCACTGCTTTTCCCAGGCTATTAGCAGAGAGCTGGATCTGAAGTGGAGCAGCCAGGCACCCATGTGTGATGCTGGCTGTACAGGCGGTGGCTTTACCCTCTCTGCCACATGCCTAGCCCTTTACCTGATATGCCACAATGCCTGGCCTAATAATCTTTTCTTTTTTTAAAAGGAAAAGCAAAACATTAAACCATCACATGAAGGTTAAAATCATGACTTTGATAAGAATCCATATTAAAAAGGAAGAAAGGTGGGCCGGCGCCGCAGCTCACTAGGCTAATCCTCCGCCTGAGGCGCCAGCACCCCAGGTTCTAGTCCCGGTTGGGGCGCCAGATTCTGTCCCGGTTGCTCCTTTTCCAGTCCAGCTCTCTGCTGTGGCCCGGGAGTGCAATGGAGGATGGCCCAAGTGCTTGGGTCCTGCACCCGCATGGGAGACCAGGAGGAAGCACCTGGCTCCTGGCTTCGGATAGGCACAGCGCGCTGGCTGTAGTGGCCACTTGGGGGGTGAACCAACAGAAGGAAGACCTTTCTGTCTTTCTCTCTCTCTCTCTCTCTCTCACTGTCTAACTCTGCCTGTCAAAAAATAAATAAATATTTAAAAAAAAGAAAGAAAGGTGGCTCAGTAGGTTAATCCTCTGCCTGCAGCGTCGGCATCCCATATGGGCGCTGGTTTGAGTCGCAGATGGTCCTCTTCCAATCCAGCTCTCCGGTTTGGCCTGGGAAATCAGTTTAAGCTGGTCTAGATGCTTGGGCCCCTGCACCCGCGTGGGAGACCCGAAGTTGAAGCTCCTGTCTCCTGGCTTTGGATCGGCACAGCCCCAGCCATTGCAGACAACTGGGGAGTGAACCAGTGGTTGAAAGACCTCTCTTTGCCTCTCCCTCTCACTAGCTGTAACTCTACCTCTCGAATAAATAAATAAAATCTTTAATAAAAAAAAAAAAAGAAAGACAGACAGGCTGTGGGTATATAGGACAGAGCAATTTGATGACCTCATCTGCTGTGTCTGTTACACATAGGCAGACTGGCTTTTTGTCACTTCCTCAAAAATGCCTGCTCCTTCTTGCCATAGAGCCCATCTTGCTCTGTGTCTGGTGGCTCCTTTCCTGGATGCCTTGTTAGCACCTACTGTTTCTTCAGATCTCAGCCAAATCATTATTTCTGGGAAAACAGAACTCTCTCTCAGACTAAAGAGATTGTCCCTATTATACATTCCCCCCCACACAGATATTGAAAATAATTAAACAATCAGCCATAAAGTCCCCCTCTCTGTTGTCACCGCTTCCTTAAGCCAGTATTAAATATGAAAAATAAAAAGGTAGTAATTTAGCATTATATATAATGGGTTTCCTAGAACCACCTTTTCAAATATTGTCGCATTTGTCTGACCATTTCTCTAATCTTGCCAGTCTCTAAGAATTACTCTCTGGCACACAGAAGTCAGTATCCTTAGCATTCAATATCTATATGTGTATCATGACCAAGTACACACATCTGACCCCTGGAAACCAATCTCGCTGATATCCAAGATAATGTCTCTCAAGAATTTGAACCAAAGGTCAATGAGACTAAGAAAATCGAAAGAAAAACAATGTGTCTGTAGTTAAAAAAATAAAAAACAGGAGAAAGGAAAATCTTGTTTTTTAAGTTCTGAAATTTCCCTGTTTCTTCTTGCTGTTGAAGAAGTAAGATTCCAGTAAATGCCCTTTTTGTTTCCTTTAAACTAATGTCTATCGGTTTCTGTTGCTTCAAGTCAAATCCCTCTGACTAGTAAATATCTATCCTTTGACATATATCAAATGTCTTCCATCTGCCCAGGGACCAAATGTTATGTCCATGGAGTCCACTAATAGGGACTGATTAAGCAATTGGAGAGTAAAGCATCAGAGAGCCTAATTTTAACCCTGCCCCCACCACTCCTTAGTTGTGGGCTATGGACATGGTATTGGTTGCCCAGGTTTCTACTTTCTATCCTGTATATTGGCAGAAAAGGAAATGACAGAGAAAATAAAATTCCACTCCCAGCACATAACACTTAATAAATGCTTAGAAATGGTTGTTGCTAATGATTTATGGTTATTAAAGTTTTTGGAACAAGTAAAAGGGTAACTTTTCTAAGTTAACTATACTTTCCTCTAGGTTTTTACTCATTTTTATTATGTATTTGATTTATAGAGAGAAGGTGGAGATTAGAACTAGCTTACAATAAAAGACTATAATAACCAGACAGGTAATGAATATCCCTGGGTCTGGAACTTAAAAAATAGGTGTTTTCAAACCATACTTTGTCATCTGTTTACAAATCATTATTTTATAGGTAAAAGTGTTATTTAGAACTTAACCTTACTTGAAATTTATTTAGTATATTAACAACCCAGGCACACACTGAAATTCCTCTGGTTTCTGTTTACTGTCAGCTGCTTGTGAAGAATTCTGTATCAGTTTATATGTTAGTAAATTTATAAATCTATTTTCAGTAGAGAATAATTATCTAACAATGAAATATCTTCAGCAATGAAATAAGATGCAATTGACTAAAATAGAAGCCAGATAATTTCTTCGATTCTGTCTTTAAGAAAGAGAGAGAAAATGAATTTTGAGCAGTGTGTTAGGTCCTGAAATTGCAGTGACCCATTTAATCACAAACTTCATGAAAGAGAGATTTCACAGTCTTTGGTCAAGACCTCTGTTTTTAACAGTGCAAACTGACTTTCCTCTCATGCTCAAGCCCACCAATTACCCCTTACTTAAAAAGGAAATGTCTTTTAATCAATCCTCACCCACCTCAACTTGGGAAGCATTTAGCCATTTTGATAACCCCTCTTTTTGGAACATTTGGGGATCTTCCTTTGTAATTCTTTAAGCCTGCTCTGGCTTCTCACTGGATCTTCTCTCTCTACCCACTTCCCAGAAGTTGGCATTGCACTGCCCAATTGTATGTTTCTATCTCTACGCTATTTTGTTCTTCATCTATGTGCTTGCCTTAGCAATCATTTCTGTTATCAAGACCATCAGATGGAAACCATTTTGCAGTTACTCAAGATTGTATGTCCCATATCAAAGGCATCCTGCATACTTCTGGTCTCCACAGCTTCTCTTATACTTTTTAATTGCTTCAATTTTTTTGAGTCAATTAAACTGCCACCTTTCCCAACAAACGACAGTGAAAAGTGACATTTCCTTCTACTGAATTTTCATGGTAATTATATTTCCTTCTTATGGCTTATCTTTAAATACTATATGCCATTATTTGCTTTTAAGGCACAGAATGTTAGTGATTTTTGAGCCATGATTTCTATCTTGAAAAGAAAAAAAGCAGACCAGAGAGAAGCTATTTGCCACAATAGGTGATAGAGCTCATACAGAAATACTGCCTCTTCTAAACTTCAAGCCTTTTTAAGGTAAAAATGGTGTCTTACTCATCCTGAGGCACTAGTACATTTTTAAACACAGTCAATGTTTAAAAAGATAGTTGCTGGTTGAATGACTTAATGAATGACAGACATGTAAGTTGGCAGGGCCAGGAGGGTTGCAGGGTAGGAGGAGGGGTTGAATTCCCAAGATTAAAGAAAAAATTTTTTCAAGAGTCTGCTTCATATGTAAATGTCAAGGGAAAAGAAAAACTAGTAAAAAGGTTAAAGTTGAGAGAAAAAAGGACATAACGAATGTGAATGTGCAAAGTCCTGAAGAGATGGAAGAGAAAAGATGTAAACTTAAGGGAAGACATTGACTTAGAAAAGAAGGGGAGGGGCCGGCACTGTGGCATAGCCCATAAAGCCACCACCTCCAGTGCCTGCATCCCATACGGGTGCCAGTTTGAGAACTGACTGCTTCACTTCCGATCCAGCTCTCTGCTGTGGCCTGAGAAAGCAGTAGAAGATGGCCCAAGTCCTTGGGCCCCTGCACCTGCGTGGGAGACCCAGAAGATGCTCCTGGCTCCTGGCTTGGGATCGGCGCAGCTCCAGCCATTGTGGCCATCTGGGTAGTCAACCAGCAGATAAAAGACCTCTCTCTCTCTCTCTCTCTCTCTCTCTCTCTCTCTCTGCCTCTCCTCTCTCTGTGTAACTCTGATATTCAAATAAATAAATAACTTTAAAAAGGGGGGGGGGACTGTATCTTGGCATTGAAGGGAAGGATATTAAATCCAGAGGATATTTATGATTCTATTATTAAAAATACTTAAAACCTCAGTAGAAGTGCAAGGCAGAGTTCAGCTCTGAAGTTCTGAGAAGTCAGGAGGTGCTGTTCCTTCTGGGCATGCAGTTGACAGCCAGCTTCCCAGGGCTGCCACTGAGGAGGAGTCCTGTGGCTGCTGGAGAGCTTCCTGTTTCAGGTGCTCAAGGAGGCGGGGAAGAAGGCAACTCCTTGGGGCTCATGTAATCAGGATTACAGAGCTCAGCTCAAATATTTGACTTCGCATTTTGACGAGTTTACCATTTAAATGCATCCAAGATTGCTGGAGGATGATTGCTTTTATAAGGTATTAATGAAAGACTTAATTTGAAAAATTTACAAATGTCACTTGAATCCAAAATTAATTTTTGTTATCATTACGTGCAACTTTAACATTACATTCATAAGTGAAAGAAAAAGAAGTTATGATAAAATATACAATGAAACTCGAAAAATAAACGCATACAAATAAAAATAAGAGTGTAAATGTGTCACACCTGTTCACAACACAAACCTAAGGCATTAGACCATTGCAGAATTCACAGTTTCATGGGAAGGAATATTTCCACAACTCTACCACTTGTGCACTAACAGAAAGGTAACTAGATGAATGCAGAGGCCCCAGATTTGTGGTCTTAGCCAAGAAAGCTGAGAAAGACAAGTTTTCAATAAAATAAGTACGTTAGAATAAAAGAGAAAGGATTAAGAGTAATTAAAGAATTAAGAGTAGATGACAAAAGCAAGAGTGGTATTATCTGATTTTAAAAGCCACAAAGAAGAAAAATCATTGAGTATTTAAGTTAAATCTCAAAATACAATAAAAAGATGTGCACTTTATATTGCATGCAATAAATCATGAGTTGAGTTCGCTTTGTCTTAATAGAGTGCCAATTACCTGCTACATATGTCAAGCATTCCCCTCCTGAATACGCAAAATATCCTTGGAAGACAGCTTCTATCATCTGGGAGGCATCAGGAAACTCAGCATCGAAAGCGTTCTGAAGCGGTTCTATGTTCTCCCTTCTCCCTCTCAGCAGCAGCACCACTCCACTTAGGGAAATGAGGCCAAGGATGGCCATTTTCAGCACTGTGCTAACTGTCTGCAGCCAAGACACCTCTGTCACACCACGGCAATTCAGAATTCCCGCAATCCACAACATGGCCAGTGCCAGACATTTCTTTGGTAGTTTGGGGGCAGAGCAGCTGGGATAAAAAGGCTGGACACTGTACTCAGCAAGGAGCAGGGCTTGGCTAGCAACTACACCTGACCCCACAAACAGTGCTGTCCAGAGTCTCAGGAAAGCGATCAAGGAACCAAAGCATCTCTTGAGAAAATAGTAGTGAGCACCACTGCATGGGAAGGTTACGCCTATCTCTGCAAAGCAGAGACTGTTCATCATGGTCAATACGGCACAGACACCCCAAATACACAAGGAGAACCCCACATTCATGCGAGAGTACTCCAGCACCGCTTTGGGGGCCACAAAAATTCCTGCACCAATTATATTAATTATTAAAAAATTCGTGCCCCAGTAATAGCCAAAAACTCTTTTGAGCTGTATTTTCTCCCCTTGATCCATTAAAATTGAGGTATATTAAAATTCTAGGTAAATTAAAATTTCTGAATTTTTCTGCTTATGTTGCTGGAAAGATCTTTGAGGATTCTCTGAAATAAAACAGTTCCACTTTCACTTAATATAGCCTGTTTTCAATAAGTAACTAAACATATGGGACTCATCCAAGTAAAAATAAAATTGAAAAAGATTACTTGGGAGGGTTTAGTTTGACTTGTCTTTTAATTATTATCAGAGTAATACATTCAGATAGAAAAAGGAGCTACAAAGAAGACAAGGATTACAGAGCAAAGTGTATCCAAAAGAAAAAAAAAAAAAACAGCAAAAACATCTCCAGAGAATTGTTCGGAGCTCTGACCTATAGGGAGTCTTCAAAAGGTTTGTGGAAAATGTGCATTATTTGAAAAACTTATTTATTTACTTTCATTTTATTAGAAAGGCTGTGAGACAGAGAGCTCTTTCGTCCTTTATTTTACTCCCCAGATACTTGCGATAGCCAGGGCTGGGCCAGGTGAAGCTGGGAGACAGGAAAGCAATCCAAGTCTCCTGCATGGGTGTCAGGAGCCCAAGCACTTGAGTCATCACCTGCTGCCTCCCGGGATGCACATTGCCAGGAATCTGGAATTGGAAGTGGAGCCAGGACTCACACCCGCATTCCAATATAGGATGCAGGCATCCCAAGCAGTCTTAACCGCTGTGCCAAATCCCTGCCTCCTATGTTATCTTTCAATTCCATTTTTCCACAAACTTTCTGAACATCCCTCATATGTTGTAAGTCCGTTCTTTCTTTCTTTCTTTCTTTCTTTCTTTCTTTCTTTCTTTCTTTCTTTCTTTCTTTCTTTCTTTCTTTCTTTCCTTCCTTCCTTCCTTCCTTCCTTCCTTCCTTCCTTCCTTCCTTCTTTCTTTCTTTTGACAGGCAGAGTAGACAGTGAGAGAGAGAGACAGAGAGAAAGGTCTTCCTTTTTTTTTCCCATTGGTTCATCCCCCAATGGCCGCTGCGGCCGGCACACCACGCTGATCCGAAGCCAGGAGCCAGGTGCTTCTGCTGGTCTCCCATGTGGGTGCAGAGCTCAAGGACTTGGGCCATCCTCCACTGCCTTCCTGGGCCATAGCAGAGAGCTGGACAGGAAGAGGAGCAACCAGGACAGAATCCTGCGCCCCGACTGGGACTAGAACCTGGGGTGCCGGTGCCGCAGGCAGAGGATTAGCCTATTGAGCCATGGAGCCAGCCATAAGTCATTTCTTATACACTTGATCAAGTCCCATTTGCAGGGCATTGCTGTTAATGACTGCTCTGTGTAAAAACTGCTATCGGTAGGATATTTGCCTAAATGTTACAATCAACTTCAATTATTTAACACAGCAACTCTCTCAGGTAACACAAGAGAACAAAATCCCAGCCTAGCATGTTTCGAAGAAGAGATGTCATTGGGGCATTCGAAAATCTCTGGCATTTTCATAAGGATGTAGAAGGCTATCTGCATCCGAAGGCTGTGCAAGTGCCCAGGAAATACCTGAAAGAACCCCAATCTGTCACCTTTGGCTGATCTTTAGGCTATGTGCAAACAGGAAGCAAAGCCTAAAATATACTGGGAAATCGCTTTAGCATCGAAGGAGTGCCTAAACACGTAAGGACAGAGCCCCTTGGCAAACAATGGAAGGTTTATTGACTCAAAGTATTTAAGGAAATCTCTATTAAGTCAATAGCTGTCTACTAAGCCTCTTAGCAGATTCTTTTTCTGAGAGGGGAAAAAAGAATCTTAGAGGGAAAATAGACAGAGTTAGTTTATCAGGATTACCATTAAAAGTGCCAAAAACTGGATGGCTTAAAACAACTGACATTTATGATCTCATTGTTCTGGAGACCAGAAGTCAAAAAATCAAGACGTTGGCAAGG
Source organism: Oryctolagus cuniculus (assembly GCF_964237555.1). NCBI lineage: Eukaryota > Metazoa > Chordata > Mammalia > Lagomorpha > Leporidae > Oryctolagus > Oryctolagus cuniculus. Next base: position 111,538,579 of record NC_091437.1, read on the forward strand.
ACGTGTTCTCTCTGAAAACTCTGTAGATGAGAATCCTTCCTGACTTCTTCTAGCTTCTGGAAGCTTCCAGCAACCCATGGAATTCCTTGGTTTACAGATGCATACTCTTGTGGGTCCTCATATCATCTTCTCTCTGAACCTGTCTGTCTCTGTGTCCAAATTTCCCTTTTTATAAGGACATCAGTCTTATTAAATTGGAGCCTACATTAATGTATTCATTTGAACTCACTCACATCTGTAAAGACCTTATCTCCAAATATAGACAATCCCTTATGATGATACGAATTATGATTGGTTAACTTTAAAATAATGCAAAAGTGGTACACACTCCATGGAAACTGTACTTCAAATTTTGAATTTTGCTCTTTTCCTGGGATAGTAATATGTGGTACAATACTTTCATGATGGGGGGGGCAGCAATGTAATCACCACGTTAAACAACAAGTACTCCACATTGTATTGTATTACTAAACTACAATGGTCATTAGCCTAGTTGTATTAAATACATCTTTGTCTTATATTTTTTCAATGTACAATGGTTTTATTTATTTATTTATTTATTATTTATTTGACAGGTAGAGATATAGACAGTGAGAGAGAGACAGAGAGAAAGGTCTTCCTTCCATTGGTTCACTCCCCAAATGGCCACCACAGCTGGCGCTGTGCTGATCTGAAGCCAGGAGCCAGGTGCTTCTTCCTGGTTTCCCATGTGGGTGCAAGGGCCCAAGCACTTGGGCCATCCTCCACTGCTCTCAGGGGCCACAGCAGAGAGCTGGACTGGAAGAGGAGCAACCGGGACTAGAACCCGGCACCCATAAGGGATGCCAGCGTCGAAGGCAGAAGATTAACCAAGTGAGCCAAGGCGCCGGCCCCATGTGCAATGGTTTTATCAAGACATAGCCCCAGGCCAGCGCTGTGGCACAATAGATTAATCCTCCATCTGTGGCTCCAGCATCCCATGTGGGCACCGGTTCAAGTCCTAGCTGCTCCACTTCCAATGCAGCTCTCTGCTATGGCCTGAGAAAGCAGTAGAAGATGACCCAAGTCCTAGGGCCCCTGAACCCCGTGGGAGACCTGGAAGAGGCTCCCAGCTCCTGGCTTCAGATAGATCCAGCTCCGGCCATTGCAGCCATCTGGGGAGTGAACCAGTGGATGGAAGACCTCTCTCTCTCTCTCTCTTTCTCTCTCTTTCTCTCTGCCTCTGCCTCTTTGTAACTCTGCCTTTCAAATAAATAAATAAATCTTTAAAAATAGACATAGCCCCATAATGAATTGTAGACAATCTGTAAGGTCACATTTTGGAGTACATGGGGTTAAGACTTAAACACCTTTATGAGAGGACACAATTCAGCACATACTACAGACTTTACAGAAATACACACACATACACACATACACACGCACCATCAGCAACAGCAATAAAACAACAATAAACTCTGGGGAAGAAGGATCTGATTTTCAGAGGTGCCATATTATGTTATCAAAAATGTCAGGGGCCAGCATTATGGCATAGCAGGTAAAGCCACCACCTGCAATGCCGGCATCACATATGGGCACCAGTTCATGTCCCAGCTGCTCTACTTCCAATACAGCTCTCTGCTAATGGGCTGAAAAAAGCAGCAGAAGATGACCCAAGTACTTGTGCCCCTACTACCCTTGTGGGAGACCTGGACGAAGTTCCTAGTTCCTGGCTTCAGCCTGGCTCCACGCTGGCCATTGCAGCTGCTTAGGGAGTGAACCAGCTGATGGAAGATCTCCTCTCTCTCTCTCTTTCTCTCTCTCTCTCTTTGTAACTCTGACTTTCAAATAAATAAATTTATTTTTTTAAAAAAAGATGTTGGTTCTTCTGACACTTGCCTGTTTAGCAAAACTCAGCTGAGGGGTAATTTCTGAAGGTGAAAGGAATAGAGCTCAGTAGTGAGTACAGGACAGAAACTGATGCTTGTCAGAGCAGCAAGAGAGGGAGAATTCTGAGAGTTTCTATAGAAAAAATAAATAAATAAACAAATATATAAATAAAATGAAATGTCCAGTTTTCAAAAAAACCTATGTGACTCAAGATTAAATAGAAAAGTGGCCATTCACACAAAAAATAAATAGTTAATAGAAAAATCTCCCTAAGGAAATCTGGATGCTGGATATACCAAATATTTTAAATCAGCTATTATAAATATATTCAAACAGCTAAAGGAAATCAAATGTAAAACAATTAAAGGGAAGCATGGGAGTGACATCTCACCAAATAGAGAAAAATAATAAGGATATATACATTATTAAAATAACCCAATAGAATTTATGGAGCTTTATAATAAAATATATATATATAAAGTATAATAATTGAAATGAAAAATTCACTAGAGGGAATCAACAGCAAATTTAGGTGGTAGAAAAGTAGAACCAGTGAACTTGAAGACAGCTTAAGTATTTGGTACAATAGTTAAGACACAAATTAAGATTCCCATGTCTCTCATTCAATGCCAGTTCTAGCTCCTGATTCTAGCTTTCTGCTAACTCACACCCTGACACGCAGTGGTGATGACTCAAGAAATTGAATTCCTGCTACTGACCTAGGAGACCAAGTCTCCTAGGTGTGAGTTCTCAGCTGCTGGCTCTGACCCCAGCCTGGTCCAAGCCACTGCAGACATTTGAGGAGTGAACCAACAAATGGGCTTTCTCTCTCTCTCTCTGTCTCTCTTTCTTCCCTGACTTTCAAATAAATAAGAATGGGGGTGGGAGGAGTTGCACTGAAGTAAACTTAGATTTTAATTCCATTTTCCACAAACTTTTTTTAACATTTGTTTTACTTTATTTATTTGAAAGGCAGAGTGTCAGAGGGAGGGGGAGACAGAAAAAAAAAAAAAAAGATCTTCCATACACTTGTTCACTCCCCAAATAGCCACAACAGCTCTGGCTGGCCCAAGCTAAAGCCAGGAGCCAAGAATTCCATCCAGGTTTCCCACATGAGTGTCAGGGACCCAAGCACCTGGGAAGTTCTCCCCTGCTTTCCCAGGTACATTGGCAGGAAGCTGGATCAGAAGTGGAACAGCCAGGACTTGAACCTGTGCTCTCATATCGGATACCAGAATCTCAGGCAGCAGCTTAACCCATTTCACCAAAATGCCAGCCCCATATTCCACAAGCTTTTTGAAACACATTCATAATTGAGTAACAAACACAACCACCATGACATAGATCATCTTCACCTTGAAACATTCCTTACTTCTTGTTTACAGGAATTCCCTGCTCCAGTTGTGATTCTGAGCAATCACAGATCTGCTTTCTGTCACTAAGTGTTGTATTTTCTAGAATTCATTATAAACGAAATAGAGTAGTATCAAGGACTTTTGTGACTGACTGCTTTTACAAATATACTGATTTTGAGAGTCACATATAGTGTTAAATGTTTCCACAGTTCATTCCTTTTTACTGCTGAGTTATAGAACAATCTGTGTATCCATTAATCAGTTAAGGGACATTTGAGTTGTTTTCACTTTTCAGCTATTATAAGTAAGGCTCATATTAACACACAAGTATAAGAAGAAGAAAAAAGATGTAACTTGTGTACTCATCACATAGGAGGAGGAAGAGGGACTGGAACAATATGGGAGCAAGATTCCTGAATATATATTTTCAAACATTTATTTTTATTTCAATGGCAGAGAGAGAGAGAGAGATTGATCTATCTACTGGTTCACTCCCCAAGTGCCTGCGATGGCCAGAGTTAGACCAGGCTGAAGCTGGGAGCAAGAATTGCCTCCAGTTTCCCACATGGTGGCAGGGATCCAAGTATTGAGCCACAGTTTGCTGCCTCCCAGGTGTCAAAGCTGTGCTGCAAGCGGAGGCGGGACTCAAACACAGGCACTCCGATGTAGGGGATGGGTGTGCTAAGCAGCAGCGTAACTGCTTTATTACAGGGTCTGTTCCCAAAGTTCCTCTACATTAATGAAGCTAAGTATTATTAATCCAAACTAGATATCTTTAAACTAAGACATCAGTGGTAATCCTCATGGAAAACACTAAGAAAATAACTTTTTAAGAAAGATTAAAAGAAGCAATATGGGAATTTAAATGATATGTTAGAAAATATCTATCACCAGAAAAGGCAGTAACAAAGGAATGGAGGAACAAATACAGATGTAAGACATAGAAAACAAAAATCAAGGTGGCAGTCATAAATCCTACCTTACCAGTAATGACTATAAGTGCACATAATTAACTACCATACCCTAAAAGGCAGAAGCAAGTCAAATGGATTCAAATAATGTGAACCAATTACATTCTATCTAAAAAAAGAGAACTAAAATTCAAAGACACTAAGTATGAAAACAAACCATCTCTAAAAAACCATGCAAATCAGTCAAGAGAAACACCTCCTGAGATGTGTCTGCGGGGTGTCCACACCCAGCCATGCATCTCCCAGCTCTAGCTGATGTGTGTGATGTACACATGGGTCTGTTCCATCTTAGCCACCTGGAGCAATCTTGCACGATCCTATTCTTTCCTTGTCTAGTCTCAGAATCTGTTTCTTAAAATTAATCACTAGCCTTCTTTTCAGCACACTTGTCTCTGAAGATGTTTGTAACTGACTATGTTCTAAGAAAAATAATCTCTAACCTGTGGAGAAATGTACCCTTGCTTACTTAAAGGATACATGTCACATCAAAGCGTGCTCGTTGTGTAATGATAAATGAACATTTACTGTCACAGAATAAATAAATTCTGACTAGAATTTGACCACTTTGGAACACTCCCCAAAATACTTAAAAAATTATTGAGTTTGTGTCTTCCAGGCCTAGGTCACTCCTAACTGCCCTGATTAAACTTCATATTAACCTTTTTTATAGAACTTGTTTATTTCTGTAAAAAGTTGCATGTTGCAAACAGTACCCAAATTAGCACTGTAGAAGCTATGCAAAAAAAAAAAAAAAGACAAAATTGACTTTAAGAACAAATTGCTAGTAGACAGGAAATATATCATACAATGATGAAAGAATCTCCTCAGTGTGAACAGATAATAATATTGAGCTATAAATACTTTTAACAACTGAACCCAAACTAAAAACTGACAGAATTAAAGGTATGAATAGAAAATTGGGCAATCATAGTTTTATGCTTTAATGCTTAACTTTCAAAAACTGATAGAACTAGAAAGGAAATTGGCAAGAATATATAAAACTTAAAAATAATTATCAACCAACTGGACCAAAAACCTATCAACAGCCGAATACACATTCATTTCAAACACACGTGGAATATTCACTAGGATAGATAATATGCTAAACACTGACATAAGTACTAATGTTTAGAAGGAAGGAAATCATCTAAATGGGTCTTTTTATAAACCCAAACTGGAAAGGGAGCAGGAATTTGGCTCAGCAGTTAAGATGTTCTTTGGGAAGTCTGCATTCCATATTGGAGTGCCTGGGTTCAAGTCCCTGCTCCACTTCCAATGCAGCTTCCTGCTAATGTCCATCCTGAGAAGCAGCAAGTGATGGCTCAAGTACTTGGGTCCCTGCCATCCACAGGGTGACCTGTACTGAGTTCTCAGCTCCTTGCTTCAACTGGCCCAACCCTAGCTGTCACAGATATTTGGGGGAGTAAACCAGTGGATGGATGGAAGCGTGCTCTCTCTCTCTCTTTGCTCTGCCAAATATAAATAAATAAATCTTTAATATATGTACGGACACTTTTCTCCAATATTGCTCCTTCCCTTCACTTCTTTTTTTTAAATTTATTTGACAGGTAGAGTTATAGACAGTGAGAGAGACAGAGAGAAAGGTCTTCCTTCCATTGGTTCACTCCCCAAATGGCCGCCACAGCTGGCACTGCACCGATCTGAAGCCAGGAGCCAGGTGCTTCCTCCTGGTCTCTCACACAGATGCAGGGGCCCAAGCACTTGGGCCATCCTCCACTGCCCTCCTGGGCCACAGCAGAGCACTGGACTGGAAGAGGAGCAACTGGGACTAGAACCCAGTGCTCATATGGGATGCCGGCACCACAGGCGGAGGATTAACCAAGTGAGCCACGGCGCCGGCCCCACCTTCGCTTCTTATGTTCTATTGCACAGGGTACATCTGTTTTTCCTCACACTTTTTGTGTTAATATGAGCTATATTCATTATAGCTAAAAAGTAGAAACAACTCAAGTGCCTGCAGTCATTGGGGATTGAGCAAGTGGAGCGAGGATCACCCTCTTTTTCTATCCCTACCTCTGTCTGCCTATCTCTCTCTCTCTCTCTCTCTCAAATGCTTGCTTTTAAATAAATAAAATACATAATAAAACTTTTAAAAGTAGAAAGAAACTACAGGAATAAAATTGGTGTAATATTAGCAAAAGAAACATTGGACAATTAGGTCAAAGCAACATAATGTGGAGCCCAGAAATGGATCCACACAGACGCAGTCAATTGGTTTTGGACAAAAGAACAGAGATAAATCATTATAGGTGATTCTGGTGAGGACGAGGAAAAATCTTATCAAAAATCTTATCAAAGTGGTCACGACCAGAATGTTAATAGAAACATAGGCACTAAAGGCCATTCTGATAAAGTCTCAAATGGAACTGAAGAATTAGTATTAGAAACTGGAGTCAAGATCATCTTTGCTTTATTGTTGCAAAGAACTTGGCTTCACTGTGGCCATACTCAAAGATTTTATAGAGGCAGCGTGTAAGAGTGATGAACCAGGATACCTGGCAGAAGAAACTTCTAAACAGCAAAGCATTCAGTCTTCTGTGTGGCTACTTGAAACTGCTTACAACAAAATGAGAGAACAAAGACATAGGCTCAGCATTATAGTTAACAGGGAAACAGTGTAAAGATTTGGAACATTCTCAGTCCAGCTGTGTGGCCAAGAATGAAAACCCATTTTGAGGCAAGGATGTTGCCAATCAACGGTTTGCTAAGGTGGCTAGTGTGGAGAGAAGAAATCATCAAGCCAATGGAGAAAAACTCTGAAGGCATTTCAAGGATGTTTAAAGCTGCCCTTCCCAGGACAGACCCAGAGCTGCTGGGGCAGAATGGTCTGGGAGATGCAACCAAGGCCCCCTCCGTGGGCTCACTGCCCAGGGTTGTCTCAATGCTACAGCTGATTTGAACCCCAGGAACTTGTTCTAGCTGCGACAAAGTATGAAGCAGACGAACAAACCAAGAAGGCAAGTTTTCCCAAAAGATGTTATTGAAAAAAGCAGAGAGAGATTGAAAGGCACAAGGGAAGCTCCAGGGAGAGCAGCCAGGAGGGGCTTCTTCAGAAGGAAAAAGCCAGAGAAGGGAAGTGATTAGGGGTTTTACACTCATTGGAAAGTTTGTGCAGGTCCTTTAAGAAAAGCATTCCTCGTATGGTGAGCTCATATCTCCCATTTGCTTGTGACTTTCTACAGGACAGAGAAAAAGTTCTATCTTGGGGCCTGGAGGGGGAGTGGTCTGTCTTCACTACACTCCCAAGACTGGTCATAGATGACTCCAGCCACCTGGCCTTCTGCATGGCATTGATATCACAGTCTGCTTTTCTCCCAAGTGACCAACGAAATTCTATCTCCTTTATTATCACATTGCATTCTAGCTCAGACCGGTTTCCCAGCTAGGCTAAGAAAACGTTCCGCATTACAGGAGGGGCCTGTTTGTTCTCTATACCTTTTGACCAGCCCTGCTTTAACTGACTCCTTTCATGAGGACACTGTTCTCTGCATTTCAGGGCAGTGCTCCTGAGCCACCCTAGCCCTGGCTCAGGCCGATTCAGGGGCCGCTTGATCTGTTGCTCTACACGACGCAAACAGTAAACCTTGTCAGCATCCATGTGGCTTGCAACCTGCAGGCACATAGAGCAAAGAGAGGGGGTGGGGGGGTGGGGGGGGGTGGCCATGGTTTCCTCCATCCAGTTTGCAAAGGATGTTGCAGATTCCCTTGGTGCCCAGGCAGAGACTTGTTGCAGTGCCAGAACCACCATGGAGGGTCCCAGCTAGAGTCTTGCCACGTGGTGCCATGGGGATAGGACTGCCGCTGAGAACCCAGAACTGTGGAGCTGCTGGCATGCAATGCCTGCCCTGGACACCTGCAGACATGAGACTCCAGCCTGAGACAGATGAAGCATGAGCTGAGACCAGCAAAGTCATGGAAGCTTGAGCAGCCCAAGGACCTAAGTGACCCAATGCTTGCACCAATGTGCACAGGACGTGGGACATGGAATGAAAGGAGATTATTTTCCAGCTTTAAGACTTAATGAATGTTGTTTTCTCTGTGGGGTTTTAGGTTTACTTGGGGCCACTGACCCCTTTCTTTTTGCCTATTTACCCCTTTTGGAATGGGAACGTCTGTCCTATGCCTGTTCCACCACCATGTTTTTAAGTACATAACTTATTTTGATTCCACAGGTTCTTAGGTGGACTAAATTTGCCCCAGGAGGAATTTTGCCTTAAGTTTCACCCACATTTGATTCAGATGAAGTTCTACCTTTAGACTTTTGAGTTAAGAAACTGGGTCTACTGGAATTCAAGAAAGTCCAGAGGCAGAATGGTGTGATTTGAATCTGTCTACCAAAAGTTCATGTGTTGGAAGCTTAACCTTTAAATTCATGTTAATGGTATTTGAAGTAGAGGCCTTTAGGTGGAGCAACTGTGATGGCATTAGTGGCCTTCTAAGAAGAGCCAGCAAGCTGGCACATTTGCTCCGTCTCATCTCGTGCCGCCTTCCATCCTGTTGTTACACAGCAACAAAGCCTTCACCAGATGCTGTGCAGACAGATGCTGGCACCATGATTTTGGACATCCCAGCTTCTACTACTGTAAGCCAAAGAAACACCTGTTCTTTATAAATTGCCCAGGCTCGGGTGTTTTGTTATCATAATGGAAAACAGACTAAGTCACTATCTAAAGACTGGATTCATCAAAGCGGAACACAGTTGTCTTACATCTATAGTGAAATTTTATTAACAAAGGAAGATTAAACTTATGCCAAAGGAAAGAAACAATGTTCCAGGCTGTTGTCAATTTTTCAGGCCTATTCTTTCCCCTTAAAAATCATTTGTTATCGATCTAAAACTGCCTACAGTCTTTTCACTTCTCTCCCGTTACGAAAATGGTATTCAAGCTTCAACCATCTGGCCCTTCTTTGAATTTCACATATTGTATGACTCCCCTGCACTTGTGCCTGTTAACTTGTAGATTTGGAGGGTTTTTCATCTGTTAATCTATTTAATGACAGTTTACTTCAGCAGATTTAAAGACCTGAACCTTCAAATGGAGAGGGCAAAAATTTTTTCACTCCTGCATGTGTGAGGAAACTAATTTTGCATGTGGAAAACCTAATGAGGAAACTTGAGCGCGTATTTACTTATTTTAATAATTTACAGATTGAGGACAAAGGTTTATTTTCACAAATAGTGGTTTTAAAATTAGAGATCGTTCAACTATCCTGATTCTGAACTTTGGAATCTGGTTAAATGTCTGTTTAAAGTTTCAGGCTAAGACAGAGAAACATTGTTTCAATATATTCCTTTAAACTATCTGAATTTAGTAAAAACAACAAAGAATTTTCTGCTTGTTTCTCTTAGTTACTATGTAGTCAGTCCTTATAAAAATTACATAAGCTTGCTTTCAATATGTTTTACTCAACATTAAGCATTTTTTTCTGATCCTGTCAGTTTAAAACATACCATCTTATATTATTGTTTTGCCTTATTTGTCAGACATTAATGGAGTTGTGCCATTTCACTAATATGTATAATATTCATATATGCAGTATAATTATGCACATGAATAAAAATATTGCTAAATAATCTATTTTTAACTATCATTTATGATACATATTTTGACTTAGATAAGCAATTCACAATGTGACAGTGGCTTTTAAATAAGGATTTTATTTCTGTGGGGAATATGGGAGGAAATTATTTAAAACTGAAAATGTAGAAAACTTTTCCATTACTGGTGCTGTTACCTAGCATGTTGCACAACATGTCAGCAAAACAAAAACATCACAAAATTCGTAATAAAAAATTGCCACACAGGTCATAAAAAGCTGAAAAGACCTCTGGATTCTTAATGGATATCTATCACATTGCACTGATAATGTGCATTGGATTAAACATGAGAAAGATAAAAAAAAATGAGTAGGAAAACTCAAGAAAACCATTGATGAAAGAAATAGAGTTGGAGAGATAGATAAAGAAGAAAGGAAGGAACAAAATCTTACTTATCCTTTTGCTATTAACTAAATTCTATATCCCAAATCTTAGTAGATCTTCCAAAGCGGAAGTTTTTGAATTGACATATACTAATGTTTTGAGGGAAATGACCAACCTATAAATACCTCTTCTTCTAAAACTATCCAGTTTTCTCAGTTTATCTGAGGTGAGAGTCATAATTAGACTTAGATAGAAAAATGGTAAATGGAAAGAGGAAATAGCCACAAATAAATGCACTTTTCAGTTCTGAAACTGGTCTTGAAATTTTCCATTATATTGAAAAATGGGGCAATGTTCAGTTTGGCTCCAATATTATCAGCCCTCTAAGAATTTGGTATAATTATACTCTGGTATAAATATATTCCATTGTATCAGTTAAGACTACATGCAAGTCAAGTTATAGGAAACCTGATTAAAAAAAAAGATAGCCCTCTTGGGACTGGCATTGTGGCAGAGTGGGTAAAGCTGCCATCTGCAATGCCAGCATCCCATATGGACACCGGTTTGTGTCCTGGAGGCTGCACTTCTGATCCATCTCCATACTAATGGCCTGGGAAAAGCAGTGGAAGATGGCTCAAGAATTCGGGACCCTGCCATCAACGTGGGATATCTGGATGAAGCTCCTTGATCCTAACTTCACCTACTTTACCTTGGCCAGCTCTAGACACTGTGGCCATCTGGGGAGTAAACCAGTGGATAGAAGAGCTCTCTCTCTCTCTATCTCTGGAGCTCCCACCCCCGTGTGTGTGTGTGTGTGTGTGTGTGTGTGTGTGTGTGTGTCTGTGTGTGTGTGTGTATCACCTTCTCTATCTGTAACTCTGACTTTCAAATAAATAAATAAATAAATATTTTTAAAAATAGCCCTCCTATTTTCTCACATAAGAGGAAGTATATAGACAGCAGTTCAGTGACTCAGCAACACTAAGGTGTTCTGAAGACGTTATGCAATAGAACTAGCAATGGAAAATTTTTGCGAATTTTCAGTTTCAAATAATCCCCCCAATCTTGGTCTAAGAAAATACAATCCTTAGATGAAGTCTATAACCTTACGTCACTCTTGTGAATTTTTGATCCAAGTTAAAACATGGATCACACATTTGATTGTTTACCAATGTTTTTCTACTTACATGTATAAAAACATATTTCAATGTTATACCTATTAGCTAGATGATTTATCTTGTGACATGGTCACAAGATGGATGCTAGAGCTTTAGGCACAGCACAAACAATCAGAACAAGAGCAAGGGGAAAGAAGTATTGCTGCCTCACATGTTTATTTCACCAACATATCATGAAAATTCCTGGGAATTCACCAGCTAGAGGAATAACTCTTGAATCAGCCAATCAATAGTGTCAGTAATAGTTTTCAAGAGCTATCTTTGATTCTTGATCCTAAGATCCTTAGAAAATAAATCAAGTGTAAGAACTCCATAATGAACTGTAAGGAATTTATTTAAAAAAAATATATAGGAGTGAGTGTTTGGCACAGCTGTTCTGATGTGCTTGGGACATTCACATTCCATATCAGAGTGCCTAATTTAAGTTCCATCTCCTCTCCTTCCAAAGCAGCTTCCTGCTGATGTGCACCCTGGCAAAGCTTCAGGCAATGGCTCAAGTATTTGGCTCCTGACACCCATTTGAGAGATCTGGGTTGAGTTCTGGGCACCTGGCTTTGGCCTGGCCCAGACCCTACTGTTGCAGGCATTTAGGGGAGTGAACTCACAGATGAGAGATATCTCACTAACTGTCTCATTCTCTCATTCCTGTCTCCTCTCCTCTCTCTCTGAGTATGTATCGGCCTTTCAAATAAAGTGAAAATCAATAAAGTGAAAAAAATTGTAAAGAATTACAAATTCTAGGAACTAAGGTAAATTTTACATTCTTAGTTTGCATTATAGTCAATAGTTTTATGCTGATCGTGGCTGGCATTTCACACCATCTTAGTCTGCTTTGTATGGGAATAACAAAAATACCCAATATTGGATACCTTATAAAGAAGAGCTATATTTGACTCAGCTTCTGGAAGGGCCAAACAGCATGATGGGCAAGAGGAGCGCAAAGAGAAATAGACACAAGCATAATAGTCTTGTGTGTGAGAAAAGACGCAAGAGAAGGGAAGGGGCCAGGTTTCTTCTTTTGCAAAAAGTCATTCTTGTGAGAACTAATTCAGTCCTGCAAGACCCAACCCCTCACTCATGAGGGTGGAGTCCTCATGACCTATTACTTCACACTAGGCCCCATCTCTGTCTGTTTTATTTTTTAAGATTCAATTATTTATTTGAAAAACGGTGTTACAGGGAGAGGAGACAGAGGGAGGGAGAAAAAGATAGGGAGAGACAGAGAGAGAGATCTTCCATCTGTTGGTTCACTCCCCAGATGTTCACAACAGCCAGGGCTGGGCCAAGCAAAATCCAGGGGCCTAGAACCCCATCTAGATCTCCCAGGTGGGTGCAGGGGCCCAAGTACTTGGGCCATCTTCTGTTGCTTTCCCAGACACATTAGCAGGGAGCAGCCAGGACTTGATTAGAAGTGGAGCAGCCAGGACTTGAATATGGGATGCCAGTGTTGCAGGTAGCAGCTCAACACCTCTGGGCCACAACACTGGCCCCAAGCTCCATCTCTTAAAAACTTCTACCACCTCAACTATACCACTCTGAGAAATAAGCTCCCTGCACATGGAATTTGGGGACAAATCATGTAAATCATGATACACACCTCTTTCTATGAAAATTCCCTTACCATTGTGTCTATCAGAGTAAGCACTTGGCTCCAGGGCATACACAGCTTCAATGACTTATGGATGCTCTTTGGAACCCAATCAAAAAACTGAATTGAGATGCCTTTCTAGATAAATTAAAATTTAACAACAAAGGAAAAAATTGTCACAGTTGTGAATGTGAAAGCCTCCACAAAGTGAAGTGGATTTAGGATAATCAATATTCATGTGTAAAAAACGCTGTGATGGAGCAGGAATTTACCAAGTAAATTACGAACACTTATAATGCATCATTCAAACTTTTTTCCCACCAGATTTGGAAAACAAAAGGCCTAGTAAGTTTCCCACATTAAAGTAGTGGAAAAAGAATAGCACTGACTTTCAGAAATACCTATTTACAGAAATACCTAGTTACAGAGAGAGAGAGAGAAAGAGCGAGAGAGAGCAGGGAAGACAGAGATCTTCCTTCTGCTGGTTCACTCTCTAGATGGCTGCAATAGCCAGGGCTGGACAAGGCCACAGCCAGGAGCCAGGAGCTACTTCCAGGCCTCCTATGTGGGTGCAGGGACCCAAATACTTGGGCCATTGCCCGCTGCTTACCCCCACCATCAGCAGGGAGCTGGATCAGAAGTGGAGCAGTCAAGACACAAACCAGAACCCATGGTGCCCTTCTAGGATACTGGTGTTGCAGGCGGTGGCTTAACCCACTAAGCCACAACTTCAGCACCTCCCTAAACACTTTGAGTTTTTATTGTCTAATGAGCATAACCGATCTTATTTTTCCTATTTCATAATAATTCCACATGATAAACATTCAAGAAAATATCTCAGTATGGACATCATTTCTCTTGTCCCCACAAACTTCACACATAGTAGGTATTGATCAGAACTGTTCTCAGGGGAAAGTCCATCCATAAAATAAATTTAGAAATGTTGGAATCTATCTTCCAGGTGTAATGAAAGAAAGTGAGCAGTCATGTTAATGTTTCTTTCAGCAAGCCGTTAGCCACGTCAGGTAAAAAGAAGTTACTTAACATCAAAGATCCTCAAATTGTTCATAGAAGAATCCCCAGGTCTCTGTCTACTTATGGTTGGTGAAAGCAGGAACTAGCCATTGGGGTCCTGTTCTGTACCTTAGAGGAATTTTACATAAAGAGTGATTTCATCACATTCAGGGAAACTTACGGGTCTCACAGGACCCTCTGTAGGCACTATGTTTGAGATTATTTAGATTTTTAAATTACAGTTCATATTTGAGAATGGCATGAGTTTGTTCTTGCATCCATTGATAGGCAAAGGCAGAGTGGCCTTCATGGCTCAGCACCTGTAGCCAGAAAAGGTCATACACACAAATCAAGGAACTATTTTTGATAACTTGGCCTTGGGAGGACCAGCTTAGCTGTCTGTGAGCTATTTAAAACCTGTTCTGGATTCTCAGGCAGCACCAGCTCTTCCAATTACATGTTTACAAGCCAGCCCTTAAAGATCTGTGTGGTCTTCCCCTGCCAGTCAGGGCACCAAGGCTGTTCACCTTTCAAGGGAAGCCTTGATATAACAGAATAATCTCCATCAATATGTGTGCATGGAGGCAAGTGCAATCCACCCCATTTTAGAGATCAGCCAACAAGTTCTTTAGCCATTGTCATCAGGAAAATTCACTTTAAAGCTGTCTCTTAATCTTATGTTTTTCCAGTGTATTCATAGCTCTCAAGATGAATGTGATGCATTGGAAATAACTGGAAGAAATATAAGATACATCCTGAGGAGTGTGAGATTATAGTGTGCAAATTCATAGCCTACAGAGCCAGACTGGCTACAACATCTGGCACACTGCTTAATCTGTCAGTCCCTCAGTTTCCCTTTTTAAAAATGGGACTGATGGTAATAAGCACCCCTCAGATTTACTCTGAAAATGAAAAGAGTTTGCTATTTATAAACATTGAGAACCATTCACTGGAACATTGTGAGTGCAATTAGAGGATTAGCCATCACTGGGGCAATGCAAGAGATCCTGTGCTCCATAAAGATTTATGTTCAAATACCAAAAACAATTCAAACTTACAACTTCTCTAAAAACAAAAATTGAGGTTGGTATTGTGGTGCAGTGTGTTAAAACTCCATCTGCGACACTGGCATCCCATATGGGCACCAGTTCATGTTCCAGCTGCTCCACTTGCAATCCAGCTCCCTGCTAATGTGCCTGGGAAAGCAGCAGAAGATGACCCAAGTGCTTGGATCCCTGCACCCATGTGAGAGACCAAGATGAAGCCCCTGGCTCGCAGCTCCTGGCTTCAGCCTGTCCCAGCCCTGGCCATTGCAACCATTTGGGGAGTGAATCAGTGGATGAAAGATCTCTCCCTCCCTCTTTTCCTCTCTCTCCATAACTCTGCCTTTCAAATAAATCTTTAAAAAAATTGATGTTAATTTTTTGGTCTATCCCCCTTCTCTTACTTCAAAATAAAAAGGTCCCTATCAGCTGTGAAATAATAGATGAGAAGACTTACAACCACAAATATTAGGTGTGAAAAAGTTGGTAAGTAACTTTTATTTCTCTCTAACTGAAATTAATTTTAGTCTCAAATCTCAATTTTTATCTGTAGTAGAAAATTCATTCTTATCAATTCAAAGTATCTTGGTGACTTGCAGTTTAAAACTCAGTATCTGGGGGCAGGTCTTTGATGCAATGGTTTGAATTGCCGCTTAAGATGTCTGAAACATATCAGAGTACCTGGTTTGAGTCCCAGATACTCTTCTTCCAATCCAGTTGCCTGATGATGCACATTCTGGGAATCAGAAGATGGTGGCTCAAGAACTTATGTCCCTGTCACCCACATGGGATATCCAGATGGAGTTCTGGGCTCCTCTTCTTGGCCTGGCCCAGCCCTGGCTCTTGTGGGCATTTGGGGAATAAAACAGCAGATGGAAGATTCTCTCTCCCCCCAACCCTTCCTCTATTAAATACATCAATTTTTAAAGACAACAGGTGTAGTGAGACAGTGAGTTAAGCCTCTGATTGCAATGCCTTTATCCCACATCAGAGTGCTAGTTAGAGTTCTGGCTACTCTGCTTTCTAACCAGCTTACTGTTAATGCATCCTGGTAATTCTTAGATGATGACTCAAGTGTTGGGCTTCCGCCACCCACATGGGTGACCTAGATTGAGCTATTGGCTCCTGCTTTAAGCCTGGCCCAGCCCTAGCTTTTGCAGGCATTTGGAGAGCGAACCAGCAAAAAGAAGATTTCTCTCTCTCTCTCTCTCTCTCTCTCTCTCTCTCCCTCCCTCCCTCCCTCCCTCCCTCTTCCACCTCCTTCTCCTCCTCTTTCTCCTCCACCACCTGTCGCTCCCCCTCTTCGTGGAGGAACGACACTAAACCCTGCCTAGGTTTCCTATCCGAGTCACGGCACCATTATGTCGCTCCCCCTCTTCGCGGAAGAATGACACAGGACCCTGCGCTGTTCTTTTGTCTGCTCGGCCCTCCCCGGGTTTGCTGCTGGTTCTTCCCGGGTTGGCTACCGTCCTTCCACCTCCGTGGAAGGGTGGTTCCCCCTGCCACTTTCCCCACTTCCGCGGGGGAGCGGCACACCACCGGCCGGCTCTCTCGGGGGCTGCACAGGTGTTCCTTCAGATAGATGTTCCCCTTAGATGTTCCTGGTGCATGTTGTCTCTCTCCTCCTTTATAGTCCTCTTCCACCAATCCCAACTCTGCTACCCACATGCCGAGTATGCTGCTCTCCTCCAATCAGGAGCAGGATCAGCCAACTCAAGTTGGCAAGAGGCAGCTGCGTAGAAGTTGTTACTCCCTTCTCAGCGCCATATTGTGGGAGAGCAGATGCATAGAATAAGTCTTAATTCCAGTAACATTCTAGTCCGAGTTGCTCCCCACACCCACCCTGGCCCCTCAGCCTTTCAAGTAAATGCAAATAAACTTCTTAAAAAACATTTAAAATGGTAAAGAAAACTCTGGTGACTATCGCTCCTCTCTCTTCTCCTTTGTCTCTTCTTCCTGGAGTAATGTTTCTGAGATTTTGCAAATTCTTAACAGATTTGTATTGTGCTTTTGAGAGAGAAAGTGTGTGTGTGTGTGTGTGTGTGTGTGTGTGTTAGTGCTGATCTTTCCGGATTTGATTGCAGGCCACATGATCCTGGGCAGACCTGTCTCAGTGCCTCCCATATACTTGAATGCTCTCAGTTGGCATAATATAGTCTGTTGTCCAGCATGGGTAGTCCACCCTGAAAATCCTACTACAGTGTTCCATTCCTGGCCCTGTTCTCACATGTAAGGGGGAGAGGGAGAAGAACTAGCTCATGTTCTTTTGCCCAAACATGCCACACTATGACTTCTATTGAAGCTCTTTTGTTGGCATGAGACTATGTTACTCATCTATGGCTGTATAACATATTCCCCAACACTTAATGTTTTAAAACAACAAATATGTATTATCTCAGCTTCTGCTGGTCAGGAATTTAGGAGCAACTTACCTAAGTGGTTCCAGCTCAGGTTTCTTAACAGGCTGCAATCAAGGTGCCCAACAGGGTTATAGTTACCTGAAAGTTTGGCTGAGGCTGGAGGATCCACTTCCAAACACACTCAGTTCTTGCTGACTATTGGCCAAAAGTCTCTTCCTTTCCATGTAGGCCACTCTGTAGAGCTTCTGAAGGTTTCCCCAGGTCGTGTGTGTGTGTGTATAGCAGCTAGCTTCTTCCAGAGCAAGCAATCTGAGAACAGAGACAAAACCCATTGTTTTTTATGACCTAGTCTCCTATGTCATCTATTATGAGTTCTGCCATATCTATTGGTTACACCGATTCAGCATGGAAGGGGAATACATGAGAATGTCAATACCAGGAGGTGGAACGCAGGGGAAAGCATCTTGGATGCCAACATTCATACGAGTTCTGTTAGGTTTCTCTTCTCCCAAAATACCTCCATGGGTTGCAGAGCAAAGTCATTCTTTCTTCTGATGTTAAAACCCTTCAGAGATGGCTCTGGAGTTTACTGTCTGTGTTTTAATTCTGCTTCACCACTTACTAACTATGTGACCTTGAGCAATTTACTTAATGTTTCTGTTTCCCCCACAATTATCTTCTTCAAACCAATGAGCAGCGATTATTGCTCATGGCTGTTGAATTTCTGCATGGGACTTTGTTTATTAATTTCCTTATGTGGTGTTTTAAAACTACTTTTATCATTACCACAACTTCATACTTCATAATGGCTATAGTATACTCTTTGCCCTAAGTTCACCAGCTTTGGTTCTTGGTGTTTACAGCTAAAATTTTGACATTCAGAGAACATTTTTTTTTTCTCAAGCACCCGGCTCCTGGAAACTTTCATATCCTATTTTGGCATTCAAAACCAATGACTACAGTAATGGCTGATGTTCTCTAAGGGTCAGGCATTAAAGCAAGTGCTTTATAATATTAATTAGTTCAATCATCATAACAACTGCATGACACAGGGTGACATAATAAGAAATATACATTTGGCCTTTGCCCCTGGTTCCTGGCAAAAAGCTCCTAAAATTCATGATTTCCAGAGTGGTGGGGGTATAGGAGCACCTTTTGTTACAATATTTAGCCTTAATGCCTGTTTCTTACACAAGAGCTTGGAATTTCCTGAGTGATGGGGTGAGAGGAGCATCTTTCATAATTCATAAGAAGCCATTTTCAACCATACCTGAGTGTAAGCAATGGAGATGATTCTGGAAGGATGGAAGTTAGTTGCCAGAGGAATCAACCAAGTAATTAAAGGGTTAGAAATTGCAGCTCTGTCCCTTGACCTTCAGGAAAGGGAAACAGACTAGAAATTGAGCCAATCACCAATAGCCAATGATTTGGTCAATTGCACCTACGTTGTGGAATCTCTATAAAAGCCTTAAACAAACTGTATAAAAGGTAATGATTTCAGAAGACATCTTTTTTTCAAGATTTTAGTTAAATGGAAAACACACCCCTGCCCAACTCTATATATCAGGCAGCTTTTCCATCACTATAATGAAACACCTGACACAGCCTAGTTATAAAGAAACAGGGTTTATTTAGCTCACAGGTTTGCAGATTCATTGGTGAACTGGGAAGCATAGGAGGAGGACCCAGGCTTGCTCCTCTTACAATAACCTTTTCACAAGCACTACCTAAAGAGGGGCAATGCTGTGGTGCACTGGATTAAGTTACCCCCTGCTGCACTGGCATTCCATATGGGCACTGGTTGGAGTCCCAGCTGCTCCACTATCTATCCAGCTCTCTATTAATGTATCTGGGAACAGCAGAAGATGGTTCAAGTACTTTGGTCCCTGCCACCCATGTGGGAGACCTGGATGGAACTCCAGGCTCCTGACTTCATCCTGGCCCAACCCTAACTGTTACAGGCATTTGGAGAGTGACTCAATGGAAGGAAGCTCTTTTTCTCTCTGTCCCTCTCTCTCTGTAACTCTGCTTTTCAAACAAATAATTTTTAAAAAGAGCTACCAAGAGGGTCCTGAAAGAGCTACCTAATACTCCCAATGACCTAAGAACCTCAATCATGCACCATTTCTTAAAGATTTCCCCACCTTCCAATACTACCATCCTAGGGATCAAGCTTCCAACACATGGGCTTTTGGTGACACCCAAACTATTCCAAAGCATGCATCATGTGTGTGTCAGGATTATGACAACTTGCTGAGCTATGCAGCAGAAGGTAGTTAAGAAAATTTTTGTTGGGATAACAAGAGTAATCAAATCTTAGACTAGAAAATGCACAAAATGATAATAAATGCACAAAACATCATGAGCTGGGGCTGGGGCTGTGGCACAGCTGGCAAAGCCACCGCCTGCAGTGCCAGCACCCTATATGGGCGCCGGTTCACATCTCCACTGTTCCATTTCTGATCCAGCTCTCTGCTATGGCCTGGGAAAGCAGTAGAAGATGGTCCAGGTGCTTGGGCCCCTGCACCCACGTGGGAGACCTGGAAGAAGCTCTTGGCTTCATATCGGCATAGCTCTGTCCTTTGTGGCCATTTAGGAAGTGAACCAGTGGATGGAAGATTCTCTCTCTCTCTCTCTCTCTGTCTCTGCCCCCCCCCTTTGCCTCTGCCTCTCTGTAACTATGCCTTTCAAATACATAAATAAATCTTTTTTAAAAAAAAATCATGAGCTGTGATACAGTCAGAATGCACCAGGTTAATGGAATAATTTAAGAACATTGTGGGGTGGGAGAAGAATAAAAATAATTGAGAAATAGCTCCCTCAGCCATTTCTTAATTTTGTTATTTTTCTGCCACCCAAATATCTCCACTGTTTATACCAGTATTACAATCACTAATTCCAAACAGTATAGTTAAGGATCCATCCTTCTGTTCTTGATTCATTCTGTGTTTACAAATTTTCTCTTAATTATTGAACACCAGAGTTAGGGGTAAACCTATCACTTAACACCTTTTAGAATATCAGTTAGTCAAATAACCACAAATAATGGAGAAAAAGAATGGGTAGAAGATGAATGTTAGCCAATTATGCCTTGTAATTAAAGCTAGCCTTGTAACTTTTAAAATGCTCATGTAGGGTGAACATTTGGCCTAATGGTTAAGTCACAGGTTGGGATGCCTTTCTCCTATATTGGAGTGCCTTGGTTCAAGTTCCAACTTCAGTTTGAATTCCAGCTTCCTGTTACTGAGCACCCTGAGAGACATCAGGGAATGGCTCAAGCAGTTGGGTCCCTGTCACTGCAGTGGGAGAACTGGATTGAGGTCTCAGCTCGCAGATTCAGCCTGGCTCTGCCCCAGCCATTGAGGGCATTTAGGGAGTGAAGCAGCAGATGGCAACTCTGTCTGACTGTCTTTCGCTGGCAAATAAGATAAATAGATAAACAAAATAAGATACAAGTCTACATCATGTAATAATCATAAACATAAAGCTGGTCTTCATCGTGTGTTTAGTATAAACCAAACACTACGCAGTTCTGCATTGACATTCATCCACTTATTTTTTCAACTATAAAGTGCTAGACACTCTTCTTGGTACATGGGCTATAACAATAAAGAAATGATATCCTCCCTAATGTCATGGAGTATACATCCCAGTGGGGGAAGCCAAACGAATCAACATTATATCAATAGATGTTAAAAGCTATGAAAAAAAAAAAAAAACAAGTGAGGCAAGATGGTTAGTGCATGGATGAAATTATCTCATTCAATATGCATAGGGAACAGAAGCACAAATGAGGACACATGAGACTCTGAGGGGTTAAGCGTCTAGCCACACAGCTAAGATCACACAGCTAATGAGTAGAAAACTTGTGCCTGATCCCAGAGCTTGAACTCTTAATCATTGTATAGGTCTCAGTGTTATTTTTATCTAATTATGTTCGCAACTTGATGACAGAATAGAACAAAGAATAGCAGAGAATAGAGGGAGGGAAAAGACTGCACTTCTTGGAACTTCCAAAGAAGCCATAGTTATCCTTGCCCAGTTACCAAAGCCTCCCCAATGCCAGGCATGCAGCATTCCTCTCCCTTATGTGATCCTCACCATGCTATAGTTGTAACCCATTGTCTGTTTTCTAACTGCACCAAGAGTCTGTGAACTGCTCGAGGGAAATGACTACCTTACAATCAATTTTATTTTTATTTTTTAAAGATTGATTTATTTGAAAGGCAGAATTACAGAGAGGCAGAGCCAGAGAAAAAGAGAAAGAGAAGTCTTGCATTTGTTGGTTCACTCCTCAGATGGTTACAATGGCCAGAGCTATGCCTATCCAAAGCCAGGAACCAGAAGCTTCTTCCGGGTCTCCCATGTGGGTGCAGGGGCCCAAGGACTTGGGTCATCCTCTACTGCTTTCCCAGGCCATAGCAGAGAGCTAGATCAGAAGTGGAGCAGCCAGGTCTCAAACCAGCGCCCATATGCTGGCACTGCAGATGGTGTCTTTACTCAAAACTCCAGCCCCTACAATAATTATATTTGCATGATCAAGCACAGTCCTAAGACCATGGTTGGTGGCAAATAAATGGCTGCTGGATGATCAATTAGCAAGTAAAGTTGAATTTGAGAGAAGCTATTTTGAAGAAAGCTGAAAAGAGGAGAGAGTTGTAAGACAGCTCAGATAGTCTTTGTCCCAGGTGTCCTTTCCTACAGCATTGGCTTAGAGCTTTGACAGCAGAGCTGGAAATCCAAGGTAGACCCTCAGCCTATAAATGTGATGCGCATACGCTCTTGGCTTTTTATTCAACTTCTGAAAGCCTCAGTTGCTTTATCTACAAAACACAGACAATGAAAAATCTACTTTTTTATGTTGACATAAGGATTAGATATAGTAATGGACATAAAATTTGTGTAATGTGCCTAATATGCTGTAATTGCTTTGTATATCTTAGTTGCCATTATCATCATTGGCATCCTCCTCCTCATTATCAGCATCGTCTTGGGTACTTGGCACAAGCTTATTATATATTTTCCTAAACAGTTTCCTTAAGTCAAGATTTGGATCAACAATTATATAATAGGAATATTGTAACCCACTGTTTTTTATTTTTCTGTCAAAATCCTCCTTATCCTTTGAGGTATGGAAGACCAGTTTTCCTAAACCAAAGGAGTAAAGTTTAAAAAGTTGAAATGAAACTTGTAGGTGATGGATTGACATTTTTGTGTGGGAGTTCTCAAAGCATTACTTAAGAAATTGCCTACTCCACTTGTCATCTGGTTAAGAAGAAATGCTAGAATTTCTTCTTAAATGTTAGAATTCAGAATGCTAGTTTGTGAATCATTCAGTAATGTTTTTCAAACCTAAATGCTCAACTAGCTGCATAATTATTCAAACAAACCATCTTTTCTAGAGACCAGTAAGGGTCTTTGTCCATCCATGGAAAGAGCTATCTGCTATCTCTGTAATGAGGAATTATTTTGGCATATCAAACTTATGAGTTCTAGCTGAGTAGGGGCTACAGGTAAGATGCAAACCAACAAACTGAAATACTCAAATTTAGACAACATTACTGTTGAATGAGTTCACAGTTGACTGAATGGTCAAAGAATTCTATACACATATGTTCTGTGTATCTGTCAGAACATGATAATAGTATCTTTTTTAAGGAAAGGAATATTTACATAAAGATATTCTTTTTTTATAAGATCTAGGTTGCATGTATTTACATTTCAGTTTCCTCTACAATAATAAGAAAGTTCCACTCTGCAAAACAAAAAGATTTTGTTTACTGAAATAATTGTTTAATTCAATGATCAAAATGAATAGACAATGAACATTATCATTACATCCATGACAGGAGAAATGAGGACATCGTGGATTGAGAATAACAAAGACATCTGCTGTCTTTTCTTGCAATCCTTTTCAGTTACACCAAAATGGTACTTTTAAAAAATGTTACTTAAGAGATAACTATTCTCACTCTGTGAATGATATGATTCTATATATAGAAGAACCTAAAGACAATACCAATAAACTATTAGAACTGATAAACCAATTTAGTAAAGTTGCATGATACAAGAGACATCCATATCTGGTTTTGTTACAGGAATCATATAATGTAGATGACACATTTGGATTCTCTAGAGAAGGAATCATTTTACTGATTCAAATTTGATATAGCTCTGCTATGAATAACTAAGGACATTGTATTCCACCTTTTCCTGAATTTTTAATGTAATGGATTCCCCTCTTCCATATCTCACAAAATCCTTGAATTTATTGACTACTGCATTAAGTATACTTTTGATAGTCTTTTGTTTTTCCTAATACACATTGAACATTTTAAAGATTTGTTGTATTATTTTCATCTCCATAAACTTAGTTCCTGCTTTAATTTTTGACATAGTGGGTAATCAAAAAGCATTCACTGAATGGATGAATATTTTCCAAGGTTTAGTGACCCTGAGATGTAGTTACATGCTTCGAGTAAATGCATGAGATAAAGTGCTAAAATTGAGGACGGAGAGAGTGGAAGAGCGAAGAGAAAGAAGAACAGAATAAGAGAGGAAAGAAAGGGCAAAGAACTATATCAGTGTATTCTTCTAACCACGAATAGCAGGGCATGCAGACAAAAGCAGCTGGTTCAGGCAGCACAGGTGTGTAAGGCATTGTTCAATTTGTCAAAATAAAGAGAAAACAATTGGACTAATATATATATATATATATATTATATAAACATATATATTACTTACAAGGGAAAAGACATCAGTGCTTATAATCACCAGCTCTAGGAAGGCTTGTAGAAATCAAGCACACCAATAAAGAAAGTCACCATAAATGACATAGATGCATATGAATATTCTTGCAAAGAATATTCTAGCAATGGAAAGTACATTTAAAGCATTTCTTCCAATTTTTGAAGTAATAGGTCCTAAAATGCAAAGTGTCCTTGAGGATTCATTCGCTCTGGAATTCAGTAACTCCCGTTTGTCTTTAATGGCATCAACATTTTGCCCTCTCATAAAATCATAACGATTTCCAGCATGATGAAATTAAAATGACATCATGTGGTTTAAGGATTTTAATAGCTTTACCAAGTTCATCTTTACAATGTCTAAGAGTTATTTTTGTTCACTTGCCAATGCCCCTGTACAAATACTCGCATTCTTGTTTAAAGTTCCCTGTCTTATTCATGTCCAATAATGGCATTGATGGTGGCTGTTCCTGCTCACCCTTACTCACTGTCCTGTTTTTCTACAAGGTCATTGTCTACTAAGAATTTTGAAACGCAGTTACTCTAAAGCAGTCTCTCTAAGACATTTAAGTAGCAGCACAACAACAACTAAACTGCCAAACGATGAAATAGGTACCATCTAATATCATACTTTTAACATAAGTGGTGAAAGAAACAAACCACAAATTATGTAGCAGTATTGGACAATGCAATGTGCTAGACATCCTGGCCCTTCTATTGAGAGCATCTCCTATTCATCTTGGTGAATGAGAGATCCCTTACCCTAAATAGTACAAAATAGACAAATTAGTGATACCCAAAACTGGACAGATAAGAGTGACAGCAGTTTATAAGTCACACATACTCACATCCCAATGGGAAAAGACACCACACATCATGCAAGGCCAAACAGGTGTTGCACTCAGGAGCAGAGAGAATCAGGAAGAAGTGTTTAAATCGATTTTTGTAGTAACAAGCAGATGGAGTGCCTTCTGGATCCCACCACATGATGTTATCGACTGGTTTGAACAATGTTGTGGGTTGACATAGAAGTGAAATCTAATAGGTTGAAAGTGGGTGGACTGCAGATGGTCCAACTGAGAAGGGTACTAGCCAAGTGCAGAGCTTTTCCAGTGGGTAGAGGTCATATCTGGCAAGGGCAGGGGAACTTTTGGTCAGACCTGTATGATTCTGTGAGGCTCAAAAATGTCAAGATGGCACTAGAAATATTAAGACTTACTCCTCTATACTAGAGTGAAGCAAATTCCTCAAAATTCTCTCTAATACTCAGGTTTTTGGAGTACAGCTAAGTGAGTCATCTTATTTTGTCATAAAAAAAATGAGTGATGGGAGAAACTGGTTCAGTAGAGGAAACTAACACTGACTCATTGTTCATGAGTCACATTGAATAGGAGAACTGATCTGAAGCCAGGCAATGCTCCCTCTTTACAATCAGTACCAAAGCAAGGAATGAAACTGGGGCAGAAACAGTGTTGTGTGCCCATCAAACCCATTTAATTTTCCTCCTGAGAACACATCTTCCCGACATCCCAAGGTACTTTGCAACCATACTGGGGCTGTGAAACTGAGTTTCAGCCAATGGAATGTGAGCAAAAGTTGCAAATGTCATTTCCAGATTCATATGAGGTCCTTGGTTTTTTGTTCTCCCTACATAGTTATGATGAAAGCCACATGTTGAAGATTCTGACCTCACAAGACAGAAGGCAATTAGCCCCTTAATGATTATGACCCTTCTCCCTTACAAGACCCTATTGGACTATAATGAAACAGATGTACGTTAAAGCATATAGCTCACCCTCATTGATAATCCCAACACAGAAAACTTTAACCTCAATTAAGAAAACTTTAGATATGATAGCAGTCTGGATATTGCTACAAATACTTACACCATTTCTTCTGAGCAACCCCTTCCTCCTCTCATACTTATAAGCTATTTAGAACATCTTTACAATGTAACAAAACATGTTACACATGAAGGACCTCTGTGGATGAGACCCCAGTGGAAAGAAGCAAAGAAAGATGTACTTTCTTCTGAAAGGAGGAGAGAACTTCCACTTTGCCTATGGCCTTGTCGAAATACTGAAGGAGTTCGTGGATCCAAAAGGCTCCCATACCCTAGGCAGCTCATGTCAAGAGCCTCAGGTGGTCATTGACATCATACGTAAGAGTGTAATTGTTAAACAACAGGAGTCACTGTGCACTAACTTCTCATGCAGGACCTCTGTCCTCAAAGAGTTGTATTATGAGAGTTAATAGTAAAACTTGTTCTCAAAGAATTACTTCATTTTAGTGTATTAAGTGGAGGATATTCTTGTATCTCATAAGTTATAGTTATGTCTAAGTGCTAGCAAAAGATGTATCATTCTTGAGTTCTTCTACGACCTTGTCTAAATATGATCAGAGTCGGTGAACTCAAAAGGCTTCCATAGCCTTGGCAACTCATGACAAGAGCCTAAGGTGATTACTGACGCCATAAACAAGAGTGTCAATTTGTTAAGTCAACAACAGGAATCACTGTGCACTTACTCCTCATGTAGGATCTCTGTCCTTAATATGCTGTACATTGTGATTTAATGCTATAACTAGTACTCTAACAGTATTTTTCACTTTGTGTTTCTATGTGGGTGCAAACTGTTGAAATCTTTACTTAATATATGCTAAACTGATCTTCTGTATACAAAGAGAATTGAAAATGAATCTTGATGTGAATGGAAGGGGAGAGGGAGTGGGAAAGAGGAGGGTTGCGTGTGGGAGGGAAATTATGGGGGGGGGAGCCATTGTAATCCATAAGCTGTACTTTGGAAATTTATACTCATTAAATAAAAGTTAAAAAAATAAAGATAATTAAGTTTCTAAAAAAAAAAAGCAAAATTATCTTCGAGATGCAATGACTTTGAACAGCCCTTGTCTAGACTGTTGAGGAACAGTTTTTGTTTTTGTTTTTTGTTTCTTTTTTTCTCTTTCTTTTTCTTTTTCTTCCTCATACAAAGTGCTGAACTCTTTATTTAGAATAGAGTTAATCTTCTGTGTATAAAGTTAAATGAAAATAGATCTTAGTAAAAAACAAGACTGGGAATGGGAGAGGAAGAGGAACAGGGGCAGGAGTGTGGGTGGGAGGGTAGGTACAGTAGGAAGAATTACAATATTCCTAAAGTTATATTTATGAAATGCATGCAAATAAACAAAAATGAAATAAATAAAAAAGAAAACATCTTTAACTTTTGTTGCAGAAGAGAAAATCAACTCCTACTGGCTACAATGGAGAAAAGACTCAATAAGTAAATGTATTAGAGCAAAGATAAGTTCTGCACAACACTACCCAAGCAAGAATAAGGTGAAAAGGAGTGGGAAGACCATTTATTACATCGATAAATAAAGAGCTAAAAATTAGATGATAAGGAAAAAGGAATGAAAATAAATGGGAGATCATAAGAATTCAATTGGCTCTCTAAAGAACACCATTACAAATATAGCAAATAATGTTATGTTATTAGAAACATAATGGCCAGAGATGAAAATTGAATTACTGGGGTAGAGGAAAAATTTGATACAATCACTAGTAAAATCACTCACCAGATAGAAACACAGGAAAGGAAGACAGTATTGAAATAATAAAAAATAAGCAAATAGATATGGAGCACATCGGGTAAAATGAACTCACGCTACAATAAAACATTCCAAAGAACTGCACACAAAAAAGCCCCTGAAAGACTGATCCCAGAAGTCTGAATATTCCTACAAAATTGAAATAAATTTCATACAGGATAATCAACATTAATTAAATCATACCTTAGTAAAGTAATAATATTTTTGAAATAAAGAAAACAAACAGAAGACCTGGGTGAGTGAGGTGGAAGGGGGATGGGAAGGAAGCAGAAGGCATCCTTCAGGCAATCAGACCATCTTTGCTCTCACAGCATGATCCAACCCAAAGCACAGGGGAGAAATTTATGACGAAAGTTTCTAAAGGAAAAAATGCATATGGCCCAAGGAGATTGCATTCAATGAAGATATCAGAACAATAAACCTTCTCAAACCTGAGACAACTCCAGGAATATAGGATTCTGGCTCTCAGTGAGAAGTGGAAAAAAAAGTAGAAAGATGAAAACAAATTTCAGAACTTAGAAATGGAAAATCCAAATAAGACAATGAGGGATAGGAATGAAATCCACCAAAATATAGAATAAATATTGAACTAGTGTGGTTGAAAGGCAAAGACATGGAAATCAATATAGGTAATACATAATTTGACATACAAAAAAAGTTCAACTAAGCAAAGTGAAAGGAAGCACCAGGATGAAGTCAGTGGTCCAAGGGCTCTGGACCCCGATTTGACTTCTTATTTTGCTGTGTCCTTAGTGATACGGCCTTGAGTAATATATAATCTTTCTATACTGCAGTTTCTTCACTTAAAACAGGGGAAGGATACTTCTACCTCATGGGTTGTTTTAAGGAATACAGGATGCGATACACTCAAGGCATTTCAAATAGTGCTTGGCACATGGTTATCACTTGTGTTAGCTGTTGCAAGCAATGTTCTCATTTCCCAGAGCAGGACTTCAATCAATACTGTTTAAAATAGAAAGAAATTTATTTTAAGGAACACTCCAATTTCTTAATGCTTTTTGATATCACTTTTCTTAAGGTTAAGGAAATCTTTTGGAATATAATCTCTCTGCATTGTATTTCTCATAAAACCAATACATTTAAATTTAATATCCTTTATATATAATATATTTTCATTGAAAAGTTGTTTGCATCAATTTACAAATCTATGCTTTCATCTGTACTTATATACAGAAAGATTTATAGAGTAAAGTTGTTTCTATATAGTGGGATTGGCAATAATTTTTTAACTTGTATTTTTAAAAAATTTTAGTCCTTCTTTATGCTGATGCTGTTGCATTAAATCAAAATAATATTATTTTGGAACAAGAAAACTTGTTTCTTGCACTACTTAGATTGTTTATCTTTAGGATGTGTTTATTGCTAAGATATTCAGGGATTTTGTACAATTGAACACTATATCTCTGTCAAAACTAGTTGCTTTCTTTTGATACAACTGTCTACTTTAGTGGAACCTGCAGGAGCATTTTTGTCAAATTCATTTTTGCATTTTGAAAGTCTTTTTAGGGGTGGGAGCCCGTGGTTGACTTGCAGATCCTTGAGCATGACAATGAACACTTGTTTCTATAAACCATTGGATTTGGTATGGTTTGTTATGCAGCATTATTGCAGGAACCACTAATACATGGACAGTATGCTTTTCTTGCATAACACTGAAAAAAACTTATCCAATGCTATAATAAATAAATAGAAGATTGAAAATGAAAGATATCAGGACAGATTATGTCTCTACACACAAAAGTACATACTTGCAAATGCCTAGGAAACTCCTGACATGATACAGCAAAGTTGCTGGAATGGAAATAGGACAGAGGGATTGTCGGTGAGAGAATTTAATGTTCTCTTGATATTTTACCTTGAACTTTTCTGGTTTTACATTATTGTTCTAGCAAAGAATTTAAAAAGATTTTTATTTTTTATTTAATAAATGTGAATTTACAAAGAGCAACTTTTGCATTGTTGTGACTCCCCCACCACCACCAACCTCCCTCCCTCCTGCAGCCATCCCATCTCCCACTCCCTCTCCCATCCCACTCTTCATCAGGTTTCATTTTCAATTAACTTTATATACAGAAGATCAACTTAGTATATACTAAGCAAAGATTTCAACAGACACCCACACACCCTCACAAGATATAGAGTACTGTTTGACTAGTAGTGTTATCATTAACTCTCATAGTAGAACACATTAAGGACAGAGATCCTATGTGGGGAGCATGTGCACAGTGACTCCTGTTGTTGATTTAACAATTGACACTCTTATTTATGATGTCAATAATCACCCGAGGCTATTGTCATGAGCTGTCGAGGCTATGGAAGCCCCTTGAATTCACCAACTCTGAACTTGTTTAGTCAAGGCCATATCACAGTGGAGGTTCCTTCCTCCCTTCAGAGAAAGGTGCCTCCTTCTTTGATGGCCCGTTCTAAAAACATTTGTAGTTTATATTTTTAAAAATTTTTCAAGAGGTCAAAAGATAGAGAAATAGAGAGACAGATAGACAGAGATCTTATCTGTAGCTTCATTCTCCAAATATCCACGTTGCCAGGACTGGACCAAACCAAAGACAGGAGCAGGGATCTCAATACATGTCTCCTATATGAATGACAGGGACCTAATCACTTGAGCCAGCACTGCTGCCAGCCAGCGTCTTCATTAGCAGAAAGTTGGAGTCAACAGATGGAGTTTGGCATTGAACTGAAGCACTCCAGTGTGGGATGCAGGTATTGTAACTGTAAGGTCAAAAGTGCACCCCTATTCTTATTCTTCACATATTTTTTAGCTTCAACAGGAACTTTAAAATATTGCTATATCAAATATTAATTATTTTCAAGAATCATTGTCAAACTGATTTTACAATAAAAACTCAGAATATTATGAATTAATGGTTTTGTGAAACACATACACATACAAAAATAAATCTTTAGTTTCTACTCTTTTAAGAGCTGATGCCACTTCACAGCCATTAGGATGATGCTGCTCACTAGGCTAATCCTCCGCCTTGCGGCACCAGCACACCGGGTTCTAGTCCCGGTCGGGGCACTGGATTCTGTCCCGGTTGCCCCTCTTCCAGGCCAGCTCTCTGCTGTGGCCAGGGAGTGCAGTGGAGGATGGCCCAAGTACTTGGGCCCTGTACCCCATGGGAGACCAGGATAAGTACCTGGCTCCTGCCATCGGAGCAGCGCAGTATGACGGCCGCAGTGCGCCAGCCACGGTGGCCATTGGAGGGTGAACCAACGGCAAAAGGAAGACCTTTCTCTCTGTCTCTCTCTCTCTCACTGTCCACTCTGCCTGTCAAAAACAAAAAAAAGAAGGAGAAGAAGAAAAAAAAGAAATACTGAAAATATTAAGTTATTGCAAGGATATGCAGAAACAGATAACTAAAATGTAATATATACATACATATACATGTTGGAATATTACTCTTTTGCGGCTGGTTTGTTGTACTTCACAAAATGTCATTGAGATACATCCATGTAGTAACAAGTCTGAAGTTCTTTCCTTTTTAAAGGCTGAATGATATTCCAACATGTATATGTATGTATATACTACATTTTAGTTATCTGTTCATCTGTCAATAGACGCTTCAATTACCTCCACATTTTGGGTCTCATGAATAATACTGTTATGGATATGGGCATTCAAATATCCTTGCTTTCTCTTCTTTGGGGTATACATCCAGAAATTTAATTGTTAGATCATATGTTAATTCTATGCTAAAATTGTGGATGATTTAAGTACTATTCACCATACTATTTTAGCAGATACATTATTTTACATTTTCATCAGCAATGAATAAGGCCTCTAGTTTCTGCATATCCTTGCAATAACTTATCCTGTCCTGACTGTCGAGGAACAGCTTATTATTTTATTCTTTTCACTATTTTCTTTTTCTACTTAATATCATTGGTTGAACTCTTAACACAGAATTATTCATAGGTGTTTAAATCCAACTGAAAATTGATCACAGTAAAAAATAAGAGTGGGAATAAGAGAGAGGAGATGTGCAGTTCAGCACACATTCTCTCAGATTTACCCCTAAGGGTGAGGCTAAAAACTTGCCATGGGACTCCAAATCCCATTAAGATGGGTGGTACTAATGCCATATTACTAGTTAAAGTGATCATTTTAAGTGCATAACTGATCACAAAAATAGGAATCATTTTCAAAGAGATCACATAAATAAGACCAAGTGTCTCCTAATAACAGTAGATAGAATTAAAAAGGAGAGAATGATCCAACATTGGAAGCAGGCCACACAGCAGAATCATAGAATGACAAATGCCCTAAATAGCACTCTGGCCTCAGAATTAGCCCTTAAGGAGACTGTGAAAAAAATGACCTACATGAAGGATCTCTGTGAGTGAGATCCCAGTGGAAAGAAAGGGCCCTCAAAGTGGAAGATACCTTTCCCTGAGGGAGGAGAGAGTTTCTGTTAGGAAAAGAGCTGCAGATTACTGCCTGCTCACACGGGGCACCAAAATGTTAGGAAAAGAGGCACAGAATAGAGAGGAGGCAGTGTATGAATTTACAGCTAGATTGAATTTATTCAGAGAAAATAAATTCTTAGAGGTGGATGACCAACTTCCCACATGCACATTGGTGGAACATGCGGCAGAAGGCCATGACCCCCAGGGGCAGGGCCTTTTTAAGGAAGGCTAGGGATGGTGATTGGGGTAGGGGACAGCAGGCAGAGGAGAATTCCTGGAACTGGGCAGGGGCTTGAGAACCTGGAAAAGAATGCAGAGTGGGGTACGAAGGCAATAGGGTGTGAGAGCCAATTGAGATTCAAGTGCAAGGAATCAATTCCAATGTTTATCTTTTGGGCAAGGAGCAAGAATCCCTGAAGCTTATGTCCTTGTTCCATCAACTTCCGCTTTACTTATGGCCCTGTCTAAATACTTGTGGGGAGCAACTGGGAGCAACTTGGACTAGACTAAGTTACTGGAATTAAGACTTATTCTATGCATCTGCTCTCCCACAATATGGCGCTGAGAAGGGAGAAACAGCTTCTACACAGCTGCCTCCAGTTCAACCAATAAACTGTAGGACTTACTCCTGATTGGAGGAGAGCAGCGTACTCGGCGTGTGGGTAGCCGAGTTGGGATTGGTGGAAGAGGACTATAAAGGAGGAGAGAGACAACATGCACCAGGAACATCTAAGGGGAACATCTATCTGAAGGAACACCTGTGCAGCCCCCGAGAGAGCTGGCCGGCGGTGAGCCACTCCCCCGCGAAAGTGGGCAAAGTGGCTAGGGGGAACCGCCCTTCCACGGAGGTGGAAGGGTCGGTAGCCAACCCGGGAAGAACCAGCAGCAAACCCGGGGAGGGCCGAGCAGACAAAAGAACAGCGCAGGGTCCAGTGTCGCTCCTCCATGAAGACGGGGAGCGACATAATGGTGCCGTGACTCGGATACGAAGCCTAGGCAGGGTTCAGTGTCGCTCCTCCACGAAGACGGGGAGCAACAATACTGATTGAGTTTGCAGACTCAAAAGTCTTCCATAGCCTTGGCAGCTCATGACAAAAGCCTCAGGTGATCACTGACATCATAAATAAGAGTGTCAATTGTTAAATCAACAACAGGAGTCACTGTGCACTTGCTCCCTATGTAGGATCTCTGTCCTTAATGTTTTGTACTATGAGAATTAATGGTAAAACTAGTCTTCAAACAGTACTTTATACTTTGTGTGTCTGTGTGGGTGCAGTCTGTTGAAATCTTTACTTAGTATAGAGTTGATCTTCTGTATATCAAGATAATTAAAAATGAATCTTAATGAAGAATGGAATGGGAGAGGGAGTAGGAGGTGGGATGGTTTGGGGGTGGGAGGGCAGGTATGGGGGGAAGAACCACTATATTCCTAAAGCTGTACCTATAAAATTTCTATTTCTTAAATAAAAGCTTTCAAAAAAAAACAGAAAAGAATCCTGTCTCTAGAGTCCTGTCATTAATTATGTAGTTTGGAATTATCTGGGATTCTTCTCTCTCCCCAAATAACAAAATAAAAAACATTATGAACAAAATAATTATTTCTCATTAGTTACGATTTCTAGAAAAGGTTATATTTTACAGTGGAAAGGAAAAGCAATGTTCGATACGCGTATCACACATTTCTCATGGTATTCAAACTTTCATGAAACTGGAAAACAATCTGAAACATTATTTGCTGTTTTCATGCAGAGGTCCAATTTCTGGTTTTGAAATATGGTCAATAAAAATAATGAGAATAGCAAGTTCTAGTCTCTACATTTCCAGTGTAAGTTGGAAACATTGGATCAGTCTCTAAGCCTCAACTTACTTAAAAGTGAAATGAGAGCTATAGTATCTACTTCGCTGTTGTTGGGAGGAATAGATATAATCAACATCCTTAAAAAATAGTAGATAATTAATCAGTCACTATTACTATTAATAATATTAACAGTGTAAGGACCTGGCTGCAAGAGGGGCATCTGTTTTAGATTATTTGAATCCTCCTGATAACTTTACTACTTACTAATAGGCATTAAGAAGAAAAAAGGCTTAGAAGTTATGTAAATGGGGCTGGCACTGTGGCACAGCGGGTTAACGCCCTGGCCTGAAGCACTGGCATCCCATATGGGCACTCGTTCTAGTCCCAGCTGCTCCTCTTCTGATCCAGCTCTCTGCTATGGCCTGGGAAAGCAGTAGAAGATGGACCAAGTCCTTGGGCCCTTGCACCCGAGTGGGAGACCTGGAGGAAGCTCCTGGCTCCTGGCTTCAGATCGGCACAGTTCTGGCCATTGCGACCAATTGGGGAGTGAACCAGCGGATGGAAGACCTCTCTCTCTCTCTCTGCCTCTCCTCTCTGTGTAACTCTGACTTTCAAATAAATAAATACATCTTTAAAAAATAAAAATAAAAAATAAGAAAAGAAGTTATGTAAAAGGGCAAGCATTTGGTACAGAGGTTAAGTTTCTGTTTGAATGCCTACATCCTCTGTCTATGTGCCTGGTTCAAGTCCTGTCTACTCTGCTTCTGATCCAGCTCCCTTTTAATGTACACAATGTGCAGATGATGGCTCAAGTATTCGGGTCTCTGCCACCCGTGAGGGAGACCTAGATTCAGTTCTGGGCTCCTAGCTTCAGGCTGGCCCAACCCTGACTGTTATAGGCAGTTGGGGAGTGAACCAGCAGATGGGAGATCTCACTGTATTTTTGTCTCTGTCTCTTTGTATCATGGTCTCTGCCTTTCAATTAAAATGAAAATTTTTAGGCTGGCACCGCGGCTCACTAGGCTAATCCTCCGCCTGCAGCACCGGCATACCAGGTTCTAGTCCCGGTTGGGGCGCCGGATTATGTCCCGGTTGCCCCTGTTCCAGGCCAGCTCTCTGCTGTGGCCAGGGAGTGCAGTGGAGGATGGCCCAGGTGCTTGGGCCCTGCACCCCATGGGAGACCAGGAAAAGCACCTGGCTCCTGGCTCCTGCCATCGGATCAGCGCGGTGCGCCGGCTGCAGCGCACCGGCCGCAGAGGCCATTGGAGGGTGAACCAACGGCAAAGGAAGACCTTTCTCTCTGTCTCTCTCTCTCACTGTCCACTCTGCCTGTCAAAAAAAAAATAAAATAAAATAAAAAAATTAAAATTAAAATTAAAAAAAAATGAAAATTTTTGAAAAGTATATTAGTGAAAGGTAATCAAACTCCATTATCATTTATTCTGGGAGCTTGACCCTAAAGGACAATAGATTACATTTTTAAATCTATCTCAGTTGTTTAAATTAGTGTCTTTAAATTGTCCTTACACAAGAAATATTCTATTTCAAAGTAAAAAGTATCACCCAGGCTCACAGCAAACACTGACATTTTCTCGACTGCGGGTCTCTGTCCTGCACCAGTAAGGTGGAAAGGACTAAAGGAAAATTTGCCTGTTAACTTTTCTAAAACTGTCTTTAGGAGGAATGATGCTGACTTCAATTCCACCCCATTTCGCATGGAAACTAGAGGAAATTGGTTCTGATTGCAGTCAGAAAGGTTTACTGTTATTATGCAAGTGTTCTTCATTTCGCTCTCCCCTCAAATTGCCGTCCTATCATGCCTTTCTTTCATTACTAATGTCACAGTATTAGCTCTCTCTTACTACATGCAATGTGGCTTCCTTCTCAGGAATTGCTAGTAACTTCAACAGGATCCAGAACACCGCCTTCCCACTTCATCCTCTTCAACTACTCTGTGGCAGGTGAGTCATTGGTCCAGCCCTTCTTTTCTAATTCTCCCTGAACCT
Organism: Oryctolagus cuniculus; assembly: GCF_964237555.1. Taxonomy (NCBI): domain Eukaryota; kingdom Metazoa; phylum Chordata; class Mammalia; order Lagomorpha; family Leporidae; genus Oryctolagus; species Oryctolagus cuniculus. Next base: position 111,574,485 of record NC_091437.1, read on the forward strand.
AATTTTCCAGCTTTGTGACTAGATCCTTTTCTCTCACCTGCCCTTTAAGAGTAGGCATTATTTAACCTATGCCAACTTCCTTCTTGTTTCCTGATTATCACAGACCCTTGGGTGACCTTACCTATTTGCATGACATCACCAGGATCTACTGGTGTATTACTGCCACCTTGGGCACAATGCCAACTTCATAAAACATTCTGTTCTTTGCTGTCTCCTTACTTAGCCTTATTTCTATTATTTAGTCTGCAGGAAGTATTCTCTTCAAGGCCATTTATCAGGACCCAGACCTAATGCCTCCTTCTCCATGAAGCCTTCTCTTAACAGAATTGAGCTTTCCTTTCTATGGTTGTCCTTGATAACTTAGTTATATGTCCCTGATGACACTTAGATTTTGCCTTGTTGTTCTTGTATTCTGGAGCCTGAGTTCATATAGAAAGAAGCCACAATTCTGAGGAAGCATAAAATTCATATATTAGAGGACGAGGAATTTAACAACACAGTAAAACGAAGCTGTTGTGTAGAAGAGGCAGCGTGGGCAGGTTCCTAGAAGTTTATGGTTCCTCTGTGTCTCCATGTGCATCTTCACAAGGACTGCCAATGGTACATGTTTTTAAGCACACTTGAGTGGGCTTGCACTCCCAACTTGAGTAGAAAAATTTTGTCAAGTAGCTAGTGCACCATGAGAGGTATACTCATTGCTGGTTTCAGAACCATTGTACAATGCCAAGGGGAAATGAATGAAACAGTAGGTGACGTGTATGGCCCATCAAAGTATCTGCCATGCTTCATCTATTTTCTGACATAGGAAGAGACTTTTAAAGCACCAGGAATGAAAAGTATAAGGACAGCAGTAGTGGTACTCATGGTACAAAACTGACCAAACCATTGTCAAAGGACAGCACAGGTAGTTGTGAGTTCTGACTCCTTTTGAAAAAAGTCTTATGACACAAGCAGACTCATAGAATGGCAGATGCCCTAAGCAGCGCTCTGGCCTCAGAATCAGCTCTTAGGGCATTCAGATTTGGCTAAAAGCCCATGAGAGTATTTCAGGCATGGAAAGCCAAGACATTGTGGCAAAAAATGACCTACATGAAAAATCTCTGTGAGTGAGATCCCAGTGCAGAGAAGGGGCCATCAAAGAAGGAGGTAGCTTTCTCTGAAGGGAGGAGAGAACTTTCACTTTGCTTATGGCCTTGTCTAAGTAAGCTCAGAGTTTTTGGACTCAAAAGGCTTCCATGGCCTTGGCAGCTCATGACAAGAGCATCGGGTGATCACTGAAGTCATAAATAAGAGTGTTAATTGTTAAATCAACAACAGGAGTCACCGTGCACTTGCTCCCTGTGTAGGATCTCTGTCCTTAATGTGTTGTACTATGAGAATTAATGGTAAAACTAGTCTTCAAACAGTACTTTATACTTTGTGTGTCTGTGTGGGTACAAACTGTTGAAATCTTTACTTAGTATATACTAAGTTGATCTCTGTATATCAAGATAATTAAAAATGAATCTTAATGAAGAATGGAATGGGAGAGGGAGTAGGAGGTGGGATGGTTTGGGGGTGGGAGGATGGGTATGGGGGGGAAGAACCTCTATAATCTAAAAGTTATACTTATGAAATTTATATTTATTAAATAAAAACTTTCTATTAAAAAAAGAAAAAAGTCTTATGAAGCAAAGGCATGGATGGGGAAGTGTAACTAACCCATATCGAAAGCCAAGCACTTGTCTAGGTGGTTAGTAATGGTGCTTGAGGACTGCCTGAAGTATAGCTCTATGAGGCCAATATCATTAAACCCATTTTGTAGCTAGAGAAATTGAAATTAAATAAATTACTTGGCTCAATAGTTGCTCAATGAGTAAGCAGCAGAGGCAGGGTATTAATGTCTTTACTATATTCCCAATGATAGTGCTCTTCCTGAACACCCAGGCAAGGGTATTAACTGCCATAGTCACTAGGAAAATTGAACTAAGAATGAAAACTGAATGAAGCATTAACTTTAAAATATAGGAATCAGAAAAAAATGCTGAATGTCAGGTAAATATTTAATCTCTCCATAACTTTTGCAAATATTAAAATAGTCTACCAGCTTGTACTTAGTGATACAAATTTGTCAATAAACCGTTGGGAATAAATGAGGCAGAGGACTAGTTAAAAATTGTTATTCTTTCTTTTCTCTCTCTCTCTCTCTTTTTTTTTTTTTTTTTTTGAAGGACAGTGATGGGGAGGAATAGAGAGAGAGAAACAGAGAGAGAGATTTAGAGAGAGAGAGAGAGAGAGAGAGAGATTGGTGGGGAGATCTCTGCTGGTTCACTCCCCCAGTGCCACAACAGCTGTGGATAGGCCAGGCCAAAGCCAGAAGCTCAGAACTCATTCCAGGTCTCCCACATGGTGGCAGAGAGCCAGCTATTTGAACCACCATCTGCTGCCTCCCAGAGTATCCATCAGCAGGAAGGTAGAATCAGAAGCAGAGCCAGTACTTGATAGGGGATGTGAGTATCATCCTAAGTGGCATCTAACAGCTGTGCCAAATGCTCGCCCCTAAATTATTATTATTAATGTAAAACTTGGAGATAAAAATTTGCTTCTACACATGATTTAAAGGAAAATTTTCAATGATATTTTCTGTGAATATTTGGATCTGGGATAACCTCTGAATTCAGATTTTCTGACCAGCTGAAGAGGGATCTATCTCTACTTCTCCCTGACTGCCCACATTCCCAACTAATTATTGCCTGAGGAAGGAAGCAGTAAAGGCAATGAGATCAACAAATAAGTGAATTCCATTTTATCATTAATATATTTGCTTGATTGGGTTTAGCCATGTTTTTAAACGTTTTGCTGTAAAGTCATTATGGATTATCAAGCAGTGAAAGATAGTAGAGATCTTGAGCACTTTTCAGCCACTTTCTTCCAACAGTTGCATCTTACATAATTGTAGTGTAAGAGAAGTTTGACATTTGTAAAGTGTGTGTGGATGATTCTGTATCACTTTATAATAAAGTTGATTTGTGGAACCACCATCTCAACCAAGATACAGAGCTGTCCATTCCTAAAAAGCTCTTCCCTCATGCTGCCACTTTATAGTCACACCCACTGTCACACCCCCCTCACCATCCCTATCCCCTGGCAACCATTAATCAGCCTTCCATCTTTATAATGTGGTCATTTAGAGAATGTTATATAAACATTTAATGATTCATGTACTATGCAATTTCTTGAGACTGTGTTATTTTTCCATTTAACAGTCTTAAAATCTATTCGTGTTTTGTTTGTATCAATAGTTCTTTTTTGCTGAGTAGTATTCCATGGTATTGGTGGTTATCCCTTAGAAATGGTTTGTTTATGCATTAACATAATGAGAGAATTTAGGTTATTTCCAGGTTTTAACTAGTACAGATAAAGCTGCTCTGAGCAATTGTATACAGATTCTTATCTAGATATAAAAGCTCTCATTCCTCAAGTAAATGCCCAGGAGTGTGATCTGCTGCCACAAAAGGTAAGTGTATGTTTAAGTTCTCAGCAAACTACAAAATTACTTTTCAGAGCAGCTTTATCATTTAACCTACAGCAATATATGAGAAATCCAGTTTCACTGAATCCTTATCAGCACTTAATATTATTATTTGAAAAAAAAGTCTATACTAACTGATAAGTCATGGTGTTAACTGGCATCTATGTAATGATGAATAATGTTGCAGTTAACATTATTTTCTATTCATATATCCTCTGATGAAAATCTTCATGGATTTTATTCATTTTCAAATTGTATTGTCAGTTTTTTTGATGTTGATCTTTGAGAGTTCTGGGTGTGAGTCCTTCGTGGAATATGTAGTTTGGAAACAATTTCCTCCAATGTATAGCTTTGTTTCCATCTTCCTCGTGTCTTTCACAGGGCAAAATTTTTTAATTTTTCAATTTTATGAATAACGCTTTCAGTATCATGTCTAAAAAAATCTTTGTCAAACTCTTGGTCAAGGAATTTTTACCTAGGTTATATTCTAGAACTCTTATCTTTTACATTGAAATCTACTATGTGTATTTTGAGTGTGCTTTTATTTAAGGTCTGAGGTTACATTGAGGTCCCCCCCCATTGACTGATTTCACACTATGGGCTGAAAAAGCTATACCTTCTACTGAATTGCTTTTGCGCTTGTGTCAAAAATCAGTTGGTTGTTCATGTGTGAACCCAATTCTTACTTCTGTGTTCTGTTTTGTTTCACTGACCTATGTATCTACCTCCCCCACACAGTCTTGTTTTCTATCTTTATGCAATAAGTCTCAAAATTGGGTAGATTGAGTCCTCCTAATTTATTCTTCTTCCAAAATTGTTTTAGCTATTTTCAGTCCTCTAGCAATATAAATTTTAGAGTATTACCTTTTGTCTACATCTGAGGAAGATCTTGTGGGTGTTTTGATAGCAAGTGAACTAATTCTGTGTATCAGTATGGGGGATATCAACATCTTTATTATCTTGAGTCTTCCAATCTATGAATACAGTATGTCCTTCCATTTATTAGACCATCTATGATTAATTTCATCATTGCCTTTTTGTTCCAGTCTGTATATCCTTTGTTAAATTTATACAGACATGTTTGAGTACTTACAAATGGTATCACATATTATTTGTATAAAGGAATACAATTAATTTTGGTTTGTCTCTCCTGTATTCTGCAACCTGAGTGAAGTTACTACTACTTCTCTTCACTGTTTATTTATTTGAGAGGCAGATCTTCTGTCTCCTGGTTCATTCCTCACATGCTTGTGGCAGCTGGATCTAGGCAAGGCTGAAACCAAGAGTTAGGAACCCAGTACAGGTCTCTAATGTGGGTTAGGGACCCAAACACTTATACCATTATTTTCTGCCTCCCATAATGAGCATTAACAGGAAGCTGGAATTGGGAGCCCACCCAGAACTTCAATCAGACACTCCAATATAGTATTCAAGCATTTTAAACACTAGGCCAAATGCTTCCATGACCTCTATCAGTTCTAAAAGTTGTTTTACTTTTCTTTTTTAAATGTAAAGTAGATTCTGTGGGAGCTATTTCTTCTGTCTAACTATTACACATTTTATTTCCTAATCTTGCCTTGATACTTTGGCTACAATATCCAGTATTAGATTAATAGCTATGGTGTGAGTGGATATTCCTGCCTTATTCCCAGTCTCAAAGAAAAATCATTCAGTCTTTCACAATTAAGTCTAATGTTAGCTGTAGGTCCTCTCTGTCAAATTGAGTTAAGGAAATTCTCTATTCCTGGTTTGCTGAGAGGTGTTTTTTCTTTCTTTTTTTTTTTTTATCATGAATGAGTATTGAGTTTTGTCCATTTTTTTTCTCATTTAGTAAAGTGATTTATTTATTTGAAAGGTAGAATTACAAACAGAGAGGGAGAGACAGAGACCGAGATCTTCCATCCACTCTCCAAATGGCCACAACAGCCAGGGCCAAGCCAGGACAAAGCCAGGAGCCAGGAGCTTCATCAAAGTCTCTCCAGTGGGTGAAGGGTTCCAAGTACTTCTGCTGCTTTCCCTGTCACATTAGCAGGGAACTGGATGAGAAGTGGAGCAGCCAGGACTCAAACTGGTGATCATATGGGATTCCAGTACCACAGGTGGCAGCTCAACCTGTTAAGCCACAACACTGGCCCAGTGTGATTTCTTTAACCTGTATATATAATGGAAAACACAATTGATTTTCAAATACTGAGCCAGTTATACATCCCCAGAAAAGTTTCATTTGGTTATAGCATATAATTATTTTTATATTCTACTAAATTGTATTTATAATACACTTGTCAAGAATTTTTACATCTATATTCATGTGGGATATTAGTCTATAGTATTCTGTGTACTGTCTGCTGAGTTTTGAAATAAGGCTAACAGTAATAGCTTCACAGAATGAGTTAGAAGTAGTCCATCCTCTTCTTCTTAGAAGAAATTATGTAAAATAATAAGGTGCTAATCCCTCTATAAACATTTGATAGAATTCTCCAATGAAATCACCTAGGTATGGAAATTCCTTTTTTGGGAGTATTTTAAATGTAACTTTAATTCATTTAATGATAATCAGGTTATCACAGCACTGTGGCCCAGCCAAACTTATGCATAAAATTAAACCATCACAAGCAATTACTTAAAAATCTCTTTATATACATATAAAATCAAGCTCAAAAATACCACAGATAAATCAAAATTGAATTCTAAAAAAGATGTGCAAGCAACTAGTAGGAAAGCAGAAATAGAACACCGATTTACGTGTTAATATTTTAGTAATACATTAAATGTAAATGGTCTAAATATTCAAATTAAAAGAAATGCATTGGAAGAGTGGCTTAAAAACATGCACCAATAATATATTGTATATAAGAAATTGACTTCAAATATGATTATATCAATAGGTTGGAAGAAAAAATATGGAAAAATATTTACCACAAAAGCATTCATTTCAAAAGGCAGTAGTGATTATGTTAATATCAGATAAAGTAAACCTCAGAGCAAAGACAATTACCTAGAACAAGAAAGTACATTACATAATAAAAAAGGATCAATTTAGAAGATATAGCAGCCCCAAATGTCTTCACATGAAGCAACAGAGCTGCAAAGTCTGAGAAGCAAATATTGATACAAATGAAAGGAGAAATGGAAAAATTCAGAATTATGCTTTGATACATCAGTGATCTTTTCTCAACAATTGATAGAACAAGTGCACCAAAAAATCAGCAAGAATGTAGAAGAACTTGAATATTTCTGTAAAGGTGTTTGAGGATGAGATTTATATCTACATAAGTAGACTGTATGTAAAGCATATTCCCCTCCCCAATGTGGGTAAGCCTCATCCAATAGGGCTGACTAGAACAAAAGACTAACTTCCCCAGATCAAAATGGAATCCTACATATTTTAACTCCAAAATATGTTCTTTCCTGCCATCCATGTAGGAGACTCATAGGGTTCTTGACTCCTGGCGTTAGCCTAGCCCAGACCTGCTGTTGCAACCATTTAGGAAGTGAGCAAGCAGATGAAAGGTTGGGAAATATATATCTTTCTCTCTATGCTTTTCAAATAAATAAATCTTTAAAAAATATGTAAGGTACTGGTTTTATTTCATTTTGGGGGGAAATTTCTATGTTGTAAAAGTTAGTTATCTTATTTTTTCTAATCCTTTCCTTTTGACTTAGACTAAAAGTTCATAACTGTTACAGCCAGCATGCTCCAAAAAAGAACTACTTCTTTTCCAGGAAAAATATTCTGAGAAAGCATTTAAAAGTGGAGAATCTTCTGCTATTGAATTTTTTCCATAGCTGACTTGAACTCTTAAATTCATGAGAGAAATACCTGTCTCATGCAAAAACAGATAGTTCCAGAAAACCATCTGGGAAAATTACATGGAAAATAGCTACATTGTACTATCCTATGAACAAAGAAAAGAGTGAAAGTTAAAGGTAATGACTAAAGAACCAATAAAAGAAAGACAGAGGAGGAAGAAATACATATGGAAAAGGGAGAAAGGGAAGAGAGAGGGGAAAAAAGAGAAGTTACACAATTTGGGAAGAGTGAGAGAGAAAAATTATATTGAATAGTTTTTCTTTTTATTAAATATTACTAATAAAAGGTCATGGAAGTGTTTGGGTTGTTAAGGTTTTAGACAAATAGTCAATGTGCAAAAGAATACTGCTATATATTTTTATAAAATTACACTTTGGTTTGCTCAGTTTGTTGAGGCATTCAAAACAGCAACGAGTAGTAGAAAAATATAGTAAATGGAGCTTTCAAGTATGATCACCTTTCAAAAGTTTGCAATGCATAGAACACCAGACAGAGGCTTTTCCTCCCAATATTTGGTTTCAGCAGTGGTGAGCCTTCCAAACATTTGTACATATTGTTAGTAACAAGTGTTTAATTCTTATAACTGATTTCTAACTCATGCCTATCTCTTTTTCCAGCAAATTGCCTCAGTCAGAGGGGGAAGTACCCTGGGGATTTAAGTTTCTCAGGTGCATCTACTCAGCAGGAACTGAGACTATGAGCACACCTAGAGAGAGCTGGGCCAAAAGAGATGGAATATAAAACTGTATATGGATGAGTCTGCTCATATGGGGGACAATTTTCCCATAGCACAGAATTTAATATCTTGGTCAAGGCTTTAGATGGGTGTCCTAATGCACTACTAGGATAGCTCTTGGAAGCTTTGGAAAAGTGATGTCCCAAATTACAAAAAGCATATATAGCACATCTGTCATAGCAAATTAATGGAGGAAGAGATCAAATGACTTGGTTGGGGGAGGAGGGGTGGCAAGTGTCTGGATGAGGAGCTAAGATGCAGGTTGGAGTGCCTGCAACCCATATCAGAGTTCCCGGGCTCAAGTATGGCTTCATTCCTGAATCCAGCTTCTTGTTATTGTGCACCTTGGGATGAGCAATGATGGCTCAAGTTGGGTCCCTACCACCCATGTAGGAAACCTAGATTAAGTTCCCAGTTCTCAGCTATGGCCTGGTCCAGCTCCAGCCTTTGTCAGTATTTGGAAAGTAATCCAGTGAAACAGAGATCCATTTATCTGTTTCTGTGCCTCTCAAATAGATAATACACTAAATTTTTAATTTTTTTTTTAACTTTTATTTAGTAAATATAAATTTCCAAAGTACAGTTTATGGATTACACCAGCTCCCCCCCCCATAACTTCCCTCCTACTCGCACCCCTCCCATCTCCCACTCCCTCTCCCCTTCCATTCACATCAAGATTCATTTTCTTTCTTTTTTTTATTTAATTAATTAATTTATTTATTTATTTATTTTTTGACAGGCAGAGTGGACAGTGAGAGAGAGAGACAGAGAGAAAGGTCTTCCTTTTGCCATTGGTTCACCCTCCAATGGCCGCTGTGGCCGGCGCGCTGCAGCCAGCGCACCGCGCTGATCCAATGGCAGGAGCCAGGTACTTCTCCTGGTCTCCCATGGGGTACAGGGCCCAAGTACTTGGGTCATCCTCCACTGCACTCCCTGGCCACAGCAGAGAGCTGGCCTGGAAGAGGGGCAACGGGGACAGAATCCGGCACCCCGACCAGGACTAGAACCCAGTGTGCTAGTGCCGCAAGGCGGAGGATTAGCCTAGTGAGCCGTGGCACCGGCCTAAGTTTCATTTTCAATTCTCTTTATATACAGAAGTTCAATTTAGTATATATTAAGTAAAGATTTCATCAGCTTTAGCCACACAGAAACACAAAGTGTAAAATACTGTTTCAGTACTAGTTATAGCATTACTTCACGTTGGACAACACATTAAGGACAGATCCCACATGAGGAGTAAGTACACAGTGACTCCTGTTGTTGACTTAACAAATTGACACTCTTGTTTATGGCATCAGTAATCACCCTAGGCTCTTGTCGTGAGTTGCCAAGGCTATGGTAGCCTTCTGAGTTCACCGACTCTGATCATATTTAGACAAGGTCATAGTCAAAGTGAAAATTCTCTCCTCCCTTCAGAGAAAGGTACCTCCTTCTTTGATGACCTGTTCTTTCCACTGGGATCTCACTCGCAGAGATCTTTCATTTAGTGGTGTTTTTTTGTTTTGTTTTGTTTTGTTTTTTGCCAGAGTGTTTGGCTTTCCATGCCTGAAATACTCTCATGGGCTTTTCAGCCGGATCCGCATACCTTAAGGGCTGATTCTGAGGCCAGAGTGCTGTTTAGGACATCCGCCATTCTATGGGTCTGCTGTGTATCCCGCTTCCCATGTTGGATTGTTCTCTCCCTTTTTTATTCTATCGGTTAATATTTTCAGACACTAGTCTTGTTTATGTGATCCCTTTGACTCTTAGTCCTATCATTATGATCAATTGTGAACAGAAATTGATCACTTGGACTAGTGAGATGGCATTGGTACATGCCACCTTGTTGGGATTGAATTGGAATCCCCTGGTATGTTTCTAACTCTACCGTTTGGGGAAAGTCAGCTTGAGCATGTCCCAAACTGTACATCTCTTCCCTCTCTTATTCCCACTCTTATATTTAACAGGGATCCCTTTTAGTTAAATGTAAACACCTAAGAAAAATTGTATGTTAATTACAGAGTTCAACCCATAGTACTTTGAGAAACAGTGACTTGATCAGCCCTTGTCCTGACTGTTGATGTACAATTTAATACTTTATCCCTTTTAGTAATTTTTTTGTTCTAGTACTATTGGTTGAACTCTGTAATACACTAAAATTTTAAGAAAAAAAGACTGAGAGAAGTGGACATGCTAGGATAGGTTTACCATATAAGACTGGGAAACTCTCCAGGTGATATGTTCAACTCCAGATACTTCCAATCTTGAAGGAGGTAAATTCAGAATTTATTCTCAGTCGGAACAAGACTGATAGCACCTCATCCACAGGAGAGATATGAGATGAAGATAGTGATGGGGGAACAGAGATAGGTTCCTAGTCCTAGTTTATTACTAATGACTTTATTACTAATATTTTAAATTAATAAATTGAAGTATTTCTTGAACAGGCAGTGAGAAGGAAAAAGACAGAGACAGACAGAGAGAGATCTTCCATACGCTAGATAATTCCCCAAATTTCTGCAACTGCTGGGACTGGGCAAAGCTGAAGCTGGGATCTGGGAAATCAGTTTTGTTCTTTTATGTGAGTGGCAATGACTCAAGTCCTTGAGCCATTACCTCCTGCCTTTCAGGGTGCATGCTAGTTGGAAGCTGGAATTGGGAGTGGAACTCAATCACTCTGATATGGGGTGAAGGCATCTCAAGTGATTTCTTAACTGCTGCAGCAAAGGCTTACCCTTAATTAATGCATAAATATTTTACAAATGTCTTATTGCAGCAGGCATTTGACACATTGATTAAAAGACCACTTGGGCCGGTGCCTCGGCTCACTTGGCTAATCTTCCGCCTGCAGCACCCAACCCCAGGTTCTAGTCCTGGTTGGGGCGCCGGATTCTGTCCTGTTTGCTCTTCTTCCAGTCCAGCTCTCTGCTGTGGCCCGGGAGTGCAGTGGAGGATGGCCCAAGTGCTCAGGCCCTGCACCCACATGGGAGACCAGGAGGAAGCACCTGCACCTGGCTCCTGGCTTCGGATCAGCGCAGTGCGCCAGCCATAGCGGCCATTTCAGGGGTGAACCAAGGGAAGGAAGACTTTTTCTCTGTCTCTCACTGTCTAGCTCTGCCTGTCAAAAAACAACAACAACAACAACAACAACAGCAACAAAAGACCACTTGGGACACCCACATCCCATATCAGAATTCCTAGGTTAATATCCTGGCTCCACATCTGTTTCCAGCTTTCTTCTAACGTGAACCCTGAAAGGCAGCAGGTGATGACTTAAGTACTTACGTCCCTGCCATTTATGTGTGAGACCTAGACTGAGTTCCTGGTTCCCAGCTTTGGCCCCCAGCCCCAGGTGTGAAGGTATTTGGTGAGTGAACCAGCAGATGGAAGATTTCTTCATCTGTCTATCTATCTCATGTTTGGTTTAAACTACTGCAACCATAGGTAGATATAAACCATTTTATCAAACACTGTTTGGGGTCCTCAGGAATCTTTAAGAATGAAACCAATACTTGAGGCCAAAAGCTTGATAATTGCTTATCTAGAGGAATTTTACAAAGGTCCTTTCCCTTCCATAAACATTTGAGAAGAAACAGAATCTTCAGTAGAGAAACATAGATCAAAATGAATGGAACTGCATCCCTTTGGGTGATTACCATCCTGATAAGACAGTTCCTGCCACGAACCCATTGTACTGTGGCCTCTAACACTCCACAATGAATTTCATATCTTTACAATAAATTCACTTTGCTTGATTTCTGTCAGCTATAATAAAATCATACAAACAGATACAACATTGAATAATGCTTTTTTAATGTTTGTCTGGAAAATTTCACTTATAGTTCAAAGTCTGCTGTGTCTTCAGGCCAATGAAGACAGCATCATTGATATCAAGGGGTTCCACAAAAACAAGTGGGGAATTTAATTAGAAAAACAAGTTATGTTTTTCCTGGTCTACTTTAAATCAGTAGCACACTGAAAGCATATAAGATATTACATCCATTGCTGATTACATGTTGACAAACCAGTCATAAAAGATAAAAGGGTGAGGGTGCCGGCGCCATGGCAAACTAGGTTAATCCTCAGCCTGCAGTGCTGGCATCCCATGTGGGCACTGGTTCTAGTCCCGGCTGCTCCTCTTCCAGTCCAGCTCTCTGCTGTGTCCTAGGAAGGCAGTGGAGGATGGCCTAGGTGCTTGGGCCCCTGAACCGGGGTGGGAGACCAGGAAGAAGCACCTGGCTCCTGGCTTCGGATCGGTGTAGCTCCGGCTGTTGCAGCCATTTGGGGAGTGAACCCAGGGAGGGAGGACCTTTCTCTCTGTCTCTCTCTCTCTCTCTCACTGTCTGTAACTCTACCTCTCAAACAAATAAATAAAATCTTTTTAAAAAAATCTACGTAGGGGGTCGGTGCTGTGGCATAGCAGGTAAAGCTGCTACCTATAGGCATCCCAGATGGATGCCAGTTTGAGTCCCAGCTGCTCCATTTCTGATCCAGCTCCCTGCTAACGTGCCTGGGAAAGCACAGGAAGATGGCCCAAGTCCTTGGGCCCCAGAACCCACGTGGGAAACCCAGAGAGAAGCTCCAGACTCCTGACTTTGGATCGGCCCAGCTCCAGCCATTGCAGCCATTTGGGGAGTGAACCAGCAGATAGAAGACCTCTCTCTCTCTTTCTCTGCTCCTGCCTCTGCTTCTGTTTAACTCTGCCTTTCAAATAAATAAAATAAATCTTTTTTTAAAAAAAAACTAGCAAGGCCGGTGCTGTAGCTTAGTGGGTAAAGTCACAATGCTGGCATCCCTTATGGGTGTCGGTCCGAGTCCAAGCTGCTCCACTTCCGATCCAGCTCTCTGCTATGGCCTGGGAAAGCAGTGGAAGATGACTCAAATCCCTGGGCCCCTGCACCCACGTGGGAGACATGAAGAAAGCTCCTGACTCCTGGCTTTGGATTGGCAGAGCTCCGGTCATTGTGGTCATCTGGGGGGTGAACCATCAGATGGAAGACCTCTCTCTCTCTCTCTACCTCTACCTCTCTGTAACTCTGCCTTCCAAATAAATAAATAAATCTTAAAAAAAAAAAAGCAAACATTAAAACAAAGATATATTTAGTCCTCCACCCAAAGTCAGGGTATCTACTGTATTTTATCTTCAAAATGTGGTGCATCCGACAGTGGACTAATATACACAAATATGGCTATTGCTGGGACTCATTAGGCCATTTTAGAAAGTACAGCAATTAAGTTTCTTCCCTTAGGAGCTCCAGGGAGTTAAAAATCTCATACCACTAAGTAGAATCTTGGTTCTCAGAGTAAACAGGAATGTTCAGTGTCAGTATAGAGATCATTTAAAAACAGAAAATTCATCGGACAAATTTTTATAAGGATTTTTTAAAAATATGCACAGATAATTTGTGGTGCAAATTTATTTTACTTCCATCCAAATTTTGCATTTATCCTTTCTGACACTGTTATTTAATTTCTTTTATCTTTTTCTAGAAGAATTTCTACCTGGAAAGCCTTATTTATTATCTTTGGTGAATGTAATTTTCAGGCCCTAGGCTTGGTAAAAGATTTATGAAATCTGAGAGTCAAGACACTTAATATCTAGAATTGTAAAAAGATAGTGCTGCCTTACACTGCCTTTGTCAGAATATATCTGAAGGGATTGTATGCATTCTTGGACAAGACCTATTTAGAAAGTATAAAAAGTAGGGACCAGCACCGTGGTGTAGCTGGTAAAGCTGCCGCCTGTGGTGCTGGCATCTCATATGGATGCTGGTTCCAGTCTCAGAAGCTCCACTTCCCATCTAGCTCTCTGCTATGGTCTGGAATACAGTAGGAGATGGCCCAAGTCTTTGGGCCCCTTCACCCCTGTGGGAGACCAGAAGAAGCTCCTGGCTCCTGGCTTTGGATCAGCACAACTCCTGTCATTGCGGCCATTTGGGGAGTGAACCAATGGATGAAAGACCTTTCTCTCTCTCTCTCTCTCTCTCTCTCTCTCTCTCTCTGCCTCTGCCTCTCTGTAACTCTGCCTTTCAAATAAATAAATCTTTTTTTAAAAAAATACGTGAAATAGAAAATACTAGCCAGGTTGGTAAATCAGATCAAAGCCAGATATTTTGCAGAGAAATGTGGAATACTTAGTAGAGAGCCATGTGGGATAGGCATGACTTATTTAATTGAAAGAGATATTAGGCTGCATCAATTTATCACCAGTGTGTGAAAGGTATAAGCATAGTCTGGTGTCCTGAAGGTAGGTAATTCTCCATAACTGGGACGATGTGAACTTGGTGTGCTGTAATCATGCAAGTGTTCTAATGCTCAAATGCTTTCACTCTGTTACTCTTGCCTTTATTATTTAGATAGATTCCATGTCTGAATCTGAAACTCAGATTTTGAGTTAATGAGAGTATGGAACCTTTGTAATACAAGCTAATTTTGAGCTTAAAAGTGATCTATAAAGGATAAACAGCTCTATGTATGTATCTTGCTTGTAATTGTATACACACATTGCAATGCTTTCCTCAGGCATCTAGGAATACCAGAAAATAGGGAGGACGCTGTAGTGCAGCAGGTTAAGCCACAGCATGGGACGTCTGCAGCCTATGTTGGATTGCCTGGGTGGGAGTCCCATTTAGCATTTCCCATCTAGCGTTTCTGGCAATGCATGCCCTGGGATGCAGCTCATGACTCAAGTACTTGAGTGCCTGACACCCATGAAAGCCCCAACTGAGTTCCTGGCTCCTGGCTTTGGCCTGGCCCAGCCCTGCTGTTATGGGCATTTGGGGAGTGAACCAGCAGAACTTTTTCTATCTCTCTATCTTTTTCTCTCGTCTCCCTCTCCATTCCTCTGCTTCTCCAATAAATAAAAATAGACTAAAACAGAATACCAGGAAATAAATACAGAATGAAATAAGTTTAAGGTGGATTAATGAAGCAAATAGAGTTTGTCTCTTAATTTGCCATCAGAACCCAAAATAGGTTTCAGGAAATAGAAAAAGATTTTATGTTCATTAACTTTTATTAACAGTGCATTCTAGATTTAATAGAGAAGGAAAGGAGAACAGAAAGAATGGATGAGTGGGAAAGAAGAATGGAGGGTCTTTGGCATTGTAAAATTAGCTGCACCCCTCTAGATTGCAACCTCTACCAACCTGCACTTCTTTAAGAAGCAGCCCTGTGAATAACAGCACTTGATTTTTTTTAACAAAAGAAAATACTCTTAAAAATAAATTCTGTGCAGTTTTTAAAAATATGCTTGTTACCATATGCTGGATGCTATATATCTAAACATATGTAGATTATATGATTGCACTTTTTTAAAAAATATGAAATATATAGGCCGGCACCACGCTCACTAGGCTAATCCTCCACCTGCGGCGCCAGCACCCTGGGTTCTAGTCCCGGTTGGGGCGCCAGATTCTGTCCCAGTTGCTCTTCTTCCAGTCCAGCTCTCTGCTGTGGCCCAGGAGGGCAGTGGAGGATGGCCCAAGTCCTTGGGCCCTGCACCTGCATGGGAGACCAGGAGAAGCACCTGGCTCCTGGCTTCAATCAGCGTGGTGCACCAGCCGCAGCGCACCGGCCGTAGAAAGGAAGACCTTTCTCTCTGTCTTTCTCTCTCACTGTCTAACTCTGCCTATCAAAAAAAAAAAAAATATATATATATATATAGCAATTTTACGCTGATTATTTTACCAAAGATTTATCTTTGTGTAGAATTTGGAGAATCCAATCTAGGTACCTCAGGCCAGGAAGTATTCAGTTGCAATTTTAAATATTAGAGGATTTGTTTTCAAACTAAATGGAATAAAATTAAAAGCACATTCAAGTTAATTATCATAAAAATTCTCCTGTAGCAAAAGAAGCAAAACATGGATTAAAATATATCTATGAAGACTTGATTATTAAGAGCAAACTCAAGCAGAAATTAAGGCTAACTGTTTAGTAGCATAAAAACATTTTTGAATGTTCCACCTATAAAAACCCAGGTAAATGTTTATATATTTTCCTTTGAAGATATAGGAAACAGCAGGTGAGTAAAATGGGGGGTTGGGGAAAGAGATAATACTAACTTGTTAGTTAAGAACAATTTTCAGAAACACATTATAGGTTGTTTTATGATGAATATTAACCTTTAAGAATCAGATTGTTTATTTAAGCAGTGTCCCGTTTTTGGAGCCATGCTGGTGAGGTTAAGGTTTCTGTGGGCCAAAGTAAAATGAATTCTTCATGAGAATTTCCATAGCATGAACATAAGCACCAATGTCTCATTTGACGAATCTCAAGGCAGTAGACACCAGTGATAGAAAAAAACAAGTAAAAGTAAATTCAAATCTATTGTTACAATCAGAGAAGATCTACACTGAACAGTGTAATTTTAGGCCTGTGGAGGGCTGGGCAGGACAGGCGAAACTTGGAAACTTGGCCAAAATAATTCTCCTTAAAATCTGCCAGGAGACACATAAATCTCCACTACCGCTTTCCCCTTTGATTTAGCACTTTGAAGATTTTGCAATAAACTGTTCAGCTTAGGAAAAAATAAACCAGGCAGACACTTTTGATGTATAATTTGAGAGAACTCCTCTCCTCTACACCAAAATATCCCCACAGCTAGTCTCAGATTTTGCACCCCATAATTAGATGTGCCTTCCTTCTTCCTCTCGAAGGGCTTTTGTGTTCAGTTGTTTTCTGCAACTGGAAGATACTCCTGGAAAAATAAATCTATCAGTTAACACTTTGGAGAAAATAAGCTCCTAAGTATGGAAGTGAGAGGTCAGAAGCAACAGAAAAGAAGAAAAGGTGGCCGGAGCCGCAGCTCAATAGGCTAATGCTCCGCCTGCGGCGCTGGCACACCGGGTTCTAGTCCCGGTCCGGGCACTGGATTCTGTCCCGGTTGCTCCTCTTCCAGGTCAGCTCTCTGCTGTGGCCCTGGAGTGCAGCTTGTGACCTGCACCCACATGTGAGACCAGGAGAAGCACCTGGCTCCTAGCTTCAGATCAGCGTGGTGCACCGGCGGCAGCACTCTGGCTACAGCGGCCATTGGGGGGTGAACCAATGGAGAAGGAAGACCTTTCTCTCTGTCTCTCTCTCTCACTGTCCACTCTGCCTGTCAAAAAATAAATAAATAAATAAATAAAAGAGAGAGAGAGAGAGAAGAAAAGGTGCTAAGCAAGGTACACCTAAGAAAAATTTCAGGCACTTCAGTTGTCCCTAGGGCTTTGTAAATTTATGGGCGTAAGACTGTCAGTAATAAACTCTGCTAATTGAATACATTACGTGTGGCAGTACGCCAATCTGCTCACTTAAGTAGTTTATTTCAAATAAATAGAAGACTCCCAGATGCTACAAAAGGCACACCTTCCTCCATTTTTCTAGACTTGAACACAAATTAGTTCGTGAGTATTTATATCCACCAACTGGGGAAAAATTGGTATGTTCAAAGTAATTCCAGACAAATATGCTTTGAAAAGAAGTAAATTCACAATTTAATGTAATCACATTGTCATCTCAGAGATGACTATGGGAGATGGAGGACAATGGATACTTTCCATAGTCTCTCAGCTTGGGAAAGGGATGCCCATTCTAACACCCTTCCCTGCTACTGAAGTATCCTATTCTTCCAGCTCTCGGATTATTGTCTCTTTGAAGACTTCAGCTTTCCACTTGGAAACTCAAAGTTAGCAGTAACTGTTATTCCAGGCTGAATTCTAGATCCATCTGTTGATTCTAAGGGTAGAAGCCCAGAGCAAGTAGGTAACACTTAGGAGGTGTCAGGAATGAAGAATGTCTATATTAATACTGCATAAGGATTATACCACTACATATGCATTATTTTACCTCAACTTGTCCAAGATTAAATTGTTAGTGGGTGAAAAATCTGAGTGTTTACACAGACATCACTGATTTCAGAGCGGAGGTATTTCTTACCCCTTTGTTACGGTGTCATTCAGGGGAAAAACAGAATCACCACCCACCTCAAGTCTTTGTCTGCTTAAGTTCAGTAATTTGTCAAGTTACATAAGTTAGCAAAGGTCTAGGGTAGGCTTGCTTGTACTACATTACAAAGATTCAGGTTTCCTAAACTGGCTTTCGCAAGAGCCCCGTTTCATATGCCCCATCTACCTAGGTCACTTCACTTTCCCTGTGACTCTGAAAACATGAAGCTCATTCTGCTTTTTGTTCTATGAGTAATTAAGTGTTTCATTTCTGATCCAGGAATCTTATGTCCTCTGCTGGTATCTACAAAGCTGTAACAGGATTATTCTTAACCTTGCAAGTAGAGTAAAATCGCAGATCCTTTACCATTCTTAACACCCATAAAATGTTGTTCTTGTCTTGATGTAGTGCTTACTATCCTGTAATTCTATTCTCTCTATTAATATCTACCACATGTTCATAAATTGTAAACTGGGAATAGTGTATCAGTCGATTTAGGCTAAGTTGTGGCATGAAAGCAACTCCAAATATTAGTGATTTTAAACATAAGGGGTTGGGGCCTGGTGCAGTGGTTATGACATTATAGGTTGCCCACATATCATATCAGAGTGCCTAAGTTCAAGTTCTTACTCTACTTGTGTGCACACTGGGAGACAGTATGTGATGGTTCAAGTTCTTGAGTCCCTGCAACCCACATGAGAGACCCAGATAAAGTCCCTGACTCTTGGCTTTGGCCTCTCTCATGTTCAGTTGAACAGTGAACCGTTAGATAGAAGAACTCTCTCTGCCTCTGTCTCTATTTCTCTCTCTCTTTCAAAAGAAACAAACAAATATTGGATATTTGTTTGATAAACATTTAACAATGAGTTCTCAAAGGAAAAAAATCCTGAATTTTATTATTTGTCAATTTCCATAGTGTTAATATTCACACCTTGGTCAATTTTAAGCTGGGAATGTTATCTCACCTAACAGAGATTTGGGAGAAGAGCATCCTCTGCTCCCACAAGCCAGCACGAACCAATTTTAACACACAATTGTCTTTTTTTAAAAAAAATTTATTTATTTGAAAGACAGCTACAGAGAGGCAGAGGCAGAGAGAGAGAGAGGTCTTCCATCCACTGTCACTCCCCAAATGGCCGCAATGGCTGGAGTTGTGCCGATCCAAAGCTGGGAGCCAGGAGCTTCTTGTGGGTCTCCCATGCAGCTGCAGGGACCCAAACATGTGGGCCATCTTCCACTGCCTTCCCAGGCTAGAGCAGAGAGCTGGATCAGAAGTAGAGCATCCAGATCTCGAAATGGCACCCATATGGGATGCTGGCACTGCAGGCGGTGGCTTTACCCACTATGCCACAGCAATGCCCCCAACCACTAGTTTTATAGCAAGGGATTACTGCTTGCCAATGGTACCTGCTTTTTTGCAGTTCAGCTTCAACTCTGCATTGGGTCATGTTTTATTCTAGGATAAAGGCTGTAAACGCAGCTCTTATCTGGGATATAACAATTGTGTGGCAAAAGGACGAGAATAAGAGCAAAGCCATAGATGATTCTTAATGGTTCAGAATTGTTATAAATCACTGTTACTGACATTTTATTACCCAAAGTACATCATTTGGTCAACCCTGAGATCAATGGATTGAGAAGTATCCTAGTGGGTTGGCCTTGCAGGGCAGCAGGTTAAGCTGCTACTTGCAATTCAGGCATCCCCTATTAGAGCATCAATTCAAGTCCCAGTTGCTCTGCTTCTAATCCAGCTCCCTACTAATGCGCCTGGGAAGACAGCAGTGATGGCCCAACTACCCAGGCCCCTGCCACCCATGTGGGAGATTTGAGTGGAGTTCCTGGCTCCTGGCTTTGGCTTGACCTGGTCCAGTTCTGGTTGTTGCAGCCATTTGGGGAGTGAGCCAGAAGATGGAGGATCTCTCTGTTTCTCTCTCTCTCTCTCTCTTTCTCTCTCTCTCTGTCTCTGTAGCTCTGTCTTCCAAATAAATAAATAAATAAATATTTTAAAATACAAACAATATATAGTTATACAGATTTCATGGCATATTGATTATGAATTTGATGCAAATAATCTAAGTACTTATATTATTTTTAATGATTAATTAAGTTCTCATTAAAAATATAATGTTTTTAAAAATTCTATGTGGATCATATTAGTCATTTGAGAGATTTCTATTTCATTTTTCTTCCCAGTTTTGTTTTTATTTTTCTGTTGTTGGCTCTGGTTTGTATTTTTCAATTTCTAGCATGCTCTTAATTTGCCCTCATCCTCAGTGATCTAAAGAATAAAATATACCAGGCTATTTCAAAAGTTCACAAAGGGTCTGGTATTTGGCACAGCAGTTAAGACAGCACTTGGGTTGCCTGCATCCCATCTCAGAGTGCCTGAGTTACAGACCCAGCTGCACTCCCCATTCCAGTTTCCTGCTACTGCATTCCATGGCAGGCAGCAGGTAGTGGCACAAGTGGTTGGGTCCCTGCCATCCACATAGGAGACCTAGATTGAGTTCCAGGCTCCCAGCTTTGGCTTAGCACAGCCCCAGCTGTTGCAGATACTTTTGGAGAAACCAGGTGTTGAGGTGGATTTCTTAACAATGTTGCAGTGGATTAGTTTCTGAGAGGAGAAGCATAGTGGGAGTAAGAGGCACGGAGTCACCACACAGACCCCGGGAGTCAGGTGAAAGGGGGCCTGAGGCAAGCAGCCCACAGACTCATTTATTTCAGATGCTACAGCTGCTTATATAGCCAAGGCCAGCCAATCTGGTCAAGGGGCAATCTATGCCCCAACCAATCACAGCCTGTTGCCAGACAGTTTCCAAAGCCATCCAATCACAGCCTGTTGCCAGTCAGGTTCTTGTTGCCAGGCAGTTTCTGAAACCATCCAATCATGGCCTGCTGTCAGTCAGGCTCTATTGTCATGTGGTTTCTGAAGCCAACCAATCATGGCCTGTTGTCAGGCAGTTTCTGTTGTCAGCGGCCATCTTGGCAGGATCTTTTCACCTCAGCAGCCATCTTGATATGACCTTTTCACCTCATTCCACCACAACCAGGAATGGGAGCTCAATCTCTCTGCTTCTCAAATAAGTTAATAAATTTTATTTAAGTTTGTGGAAAAATTGAATTAATTTTGGTACAAAAAAACTTTGAAATTCTTACATAGCTTTTTCATAGTATGCATTTTCCATAAAAACCTTTTGAAGACCTTTTATATGCATGGATTTCAAATTTTTTAACTCTGCTTTCCATGAATTTTTTGAAGTATCCTTATACACTTATATTATTGTATTTAATAGGTTCATGATTGAATATGTATTATATCAAAAACATAATAAACACAATTTAAAATGTTTTTATTCATATTTTCTAAAATGTTCTATTCTAAAATATGTAGATAATATATTAAAAATAAATGAACAAAACTCTAATCATGATTAATACACAGGAAAGCTTCAATTAATATTTAAATGAAACCAACATTTTAAATTTAATTTTTAAAATTTTAAATATTATTAAAAATTTTGTTAAAGAAAACTATTAGCAAGTTTATGCACTATGCCAAGTCACCCATGTAAAAAACTGATACTGTGCTTTATACATTCTATTTAGATGTACTTATACTCAAATTTAAGAATAAGTACAAGTTATTTAGCATTGCAATATGTTCCTCAAACCCTTTGTACAACCACTTTGAGTTTAGCTAATTTTTGTGTACTTCCAGAACCATGAATTAGGATAGATAAAAAGCAAGAAAATACACGCAGAGCATTACTGAGCAATAATATTTTATTTATTTACTTATTTGACTATTTACTTAACACACACATACACACACACACATAGGATATTACTGAGCTTTGATAAAAAAGAATATGGGGCTGGTGTTTTGGTGTAGCAGGTTAAGCTGCTATCTGTGATGCCAGCATCCTATATAGGTGCTGGTTTGCATCCTTGCTGCTCCACTTCTGATTCAGCTCCCTGCTAATGTGCTTAGAAAAACAATGGAAGATGGTCCAAGTTCTTGGCCTCCTGCCATCCACGTGAAAGACCTGGAAGAAGCTCATGGTGAGATGGAGGATTTCAAGCCTTAATTAGTTGTCTTCTCCTTAAGTGCTTTCACTACTCAAATTCTCCTAAGACCCAAAGGATTTGTAAAAGTGGATGTGGGGTGTACAAAACAGAGACTAAATTAATGGAGGTCTTAAGTTTTGACACTCACCTCCAGCTTTCTTACATTTCTTCACTTTCAAGTGGGACATTCTTAAAATTGGAATTTCAAGATTAAATAAAATAATCTATGTTGAGTTATCCTCATGATACCTGGCATGTAATAATCATGTAGTAAATATTAGCCATTATACTGCTTTTGAGGCACCACTTGGTAAAATGCCACTTTTCCAAAATACACTATATCTTCCCTCTCTATTTTTGCAAATTTGTATTTCTGTAAGTAGGGACCCATTGAAGAAGCTGTGGCAAAAGCTGAGAAGCTGGCCAAAGAGCATTCATGAGGGGTCTTTTTGGCAAACTGCAAGCACTCACTCCATGCTATCCCTCTCCTTACCTCTCCAAAACTTTTCAGTTTTCTGTGTAGGCCATACAAGAGCCTGAGCCTTGATAGAAGACATTATATTCTGTTTGCAATAAAATGTAACCCCTCAAAAAAAAAAGAAACCCATTAATTCTCTTATTTTTCTGTCAAAAATTCTATCTAGCAAGGCTTTGAAGAGGAAATAACTCTCCCGTCTCAAAAGAATGAAGATCAAATATTGAAAATGATGGGGGTGCTGGCACTATGGTACAGCAGGTTAAAGCCCTGGCCTGCAGTGCCAGCATCCCATGTGCATGCCAGCTCGTGTCCTAGCTACTCCTCTTCCCATCCGGCTCTCTGCTAATGCACCTGGGAAAGCAGTGGATGATGGCACAATTCCTTTGGCCCCTGCACCTGCGTGAAAGACTGGCAGAAGCTCTTGGCTCCTGACTTCAGATCGGCTCAGCTCTGGCCATTGTGGCCATTTGGGGAGTGAACCAGAGGATGGAAAACCTCTCTCTCTCTCTCTCTCTCTCTCTCTCACTCTCTGCATCTACCTCTCTCTGTAACTCTGTCTTTCAAATAAATAAAAATAAATCTTGAAAGAAAAAAAAGAAAGAAAGAAAATGATAGGGGATGGGTTAATGTCTGGGGATGCAGTTATCTTCACAAGCAGTTCTCTGTTCTGCTTATTAAATCTAATTTGCAACATGGGAATTTGGCCTAATGATAAGAAACTACTTTCTGATGCCCAGGTTTGAGTCCTGGCTCTACTCCCAATTCCTGCTTCCTCCTAATGTGCACCTAGGATTGGAGCAATGATAGTTCAAGAAGTTGGCTCCTTGCCACTCTCTCTGGAGACCCAGAATGAGTTCCTGGATGCTGGCTTTAGCTTGGCCCACCTGGGCTGTTGTGGGCCTTTGGGAAATGTAGCTGCATGGGGGATCTCATTCTATGTCTCTGAACATATCTCTCTCTTCCTTTCTCTCTCTCTCTCGTATAAAAGGAAAACATCTAATTTGCCAAATCCAAAACTATTGAGTACTACAGAATCTTATTTAATTAGCAATTCATTTTTTAAAAAAATTCACCTATATACAGGAAAATTGCATAAAAATAAGATATATTGCCTTGCTAAGAGACCAGAAATGATCTTTGTCTACCTGTTTCGGGAACTGTTTCTAATCACTAATGAGAAAATATTTTGAAATGAACTTAAAAGACCTCATACTCAATAGGATTTATATATAATACACTCTAATATACTGGAAAATTAGATCTAGGTCACATTATTATTATATGTTTCACAATTAGATTATAATTAATTCTCCAAATTGAAGTTATGATTATGTTCTTACAAGAGAGCTGAACTTGTATTTTTTTAAGAAGACAGCTTTATTTTATTTATTTGAAAGGCAGAGTTACAAAGAGAAGTAGAGACAGAGAGGTCTTCCATCCACTGGTTCACTCCCCAAATGGCCACAATGGCTGGAGCTGAGCCAATCTGAAGCCAGGAGCCGGGAGCTTCTTCTGGGTCTCCCACATGGGTGCAGGTGACTAAGCACTTGGCCATTCTTCACTGCTTTCCCAGGCACATTAGCAGGGAAATAGATCAGGAGTGGAGCAGCTGGGACTCGAACTAGCACCCATATGGGATGCTGGTGCTATAAGCCGGAGTTTAACCTGCTGCACCTTTAACACAGCGCTGGCCCCTGAACTTGTATTTTTTTTTTAAGATTTATTTACTTATTTGAAAGGCAGATCCACAGAGAGGTGGGGGGGGGGAGAGAGAGAGAGAGAGAAAGAGAATCTTCCATCCACTGGTTCACTCCCCAATTGGCGACATCCGTCAGAGCTGCACTGACCTGAAGGCAGGAGCCAGGAGCCTCCTCAGGGCACAGGGGCCCAAGAACTTGAGCCATCCTCCACTGCTTTCCCAGGCCAAAGCACAGAGCTGGATCAGAAATGGAGCAGCCGGGACTCGAACCGACACCCATATGGCCTCACCCACCGTGCCACAGCACCAGCCCGAACTTGTATTTTTGAATAGAGGAAAAATTTTAAAGCCCACTAACCTCTAAAAATGGTTTCTAAGTTTTAGTAGTTCTATCATTAATTATGTAGTCCAAAAGGGATTTACAAAGTGAAGATATTTTATCAAAGCAATTAAACGAACATGATTATCAAAATAGTTGCCTCGATAATCATTAATTATACAGTGCTAGCTGGAGAAGAGGAAGCCTTAAACTCTGAGAATCACAAGCGTAGCCAAAACGTTTGGCTAGCAGTTCAACTCAGTCTTGTAAGGAAAATGCATTAGTCAAAAAATTAATACGTTCTTAGGCAGAAACACCAAAAAGAATCTCCACTAATAGGAAGAAAACTCTTTTATCCCAAGAAACAAGCATTACATCTGCAGTGATGTACCAGGTAATTCCACTGCTTGCAGTGCTGGCATCCCATATGGGCACCAGTTCAAGTCCTAGCTATCCACTTCCCACCCAGCTCTCTGCTAATGCACGTGGGAAGGCAGCAGAAGATGGTCCAAGTCCTTGGGCCCATGCATGCATGTGGGAGACCCAGAAGAAGCTCCTGGCTCCTGCCTTTGGATTGGCCCAGCTCCAGCTGTTGTGGCCATTTAAGGAGTGAACTAGTGGATAAAAGATCTCTCTCTCTCTTTCTTTGCCTCTGCCTCTCTGTAACTCTGCCTTTCAAATAAATAAAGCAAAAGGGAGAAAGAAAGAGAGAAAGGAGAGAGAGAGAGAGAGAGAGAGAGAGAGAGAGAGAGAGAGAGAGAAAGGAGGGAGGGAGAGAAGGAAGGAAGGAAGGAAGGAAGGAAGGAAGGAAGGAAGGAAGGAAGGAAGGAAGGAAGGAAGGAAGGAAGGGAGAAAGAGAGAGAAAATAGTATAGTAACTTTGGTGTAGTGTTTCCTTACAAAACTAAATGTAGCCTTACTATGATCCAGTAATCACATTACTTCAACCCAAAGGTATTGAAAATCTGAACAAAAGTATTTAGAGCAACTTTGTCATTAACAGCTAAAACTTGGAAACAACCACAAAATCCTCATTAGGGGAATGAATAAACTGCGATACATACAGACAATGTAGTATTATTCAGTGCTAAAAACAAATGAACTATCAAGCCATGAGAAGACATGGAGGACAATAAAACACATATTATTTAGTGAAAGATGCCATCAGAAAAGGCTACATACTCTCTGATTCCAACTACGTGACCGGAAGCTGAGTAACTACGGAAAAGTAAAAACATCAGGGGATAAATGGAATTGGGAGAGTGAAAAGATGCAAACAGAGAATTTTTAGGGCATTGAAAATACGCTGATACAATAATGGTGGATATACATCATTATGCATTTGTCCAAATCCTTAAAATATAGAACATGAAGAATGAACCCAATGTAAGCTATGGACTTTGGGTGATAATGATGTCAGTGTCATCATTTGTAACAAGAGTACCACTCTGGTGGGGTATATCGTTAATGTAGGAGGTTATGTATGTGGAAGGCAGAAAGTACATGGGAGATTTTTGCCTCTTCCTCTCAATTTTGCTGTGAACCTACAATTTCTCTTAAAAATGTCTTTTTAAAAAAATATTTTTGAATAGAATCACTAGTGATGTATGATTTAATTTTAAATTAAATCACTTCAATTTTAAATGATGGCAGAATGTTCCGTGATAAAGAATAATGTTGAAATATATGCCCCCATTGCATTTAGCGGCATTAAATTTTCCTTCTTTAGCTGTATGTAATATCTTCTAACTCTAATAAAGCACCTCACTATTTCATCAATGTTGATTTTTATTTATTTCTCCCACCAAGCTACCAGTCATTGAAATAAGCTGTAAGAGAGGACCTCATGGAGATGTGAGCAATTCAGTTCTTAACATGTCATGAGCCTCCAGGGAGAAACGCTAAAAGGGAATTTAGATACATGAGTCCAGATTTAGAGGAGAAATATTGGCTGAAGAAATTAACAGCAAGTAGAAGTAGTTGCAATTGCCTAGAGAAGAGAGTAGAGATGGCTAAGAGATTGCAGCTTTGGATTGGGTTCTAGAAGATTTTAGCATTTAAAGGTAATATGGAGAAGAAAGAGTTAACAAAGAACAGAAGGTATGGTCAGTGTTAATAATAAGTGTGTTAATAACAAGAAGAGAAAGAAAATTTCAAAATAAAGAGAACAGGAGAGAGTTCAAGTAAGATTAAAACAATAAAATATCCACTGAATCCAAGAAAATACCCACCAAGAGAGGGAGGGAGGGAGGGAAATATCATTATGTTCTTTGAATTGTGTCTATGAAATACATGAGGGGCCAGCGCCGTGGCGCAGTAGGTTAATCCTCCTCCTGCAGCACCAGCATCCCATATGGGCACTGGTTCTAGTCCCGGCTACTCCTTTTCCAATCTAGCTTTCTGCTGTGGCCTGGGTAAACAGTGGAAGATGGCCCAAGTGCTTGGGCACCTGCACCCACACGGGTGACCAGGAAGAAGCTCCTGGGTCCTGGCTTTGGATCGGCACAGCTCCGGTCATTGTGGCCATTTGGGGAGTGAGCCAATGGAAGGAAGACCTTTCTCTCTGTCTCTGCCTCTCACTGTTTGTAACTCTACCTCTCAAATAAATAAATAAAAATCTTTAAAAATAAAAAATACATGAAATCTGTTTTTATACTACTAATAATAAGCAAAAGAAAAGAAAAGAAAATACCCCCTGTTGATGACTTTGACTAGAGCAATTTTAGGAGAGAAAAAGTAGAATGGAATACGAGGGCCAGCTCCGCGGCTCACTAGGCTAATCCTCCGCCTGCGGTGCCGGCACCCCAGGTTCTAGCCCCGGTCGGGGGGCCAGATTCTGTCCCGGTTTCTCCTCTTCCAGTCCAGCTCTCTGCTGTGGCCCGGGAAGGCAGTGGAGGATGGCCCAAGTCCTTGGGCCCTGCACCCGCATGGGAGACCAGTAGAAGCACCTGGCTCCTGGCTTCGGATCAGCGTGGTGCACCGGCGGCAGCACACCAGCTGCAGCGGCCATTGGGGGGTGAACCAACAGAAAGGAAGACCTTTCTCTCTGTCTCTCTCACTGTCCACTCTGCCTGTCAAAAAAAAAAAAAAAAAAAAAAAAAAGAATGGGATATGAGAAGGTGGAAGCAGAATTTATAGATAACTCTTTAGAAAAGCTTTGCTGTGAAGGAAATTGATACATTCAAAGTTGGGGGAAAGCACAAGAGCTCAGTGTGTGTGTGTGTGTGAGAGAGAGAGAGAGAGAGAGACTATATTAGTAGAAATCATCCTAACAGACATTATATAGTAGACAAAGAGTAATTGGTAAAGCATGAAAAAGCAGTCCTAACCAGAGGAGCAAAATCCTTGAGTAGATGAGAACATATAAGATTTTATTCACAAATGGAGACTGTGGCCTTCAGTAGGAGAAAGTTCTTTCTCCATTGTGGCACTGGGAAGAAAATGCAAGAGGAATTGTAGAACTCTTAGGGCAAAAGGAGGACACTTCAAATCACTAACTTGTTTTCTTACTGAAGTGGGAGAAAGGTCACTAGCTGAGGACAAAGTGATCGGCAGATGAGGTATGACATCATCACCCATAGGAAGAGGGAAGTGATGGCACTAGAGAAATGCAGTAGGGTTTCTTGTGCTGAGGGCTCCCTTAACATGTGCAGTCAGGAATCGCAGCGAAGTTAGTGCAGTTTGGAGATTTTCTTTGGCAACATCCTGCTGTTCATCTATAAGCAAAGAAACCAAGTAGATGGATTCAGCTGGGGCTGGGGTTTTGCCAGACAATTAAAATAATCAAAGAGGTGAAGAAGTTTTTGTAAGGAGAGACTTTAATAATAGATGTGAGTCTAAGCATGTTTCTTAGTGAATATAGTAGGGTTTACAAATGGATAGTAATAATGTGATGGAATCTATGATTTGGAGGCCTCAAAATTACTAAGACAGTAAACTGGAAGAATGGGAGGTGATGGTTAAAGATGTTTAAAATCAAGACTTTGGAAATGATGACATTTATGGTGTAATCAAGTATTACAGGAATAGAAAGTTGTTTATTACCATATAATGATGTATAGAAAATCACCCTCAAAACTAGATGGCTTAAAACAACAATAATTTTTTTGATTTCTTACTTCTCTAGGTAAGCTTGGTAGTTCTGTTGACCTGGAAGGGCTTGGTTAATCAGCACTGGGCCCACTCATGATATCTGTAGTCAGCTTCTAGTTCTGCTTAGGGCTAATTTGCTCAAGATGGCCTCATCTAGGAAGAGTAGGCTCTGCTCGTAGAGTTTTCTATGCCTAGTAGGCTAGCCCATGCATGCTCTTCAGTGAAGGCAGAGGTCCAAGAGAGAGAGGTTGCTGGGGAGAAGGGATGGGGCGTGGTTGGAGGGGTGGAGCATAGGATACATGGAAGTCCTCCTGAGACCCAGACTTAGCATTTACATAGTGTTCTTTTTATAATATGCTATTTTTCAAAGCAAAACACGAGCCAGCACAAACTGAAGAAATGGGGAAATAACTCTCTTGACTCATATCGTAAAGGCTGTGGATACAGGGAAGTATGGGAAAACTAAGGTCATTTTGTAGTCAATCTCCAGTAATGGGATCTAAAATGTAATGAAGTTATGATATAGCCTTCCTCTTATCATGTTACCGCCATTGTGAACATATGCATAAGCAGATTACATTTTTTTATTTTTGACAAGCAGAATGGACAGTGAGAGAAAGAGAGACAGAGAGAAAGGTCTTCCTTTTCCGTTGGTTCACCCTCCAATGGCTGCCGCAGCTGGCGCACTGCGGCCAGCACACCGCGCTGTTCCAAAGTCAGGAGCCAGGTGCCTCTCCTGGTCTCCCATGCGGGCACAGGGCCCAAGCACTTGGGCCATCTTCCACTGCACTCCCAGGCCACAGCAGAGAGCTGGACTGGAAAAGGAGCAACCAAGACAGAATCGGCGCCCCAACTGGGACCAGAACCTGGGGTGCCGGAGCCGCAGGCGGAGGATTAGCCTAGTGAGCCATGGCGTTCCGGCCAACAGATTACATTTGAATAGCTCTTTGGAGTTTGAAAACCCTTAACCATTTGATTGATCTTCACTACAACAAGCACTAAACTCCCTTTAATAAAGGAGGGGCATTTAGGGCCAGCGCAGTGGCTCACTAGCCTAATCCTCCACCTGTGTCACTGGCATCCCATATGGGCACCGGGTTCTAGGTTTCTAACTGGGGCATGTGGATATATCCTTAAGACAGGAAATTAAAGACAACCTGAAGATTTGAGACATAAGTGTAGTCTAATTAGTTCAAGTTTATGTGGAATGAGAGGTTCCTGGAAGACTTAAGCAGATATAAAACCAATTATTGGAAATATGAATGTGGAACTCAGGAACTCAAAGTTCAATATATAAAGGGCTAGCACTGTGGTGTAGTGGGTAAAGCTGCCTCCTGCAGTGCCAACATCCCAGATGGGCACCAGTTCGTATCCCGGTTGCTCCCCTTCCGGTCTCACTCTCTGCTGTGGCCTGGGAAAGCGGTGGAAGATGGCCCAAATCCTTGGGCTGCTGCACCCGCATGGGAGACTCATAAGAAGTTCCTGGCTCCTGGCTCCTGGCTTCAGATCTGCCACCTCCAGCCATTGCAGCCATTTGGAGAGTGAACCAGCAGATGGAAGACCTCTTCTCTCTCTCTCCTTCTCTCTCTCTCTTTCTCTCTCTCTCTCTGCCTCTGTCTCTGCCTCTGCCTCTCTGTAACTCTGCCCTTCAAATAAATAAATAAACCTTTAAAAAATGTTCAATATATAATCTATATAGCCTGTCAGTTAACACTATCTGTAAGAGAAGTGGTAATGAAAATTAACATATAAGGAACCAGTTTGCTAGGAAAAGGGTTATCGAAAGGAAAGATTAAAGTTTGAAATATAGGAAGAGAGTTAAAAACGGCATCCTGAAGAATATCAATGTTGAAGGATTGGTCTGAAAAAAAAGAGGGGAATATAATCATAAAGAAGAAAAAGGCACGTGGATCCGGCTGAAAAGTCCATAAGAGTATTTCAGGCATGGAAAGCCAAGACACTCTGGCAAAAAAAAAAAAAAAAAAAACCTAAATGAAAGATCTCCGTGAATGAGATCCCAGTGGAAAGATCAGGTCATCAAAGAAGGAGGAGAGAACTTCCACTCTGACTACGACCTTGTCTAAATATGATCAGAGTCGGTGAACTCAAAAGGCTTCCATAGCCTTGGCAGCTCATGACAAGAGCCTAGGGTGATTACTGAGGCCATAAACAAGAGTGTCAGTTTGTTAAGTCAACAACAGGAATCACTGTGCACTTACTCCTCATGTAGGATCTCTGTCCTTGGTGTGCTGTACAGTGTGATTTAATGCTATAACTAGTACTCTAACAGTATGTTTTACTTTGTGTTTCTATGTGGGTGCAAACTGTTGAAACCTTTATTTAATATATGCTAAACTGATCTTCTGTATATAAAGAGAATTGAAAATGAATCTTGATGTGAATGGAAGGGGAGAGGGAGTGGGAAAGGGGAGGGTTGCAGGTGGGAGGGAAGTTATGTGGGGGGAAGCCACTGTAATCCGTAAGCTGTACTCTGGAAATTTATATTCATTAAATAAAAGTTAAAAAAAAAAAAGACTTTCAAGGAGACAACAGACAGTGACCTGAAGAAAATCAAATCAAGTGATATCACAGAAACCAAGGAAAATCTAAGATGCCAAGAGATCTTTCAATGATGTAAAATACAGCTCATTACAAACCCAAAGGCCTAAGATTTATTCCGTCACTATGAAGGTCAGAGTTGGTCTAAATTAAAGTAAATACAGTAGTGGTAAGAGCAGGGCTCTGCTTTGGGGTTTCTAGCTCTCTTATAACCAAAGAAAAAGTAGTGGTACTGCGTAACATTTAAGGCTAAGTAAGCAAAGACAAGATAGCTTCTGCATTACTTGTGGGGACCCGCATCTTTGGAGCCATGAGCTGTCATGTAAGAAGTCTAAATACCTGAGACTGATGTGCTGGGAAGCCCAGACCACATGGGGAGATCTGGTCAGCAGTTACAGTCACATCTTAGCCCAAAGCCGGCAACAACTGCCAGACACTTAAGTGAATTTTCTCCAGGTGATTTCAGCCTCTGATTATGAGATCGCACTTAGCTTTCAAGTTTTCTTAGCCAAACTTCTAAACATTGTGAAGCAGAAACAAGCCTTTCCCCTGAGCCCTATTCCTACTTCTGACCCACAAGATCCGTGACCATAATACATGAATAGCAGTACAATTTGTTACACAGCAATATCAATTGAAACCTCAGAGAAAGAAGCCACATCTCCAGAAAGAAAAGATATGCTTTTTAATACAATAATTTTTAAAGGATCTTAGATTGCAAAATATTCTTCCCAATTCAAACTCAAATATTTCCTAGTTTTAAACATGGAATACATTTAAATTAGCTGTATCTTTCCATGAATGTTTTCCATGACTATTAGGGTACTTCAAAAAGTTGCTGGACTCTCTGCTGTGGCCCGGGAAGGCAGAGGAGGATGGCCCAAGTGCTTGGGCCCTGCACCCGCATGGGAGACCAGGAAGAAGCACCTGGCTCCTGGCTTCAGATCAGTGTGGCACGACGGCCATAGCGGCTATTTGGGGGGTGAACCAAGGGAAGGAAGACCTTTCTCTCTGTCTCTCTCTCTCTCTCACTGTCTAACTCTGCCTGTCAAAAAAACAAAACAAAACAAACAGAGTGGCTTGAGCTCATGTCCCAGCACTTCCCACACTCTTGGTTTAATAAAAAAAACAATGTTGCTGGAAATGGAATTAAAGGGTAAGTTTATTTGGGGGTCAAAAATGTTTTTAAATGCATGCATAGTGTTTACATAATATATATTTACTGCAAACTTTTTACAGATCCCCCTCATACAACAAGAAACTCCTATTATAATTTCCTGTTATCTGATTTCCAAAGCCTACTCTAAATGCTATCTTCTCTCTGAAATCTTAAGCAATAACTTTAGATAAAAATCATATGTTATTCCTATAGACCCTTTTAATAGGCCTTTTTAAAATGAATATAGATCTCTGCTGTGGCCAGGGAGTGCAGTGGAGGATGGCCCAAGTGCTTGGGCCCTGCACCCCATGGGAGACCAGGAGAAGCACCTGGCTCCTGCCATCGGATCAGCGTGGTGCGCCGGCCGCAGCGCCGGCCGCGGCGGCCATTGGAGGGTGAACCAACGGCAAAGGAAGACCTTTCTCTCTGTCTCTCTCTCTCACTGTCCACTCTGCCTGTCAAAAAAAAATTAAAAAAAAAAAAAGTTCATGGGAAAGTAGAATCAAAGTTTATTTGATGCAAAAATTATTTAATTCATTGCATAGCTTTTTTCAGAATATATCATTTCCAAGAACTTTTCAAGGCCCTGCATGCATGAAATTCAAAGATTTTTTGGCTCCAGAAAAATTTGTCTCTGAATTCTATCTTCTGAGAACCTTTTGAAATGCCTTCAAATTGATTATCGATACTTGAGCATTGTTCATAATAGGTGCTCAATAATATCTGCTGATTAACCCAATCATTACTGCAAATATTATTACTGAATTTTACAGTCGATTATTTTGCTCTGCATGACAAGAAAATGCACTCTAACTTCTTCCTTGCAATGGAAGATAGTATGTATATAGTCATCATATAAAGAATATATTCTCTTATTGTTTTCAAAATTTACTTTTGTTCATAGAATGCTATTTTCACTTTGATTAGACTGCCTAAAGAAATATGTATTTCAGGATAATAGTCTCCATGCTATTAAATATGTTCACAATACATCTGAGAATTGCTGGGCCAAGTTTGCACTCATTGATACAATTTTCTAAGAATGGAAAAGGAAATTGGGAGAGGAAGGGAAACTGACTCAGTAGGAGACTGTTTGTTAATTAGTAAACAAGTGCTGTATACATATTGAGCCATGTGGCTGCTTTTCAAAAAAGCAAAGTACATGAGAAATTGCAGCTGCTTCCTGCAAACAAGTTCACTTACACTTCCCTGATAAAGGCATGTTTTAATATCTGTGAGAACTGAGAAGTTTGTTTATTGATATAAAAGAAACAAAATGGGGGCAGCAGGGGTGAGGGGGAGCTGGAGAATCATCTTAGAAGCAGGCCGAAGAGGAAGCATTTGTGACTGAGCACTTGTTCAACAACAGCAAGCAAGTAAAAGATTCTTCTACCAGAAGGATAGTTGCATAAATCCTTTCTCATCTTAGAAAATGTACAATATTAGAGTTGAAGACAAAATTCAAATGAGCTCGGGGTGGGAGGTCAGTGCCAGTTGTTTTCCAAATATGTTTAAATTCTAATCAAGGATCACCAGGACTTGGACTATTGTCCAGTCCCTTAGCCCATGACTTTGTTACTGAGTTCATGGGCTTGTGTTTATTTATTCAATAAGTATTTACTGAGAACATACCAAGAGCCAGACATTGTTCAAGGTACTAAGAACACAGCCATGGTGGGGAGGAGAGGGGGGCAGACTAAAGTCTGTGTTCTAAAGGAATTTGCATTTTTCTGGTGGAAGATAGACAACAAGCAAATAAATAAGATTTTCAGATGAACATAACTATCATGCAGTAGTTAAACCAGGGTGATGTAACGGGGATTAACCTTGACATTCAATAAAACAAAATCCCCCGTAAGGTGCCAGACTGAGCCCCCTGAGGTCTGATGCATCAGTGCACTTAGGGGGATCACAGGCCAGTCACAGCCCACGTCTGTGAGGAAGACAGTGCACTCATCCCTTTGGACAATAGCTGCGGAGTGTCCTAATTTGTCCCAGAACTCCCGTGGCTACGAGAGGCTCTTTATTATCCAGAAGCAGGAATGTCGTCCAGTAGCTCTGAGCAGCTCTGAAATTATAGGCCTCTTTCAGCAGATGCTCTCTGACTGAAATAGCTGCTCCAAGAATGCCCTGATTTATAGCCTGCTTGTTTATTCTCCTTGACTGCCTTAATGTTCTTGGTATCAGATTCCATTTAACCTTGAACCTCACCTTCTTTCTCTACTGCCATACCTAGACTGTCCTGTTTGCTTTCTGCAACGAGTCAAGCTTGCTTAATCCCATACAGGGCCTAACTCTATCTAGTTGTGACTTGGAAGGAACATGCTGCTGATATGTACCACAATGATGACATCATGGCAGAATCTGGTTTTTGCTTTCCCTATGTCAGCACCAGGATTTTTGCCAACATGACTAGTCTTACAAATA
This sequence comes from Oryctolagus cuniculus, assembly GCF_964237555.1. Taxonomy (NCBI): domain Eukaryota; kingdom Metazoa; phylum Chordata; class Mammalia; order Lagomorpha; family Leporidae; genus Oryctolagus; species Oryctolagus cuniculus. The sequence goes on from NC_091437.1 coordinate 111,609,252, forward strand.
CTCCAGCAATACCTTCTGAATATACACTATCTAAAATATTTTATCAACTGAAGTTAAGACTGTAGCTTTGAATGCCTGATGTTAAAGGGATCTCCAAACTGTAGGGCTACTAGTTGACAGAGAAAAATCATAACCATTAGCATCTAAAATTTCAGCTCTCAGAGAGATACATATAGGCACCGTGAGAAATCACAGACAGCTGTGAAGACCTCAGGCCACTTGGTCACTATAGCCAAGAGTTTAAGGTCCCTTAAGTAGCTATGCAGCTTCTTGCTCCCAAATCACTTGCTTGCGTAGCTCAGACAAGCATTCCAATAGACCAGGTGAAAAGGGAATTTATATGAAGCGTACATAGATTCTCACATAATCCAACTGTAAATAGTACTGCTAGATCTCAAAAATGCTGAAAAAAATCTTTGGACAAGCTACTTTCTCTCCTTTTTTTCTTTTCATCTTTTTTAACTTTTAAAAAATTTATTTATTTATCTGAAAGGCAGAGTTGCAAAGAGAAGAGAGAAATTTTCTGTCCACTGGTTCACTCCCCAAACGACTGCAACAGCTAGGGCTGGTCCAGAGTGAAGGCAATAGCTGGAACTCCATCTGGGTCTCCCACATTTGTGTGGGGGCCCAAGCACTTGGGCCATCAACCACTGCTTTCCCAGGCCACTAGCAGGGAGCTGGTTTGGAAGTGGAGCAGCCAGGATACAAAGTGGTGCTCATGTGAGATGCAAGCAGTGGCTTAACCCGCTTCGCCACAAGACTGGCCCCTCTCTCCCTTTCTTTCAAGCAGCACCAGTTTCCTGCTCCACACCTTTCTTTAGAACTCGGTTTCACCCTCTTTTATGTAACTCGGCTTCTTTCCCCAGACTCTTGGTTTCTGTTCCTGGTTGACTTCAGCTGAACCTGAGCCTTTCCCTTGCTGTGGAACCAGCTTCAGTTCACACAGTTCAGATGTTACAGCTCCAGGGCTTGCCACTGATTACTAAGTCAAACTAAGTCAAACTCTTCTGTCTCTTAGCTCAAATTCTTGCGAAAGAGGATCTGATTGCCCCAAGTGGGTTTTGGGTTGCTTTTCCCTGGCTTATGTGTCTACTCAGCTATAGCAAGACCCAGGGGGAGGGGTGGAGATTTTTGTTTATTTTTTAAGATTTATTTATTTGAAAGTTATATATATATATATAGAGAGAGAGAGAGAGAGAGAGAGAGACTCCCCAAATGCCTGATTGCAGGCTGAAGCCAGGAGCCAGGAGCTTCATCTGGGTCTCCCACGTGGGTGCAAAGGCCAAAGCACCCAGGCCATCCTCTGCTTCTTTCCCTCGGCACATTTGCAGGGAGCTGAATTGGAAGTGAAGCAAACGGGACTTGAGCCGGTGCCCATATGAGATTCTGATGTCACAGGAGGCGGTTTGACCCCCTATGCCACAACACCAACCCCCAGGGGTGGAGATTCTATGATCCTGTACGACAAACATGGTAGCCTTAGGTGCGGTCAGCAGAGAAATTTCTTAGATGCTGGGCAGGGTGAGAAAGGAGGCAGTGATTAGCATACAATTCCAGAGAAACCTAAAAGCTAACTACCACCCACAGCTACCATGGAGGCCATTGTCTCATGGTCACAGCTTGCTAGTTGATTGCCATAAAGATTCTTACACTTCCAGCTTGTATGAATGTTTAAGTAAAGTAAGAACTGGTGAAGCAGTAGAAAATAAGAATGTGAACAAAATAATAGTCTGTAAGGGGCCAAAAGATGGTGGTAGCTGGGGCTGGCACTGTGGCACAGCGGGTTAAAGCTGTGGCCTGAAGCGCTGGCATCCCATATGGGCCCCAGCTCTAGTCCTGGCTGCTCCTCTTCCTATCCAGCTCTCTGCTGTGGCCTGGGAAAGCAGTAGAAGATGACCCAAGTCCTTGGACCCCAGTGCCCACGTGGGAGACCTGGAAGAAGCTCCTGGCTCCTGGCTCCTGGCTTCAGATCAGCACCGTTGCGGTCAGCTGGGGAGTGAACTAGCAGATGGAAGACCTCTCTCTCTGTCTCTACCTCTCTCTGTAACTCTGTCTTTCAAATAAATAAAATAAATCTTAAAAAAAAAAAAAAGATGGTGGTAGCATTTCTTGCACTTATATATTCTGTTCTTTCTGCCTTAGAATGCCTTTCCCTTCACCATCTCCTTGGCAGTCTTACTCATTCTTCAAAACCTAATTAACCAACACTTCTAGAAAGCCTTTTCTTACAGGGCCTACTTTCAACTGTAATAGGCAAAGATGATCATTGTCTTCCTTTGTCACAGATGTTTCAATTTCTGTATGTTTTATTCTGCTTGGAACTCTACACACTATCTGCCACAAAACTTACATGGATTTTTTAATGAATATATATTGATTAAAATTAAATAGCCAAATAGAGTTAGTTAATCTCACTTTACACAGAAACTAAGCCCATAGGCTACGGATCAGGACTGTAATGGAATTAGTTACTTTTAGACATCATAAACCACATACACTATATTCATGATAATTTCATCAAATTAACAGATCCATTTTTAAGTATGTATAAGTTTATTTTTTTTAGTTTTAAAATTTAACAATGTTTTTTAAACATTTTTCCACATTTACCTCAAATGTAAACATTGTGTACTATTTTCTTCTTGAAAACAGAGGTATTAATAACACAGATTGAGGGATTCATGAGGATGATAATAACATGGGGAAAGAAGGGCATAGTGCTATTTATATGGTATTCAATGAAACAATATTTATAACTATATACCAATGACATGATATATGCACAATTTTTATACTCCATATTAACTTTCACAAATAAGAGAAAACATGTGATATTTTTCTTTCTGAGTCTGGCTTATTTCACTAAGAAAATGAAACAGATGCATTGTTAAGAGAAGACTCCTTATTTCTATCTTACTTCGAAAAATGTACTTGCTTTTATGCAATGGTATAAAAAGAACAAATTATAAAAGGTAAATTCTTTGAGGAAATACAAATTCATTCCTTTATTTTTTCAATCAAGTACTATTTATAGTGAATTTACCATGTGCCACACATCAACTATAACTGTGATATAATAATAATGCAGAAAGCAGATAACAAAATAAAAATGTGATAAATATGTAATCTTCATATTATAATCTTATTGAAGAGAGGCTAAAGGAAGCTAATACAAACTCTTCACTCTTTTCTTTTGTAATACCAGTGTGCCTATACATTATTTCTTTAAGACCTGTCTGTTTTCCTTATTGGACTACAAAATTCAGGTCTGATTTGTTACTATTGTACCCTGGTGTGCAGTACAATACCAGCTCCCAAACAAGTACTAAATAAACACACACTGAATCCTAAATAGTTGGAGGAGAAAAACAACACAAAGAGTTGCATATTTTTAAAATCCAAAAATAGAATCATTAGACAGAAGATTAAGCAATCCTTTTTTGAAGACAATTTGAGAAAGACAAGCTACTCAAGAAAATGAATCTGTGTAAGTAAATTAAAATAATAATTTAAGAGAGAAATTTACATTAGATTTTGACAAGGTTTGGCAAACTCAAGAACTCAGTAATTTGTTTAACAGATACATTTTGAATGCATACAAAGTGCCAGGCATAATATTGGATATTGAGATACAGATGAGAATATGAAAAGCTTAGTGTATGCTCACTTGGAATTTATAGAAATCCAGAGGCATTAGAGGATCCAAAGATGGTTTTTCCTAACAAATAAAACAAAACAAAACTTCTGTTACAAAAATAATTCCATATTTAACATTGAGCAAATGCCTAACAGATCTTTGATTATATGTGGACAAGCATAACTCCCAGTCCAGTTCATATTATTCTCTGTTCCAAATAATCTGTACTGTTCCACATTCTGGGTCACTAGTCATGATAGTTTTGTTTGCTGGAATCCTTTCCCACCCACACCCTTCTTTTACTTGTCTAAATCTCTTTATCCTCCAAGTTTCTGAGACACACATAGTTTCCTACTCAGCACCACACGTTTCATCAGAAGCCCTTGTGTGCATTCCCTACCATTGGGTCTACCATACGATATTGAAATCATGATTTGTTTGTCTCTTTTCTGAACTCAAGCTCCCTTATGGCAGAAGATAATGTTCACTGATGTTGTATTTATAATACCATAACAAGTGATCAATAAATGTTTAAGTACCTGAAACCTCCATTTTTCCTATGTAGAAAAGTGGATCTGTCTAATATAGGATCAAAGTCTTCCACTTCATAACTCTTTATTTCCAAAATTTCTTTAACAGGCCTTCTACGATCTGAGTCATAAGGAAAGATCATGAGAGAAACCATGCACATTGTTTTATTTTCTTCCATGGTTCAAATCTACTTGAAAATTTGAGGCAGAGAACCTTATCTTTGCCATTATTATCACATAAAACTCATGTTTTTCTTAATACTTCAAACACCTAAGGATTGAATAATACACCAAGTCTGACTTCTTTTTTTGGCATTTAGACCCTAACATGCCACCAAAGACTTAGAGGAGAACAGTTTCTGAAACAATGACTGCTCCTGGGATAGTAAGATGAGTTTTTCAGTAACAGAAGGAAACAAAAGGATATATAAATATGAGACTATCATATACAAATGTCATCTCCAACTTGGCACATTAAATACACAGTGAATTCCCCTCACTGGTCAATCTTTGTTTTAGCATCTTTGTTGTTGATTGCCACAATAATGCTTCATACCAAATTGTCCCAAACTCAGTGCTTTAAAACAATAAGGATTTATTTAGTTCACAACAGGCTGAAGATTTCAAATGTGCTTAGCTAGGAGGTTCTTCTAATCTCACTGGATTTCCTCACTTATTTAGAGGCTGGCTGCCAGTTGGCAGATCTAGAATGGCTCAAGCAGTAATGTCTGGGACAGTTTTGCCCTTTTCCATATGTCTCTCTCATCTTTCCTATAGGCTAGTCCAAGCATGTCTCACAGCATGGCAGAGAAGAGTGAACAGGACCATTCATGATGCAGGGAAGCAAAAAAGTAGGTGAACTTTTCAAGCTTCTGTGTGAACGATCATGGCCAAAATCCTGGTAAACAAACTAAATCCCATGCCTAGACCCAGAGTCAGAGTGGGAGGGGACTTTAAAGTTATAGGAAAAACATTGTGAATCTGTGGAGGCCTTTAAGTAGGGTCATTAATTCAAGAAATCTGTGAGATACTTGATTTCTTGAACCTTCAGTGATACTGAACTTTTTTTATTATTATTATTATCTGAAAGGTAGAGTTAAAGACAGTGAGAGGGAGAGAGAAAGGTTTTCCATCTGCTGGATCACTCCCTAAATGGCCACAAGGCCAGAGCCAGGCCCGTCCAAAGCCAGGAGCCTGGAGCGTCTTCTCGGTCCCACACAGTTGCAGGAGCCCAAGCACTTGGGCCATCTTCCACTGGCCATAGCAAAGAGCTGATTCAGATGGGATGCCTGTGCACAGGTGGAGGATTAGCCTACTGCACCACAGCACTGGCCCTGATACTAAACTTTAAAACCATATTCAGAGGCAGCTGTTTGATGCAGCAATTATGAAACTTGGGACTCCTACATTCCATATTGGAGTACCTGGGTTCAAGTTCTGGTTCCATTTCCTATCCAGCTTCCTACTAATGTGCACCCTGGGAGGCCCCAGATGATGGCTCAGGTACTTGTGATCCAGTCATATAACTGGGAGACCTGAGTTGAGTTCTGGGCTCTTGGCTTCATTCTGGTCCAGCCCTGGTTGTTCTAAGCATTTGGAGAACAAAGGAGTAGATGGAAAATGTGTGCATGTAGGCCTTTCAAAAAAATGAAAATAAATAATTTTATTTTATTTTTTTAGCTTTTATTTAATGAATATAAATTTCCAAAGTACAGCTTATGGATTACAATGGCTTCCCCCCCATAATGTCAATCCCACCCGCAACCCTCCCCTTTCCCACTCCCTCTCCCCTTCCATTCACATCAAGATTCATTTTCAATTCTCTTTATATACAGAAAATCAGTTTAGCATACATTGAGTGAAGATTTCAACAATTTGCTCCCATACAGAAACATAAAGTGAAAAATACTGTTTGAGTACTAGTTATAGCATTAAATCTCAATGTACAGCACATTAAGGACAGAGATCCTACATGAGGAGTAAGTGCACAGTGATTCCTGTTGTTGACTTAACAAACTGACACTCTTGTTTATGGCCTCAGTAATCACCCTAGGCTCTTGTCATGAGCTGCCAAGGCTATGGAAGCCCCCTGAGTTCACTGACTCTGATGATATTTAGAAAAGGCCATGGTCAAAGTGGAAGTTCTCTCCTCCTTCAGAGAAAGGTACCTCCTTCTTTGATGGCCCATTCTTTCCACTGGGATCTCACTCACAGAGATCTTTCATTTAGGGTTTTTTTTGTTTGTTTGTTTGTTTGTTTGTTTTTCCCCAGAGTGTCTTGGCTTTCCATGCCTGAAATACTCTCATGGGTTTTTCAGCCGGATCCGCATGCCTTAAGGGCTGATTCTGAGGCCAGAGTGCTGTTTAGGACACCCGCCATTCTATGGGTCTGCTGTGTATCTCACTTCCCATGTTGAATTATTCTCTCCCTTTTTTATTCTATCGGTTAGTATTTTCAGACACTAGTCTTGTTTATGTGATCCCTTTGGTTCTTAGTCCTATCATTATGATCAACTGTGAAAAGAAATTGATCACTGGGACTAATGAGATGGCATTGGTACATGCCACCTTGATGGGATTGAATTGGAGTCCCCTGGTATGTTTCTAACTCTACCATTTGGGGCAAGTCAGCTTGAGCATGTCCCGAATTGCACATCTCTTCCCTCTCTTATTCCCACTCTTATATTTAACAGCGATCACTTTTCAGTTAAGTTTCAGCACTTAAGAAGACTTGTGTATTGATTACAGTATTCAACCAAAAGTATTAAGTAGAACAAACAAAAAAATACTTAGAGGGATAACATATTAATAATTTTAAAGAACATATTTAAGAGAAATACCATAACATTCCCATATAATAAATAATTCTGGATCATCAAGTAGAGTTCTCCAAGAAATGTACCACAGTGTTTAAAAGTTTTGAAGTTTTTTTTTTTTGGAAGTTGACAGTTTTCTTCAGAAACAATGTTTATGTATAACAGATATACGATGTATTCACAAACAAGACAATTCTCCAAATACTAAAAAAGAAAAGAAAAGAAATGCCAGGAAGTTGAATTCATCATATTTTAAGAGAATAATTATACTGGCTCTGTTTCTTTTAAGCAACATAAAAGCTAACTTCAGATGATAAGGGGACATATAAAAAACATTCTCTTGATAGTCATGTGGCCAGGTATCCAGGGAAACTTGAATGCCATTGAGGATGGATAGATACTCTGTGGCTCCACAACTACAGTAACCCACCTGGGAGTCTCATTCTTCCTATTGTCGCTCCCCGTCTTCGTGGAGGAGCGACACAGGACCCTGCGCTGTTCTTTGGTCTGCTCGGCCCTCCCCGGGTTTGCTGCTGGTTCTTCCCGGGTTGGCTACTGACCCTTCCACCTCCGTGGGAGGGCGGTTCCCCCTGCCACTTTCCCCACTTCCGCGGGGGAGCGGCACACCGCCAGCCGGCTCTCTCGGGGGCTGCACAGGTGTTCCTTCAGATAGATGTTCCTTGTGCATGTTGTCTCTCTCCTCCTTTATAGTCCTCTTCCACCAATCCCAACTCTGCTACCCACACGCCGAGTACGCTGCTCTCCTCCAATCAGGAGCAGGTCCTACAGTTTATTGGTTGAACTGGAGGCAGCTGTGTAGAAGCTGTTTCTCCCTTCTCAGCGCCATATTGTGGGAGAGCAGATGCATAGAATAAGTCTTAATTCCAGTAACTTAGTCTAGTCCGGGTTGCTCCCCACACCTATGATCTCTCACCAGCAAGTATCTGTTGCCCCCACTTTACCCTTCCCTATTTGTAGCTAAACTTAGCTCTGCTTGTATAGTGACGGCATTTCTGTTACTTCCATCTGACTTCCATCTTTTTATTTGAAGGGCAGAACATCAAGGGGGTCTAGAGGAATCTTCCATCTGTTGACTTAATCCCTACATGTCCATAATAGTCAGCAGTTGGGCTAGGCCAAAGCCAGCAGCCAGGAGCCAGGAATTCCAGCCGGGTCTCCCATATGGGTGCCAGGAACTCAAGGCCTTGGGCCATCATCCACTACCGTTCCAGATGCATTAGCAGCAAGCTGGATTGGAAGTCTGGTAGCCGAACACTCTGGTATGGAATGCTGTCATCCCAATAGCAACTGAACGCCCCGCGCCGCAGTGCCTTCAGCTAGTTCGTGGTTTTTGATTACTGCTTGTTTCTGTCAAACCTGTTTTTGTACCATTCTTTATCTGTACCTCATGTTGTCTGATACTGCCAGACCATCACCCCCCACGTGAGTGAAGGCAAGTCTTCTTCCAGATCATCATTAAACAAACATTCTTAGGTAGAGAACTCATCGCCACTCTGCTCCGCTGTTGTCGAGTGTTGGTATTATTGGTCAAAAATTAATCTCACACAAGGATTGTAATCATTACAAGTACTCTGAGGCCTCTAAAAAGAGAATTCCTAATTGTCAAGTGCTTTCCATAGTGTGTTTAATATAGAAGCCACCACAAACAAGAAAAGACTAATCCAGGAACAAAAGACAAATCACTATGCAGAAAGTTGCCAATGAATCAAAAGGAGGAAATCACAAATCATTTTGAAAGATATGTTGAAAAAAAATCAAATGTTGTACCAGTATGGATTTGATATTATATAATATAGTTTTTTTTGCCATGTTACAGGAAACTCTAACATGGTGTTGAAGAAATATGACTAGATGTCTGATTTTTAGTGAAGAAACTCTTGGAAATGATAATGAAATTAAAGTGACATAACAGGACCTAAAAGCACCTGAATCCAGCTGTGCTCCAGGCCCCTCCCCCTTCCTGCAGCTTCCCTGAGAAGCATACACAGAGGAAATGATGACAAAGAAGAGCAAAGTCACACTTTATTATTAGGGGCCTCTGTCTTGACAACAGTCCCCAGCCATGATGTTTTTCCTGCCACCCAGAACCCAAGGATGTTGTGTTGAAGGAAAAGAGAGGAAAGAGGAATGGAGAAAGCTGAGACTAGGACAGTAATTGTATCTAGACCTATGCAAAGGAAACATACTTGTACAATAATCTTTGAACATCCTGTCACTGTTTATACATTATTTGCCTTTTTCAGGAATCAGGATAATGAAGAAGGGAGGGAAAGTGACAGAGTGGAAAGAGCCAAACGCTGTAAAATATCATTTTACCCAAATGAATCTATAGGTTTAGTGCAATTCCAACCACAGTCCTAATGAGTTCTTTAAAAATTAGTCAAAAATATCAGGGCAGGAATTTTGTCAAGTGTATAAAGTGTGGGTTAGGATGCCTACATTCCCTATTGAAACATCTGGGTTCTACTTTTGGCTCTTGATTCTAGATTCCTCTTTACGTATACCCTCGGAGGCAGCAGGTAATGGCACAAGTGATTAGGTTCCTGACACCCACATGGGAGACCCAGGTTGAATTCCTGACTCCTGACTTTGGTCTGGCCCAGTCCCAATTATTGGGGATATTTGGGAAGCGAACCTAGTGGATGGGAGCTCGCTGCTTTTCTTTCTTTATGTCTGTTTGTCTCCATATCTCAAACAAATTAGCAAATAATTTTAAAAATGCCTCATATAACTGATAATAATAATGTGAGAATAATCAAGAATATTTTGAAAAGGAATAGTAATACAAGAGTCTATACTCAGAACATTATGTATCCTGAGGTCTGCTTTGATTGTCGGCCCATTTGTTCTGATTGGTTCATGCTTGTGCTTTACCAGGTGTTAAACATTTGGTAGGTCAGTCTTGCTTACAGGTATTCAATATATACTACAGATATGTAATTTAGAATGTGATATTAGTGGATGAAAAAACAAAAAAGACATATGAAAGGAACTGAATAAATGGCCTACACATAGATACTTATTTAGTGGAAGAAAAAAATTTTTAACATTTGACATCAAAGTTCCGTTTGGGAAAGAAATGGTTTTATTGAGAAATTATCTTCATATGAAAGTACTTTTAAAAATTGATGAAAAATGAAATTAAAAGATAAATTTACCTTCATGCAAGAAAATTTTGAAATCCATACATACCCTTCCTAAGATGTAATTCTTTAAGTTACTCCCAAATCCTAAATCTAACATACTTGATAACTGTATCTGGTACTTTTAGGAAGCTAAGTAGGAGAAGACCATCAAGGGAGGACAGGCCTATCTCATGTTGTTTTCATGGCCTTCACAGGGGTCCCCGGGGGAGTAGCATTTGTCAGGATAGGCACAGCTGTCAACGAGTTTCAAGCTTTGACCAACCAGGGAGTAGCAAAAGAATACTATGGTGGGTTAAGAAACAGGTGACACAACAACCAAATTAATAATGGATAGGAAACAAACCCAACTCCACCTCTTCAACTAGTGCAAGTGAAAGAGGAAACGTTTAAGGAGCTGAAGAACATAGACAAGTGGGTGCAGTGCTTCTCTAGCACTAAAGCCATTTGGCTCTGATAGTTCTTTGTTGCTTGAGTGGGATTGTCAGCACATTGCAGGATGCTTGGCACCATCCTTGGTCTCTACTCACTAGATGCAAGTGGACGCTCCATCCCTCTGCTCCCAATAAAAAATATCTCAAGACATTGCCAAATTCCCCTGGGATGCAAAATTGCCCCAGTAAGAACCACTGGATTAGTATGTTTGTGATCTACTGCTACACTGTTAAAAAAATAATCTCCAGGGTTGTTGCTGTGACGCAGTGGGTTAACGCCCTGGCCTGCAGTGCTGGCATCCCATATGGCCACTGGTTCGAGACCCGGCTGCTCCACTTCCTATCCAGCTCTCTGCTGTGGCCTAGGAAAGCAGTAGAAGATAGCCCAAGTCCTTGGGCCCCTGCACCCTCATGGGAGACCCGGAAGAAGCTCTTGGTTGCAGCCAATTGGGGAGTGAACCATCGGATGGAAGACCTCTCTCTCTCTCTCTCTCTCTGCCTCTCCTCTCTCTGTAACTGCCTTTCAAATAAATAAATCTTTAAAAAATAATCTGCAAAATGTAATGACTTAAAAAAGATTTATTATCTTACAGTCACCGCGAGTCAGGAGTGTGAGTGATTTAGCTGAGTGGTTCTCGTTCAAGGTGTCTGATGAGGCTGCAGTCAGATGCAATTATCTGAAGGGTTGGCCTGGACTGAAGGATCTGTTAGATGTGTCAATCGTATGGTGATTGGCAGGAGGCCTCAAATCCTGCTGGTTGTTGGCAGGATGTCTCAGTTCCGTGCTGTGTGGGCCTCTGCACAGGGCTGCTTGACGTGTCCTTGCCACATCTCAGCTGCTAATGATCTGAGAATCGGGAGGATCCACAAAGACTTATTTCCGGCTTGTCTTGGAAGTGACACACTGACACTTCTGCCACATTCTGTCTGTTAGAGGCAAATCTCTAACTATAGCCCACACCCTCTAGGGAGAGAATTAGGTCCCACTTTGTGAGGAGGAGAATAGCAACACATTTATGGAGATATTTTATAGCAACTACAGATACAGAAAGATTCTTTAATAAGTTGGCTGGGAAATACAATACCACGAGCTATGAAGAGAAAAGATAGAACAACAGTCCAAAATAAATCCTAAATAATTAAATTATTTATTGAAAAAAGGGAATTGTCAAACAAGTAGGGCAAAAGTAAAGGCAGATAAATTATGATCTCAGGATGGGAAAAGATATGTGAAATAAAACAGAAAACAAAAGCGGAGAAGACCTACAGTTTCACCTATGGTCAATGTCTACATTTTTATAATGTGCCATTTTGTGAATCTTCTGATAAGAAAATGGGCAGCTAACTGACCAATATTGTTTACACATTTGAAAATATACCATAATGACTTGGGCACAATGAGGAAGCACATTTATGGTTCTGTGGGAAAACTGATGTCAACAATTATAACAATAGTAATTTATTGATTAATGTATCTTCAATATATGTTATGTAACTCAAGTATTTTACTTATAGCAAGCCTCTTTTTTTTTTTTTACAATATCATGTGGCAGTATTATATCAATTTTCTAGCTGAGGTATAATCAGATTAAGTAACTTGGGCTAATCTCATAGTTTGTAGGCGACAACAGGGTTGGCTTATCCATTAAGCCTAGCAGGCACAGTGCCACAGGCTCACAATACTTGCACAGCCCATAAAAAAATTCTAATTTCTATTAAAACTAGGAGATAAAAAAATATAAACGTTTAGGTCAAAGAAAATATGTTAATGTGTAATAGTAATATAATTGTCTTTATACCAAAGCAGTGCGGAAGCACAACTTGTAATATTAATATAATTTACAATATTATTTCATGGAGGAAGAGGCCCACAAAGGTAAAAGTGCCCCGGGTCCTGAAAGTTAGGTTGGCAGAGCTGTTTTGATCACAGGTAATGTGACATTTGGACACATGCTCTTCCTAGAAGTCAACTTGTCAATTAGTTACAAAAGGACTAAACTTGTTCATATTTTCAATCACTTTGTAAGAAGTAACCTATGACAACAAATAAGGACATAGATAATGACTTGGGAAAACATATATATATATATATATATATATATATATAACAGTGTGCATTGGAAACCAAAGGAACATTCCATAATGAAAGAAAAATGGTTCACTACTGGGTATCAATTTAGTGGGCTAGATGAACTCTAGGCGCTTCTGTACAGAAACAAGCTGAGTGGGAAACTGAGCAACTGGGGGAGCTGAACGTGAGACAGAGAAGAGCAGGAAGCAGAAGGAAGCCAGCATGCACTCTGGAGGAGGGCAGATCTTGCTGGGAATTCTTAGGGAATTGCTGGGTGGGTTGGCGGGTGGGGGGGGGGGCGGTGAGTTGCAAATTCGTGGTGACATCTATTTAAAGGGACTGTTACGCAAAACGAAGAGGGCAAATCAGAGGACATCGTGGTTAAAGCACAGAGATGAGTGAGTACATTCAGGGAAGCGGAAGGAGTTTTTCCTAAGAGGAGGAACAGAGTATATGAGCATGAAAAGGGGCTTGACTATCGCGGTAACCTTCCTCAGGAAAGCTAGGAAGAGCCAAAGAATGAAGCAGCGGGGTGAGCGACGAGCTCAGACGGGCATTCAGAATGATCTTCGGGGATTCAATGGGGACCAAATTCAGGTGTGAAGGCAGAGGTCAGCACTCCTGCCCCGGAGTGGAAGGAAATGTGCATGTGTCCCACCAGGAGGTATTTATTGGATCCCACAAATATTCGTGGAGTGGCATCAACAATGACACTGCCACTCTACGAAAAGCTCTGTTGTGACAAAAGAAGAGAGAGCAGGAAGGGAGTTTTAAAGTCAATGGAAAGTTTAGGTGAGAAAAGTCTTAAAACATGGTTATGCTAACAGGTGAGGTTAGAGAAGTGCCAGGAAGGGTCCCGAGAGGGAGCAGAGCGCAGGTTCGCTTGGGAGAGTAGCAGGGACACCAAGCCTCTGAGAGTGTGGACGTAGGTAATTTGTTGGGGTAGGTGAGGTGTTTGGGCAAACACTCGAGAAATTCATGCATGAGTAATGTGGCCCTTACTCACTTGTATTTGCTCGGCCTTCTAAAAGCAATACACGGGCACTTCCCTAAACAGGCTGACTCGGCGTGAATGATGGAAATAATAGACGCTACCTGATGAGACTGTTATGGGGACTAATTGCGCTGACACATACTCTTGTTCAACATGTATTAGCTTTATCACTGGGCTGACGTGGGCAGGGGTGGGTTGTGAACGTTTTGATTACCAATATACAGAAATTGCAAGTCTTCTGGTATGTCTATCTTCTAAATGCATGTACTTTGGCAACGGGCTCTAAGTCAAGCACTCAGCTAGGTCAAGCAGACTTTATTAACAGCCTGCTTTCGCTGTAAGGCGTTCGTAAAAAAGGACGCCAGTGCCCTAAGGAGCCTGCTTGAGGTCACGCGCAGGTTGGGCCGAGTACCGGAAAGTCAAGTCAGCAGTACCTAGCACTGGCTTAAAGCCTCTTCCCAAACCTCTGCGGAAGCCCCACCCCTTTCACAGGTCCAGGCCACGCCCCCTTCCCCTATTGGCTGGCCCGCCCCCGCCCCCCCACACGAGTCGATCGCTCAGAAGACCCGGAGGAGTGGCCCTTCTAAAGGCGGCGGGGGTGCCCTTGCTGCGCATGCTCGCAAATCCGCCGGATTCCGGCTCCGGAGTTGGAGTCTTTAGGTGGCCGCTGCGTAGCGCGGTGCCCGGGCGGGTGGAGGGGGCGCGCGCTCTGGGCGCGGCGCCGGTGACGCGGGCACGCGGCGTGCTCCCGAGGAAGGGAGGTGTGGGGTCGACTCGGGGGTGGCGCGTGGCCGGGGTGGGGGTGGGGGGAGGGTCGGGTGTCGGCAAACGCGGCGTGCGGGTTTCGAGTGGCTGCAGGCGGCCTGGGCTGCCGGGGCCGACGCCTGGGTGGCTGCCGCTGCCGCTGCCGCCGCCGCCGCCGCGCCTGCTGCGAGATGGCGATCTTAGGCGCGGAAGGTTGAGGGCGCCCGCCGCGGGAGGAGGCGCCGCAGCTGTGGCCGTCCGCTGCCGGGCGCCGGCAGCTTCGCGCAGGGTAAGGACGCCGGGGCGGGGGGCGCGGGGCGCGGGCCCGGAGCCTCGGCCGCGGTGTGGGGAGTCCGGCGCCGACCGCCCCCGGGCGGGACTCTCTCTCTCTCTCTCTCTCTCTCTCTCTCGGGGCCGTCGGGGGACAGTTCGCGCCGCCGTGTCTGCCTTCTCCAGCCCGGGGGGCCTGGAGTTTTCTGGGCTTGGGTCACGGGTCTTGCCCGGAGTTGGCCCTGGCACAGGCCTGGGCGAATGATCCTGGAGCGGGGCGAAGTGTTTCCGTGACTCTGCAGCCGCAGTTCCCCGTTCCCTTCGCCTTCTCGTCTGCTGCTTCTACGTTTCTGCCTCACACCTCCCTCAAAGCACGGACTCCCTGCCCGTGCCCTGACTTTCACCCCCTTCCGCCGTCCCAAACCAAGGACTCCAGTCTCAGAACGTCTCTTTCTGACGTGCTTTTTTTTTTTTTTTTAAATCTGGCTTTTCCACTGATTCCGCAGCCACCCCCCCCCCCAACACAACCCCCACCTCTACCTTTTGTGACCTGGTAGATCTCAGTGACCTTGCAGATTTTGCCAGTCCCAGCCTCACGTGTGACTTCAATCCCCTTCTTTAATCTTTTTTTTTTTTTTTGAGGGGTGGTAGTGGTGGTGGTAAATTTAAATTGATACTTTGTCCATTGCTTTTACAACATTTAAATTGCCAGCCTCATATGCACAAGGACTGTGCAGAGCTTTTCTTTACTCCGTGGATGTGGAGTTGACTTTCTTTTGCTCCGGTAATTACGTGAGAGCTTCGTTTCCAAAAAGCAAAAACAAAAAACACACACCAAAAAAACAGTAGTTATCTATGTATAAATTTGATGTTTTTACTCCTTAAAGACAGAATATTTTGTAAGGGCTTGCTTTAGTTTTCCTTTTTTTATTTGGAAAGATTTTAATCTTTTTTGTGTGTAGGCTCATATGCATAAAGATTGGAGTTTTTGCTTTAAGATGCTAATGGTCATAGTAGCAAAAGCTAATGTCCGAAGTTATCTTTCTTCCCCCTCTCCTCTTTAATATTTTTACCTGAAACACCTGGTTTATAGCTGTCTGCAGGTTTCTACAAGAGTTCATGCTTATGTTTAAATCCATTTTTACCTGTCTCATCAAGTCTGTGTATTATGCAAGCAAAAAATCAGGTTTTAAAAAATAAAGGCATTCTTTTATTTATGTGACTTGTTTTTAGCCATAAAGCAGTATATTGTGTTACTGGAAATTATTATTTTTCATAAATAGTTAATATTTTTAAGTTGAAGATGTTAGTGGCCAAGAGTTGGGAGCTACTTGAACTGAAAAGTGTGAAATGTGTGGAATAGTTCTTTGGAACATAGCTTACAAACATTTCAAAGTGTTTTTCCCATAAAGTGAAGAACTGCTTGTAAGACCCACAACACCATCGTTTTGAAAAGCAGTCCTTACAATGCTTGTTTTTTGGAAGACTAACATGATAGAGGATGTCATAGATAAGGTCTCTGCCTTCAAAGAGATTGTAATCTTTGCTGTTTACCCCAGGACGATTGACATTTCTTTTCCTTCCTTGCACAGTTATTTAGCATCTACTGCATGAGGTATTTTGGGGAATACAAAGAATAATTAACAATTTCTGTCCCCAGTCCTGCGAATAATACACACAAATGCCCCGTTTGTCTTTTAATATATAGTAAAGTTTCATAATGATACAAAAATCCAACCAGAATTTAAATTCAGAAGTGGTAGAGTTGCGATCCTCTGGAAAGGTGCAGTTAGTTAGGAGAACTTCTGGCTTTCTAAATCTTAGTTTTGAAGAATGACTGACATTGGATAGACAGGGAAAGATAATCCAAGCAAAGAGAAGAATCTGAGAGGGCACCAAGTTCATACATCTGGGAAGAGGCACGTAATTATGGTTAAATGGAACACAGAGTTTTTGTACTAGGATAAAGGGTGATAAAGCTTTGGTAAAGGCTTGGGACTAGTTGTGGATTGTTTTTAATGCCATGCTAATGACCTTGAATTTCCTAAGCATTGAGGGCTCCGAAGATAATTTTTAAGTTGGGAGTGAAACAATTTTAGACTATTGTTTTAAGAGGCTTAATCTGGTAGCAGCTTGTATGAGTGGAGGACTAGAGATCCTGGAAGTAGGAACACTTCCTGATTGTCTTAATTGTAGGTGGGGAGGCTCTAAGCTGTTTTGGTAATAGGATTGGAAAGGAAAAAGGAAATAGAATAGCCAGAATTTGAGAGGGATCCAGGTAGATTGGAGGAATAGGACCATTTTGAGCAAGATCCTTGTAGACTTGACCCTCAGTGTTTGTGAGTTACTTTACAACTTTTTGCTGTTTATTAATCCTAACTAAAAAAGCTGCTAGCCTGGAAGACTTCCAGAGGCACAGTGAGGACTCTTCAAAGAGTTTGGAAAATGTGCATTTATTTTTAATTTCTTTTGAGAGACACCGCTCTCAGTTGCTGGTTCATTTCCCCAATGTTTGCAGCTGCAGGCTGGGCCAGGTGGAAACTGGGAGTCAGGAATTTAATCCAGGTCCCCTATGGAGGTGGTAGGGACCCAGCCACTTGAGCCATCACCTGCTGCCTCCCAGAGGCATTAACAGAACTGAAATCAGAGTGGAGCTGGGACTTGAACCCAGGCACTGTGATATGGGATGTGGGTGTCCTAACTGATGGCTTAAGTAGTAGGCCAAGCACCTACTTCACATTATTTTTAATTTTATTTTTGAAGTACTCTTGTATGCCTTATGGATATAATTTTAGGGGAGTCCATGGACCACCTGAAGCTCATTCATGAAACCCCCTTGGCCAGTCAGTTGGGCTGGGGGCTTCTGGGAGCTTTTTAAAATAGCAGAAGCTTCAGATTCTTCCATTCACTGAAAAGAAGACCTACTGTAGAGATAAACTGTGTATAAACCTAGAGACATAGTGTTATGCTTGTGTTGTGGTTGACAGTTTGCAGAGATTTTATACTGTCTCTTGTTATTTTATAGAACAAAGTAGCCAAGAGTATAAATGATTTGCCTTAGAGTTGCTGGTGGGTGAAGTGGAATCAGGAGTGGGGTGACAAAGATGGTTTTCTTTCTTGTATTCAGATAGTACAGCAAATTTACCATTACTTGGAAATACTTACTGCTTTAAGTGACCTCATCAGTAAGGACTAATTGATCCCAGGAAATGACCCTTCCAGCTCTGAACATTTTTAGATTCTTTAGTCTTAGATTTTCATTGTAATATCTGTACGCTTGTTTTCTCTTTGCCTGAAAGCTGGTAGGTCTGAGGAATGAATTGGTGGAGGGAGAGCAGGTAGCATTAGCACACTGATCATCTTGATAACTATTGTCCTGATATCTCTCAGCTTGGGAAGGGAGAGGGAGGTGATGTAAATGAAATAAACTTTAAGGACTTTCTAATCTTTCTGTTCCTATATGCCTTACTTATGAATACTCCTTTCAATCATTCAGGAAGCCCGAAGCAATTGAAAATGGAAACTTTACAGAACAAATGAAATGAGAATTCCTATTCAGTAATTTTTAAAAAAGGATTAAGTAGCTGTCTCTTACTATTATGGTTAAAGCACATTTTGATAAGTGAACAGTTGACATTTTTGTAACTGTTTTGTCTCTCTGGTAGGAAACCACGGCATGTTATTGTTTGTTGTCTGTTATAGTTCTGGAAACTTTGATTCCCTAGTTATTGGGAAGACTGGTCTGTTTAACTCTGCAGAAAAATATTATGTGATAATTAGCAGTGGAAAACCTGATAAATTAACCTTGTACTAGTGTCCAAAGAACTAGTTACTAATGTTTAATGAAGAAAAACTTGTCTGACAGAAACACATTCACAGCTGAATTTCACTCTTTGCTGGCATTAAGAGACTATTTCCTTCATTAGCATAGCATTTTATGTATTTTTTTTTTTTTTTGACAGGCAGAGTGGACAGTGAGAGAGAGAGACAGAGAGAAAGGTCTTCCTTTTGCCGTTGGTTCACCCTCCAATGGCCGCCACGGCTGGCGCGCTGCGGCCGGCGCACCCCGCTGATCCGATGGCAGGAGCCAGGTGCTTCTCCTGGTCTCCCATGGGGTGCAGGGCCCAAGCACCTGGGCCATCCTCCACTGCCTTCCTGGGCCACAGCAGAGAGCTGGCCTGGAAGAGGGGCAATCGGGAAAGAATCTGGTGCCCCGACCGGGACTAGAACCCGGTGTGCTGGCGCCGCAAGGCGGAGGATTAGCCTAGTGAGCCGCGGCGCTGGCCACATTTTATGTATTTTCATAATGGCTGTATATATTTTATAATGGCTTCATATACTCTATCATTTGATTCTCATGGCAGTTGAGAACTAGGTATGTCCGGAGATCATCATTGATTTTTAGATGAATACACTGAGGCTCAACATAAGTTAAAAAGAAGTTAAGTTTCCAGGGAATATGACTAGTTTGAGGCAAAAATTAGAACTAGAACTAAAATGTATGTTTTTGTTCCTAGGTCAATATTCTTTTCCCACTAAGCTTCTGACTCTTCATCTGTGATGGGATGTTAGTTGAAGGCTATATGTGAAAATTTTGGATTTATTTCTTTGAAATGTGTTAAACTTTTGAACTGCTTAATTTCAAACGCCATTTGTGTTTCAATGAAAACCTGGCTAGAGTTGCTGTTGATTTTGAAATTTATAAGAATTGCCTCACAAAACAGCCTCCTTCCAAAAATAAAGTAAAAGTTGATTTTTTTTTGCCTAAAAAGTATAGGGGTACAATATAAGTATTAATTTCATTTTGAAGATGTGCTTTATTTTTAAAGATTTATTTATTTGAAAGTCAGAGAGGCCAGAGCCATGGCTCACATGCCTAATCCTCTGCCTGAGGTGCCGGCATACCATATGGGCACCGGGTTCTAGTCCCGGCTGTTCCTCTTCCAGTCCAGCTCTCTGCTGTGGCCTGGGAGGGCAGTGGAGGATGGCCCAAGTGCTTGGGTGCCTGCACCCACATGGGAGACCAAGAGGAAGCACCTGGCTCCTGGCTCCGGATTGGCTTAGTTCCGCCTGTAGTGGCCATTTGTGGGGTGAACCAACGGAAGGAAGACCTTTCTCTCTGTCTCTCTCTCTCTCTCTCCCTGTCTACCTCTGTCAAAAAAAAAGAGAGTTACACAGAGAGAGGAGAGGCAGAGAGAGAGAGAGAGAGAGAGAGAGAGAGAGGGGTCTTCCATCTGCTGGTTCACTCCCTCAGATGGCCGCCATGGCCAGAGCTGCAGAGCTGCGCTGATCTGAAGCCAAGAGTCAGAAGCTTCTTCCAGGTCTCCTGCGCGGGTGCAGGGGCCCTAGGACTTGGGCCATCTTCCACTGCTTTCCCAGGCTATAGCAGAGAGCCGGATTGGAAATGGAGCAGCTGGGACATGAACCTGGCTGAGGCTTTATCCATTATGCCACAGCGCTGGCCCCGATGTGTTGATTTTAATTATGCTGGTTTATTTTATTTTATTTTTTTTGACAGGCAGAGTTAGACAGTGAGAGAGAGAGAAAGGTCTTCCTTTCTGTTGGCTCACCCCCAAATGGCCATTATGGCTGGTGCACTGTGCTGATCCGAAGCCAGGTGCCAGGTGCTTCCTCCTGGTCTCCCATGGGGTGCAGGGCCCAAGCACCTGGGCCATCCTCCACTGCACTCCCGGGCCACAGCAGAGAGCTGGACTGGAAGAGGAGCCTCCGGGACAGAATCCAGTGCCCCAACCGGGACTAGAACCTGGGGTGCTGGCGCCGCAGGCGGAGGATTAGCCAAGTGAGCCATGGCACCAGCCAGTTATGCTGTTTTACAGATGAATTTTATTCCCCTTTTATAATTCCCTCATCCTTGAAAGGTAGTATGTTTGGGCATATAAATCAAACTATGATTTCCAAGGTATATATCATGGTATTTCATGATTTTTACCATTATGTACCAAGCTTTGACATTTAAAAGAAAAAGATATACCATTAAAACCCTCTTCTTGATGTACACTTCAAATTCATTTGTTTAAGCAAGCTTTTGAGGGGATGTATTATATTTTTATTAAATATATATGTATGACATAATACCTATTACGTATTTTATGTCAGTTTAATGTCAATATTGTTTCATGTCAGTGTTTTCTAAGTTGTAAGACTAGCATTTGTTGATTTAGTTTTGATGTTTCTTAAGCTTACTATTCATTCATGATACATACTGGTGTGCTTCCTACATGCCAGATATTGTACTAGGTGCTGGAGGTACAATTTTGAGATGACAAACATAAAGGCTGTCTTCTTTGGAATGTGGGGTTTAGTAGAGCCCCCAGTATCAAGAAGAACACAGACTTTTATCTTCTGAGGTTGTATGAATTTGGGGGAGAATAAACATATCCCTTCTTTGGAGTTTGAACAAAATGTGCAAAAACACAAGGAACCAGGTGAACATTTTTTCAGTTACCTATTGCTAGTTCAAGCACCCTTAAAACTAACTCACTTGAAGTATTTTATTTGTTCACAGTTTTGCTTTCCAGGGTTGGACTCAGTTGCGTGGTTCTGCTAGTTTTGCTGGTGATCTCTAATGGCTGCGTCCAGCTGGTAGTGCCGCTGGACGTACCACCTCTCTTTCTCCCCCACCCCCTTTAGCCCTTCATGTGGTCTTGGAGGCCTTTGCAGTAAGGTTTCCAGCCTTACCTGGGACCTAAACCAGAAGCATGCAAACCACTTAAGGCATGACTTGGAACCAGTGCAGCATCACTTCTGTTGTTTACAGCAAATCACAGATCTAGCCAAGATACAAGGGGAAGGGACTAAGTGCTTGGGGCCATCATTGTAACAGGGTACCACTAATTTTATTTTAAGTATGGCACCAGCTGTATTACACATGGCAGGGCTTCTAGAGAAGCCTGTTTTGGAGGATGAGGCTTAGGCTACATCCTGATGTCCATGAATCTAGATGTTAAGTCTGGGCTTTCAGAGGGAAAGTTGAGTCTGAAGTGCAGAAGATGGTACATTTGGCTTACTGCAAAGGTGAAAATAGTCAGTGCTGTCTTTGGTTAGAATTGAAGAGAAATTCTGAACCTCTGTGAGTTGACCTTGTATGCTACCATAATGTGGCAGGAATGACTTGTTCTACTTGAGGGCAGTGGGTTGTAAAAGTGCAGAACTCAGGAACCTAGGCTGCTTGGAATTAGTGTGGCCCAATCTCATGAATTGTTTCAAAGAGCATTTGGGGCAGAGAATGAGCCACAGGTGGGTGGAGGTCCATCTCTTTAGCTCTTATGGTTAGCTGTGAGACCTAGGGAAACAGATTTTCTTGGCCAGTCAGTCTGGCCCTGATCAGCCTTGAGTAGCTGGTGCCTCACAGATGTTCTGTTGGCAGTCTTGGAAAAAAAAAAAACAAAAACTGACAGGCCGCTCATGGGAGGCTTCATTAAAGTGGAGTGAATGCTGTCCCCCTCTAGAGTCTGGAGTGGAAGCCCTGGTTTGCAGAAATGTGTAGTAACATACTTTTTCTTTCCTAGAACTGGTAGATTGATTGGTTGCTGGCTGAGGTTTTCTCACTGATTTTTATCACTTTATTTTTGTCTTAGTGACATCTCCCCCTCTCCCCCCCTTTTGTTCAACTTAGCTACTAAGTAATGTCATGGCTAACTGTGGAATGAAGAAAATGAATGTTTAGTTTTTATTACATTATGTCTTCTGAGTAGTGATTTAATACATTTCACAGAAAGAATTCATGTTATTAATGTGTAGCTCACACTTAAAAATAGGCCCCTGCATCTTTGTGCAAATGTCTTTGCAGATTTCTCAAAAAGTACTTTGGCTGCTGTGAAGAGGAATTTGGTGATTGGATGTACTGAGAAATAAGATTTATGGAAATAGAAGTGGCTAGTGTGCAAAGAAGGCATAGATAGAATTGTATTGTTACTTGGTGGCTCTTTACCTTGCCCTGTATGACTTGAGCAGTTAATAGATGTCCCTGTAGTAACAGAAATGTGAGTACGATGGCTTTTTATTTAAGGGAAACAAATCCTTTTGATAATTATTCAGTATACCCATAATTATGATTAAATGGAAGCCGACTGTTGAGTCCTACTTGGCATAAGATACTGTGGCCATATATTATCCTCAGCTTGCCAGGATATGCTATTCCTTGTATATGTTGAGTTAAGATGTGAAGGAGAATTAGTTAAATGAATGTAGTCATTATAAATTAGGGTATTCTTTACCTTAGGAGTAGACAAACCAGCTCAGTTCTCCTCTTAAGGTTTTTAGTGGAGCACCCTTGGCATATGGGCTCAGAGCCATAGTAAAGTTTAGCAGATCTGACTTGTATCATTGCCCTTTAATACTGGTGTGTCTCAGTTTTTTTCTTTTGTGAAATATAAATACTTTCTGCCTTACTGGATTTTTGTAAGCATTAATTTAAATACTGTTTATAAAACAGAAAGCATTGTGGTTGCAACAAAATAAACCCTTAAATCACTTTCATTGCTCTTAATTCGTTGTTACTAAGTTGAAATTAAAATAAGTAGTCAAATAAGTTCCTGGGAAGGGTATTGTGGCACTGTGGGTTAAGCTGCCACTTGGGATTCCCATATCCTATCTCAGAGTACTGGTTCAAGTTTGGCTGCTCTGTTTCTGGTACAGCTTCCTGCTAATGCATCCTGGAAGGCAGCAGGTCATGGGTCAAGTGCTTGGGCCCCTGCCATCCATATAAGAAACCTGGATGGAATTCCAGACTTCTCTTTTAAGCCTGGCCCAGTGCTGGCCTTTGTAGGCATTCAGGTAGCAAACCTGTAGATGGAAGATCTCTTTTCTGTGTTTCTTCCTTTCAACTAGATGAAAATAAACAAACAAACATTAACCAGATAAGATGCTGAATAATTAATGATGAACCTGGAAAGGAGAGAAGTGACTCATTATATCAACTGGTGATGGTTTGGCTGTGTTACCTGGGAAGAAGAAATTGTTAAAACCTTCTCTAGATGAAGTTTGGTATAGACTAGTGTTTGTTAAAGTGCAGTACCTACATCATAGCCAACAAGACTAGTTGTTACATACATATATATTTGGATATCCTGTGGTTTGGTCCCTGAGGGTTGAACTCAGGAATCCTCATTTTTAACATATATCTCAGATGATTTTTACAAATTAATAACTGCTATTAGAACCTGTAATTTGGGGTCTTAGTGTGCCCCATCAGAGACCAGTTTTCCAGCTCTGGTATTCCTTAAGCACACATGTATAACATATATACAAAGAAATCTTAACATCTGAGTCTGCCAGATGTTTTAAAAAGGCTTAAAATAATTGCCAAAGACTTGGTTCAAACAAACCATAGAAACCTAACATAGGGGCAGAAGTTGTGGTGAAGTGGTTTGTAACAGCTGCCACTTAGGGTACCCGCATCCCATATCAGAGTACCTGAGATGCAGTCCCATCTCCACTTCCCATGCAACTTCTTGCTATTGCACACCCTGGCAGGCAGCAGATCATGGCCGAAGTAGTTGCATTCCTGTCACCCATGTGGGTGACCTGGATAGAGTTCCTGGCTCTTAGTTTTGGCCTGCCCAGCCCTGGCCTTTGCAGCCATTTAGGGAGTGAACCAGCAGATGGAAGATGGAAGATCCCTGGCTGTCTTGCTTTCTCTGTTTCTGCTTTTCAAATATAAACACAAATAACAAAGAATACCATCCCTTAAGGAAAAAAAAAAAAAGAGAGAGAGAGAGAGATAAACTGGTAACAGAGTAGTTACAGCAGGGAACAGGCAGGAGAAATGGACCTGCACAGGCATCTGTCAGGCTTCCTTGTTCAAAAGCTTCCCCCATTCTCAGAAAAAGAAATTCCTTTAAATGAAGAGTTTTCTTTTTGAAAAATGCCTCTGAAAGAGTTATTAGAGGGACTGGTGCTATGGCATAGTGAGTTAAGCCACCACTTTAAGTGCCTGGATCCCATATGGGCACCGGTTTGAGTCCTGACTGTCCCACTTCTGAGCGAGTTCTCTGATGACACATCTGGGAAAGCAGCTGAAGACAGCCCGAGTCCATGTGGGAGTCTCAGAAGAAGCTCCTGGCCCTGGCTTCAGCTTGGGCCTGCCCGGCTGTTGTGGCCGTTTGGGAAGTGAACCAGTGGGGGGAAGATCGATCTCTCTCTATAACTCGACCTTTCAAATAAATAAAATAAAACTTTTTAGAAGAAAAAGAGTTATTAGAAATGATTAGCAGATAGTTTGATTCCTTTTCATTTAGCCAAGAGAAGCCACTCAATTACAGATTTTGACTAAAGTATTTCAGATTTGAAATTTGGTCTTCAGGGTAGAAAGTAATTTGGCTTTCTTTTGGGAAAGCCACTGCTTAGTGTAAGGGCATTGACTTGGGAAAAAAGTCATGGGAAAAGGTTTAAATTTTAAATGAATGAAAAAAAAAAAAAGCTTCAGGCTGGCGCCGTGGCTCACTAGGCTAATCCTCTGCCTGAGACGCCGGCACACGGGGTTCTAGTCCCAGTTGGGGCGCCGGATTCTGTCCTGGTTAAATCTCTTCCAGTCCAGCTCTTTGCTGTGGAGGATGGCCCAAGTGCTTGGGCCCTGCACCCGCACAGGAAACCAGGAGAAGCACCTAGCTCCTGACTTCGGATTGGCGCGGTGTGCCGGCTGCAGCGCTCCACCTGTAGCTGCCATTGTGGGGTGAACCAACGGTAAAGGAAGACCTTTCTCTCTTGTCTCTCTCTCACTGTCCACTCTGCCTGTTAAAAAAAAAAAAAAAAAGCTTCAGACTAATCTCTAATTTGCTTAGGGTGGTGTGATGATAGCCTGTGTTGAACCCTTCTCAGCTTGTTAACAATAGGAACCCAAAATCTGATTAAATCTGTCATAAGAAGAGCAGATCTTTAAAAATTGTGGGCCATTACTAAAAAAAAAAAAATGAAAAAGTGAAATTATGGTTGATATAGTTGGTATAAATATTGGTTACCATGTTAGTACATTTTGTGGTAAAAAAGATGCCGAATCTATGATTCTGAATCTGAGTGGAAAGGATTATTTGACATTTCTGTTTGAGGAGCCTATTTTTGTGTTTGTTTTGTGGCTTTATGAGCCGATTCTTTTCTGATAAAAACAATAGACCATCTCTTTTGTTCTGTGACTTGTGAACTACATGTGATATTGATGTTTAGATATAAATGTTCAGAATGCAAAGTGTACATTATATTTGAGAATTTCATCATCTTTCTAGGTTAACGTTTTTGTGATTATGGCTAGCTTTAAAACTTTCTTTTTAATTTAAGCTTTTTCTTTTATTGTCTTAAGAGGTTAAGCCTTAAATAAAGTACAGCAAATTTAGATTTAAGATATGGAACTCAGTTATTGACTGAGTGATGGTGGTGAAGTGAACCTGAGTTTAAGCCCTAATTTTATATGTAAACTGGAAATTAATATGTACAGTAAGCTGATACTACCTAATTATGTGCGATTTAAAACTGGTTCTTGGTAGTCAGTAAGTGTTTACTAGGACTAGTTTTTCCTTATTTTTCATTTGAGAAGTGGAGAGACTGAATGAGAGAGAGAGAAAGAGAGAGAGAAAATGCTCCTATCTGCTATTTCATTCTAAAAATTCTGGCAATGGCCAGGACTGAGCTGGATTGAAGCCAGGAGCTGAAACTCCTGCTCTCTCAAGTGGGTGGTGGAGACCCATCCATCTGACTCATCACCTGCTGCTTCCTGGGGTGTGCATAGAAGGAAGCTGGATTGAGACTCAAAATTGAGATTTAAATGCAGATATTTCCTATATGGAGCAATGGCATCCTAACCAGCATCTTAACTAGTAGGCCAAATATGTGGTTTTAATGCCTTATCATGCATTGGTGTTAGATTGTCTCTGAGTGTTCTATAATTTTAAAAGATAATACATTCCAGAGTATTCTGTGTAAGATAAAACCCTGTGAAGTCTGTAGCGGTACCTCTACTTTGTTCAAATGTTTGTAAATGTGGATCAAAAAGAACAACAAATAGCCATATAACATGTCAGATTTTGCTGCTAAATGAGTCAGGTCAATTCAGTTTCTGCTACCAAATGAATTATGAAGGATTTTTCAGTTTTTACATTGTTTTTGTGTTTTGGATTTGTGGGTTAAGGATCCTTGTATTTTTACTGTATTTTCAATTTGAGAAGGATTATATTATTCCAGGAGTTGAGTTCTAGTTGTTTAATTGGTTATCTCATTTTAGCAAGTTTCCATGTTTTTTGGATTCTATTATTTTCCTTTGAGAATGAGGAAGATTTGTTGAAAGTTTATACTTTACAGCATTCTTAGGAAGAGTGTCTGTAGATAGCGAATCAACATTGTGTATCTGTTTCTTGACTGTCTTTAAAATATCTTGAAATTGTGTCTATGTAACAAAAAATGTGGCAATCCTGTTTTCCTCTTAAGGAATGCTTAAGTGTAATGCTTGTCTCCTTACAGTAGGTATGGATGGTTTTCTATATGTCATTTTGCAGAGTGACTGTGCCTTTCCTAACCTACTGTGCTCTGTATTGTTGTGGAAGCATGGGAGAAAATGACTGGAGTCTGTGTGCCTCCTGGTAATATAGTGTGGTATGAATGTTGGTTGTGCGTGAGGCCAGGATTTAGGAAGTTGACACTTAACGGGCACCTTCTGTATTCATAAATCTAAAAAAGAATTTCCGTTTTCTTGTGTTAATACCACCCTACATACACAAACTACATTAGTTTAGGATTGGTGTTCTCATTTTACAGAAAATAGTACTGAGACCCAGGGGTGGGCATTGTGTTACAGCAGGTTAAGCCACTGTTTGAGATACCCACATCCCATATCTCATTGCCAGATTGAGTCCTGGCTGCTCCACCTCTGTTCCCAGCTTCCTGCTGCCTCTTAGGAGGCAGCAGATGATATAGCTCAAATGTTTGGGCCACTGCCACACAAATGGGAGACCTGGATGGGGTTCCAGGCTCCTTGGTTTGCCTGGCTCAGCCCTGACTGCAGGATGGAAGATCAGTATTCTCTCTGTCTTCTCATTCTCTTTCTCTCTCTCTCTCTCTCTCTTTTTTTAACAAAAGATTTATTTATCTGAGAGGTAGAGTTACAGCGATAGGGAGAGTCTCCCACAGGGGTGCAGGGGCCCAAGCCCTTGGGCCATCTTTTGCAGCTTTCCCAGGTCATAGCAGAGAGCCGAATCAGAAGAGAAGCAGACGGGACATGAACTGGTGCCCATATGCCACAACGCCAGCCCCTCAAAACAGGTTCTTTTTTTTTTTGACAGGCAGAGTGGACAGTGAGAGAGACAGAGAGAAAGGTCTTCCTTTGCCATTGGTTCACCCTCCAATGGCTGCTGCGGCCGGCGCACTGTGCTGATCCGAAGGCAGGAGCCAGGTGCTTCTCCTGGTCTCCCATGGGGTGCAGGGCCCAAGCACTTGCGCCATCCTCCACTGCACTCTGGGCCATAGCAGAGAGCTGGCCTGGAAGAGGGGCAACCGGGACAGAATCCGGCGCCCCTACCGGGACTAGAACCCGGTGTGCCAGCACCGCTAGGCGGAGGATTAGCCTGTTGAGCCGCGGCGCCGGCTCAAAACAGTTTTTATATTTCATTACCCTCATATGCTTTTCTTAAACTAGAAATTGTCACTTTGAAATTGAAGATTCAGGAAATCTCCATGGCTCTTTAAATCCTGGTATTTAGAAACAGTTGGGAAATGTTTGAGGGTAAACGTCACTTTGGGTTGTGCTATCTTGGTGATTCTTGCAGTGTAGAAGAGTACTGGGCTTGTCAGCAGGCCTGGCTTCGTCCTGACAGTAAGAAGTTTTGTGTTCCTGAGCCTCATAATCACCTCTTAGCTTCAGCTTCAGCTTCAAAGGTTCGGGACTCTGTTTCTTGGGGCTTGATAAGATGTAAAAGATTCAGTTGGCTCTTTGTAAACATGAGTTACAAATCTCTAGATTCAACCAACCTCAGATCAAAAATACTAAAAAACAATTGCATCTCTACTGAACAAGCATGGACCTTTTTTATTATTATTAGTATTCCCTGAACAAAGGAGTGTAACAGCTGTTTACATAGCATTTACATTATATTAAGTATTATAACTTATCCATTATAACGTATGACTCATATGGGAAGGTGTGTATAGGTTGTGGACATACTATATCATTTTATATAAAGACTTGAGCACCATGGATTTGGATATCCCTCAAGGATAGAGAGGGGCTACTGTATTTACATAGCTCGTTGTATATGCTGCTTTAAGTTCACTCTGTGAGTTTGGAACCTAATTTTTGATGTTTAGTATTTAAAGAGTTATTTTATTTATTTCAAAGACAGAGTTACAGGGAGAAGTAGAGACAGAGAGAGGTCTTCCATCTACTTGTTCATTCCCCAAATGGCTGGAGCTGAGCTGATCCAAAGCCTGGAGCCAGGAGCTTCTTCCAGGTTTCCCACAGGGGTGCAGGGGCCCAAGGACTTGGGCCATCTTCCACTGCATCCCCAGGTACATGAGCAAGAAGCTGGATTGGAAGTGGAGCAGCCGGAACTCGAACTGGTAGCCATATGGGATGCCGGTGCTGCAGGACAGAGCCTTAACCTGCTGTGCTACAGCGTTGGCCCCTGATTTATATTTTTTTGTTTATTTTTATTTTATTTTATTTTATTTTTATTTTATAGATTTATTTATTTATTTGGAAGTCAGAGCTACAGAGAGAGAGAAAGAAGTCTTCTATCCAATGGTTCACTCCCCAATTGGCCGCAACTGCCGGAGCTGTGCCGATCCGAAGCCAGGAACCAGGAGCTTCCTCTGGTTCTCCCACACGGGTACAGGGACCCAAGGATTTGGGCCATCTTGTACTGCTTTCCCAGGCCATAGCAGGGAGCTGGATTGGAAGTAGAGCAGTCAGGACCTGAACTGGCGCCCATATGGGATGCCAGCTCTTCAGGTTAGGGCGTTAACCCACTGTGCCATAGCACTGGCCCCTCCTGAATTATATTTTTATAAGGGGCATTGTGTAGCACGGCAGTGTGAAACTGATTTTTGCAGATGTTCACTAGGGAAAAATTTCCAAAATCATGAATATTTTGCTTTAAAAGTTTTGTTATTTTCTCATTGTAAACACAACAGAGCCTATTATAAAAAAAAATTGAGTAATTATAGCCCGTTAGAAAAGAAGCCTCCTCATTCTCAATATTGATATCATTTAGGTATGACTATCCTTTGTTGATGTGACTAGATTTTATTATCAGAAAAATAGGAGTGATTTTTTTTTTCTTTAAAGATTTTATGATTTTATTTGTTTGAAAGATAGAGTTACAGAGAGAGGGAGAGACAGAAAGGTTTTCCCTCCACTGGTTCATTCCCCAAATGGCAAATGCCTGGAGCTTAGCTGATCCGAAGCTAGGAGCCAGGAGCTTCTTCTGGGTCTCCAAGCACTTGGGCCATCTTCTGTTTCTCAGGTGCACTAGCAGGGAGCTGGATCGGAAGAGGAGGAACTGGGACATGAACCAGCGACCATAGGGGATTGTAGGCACCGTAGGTGGAGGCTTAACTTAGTATCTATGCCACAGTGCTGGCCCCTTAGGAATCACCTTCTTTTTCTTTAAGCAGAATCCTTTTAAAATATTTATTCATTTTATTTGAAAGGCAGAGTTACAGAGAGGCAGAGGTCGGGTTGGGGTGGGGGGGAGTTAGTTCTTCCATCCTCTGTTTACTTTCCAGATGGCTGCAACAGCTGGACCTGAGCTGATCCGAAGTGAGGAGCCAGGAGCTTCTTCCGGGTCTCCCATGCAGGTGCAGGGTCCCAAGGACTTGGGCCATCTTCCACTGCTTTCCCAGGCCATAGCAGAGAGCTGGGTCGGAGGTGGAGCAGTTGGGACACGAACCAGCACCCATATGGGATGCCAGTGCTGCAGGCAGAGGCTTTGCTCTCTATGCCACAATGTCACTCCCCCTCCCCGATTCATCTTAAAACTAAGATAAATAGGGGTGGATTTTGACTGAGCAGTTATACAAAATAGGGGTGGGCATTTGGCCTATAGGTTAAGACACTGGATAAGAGGTCTGTGTCCCATTTTGAAGTGCCGAGTGCCAGACTCCAGCTTCCTGCTAACGTAGATCCTGGAGGCAGTAGTCATGGTTCAAGTGATTGGGTTTCAGCCACCCATGGGAAACCTGCATTGAGTTTTTTGCTTGGGACCCTGCCTGTTGCAGACATTTAAGAAGTGAACTAAGGGATGGGAATTCTCTCTATCCATGAATCTCTTTCTGCCTCTCCAAAAAACCAAAGCCAACCAACCAAACATAAAAACAACCAAGAAGAGGGAATAATATGTTTGCCAATGCAAGATAAATAATTTCAGGCTTTTACTAGGATTATGTGAGGACTGTGGAGCAGGCAGAGAAGGAAAGAACAATGTGTTAACACATAGTAATGCTGCTGAAGTCTTATGTTTTTGTTTTGTTTTTAAGAGGCATTGCTGTTTAGATTAAAATTTGGAATAGTTGCTGCTAAATTTGATGAATATTTTATTTCCTCAGTGATTTTTTTCTAGTAAACAAAATATAGGATTTTTAAAATTTCCTTTCTTGCAGTAGAGTTCAGCTATTTGATTTTTAGGTAGTTGGTATAAAGTATTTTCATGTATGAAAACTATTCTTTTGGCCGGCGCCGTGGCTCAATAGGCTAATCCTCCGCCTTGCGGTGCCAGCACACCAGGTTCTAGTCCCGGTTGGGGCACCGGATTCTGTCCCGGTTGCCCCTCTTCCAGGCCAGCTCTCTGCTGTGGCCAGGGAGTGCAGTGGAGGATGGCCCAGGTCCTTGGGCCCTGCACCCGCATGGGAGACCAGGAGAAGCACCTGGCTTCTGGCTTTGGATCAGCGTGCTGTGCTGGCTGCAGTGCGCCGGCCGCAGCGGCCATTGGAGGGTGAACCAATGGCAAAGGAAGACCTTTCTTTCTCTCTGTCTCTCTCTCTCTCACTCTCCACTCTGCCTGTCAAAAAAAAAAAAAAAAGAAAAAAAAAGAAAAAAAAGAAAACGATTCTTTTTATAGAGCAACATCACCATCTTGTGGCCTTTTAGAATATTGCCAAACTTAGGTTTTTCACGTCTTTGAGCATGATGATGTTATGCTCTGATGTTAGCCAGCAGGTTCATCAAGTTTGTAATTGGTAGTTTATACTGTAATGGGAGTGGGTGGTAGAAGATAAAATGATACTAAGATTGCACCTTTGTAAAAAACGTATATTTGAGAAAAATAATGTATAAAAATGAAACAGGCAAGTACAATTATGGATGGTTTGCTACTATTTATGTTTTTATGAAATATGCAGTATTTTCAATGAAATAATTTTAAGCCATTAATAGGACTGTTGTCTATGGAAGAAGACCCGAGGTACTTCAGTTAAGTGGTCAGGGTAGCAACCAAATCCCAAGGGTAGAGGGTGGGTAGGAGGTGAGAAGTTTGGCTGTTTTAAGAAGACTGTTGGTCAAATGATTTACCATCCCCCCCATTCCTCAACCTGCTTGTGTTTTATAAAGTGTGAGCTCCAAATTTGATAGGTGACCAGAGAAGAGGGCATAGGTGAGGGGGGAAGAGTATTCTAGGTACATAGCTTGGGAAATAAATACTTCATTTTCAAAGACTTAATACTATGCAGAGTTGTATGTAGTGGGTTTTTATAAACATTTTCATTACATATGATGTGTGGTAGATAGGATAAGCATCCTAAAAAGTAAAAAAGTTAAAAAAAAAAAAAGGATAACCTAAGTGTTCAGAAGAATTAACTAATAAAATCACATAAATACAGCAGGGCTATTCTTTCTATAAATACTTAATTTTCATTTTTGAAAATTGTTGTCCCTTATATTTAATATTATTCAATACTAGTATTTTCTCAAATTCTTAATAATTTAGTATTTATGTAGCATTTTATAGTTAATGAAGTGCTTATATGTAATATTAATCTCACTTGGAAGGTGTTAAGAGAGGCAATTACAACGAACTTAGTTATAGATCTAGTTGTCTCACATTCACAAGTGTCGAATGGTACAGTCTCCATTCTATAGAACAGAATGAGAGTGGAAGCAAGACTCAAACTCAGACACTCCAATACAGGATGGGGGTGTCCCAAGTGCTGGCATAAATGGTGCACACAACACCTGTCCCTGTGCCTGCATTTTCACTTTGGCCTGTCATATGAGGTCAGGTGTGGTACTTTCTACTTGTGTCATCAAGTCAATACTCAGTTCCAAAGTTTGGAGCTCATTCTGTATTATCATTTCCATGGATGTAAAAACTGAGGTCTATGCTGTAAAGAAGCTTACCAGAAGTCCGATGTAGTCAAGTGGAGCAGGATTTTGAACCCAGGCAGCCTGGCTGCAGAGTTTGTTCTTAACTACTGTTAGGCTGCTGCTTAAGTTAATTGTGGAAACAACTTGAAAACCAAATTCAAGTCAGATTGTGGCAAATGGCAGTTTCCTAATTTCAATTATTTGTTAGTTCCCTTTTATTTACCGTATTGGAAATAATTGAACCATCAGTTGGACTTTGGAAGTCTGTTTATCAGTGAAAGCTTAGTTGTTGACAGAACTCAACTCAAATTTCTTATAAATTCTAACATTACTAAATGTCGAAGAGTTTTACTTTGTAAATTTCTTGTATTTCTTTTAACTCCTAACATTACCAGATGTTTAAGTTTGTAATGAATATGATTTTCTTTTAATTGCTAACCTCTGACTTGGAAAAGAGTAAAACCAATACTCTTGTCAGCACAGAATAGAAATATCCTGATATTTGGTCTTATGGACTTGTCTGTACTTTTGGTATGTCATAGTTACTGCTATTCCAATGTCTAGTCTTTTGTGCAAAGTTTATTAATTATTCATTACTTTCTTAGGAATGAATGTTCAATGTGTATAGCCAAGAAGGCTGTAATTTTTGCTGGCTCAAAGTTTATATAAAGCATTTTGTTTGAAAGGATGGATGTTTGGTTTTATATTGAGTATGTAATTGTAACTACTTTTCATTTAACTGGTGCAAGCACTTTAGTAAGAAAAGTAAATTGGGGATGGGCATTTGGCATAGTAGTTAGGCCATCACTTGATATGCATGTTGGAATGCCTGGGTTTGAGTCCCAGCTGTGCTCTTCATCCTGGTTTCCTGCTAATGTGCACCCTGTGAGGCAGCAGATGATGGCTCAAGCACTTAAGTTTTTGCTATCCAAGTGAAAGGCCTGGATTAAATCCCTGTCTCTTGGCTGTGGCCTAGACCATCTTTTGTTGCCCTGAGCGTTTAGAGAGTGCCCAGATAGGAGATCTAGCTCTGTCTGCCTTTCAAATAAACATTTTTAAAAAAGATATATTTATTTATTTGAAAGAATTACAGAGAAGGGGGGAGAGATAGACATACAGACTGACTGAGAGAGACTGACTCTCATTTCCTGATTCACTCCCCAAATGGCCAGAACAGCCAGGGCTGGGCCAAACCAGCCAAAGCCAGGAGCCAGAAGCTTCATTTGGGTCTCCCATGTGGATGTAGGGGCCCAAGGATTTGGGCCCTCTTTCTCTGCTTTCCCAGGTGCATTAACTGAGAGCTGGATCAAGAGTAGAATGGACAAAACTCAAACCGGCACCAGTATGGGATGCTGACTTTGTAGACAGCAGCTTAACCTACCGTGCCACAGCACTGCCCCAAAATAAATTCTTTTTAAATAGTATGTTAAATTGGCTCTGATCATGTGTTTTCCTGTGACTGGAGCATTGCTGTGATGCAGAGCTAGATAGAAGGCAAGGAAGTTGAAGGAATTTTAAGTACTCAAGAGTCAAAAATTGAATAGAATTAGAATGAGAAGAAAATTAAGTTAAATACTTTGACTAATTATTTCTCTTGAATTTCTGTGAAGAAAGTAAATTGAGTATGGAGAACTATGAAGTAGTAAATTGTAAGAAATTAATGAAGGGCCAGCGCTGTGGTGTAGCGAGTAAATTTACCGCCTGCAGTGCCAGCATCCATATGGGCACTCATTTGAGTCCTGGCTGCTCCACTTACTATTTCAGCTCTCCATTATGGCCTGGGAAAGCAGTAGAAGATGGCCCAAGTCCTTGGGCTGCTACACCCACGTGGGAGACCCAGAAGAAACTCCTGGCTCCTGGCTTTGGATTGGTGCAGTTCCGGCCATTGTGACCACCTGGAGGAGTGAACCAATGGATGGAAGACCTCTCTCTCTGCCTCTCCTCGTTTCTCTGTATAACTCTTTCAAATAAATAAATAAATCTTAAAAAAAAATTAACAGGCAGCAGTTGCAAATGTTAAGTTATAATCCTTTGGGAAAGCATAAGGTTAAATTCAGTGGGGCTTTGGTTACAGATTTAGGGACATGTTGTAACAATGTAAATGTTTGTTGCTTTGAAGAAGAAAAAGAAAATGTATATGTAAGTGATTGGTTGTGGAGTGATTTTGAGAGCAAGGCATTCAAAGAGTTTGGAAATGGTTAGATTTGACAATAAAGGAAATGCAGAGGTAGATGCCTGGTTCTTAGGATATTAAAATCGAGGGTTTTTTCTTTTGGTGCATTTTAGCATAAGGATTTTGTTTTTGTTGTTATTGTTGACATACTTTGAGATAACTCATTGTAAAGCAAAGGAATGTTTGAAGTTGTTTGAGAGGAATAAAATTCTAAAAATACAGTTTAATATAAACTCATTGTACCCAAGAAAAGGCAGGGGAGTGAAAAATAGAGTAAGAACAAATTTATGAAAAGGGGGATGTGAGGTATATATGGAAAAAAACAGAAAGGCCCAAACTTATGTTGCTGGAAAAGAAGTAAATGTTAGAGGATAAGTGAGAACGGGACAAAAGTTCTGAGGGAAAATTAATGAACTACCTCTGATTAAAAATGTGAAAAACTGAAATTGTGTAGAGGTGAACAAATAGAGCTGTATAAAAAATAATACCCTTCCAATGTAGAAATCTGCCAAATGGCAAAGATAAGCAAGAGAGAAAGGAACAAAGGCTATATAGAATAATTGGAAAATTTAATAGAATGACAGAAGCTTGCCTACTTATTGTTAATCTTGAACATAAATGGATTGAATTCCCCAGTTAAAAGATACAGGCAGGCAGAATGGATAAAGAGGGCCTAATGATAATACTGCCTACAAGAAACTTACTTCAATAGTAATGACAAACTGAAAACCAAAGAGTGGAAGGAGATATGCCATCAAAATGAAAAAAAACAAAAGCTAGCAGTGGGGGCGGGTATGTGGTACAGAGGGTAAGTTCCATTTGGGTTACTCTCTTCCCATGGAGGAATGCCTGGTTTGAATTCTGGCTATCCTTTGTCTACTCCCACTTCCTGCAAGTGTCTACTCTGGGAAGCAGCAGGTGATGGCTCGAGTACTTGGGTCCCTGCTGCCCACATGAGAGACCTGGATGGTGTCTTATACTCCTGGCTTTAGCCTGACCCAGCCTGGTTGTTGTGGGCATTTGAGAAGTTAACCATTGGATGAAAGATACGAAGATACCTTTCTCTACTCTGACCCTATCACTCTTTTTTTTTTTTTTTTTTAAAGATTTATTTACTTACTTGAAAGTCAGAGTTACATAGAGAGAGAGGAGAGGCAGAGAGAGAACGGGAGGTCTTCCATCTGCTGGTTTACTCCCCAGATGGCTGCAACGGCCGGAGCTGCACCGATCCAAAGCTAGGAGCTTCTTCTTGGTTTCCCATGCAGGTGCAGGGGCCCAAAGCCTTGGGCCATCTTTTACTGTATTCTCAGGCCATAGCAGAGAGCTGGATCAGAAGTGGAGCAGCTGAGACTTGAACCGGTGCCCATATGGGATGCTGGCACTGCAGGTGGCAGCTTTACCTGCTACGCCACAGTGCCAGCCCTGACCCTATCGCTCTCCCCCCACCCACCCACCTTTTTTAAAATCTCCCAGCAAAAGTGTAGGACTGGATAACTTCACTGCTGAATTTTACCAAACTTTTAAAGAAAAACTAGCACTAATTTTCATACTGTCACAGTATTGATAGGAAAAGAATCCTTCTAAACTCATTTTACAAGGCCAGCATTACCCTGAAAGTAAAAACTCGACAAGGATACAACAAATAGTTACGGACCAGTATCCTTGATGAACTTAAGAGCAGAAATTCTCTACCAAATACTAGCAAGTTGAATCTAACAGCACATCCAAATGAAGATACAACATGATAAAGTGGGATTTATCCTAGGACATAAGAATGGTTTAGCATACACAAGTAGGTAAATGCAATTTGTCATAAAAACAGAATGAAATATAAAAACTAAGTGACCACTTCAATAGGCACAGGAAAAACATTCAGTAAAATTCAACATGCATTCTTGATAAAAATCCTTTTAATAAAAATTAGATACAGAGAAAATGTACTTCAACATAATACCCAGAGCTTATATCATACTAACTAGGAAAAGTTGAAAGCATCAGGACCAAGACAAGGATTTCCACTTTGACCACTGTTATTCAGTATGTATTGGAAATCTTAGAGCAGTTAGGCAAGAGAAAGAAATAAACAGCATCCAGATACAAAAGCTGAAAGTCAAACTTTCCTCTTTTTGCAGATGACATGATTTTCTAATAAGAAAACCCTAAAGACTCCACAAAAAAATGGCTAGAACTGATATGAATTCATTTTAGTTGCAAGATACCAAATCACCAAAAGTCAATAGTTGTTGTTGTTTTTTTTTTGTTTTTTTTTTTTTGTTTTTTTTTTTTTTGACAGGCAGAGTTGACAGAGAGACAGAAAGGTCTTCCTCTGCCGTTGGTCCAATGGCCGCCGCGGCTGGCGCGCTGCGGCCAGCGCACCGCGCTGATCCGAAGGCAGGAGCCAGGTGCTTCTGCTGGTCTCCCATGGGGTGCAGGGCCCAAGGACTTGGGCCATCCTCCACTGCCTTCCCGGGCCACAGCAGAGAGCTGGACTGGAAGAGGAGCAACCGGGACAGAATCCGGCGCCCTGACCGGGACTAGAACCCGGTGTGCTGGCACCGCAAGGCGGAGGATTGGCCTAGTGAGCCGCGGCGCCAGCCAATAGTTTTTTTAATATACAAATAATGAAATTGCTGAGAAAGAAACTAATTTCATTCATAATAATTATAAAAATAAATAAAATGCCTAGATAGAAATTTAAGGAAGTGAATGATCTCTACTATGAAAATTACCATTAGGTCCCAAGATGGCATTTATAGTAACAGGATGATCTGAGTCATGCAAGACAAAATAGATAGTTAAAAAGGGGAGAAGATATATACTGGAGATAGAGCTGGGGGAAATCCTTGACAGGAAGCCAGGAGAGCAACAGAGACTCTACAGGTCCACTCTGAAAGAGCAGATAAGGGAAGGGACAGAGGCTTGGACCAGGGAGGTTGGCACCAGCCCCAAGCAGACCAGGTGAGAGGAGACATCACGGGTCAATGGAACTGCAAATAGCACAGGGAGGGAAAAACTGGCGAACTGCTTTTGACGTTCCACACAGGAAAAAAGAGAATATAGAGGAAAAGAGGTCTTGCACTCCCCCACACTTCACTTTCCCCCCATCCTGGACCTGCAGCTGGATGGGAGAAGCCATCTTGTTTGTTTACATATTTTTAATGTAAGCAGGGGACTGCCACCTTTGCCTCCCACCTACAGGCCCATCAATTGCAGGGGCCACCTCACCACACATCCCCACCCAGGAACGAGGACCACAACATTTCAGAAGAATTTCTTCCCCACCATGCAAGCTGTGCAACAAGGAGAAGTGAATATTGAAAGCTTGAACCTGCTCCATCCACCACAGGGAAATGAGCCAGGCTCTAGTAGGCAGGGCTTCATGCTTCCACTTGCAACACACAGACAGATAGCAGCTCATTACAGAGGGAAACCTCACCGTGAAAAATTCTCTACAGATTAGAGGTGCAGTTTGTTAAGCAGGGTGACATAACCCTGAACACACCAGAGTCTATCAATAGGGCATCCCAAAACTGTGAGGAAAAGGGCAGGTCATACCAGCAGAAGTGAACACCCTCCTCTAACCAAAAAACGAGAGAAAAGCTACAAACACCCATGGGGGCCTTATATAGAATACCTCCTCCACCCTGGAATACTGAAGAGAGAACTCAGAACTCCAGAACATACTTCTTGGAACTCCCTAAAAGTATAGATGTCCCACTGTATCACAAAGACACAAATTAAAGAGAAAAGTAATAAAAAAAAACACATGACAAAAAAAGGAAAAACCCTAAGAATAAGCAAGACACTAGTAGGACCCCAAAGGAACACTACAACTGTTCAATAATAGAAGGCGGAGATGAAGAGATCGAGGATATGCCAGAAACTGAATTCAGAAAATTGTCAGATTACTTAGAAACAATCTGAAGCAAATGCACCATCTAAATGAAAAGCTCTCCCAATAAATTGAGATATTAAACAGAAGGCAGAATGAAATATCAGAAATGAAAAATTCATAGATCAAATAAATAATGCGGTGGAAAGCCTAAACAACAGAATAGGTGAGACAGAAGAAAGAACATCAGGGCTAAAAGACTTCTGTAAATATTACAATTAGACCAAAAAATAAAAAGAAATTAGAAAACTAAAAAACATGGTTGGAGATCACAAGATACTGTCAAATGACTCAACATATGGATCCTAGGAGTTTCAGAAGGTGTGGAAAGAGAGAAGATTAGAAGGACTTCTTAATGAAGTAATAACAGAACACTTCCCCAATCTGGAGAAAGAAAGAGACATCCAAGTACAGGAAGTACACAGAACTCCCAGTAGACACAACCAGAAAAGATCTTCATCATGATACATTATAGTAAAACTCCTGACAGTAAAGCAAAAAAGATCCTAAAATGTGCATGAGAGAAACGCCAAATCACATTCATTGGAAACCTAATTAGACTCACTGCAGACTTCTCATCAGAAGCTCTACAGGTAAGGAAAGAATGATAAGATATATTCCAAGTCCTAAGAGAAAAAAAAACTGTCAACCCAGAATACTGTACCCTGCAAACCTCTCATTTATGAATAAAGGAGACATACATGACTTCCAAAACAAATAGAAATTGAAAGAATTTGTAACTACTTGCCCAGCCCTACAAAAGATGCTCAAGTATGTGGAACAGAACAGAAACACCAGAATCAATTCAAGCATTTACAGCAAACTTATATTTGACCAAGGAGCTAAAACCAAATCCCTGGAGCAAGGACAGTCTATTTAGCAAATGGTGCTGGGGAAACTGGATTTCAACATGCGGAAGAATGAATCAGGACCCATACCTTACACTTTACACAAAACTCTGTTCAAAATGGATTAAAGACCTAAATCTATGACCTGATACCATCAAATTACTAGAGAACATTGGAGAAACCCTGCAAGACATTGACATTGGCAAAGAGTTCTTGAAAAAGAACCCAGAATGGCTTGCGGGTTGGAGGGAGGTTATGGGGGGAAAACTGCTGTAATCCGAAAGTTACACTTTTGAAATTTATATTTATTAAATAAAAGTTTTCTTAAAAAAAAAAAAAAAAACACAGAGACACAAGCAATCAAAGCCAAAATTGACAAATGGGATTACATCAAACTGAGAAGCTTCTGTACTGTAAAAGAAACACTCAGAAATGTGAAGAGGCAACCAACAGAATGGAAGAATTTTTTTGCAAACAAAGTAACTGATAGAGGATTAATAACCAGAATATATAAAAAGATCAAGAAAATGCATAACAACAAAACAAACAACCTAGCTAAGAATTGGACCAAGGACTTAGATATTTTTCAAAAGAAGAAATCCAAATTGCCAACAGACATGAAAAAAATGCTAAAGATCATTAGCTGTCAGGAAAATGCAAATCGAAACCACAATGAGGTTTCACCTCACCCTGTTAGAATGGTTTTAATACAGAAATCAACATACAACAAATGCTGGCGAGGATGTGGGTGAAAAGGTACCCCAAATTCACTGATGGTGGGAATCTAAACTGGGAAAACCACTGTGGAAGACAGTATGGACATACCTCAGAAATTTGAGTATAGACCTACCATACGACGCAGCCATCCCTCCTGGGAATTGACAGAAGGGAAATGAATTCAGCAAATAAAAGAGTTATCTGTACCTACTCCCATGTTTATTGCAGCTCAATTCACAGTAGGTAAGACATGGAATCAATCTACATGCGCATCAACTGAAGACTGGATAAAGAATTTATGGGATATATAATCTATGGTATGCTACACGGCAGTAAAAAAAAATGAAATCCAGTCATTTGCAACAAAATGAATAAATGGAAAACATCATACTTAGTGAAATAAGTGAGTCCCAAAGGGACAAATACCATATGTTCTCCCTGATCTGTGATAACAAATAGAGCACCTAAAGGTAAATCTGTAGAATGAAATTGACACTTTGAGAAGCAATGACTTGAACAGCCCTTGTCTTGACTGTTAAGGAACAGTGTTTTTTTTCTTCATATTATTTGTTGAACTCTTTACTTAACATAGAGTTAATCATATGTGTCTAAAATCAATTAAAATATACCTCATTAAAAAGTAAGCGGGAATAAGAGAGGGAGGAAGAAGCTTGTAACTGTAAAGCTGTATGGTTCTGTATATATCCCTGTGAACTTACTTCTAAGGGTATAGTTTAAAAACTTTCCATGGACCCCAAAATCCCATATTATTATTTTATTATTATTATTTAACAGGTAGAGTTAGACCGTGAGAGAGACAGAGAGAAAGGTCTTACTTCTGTTGGTTCACTCGACAAATGGCCGCTATGGCTGGTGCTGCGCTGATTCGAAGCCAGGAGCCAGGTGCTTCTTCCTGGTCTCCCATGTGGGTGCAGGGCCCAAGCACTTGGGCCATCCTCCACTGCCCTCCCGGGCCACAGCAGAGAGCTGGACTGGAAGAGGAGCAACTGGGACTAGAACCTGGCACCCAAATGGGATTCTGGCACCACAGGCAGAGGATTAACCAAGTAAGCCATGGGCCTACCCCCCCATATTAAGTTTTAAAGTGATTATATAGATAGGATTAACTGTTAAATGGATCATATAAATAAAATCAAGTGTCTGGTAATAATAATAAATAGAACTAAAAAGGAGAGAATTTTCCAACATGGAAAGCAGTCCACACAGCAGACTCACAGAATGACAGTAGCTCTAAACAGCACTCTGACCTCAGAATCAGCCCTTAAGGCATTCTGATCTGACTGAAAAGCCCTTGAGAGCATTTCAGGCATGGAAAGCCAAGACACTGTGGCTAAAAAATGTCATACATATATGAAGGATCTCTGTGAGTGAGACCCCAGTGGAATGAAATGGCCATCAAGGAATGATGTACTTTTCTCTGAAGGGAGGAGAGAACTTCCACTTTGCTATGGCCTTGTGTAAATACTGATAAGTTTTTTGGATTCAAAAGGCTCCCATAGCCTTGTTAGCTCATCTAAGACTTAGGTGATCATTGATGTCATACATAAGAGTGTTAATTTTAAATTAACAACAGTCACTATGCACTTACTTCCCATGAAAGACCTCTGTCCTCAATGAGTTAGGAGAATTAACTGTAAAACTTGTTCCTAGTTTGTGTGTGTGTGCACGCGTGCAAATTGTTGAAATCTTTACTTAGTTATAGAGTTGGTGTTTTGTGTTTAAAGATTATTGAGCCGGCACCACAGCTCACTAGGCTAATCCTCCGCCTTGCAGCGCCGGCACACTGGGTTCTAGTCCCGGTCAGGGCGCCGGATTCTGTCCCGGTTGCCCCTCTTCCAGGCCAGCTCTCTGCTGTGGCCAGGGAGTGCAGTGGAGGATGGCCCGGGTGCCTGGGCCCTGCACCCCATGGGAGACCAGGATAAGCACCTGGCTCCTGCCATCGGATCAGCGCGGTGCGCTGGCCGCAGCGCACCGGCCGCGGCGACCATTGGAGGGTGAACCAACGGCAAAAGGAAGACCTTTTTCTCTGTCTCTCTCTCTCACTGTCCACTCTGCCTGTCAAAAAATAAATAAAAATTAAAAAAAAAAGATTATTGATAATCTTAAGGGAGAATGGGACAGGGAGTAGAAGAGAGAGGAGGTGGAGTGGGAGTTAGGGAGGGAGGGTGGGTATGGTGGGAAGAATCACTATATTCCTAAAGTTGTACTTATGAAATTTGTACTCATTTATAAAAAGTTTCTTCGGGGAGAAAAAAATTAAAGAAAATTACTAAACACTGATGTAAACAATTGAAGAGAACGCACACAAAAATGGAAAGCAATACCATGTTTATGGATTCGGAGAATTAATAGTTAAAATGTCCATGCTATCCAAAATGATCTACAGATCAATGTAATTCCCATCAACATACTGATAACATTCTTCACAGAAATAGAAAAAAACACTAAAATGTGTGTGGTGCCATAAAAGCCTGGTAAGTCAAAGCAATCCAGAGTGAAAGGAACAAAGCTGGAGTCAGTACCTGACTTCAAACATACTGCAACGTACCCAAAGTAGCATGGTACTGGCATAAACACAGACATGTAGACAGATGGGACAGAATAGAAAACCCAGGAGTAAGTCAGTTTATTTACACCCAACTTGATTTTTGACAAATACAGCAAGATCATATGTTGGAGAAAAGAGATTCTCTTCAGTCAGTGGTACTGGGAAACTTGGACATCCAAATGCAAAATCATGAAACTAGATCTCTCTCTTTGAACTTACAAAAAATTAACTTAAAAGTAATCAGAGAATTAAATGTAAGACCCAAGATATGAAACAGGAAGAAGAAAAGATAGGAAGAAACAGAACATTGTTGTGGGCAAAGATTTTTTTGGACCAGGTCTCAAAATCACAGGAAACAAATGTAAAGATTGATCAGTTGGCTTAAATCAAATGAAAAAGC
The DNA here is from genome assembly GCF_964237555.1 of Oryctolagus cuniculus. NCBI lineage: Eukaryota > Metazoa > Chordata > Mammalia > Lagomorpha > Leporidae > Oryctolagus > Oryctolagus cuniculus. The sequence continues at coordinate 111,652,808 of NC_091437.1, forward strand.
AAAGGAAACAATGAACAGTAAGGAGACAACCTACAGAATGGGAGAAAACATTTGTGAAGTATTCGTTTGACAAAAGATTAATTTTGTGAACTTATAAGGAACAGAAAAAAAATTAGCTGATTTAAAAGTAGAAAAATGACCTGAATAGAATTTCTCAAAAGATGATTTACAAATGGCCAAGATGATTATGAAAACATTGGTCAGCATAACTAAGCATTAAGGAAATGTAAATCAGAACAACAATTAGATATCTTACCTCAGACTGACTTTTATGAAAAAAAAAAAAAAACTGGGGTGAACATTGGCTTGTTAAGATGCTGGTTAAGACATCTACATCTTCTATGAGAGTGCCTGAGTTTGATTCTCAGCTCTGGCTTATGTTGCAGCTTCTTGGCAGTGCAGATGCTGGGAGCCAGCAGGTGATGACTTGAGAAGTTGGGTCCTTGCCGCCCGTTTGGGAGTCTTGGATTGAGTTCCTGGCTGTTGCCCAGGCCCTAGTCCTTACCATTGTGGACGCTTGGAGGAGTGAACAAGCAGATGGGAGCCTGTGTTTTCTGCCTGTCTGTCTGTCTCTGCCTCTCAAATACATTTTTCAAAAGAGAAAAAATAACACATGCTGGCAAGGATGTGGAGAAAGGGAGTCCCCTATACACTGTTGATCGGAATGTAATGGAAATAGTATGGTATTTCTCAGAAAACTACAACTCATTCCTCTAGTGGGTATATGAGTCTATATTCAAAGGAATTAAAATCAGTATGTTGAAGAGACATCTTCACTTATATTTATTACAGCTTTATTCACAATAGCCAACATATGGAATGAATTAAGTACCCATTGATAGAGGAATGGATACTGAAAATAAACAGTGGAATATTATTCAGCCATAGAAAGGACTGAAACTCTGTCATTTGCAATAACATGGATAGGAGTAGACATTAAGGAGTAGACATTAAGCTAAGTGAAATAAATCAGCCTCAGAAAGACAATTCCTTATTCTCATATATACAAGAGTAGTAAAGTAAGTTGTGGAAAATGGTATTAAGAGATGAGTTTGGGGGCCGATGTTGTAGCATAGTGGGTTAAGCCACTACCCGTAGTACTGGCATCCCATATGGATGTTGATACTAGTCCTGGCTACTTCAAGTCCAGCTCCCAGCTAATGGGCAGTGAAAGCAGCAAAGGATGGCCCAAGTGCTTGGACCCCTACACCCACGTGGAAGACCTGGAGGAAGCTTCAGGCTCCTGGCTTGGGCCTGGCCCAGCCCTGGCTGTTATGGGTGTTTGAGAAGTAAACCGGTGGATGAATCTTTCTCTTTCTCTGTAACTCTGCCTTTCAAATCAGTAAATAAATCTTTTTTAAAAAGTTGAAGAGATGAGTTTGTTTTGGTGCAAAAAAAAAAATTGAAATCTGTACCTATTTTCTTTATAATACACATTTTGACAGACTTTTTGAAGACTCCGCATATGAGGATGTGAACAGTTGATTTCATAGAAGTAGAGAACCGATTATGGTTACCAAGCCTGGGAAAGGTGTGAGGGAGGAAAGAAAGGAGGGAGTATGGTTAATACAGGGATGTGTTAGTATATGAAGAATAACTTAACAGTGTTCTATCAGGCAACTGTGGTTGGCAAGTTAATAGAATATTTCAAGATAGTTTATGAAGAGGATTTTGAATGTTACCAACACAAAGAAATGATAAGTGTCTTTGGTATTAGATATGCTAATTACCCATTATATGTTGTATTCATGTGTTGAAATGTCATACTGTACCCATCAATATGTACAATTACTATGTGTCAATTTAAAAAATTGAATATTAATACTGACTTAAAATTTGGCATTTTTGAAGATAAATACATTTTTCTCATAAAAAATAATTTTCATGATTCTTCCTGACAGAGCCATACTCATATATTGTGCACTAAAAGGAACTTTGAAATTGACTGAAAAATACAGAAAAGTGGATAAGAGGAAGATGAGGTTATTAGATTCTGTGATAAGGTAGGCATTCTGTGAAATCAACACCCAGGGCCAGCATTGTATTGTAGCGAGTTAAGCCACTGCTGCACTGGCGGCATCCCATAGTGTGCCAGTTTGTGTTCTGGCTGCTCCAGTTATGATCCAGCTCCCTGCTAATGCGCCTGGGAAAGCAGAGGAATATAACCCAAGCACCTGGGCCCCTGCACTCACGTGGGAGAGTTGAAAAAAGCTGCTGGCTTTTGCTGGGCCCAGCCCTGGCTGTTGTGGCCACTTGGGGAATGAACTAGTGGGTGGAAATCTGACTCTGTTTCTCTTTCTTTTTTTTTTTTTTTTTCTCTCTCTCTAACTCTGCCTTTCAAAAAAATAAATAACCCTTTTAAAAAAATAATTAACACTCAACCTGTAGACAGGTTAAAATGTACCATAGGGATAAGTGTTTGGCCCAGTGGTAAGATGCTCATGTCTCATGGATTTGACTTCTGGCTTTGGCTCCCAATTGCCATATTTTCTGCCAGTGCAGACCCTTGGATGAGATCCGAATTGAGTTCTTGGCTTCTGGCCCTGACCAATATGAACATTTAAGGAGTGATTCAGGGAATGGAAGCTCTCTGTATGTCTCTTCTGTCTCTGCCTCCACTGCCATTCTCTCTTTCTCTCATGATTTAGAAAAAAAAGATACCCATGAATCTTCATTTTTACTCATTTTAAGGTAGTTTGTGTAAGTACTTTTCAAATCACTGGAATGGTACAGCTTGGAAGTGGTATACTTTTTCACCTAGTGAAACGCTTGTAAATTATTAGGCAGTGACATTTCTGTGTATTGGGGTTAAGCAGATTATTTCGTGACAAGAAAACTCATCTTTATTTGCCCTTTGGCAGATATTGCAGGTCGCTGGAATGGTAGAGTTTACAGATGTTGTTTTTTACTCGGTGGCATACTTGGAAATTATGGGGATGTTGATATTACAGTGTTTTGGGTTTAAGTTGATTACTAGTGATATTTATAAAGATCAGTGTGAACAATAGAGCTTTATGAGAAGTCAGCTAGCTTCTATCCCAAGCAGTTGAAAGGATACATTGAGAACTTAATACGAACTTTATTTGAAGATACAGAGCAAAGGCACAGTGGTTAGAAACAGATCCTAGAAAGAGTATCCTTATGGGATGTGGAATACAAATGAAAAATAATGTTAATATTACATGAATGCTAATGCTAATAATAAATAATGTCAATATTAAAAAATAAATGCTAATAAATAAATACTGCTAATAATAATAATGCTAATACAAATGAAAAATAATGCTAATAATGGTAAAATTGGCAAGAGTTATATTTAATCCCATTTCTGTGCTGTACTTTATATGAAAATTTGAAACTGTGAAGTACTGTTGAAATGTGAAATAGTAATGCCAGTTGGTGCTAGTAGGAAGAGCTGAGGGGCTGGAGTCCCTGAGTTAAGGGGACAAATACTCCAAGAGTAGAGTGTACCATGGCAGTAATGAGTAGATAGTGCCCATCAAGTCCAGGATGGTCTCATTTGTGCTAGTGAGCAGAATGGAGATCAACCAGATACAAGGCTGGTGAGCTGCTGGCATAGATGCTGAGGCTATGAAGTGAAGTAGGGAAGAACAGTAGGATTGTTAGGAAGTTTGTGTAGGAAGATGGAAATGTCTTCCATTTGCATGAGTCAGTGGTGGGGATGACTTGGAGAGTTTGCTAATGATTCTGGGGGTTAAAAGAGTGGGCACGGAGAACTCTCTTACTTCTCCCTCTTCCTTTGTCCCAGTATGTAGTCTCAGTGTTATGATCTAGAGCCCTAAATGATGAGTGTTTTCTCTGAAATTGATTTTTCTCCTCTTTGAATTTGTAGGTCATGCTGAAATGAAAAATGTAACAGAATTGTGCTTTGTTATGACAGAATTCCACTAGCCTAATTTTTTTGAGATACTTCAAAAACACTATCTAGGCATGAGAACCATTATATTGTTATAGAGGTTATCAGATATCCCAGTTTCCCCAGACCTGAGATGTTGCTCAATAGGCAAGGCTAAAACTTGAATGTTCTGGGCAAATGAATGAGTTGGTCATTTTCGTATGGGTACTGTCCCATTTTACATGTTCATTGCAATGATCAATAATATATTGCATAAATTATCTATATAGATGTAATATTCCCATACTGCTTAAAATTATATCCCAATTTTATAGTTTACATTTTAATATAATATTTAACTTTTTTGCTATACTTTTGACTCTTAGATATATTAGGAGGAGAGAGGCTTCTTGGTTCATCAATATTTATCTTTGTCACATTCATTGAATTTTAAATTTTGTTGTGTTGATATGGTAGTTTTCCTAGATGCAGGCTTTTCAACTATTTGAAAAGCCTACATTTATTGTTCTAAACTTCTTTAGTACCTGCTATATACCATTGTATTCTGTTACTGAGTGGTTTCTTGTATATGGTCTTTAAAACTGGACTCTATTAAAACTATGACTTTCTCTCCTATCATTTTTTTAATTTTGCCATACCTGCTTTACAGGCTAGGCACTCAATAAAATGGCTCTTAATTGATCTAGCCAGATAGATATGTGACAGTATTTATCTGGCTTTTCAAAGTGTTAATACTATCTGTAGTATGCAGAATGAATCAGAGTATTTATTCCTTTTTTTAAAAAATTGCTTCTGACTTAAGAATGACATCTTGAAGTAAGTATACAATTAAGACAGATCTAAATGAGGTTTTGATAGATAACTTCAGACCACTAGAAATGCAGTTTATTATATGCATTCAGGACCCTCTTCTGTTGATTACAGTTGAATGATGATGATCCATTATACAACCCTGTGGCATTTTTAAAATGTTGAACTGTACATATGAACTTAGATAAAACTAACCATGTCCTCTGAGCGGAAGGTATGACTTCAGTTTATTTGGCTGAGTAATCAATTTGCTTTGAAGTTTGTTGAAACTCAGACTTTGTTTTTATTTCTTTGTCCCCACTCACTTTCTACATTTCTGAACCTGAATTGAACTTGCAGGTCCTTTCTCTTATATTTTAAAGAGCAGGGACAACTGGAAAGCATACCATCATGCAGATTGTTGTCTTTGTGGGTTTGTGCTAAGCACAGTGTTAGTACTGGTCAGCAGAAGTTGATCAACACCTTCTAAAATTCCTGTCAGTGTTTATCTACAGTATCTCCTCAGTGAACAAGCCCATTGTCTTTCAGTATAACATGATGTGAATGATTTTGTTTTTCCTATTCTACTGATACAGCCAATGAGCCATGGAAAAGTTAACCTGATCACACAGTTCTTAAGTGCAGAAATGAGATCCAAATAGTCTTAATTCAGAATTGGGTCTCAAAGACTGCCATATAGTTTCCCCACATTTCTCTTCTGCCTTTCCTTGTCATAGCAGCTGTATCCACCTAGATTTTTAAATAGGAAATTGTGTGTGTGTTTAATTTGAGAGAGAGAGAGGATGCATGCATGTGTGTGTACCTCTCCATTAGTTTACCCCCCAAATGCCTGCAATGGCAGGGACTGTACCAGGCCAAAACTGTGAGCCGAAATCTTAATCCAGGTTCTCCCATAAAAGTGGCAGGAATCCAGTTGCGATTTTTCAGGTTTCTTGTTCTTTGGAATGCTCAACCATGACATAGTCATCTGGTCAAAGACCTTGTACATATCCTAAGTTTCTTCCTTCTTTTGACCAATGCCCACTGTCTTAAATCTGATTAAACATCTGTCAGTTATTTTTTCCAAAATGCTATTCTCATTATTGAAATCCTTCAGTATGTATCGGTTACCTTTAAGATAAACTTTGAAGTAAAATGCAGGGTATATTTAGAATATATACTATATTTAGAATATAAACTATTCCGTAGAAGTCTTCGCTGTTTGCCTGTTAGCCTTACCACCTTACATTGTCCCTGTGTTCTATTGTCCAGGCATCCCAGTAGTTCTTTGGATGCTACATACTGTCTCTGTTACAGTTCACTCAAAGGTTATCTTGGTGAATCCTTCCTTATCCCTGTGGGTTGGGTTGTCTACTTTGTTGTCTCCTGTGCCCCAGTTGTACCAGTTTATATTTTGCTTCTATTTTGCTAACTGTCACGTTGAAATGTATTTGTTTACAGGGTTATCTCCTCATCAGACTATGAGCTCCTTGAAAGAAGGAATCGTGTCTTACTCATCTTTGTATCCCCAGAGTCTACCACAGTTCCTGATACGTAGTAAGTGATTAACACATTTTTTAAAAAACTATACTTAACGGTCAGACTCACCCTGGAAAGCAGCAAGTGAAAACCCAAGTACTTGAGTCCCTGCCTCCCATGTAGGAGACCTGGATTGAGTTCCAAGCTTCCAGCTTTAGCCTGACCCACTCTGGCTTTTGCAGGCATTTTGGGAGTGAACTAATGAATGGGTGGTTTCTGTCTGTCTCTTTTTTTCTCTCTGCCTTTCAAATAAATAAATGTATGAGTGAAGATTAAAAAACCATATTGATAGCAGCATAGACCCTTGATATAATGAAAATGCACTTGATATTTGTCTTCCTTATCTGCAAAATCAGTAGCTCCAGTTTAATATTGAGAACAGCACCAGATAAATCCCAGTAGAGAGACATTTTACAAAATATGCAAATACTAGTCTTCAAAATTTTCAAGGCCATTAAAAATGAGGAAAGTCTTGAGAAACTCATTGTCCAGAGAACCTAAATGAAACATGGCAACTAAGTTAAGTGATATTCTGGATGGGGTCCAGAATAGAAAAAGAATATTAGGTAACAATTAAGGAAACTTGAATAAACTATGAACTTACATTGAATTTGGTTCATTTATTATGACAATTGTAGCATACTAATATAAGATACTTGGAGAAACTGGGTATGGATCTATGAGAACTCTGTATTACCTGTGCAGCTTTTCCAAATCTGAAACAGATAAAAAATTTATTTAAACAAATTTTATCTGATTATTTTTCAAATGTACAGTCTAATTTTTATAGACTTTTCTCGCTTGGTCATATTTTATTTTTTATTGTGAAAATTAGTTTATAAAAGTTTTTATTTGATAATGATAATATTTAAAGCCCTGGAGAGGTCAGATTATTGTTTTTTGCTTCTGACTCACTCATGATGGTTTGTTTTCTACGAAATATGTGTTTTTAAATAAAAGGTTTAGATTTAGTTGCTTTTCATTTTGGGTAATCTCAGTGACTTAAATTGTGATATCCTCCTGAGAACATATATTCATTCTCAATCATATTCTGTCTCTGTTTCTCTCTTTCTCTCTCTGTCCCCCCCGTATACACAAATACACACATGCATATACACAGATGTGTGTGTGCATGGCATCTGTTGAATTTTGGGGGATACTGCTAACTTGAACCCTAGTTTAGTGTGGGGATCTGAGCTCCCTCACCTTGCAGCAGGCCCAAGGCCTTGTCTTTTGATCCCAATACTCCTATCAGCGTCCATATCCAGGGAACAGTGTAATTTTTATTTTCTGTTTTTTTTTTGTTTTCTACCTACCATTCTTTTCTGTTATTACAACTCAATTATTAGTTTTTTGGCTACTAGATGGGGTATTATCAGGCTTAATAATTTCCTATACTTCTTAAGAATGTAATATTGCTTGAAAATAGTGCATTTGTTTTCATTTATCCAGGACCTGTTTATGTTAAAGCAGGAAGGCCATTGAGAATGTCTAGTAGGAGCAGGCAGTTGGACAACCATTGAGACATTGATATCCCATATCAGAGTGGCTGGATTTGAGTCCTGATTCTGTGTTTTTGATTCCAACTTCCTGCTAATGTGCAGCATGGAAGGCAGCAAGTGAAAGTTAAAGTGTTGAGTCCCTGCCTCTCTCAGTGAAGACCTGGATTGAGTTCTAGGCTCCTGGCATCTACCTGGCCTGGTCCCAGGTATTACGGGCATTTGGGTAGTGAACCAGCAGATGGATGATCTCTCTATCTTTGTCTCTTTTCTGTCTTTGAAATAAAAACATGAAACAAATGGTATGTTTATTAAAAACAGCCCAAAATATCTAGTCTGCTAGAAATTGAAACCTTCAATTTTCAGTGACTTGTTATTGTTCATTGATTATTTAAGAGTTCTGTTTTCATTTGTTTTTTTAAAATGAATATGATAGTGATGATAGTGGATTACTCTCAGATATAATCCTTGAGCCTGTTTTCTCATCTGTAGAATCAGAGCATTGGCTTGAATAATCTTAGAACATGTGAATACGGTAGGCATTTAGTACAGTGGTTAAAATGCCACTTAGGATGCTTACACACCCTGGGAAACAGCAGATGATGGCTCAAGTAGTGGGGTTTGTGCTGCCCACATGGGAGACCCAGATTGATCCAAGCTTTGTCCTGACCAGAACCCAGCCGTTGTGAGCTGTTGTGGGCATTCAAGGAATGAACCACCTGAAGGGGAGATCTCTGTCTTCCCTGTCTCTCTATCTCTACCTTTCAATTAAATAGAAATAACTTTTTAAAGAAATTAATTAATTAGTTATAATTAGTTAATTAATTTGAAAGAAGAAATTAATTAGTTAATTAATTAATTTGAAAGGCATAGTTACAGAGAGAGAGAGGCAGAGGCAGAGAGAGAGATCCTTCACCCACTGATTCATTCCCCAAAAGGCTATTATGGCCAGGACTAGGCCAGGCTGAAGCCAGGAGCCAGGAGCTTATTCCCGGTCTCCCACATGGGTACAGGGCCCAAATACTTGGGCCATCTTCCGCTGCTTTCCCAGGCACATTAGCAGGTTGCTGGATTGGAAGTGGGGCAGCCAGGAATTGAACCGGTGCCCATATGGGATGCTGTTGCTGCATGTGGTGGCTTAATCTACTGTACCACAGTGCTGGCCCCTAGAAATAAATTTGAAAAGAAAAGGAACCCCTGAATATATGTTACCTAAAATCAGTTAACCGTATAGTAAATAGCTGTTTATCTTTCAATTTTTTTAAGATTTATTTATTTATTTGATAAGCACTGTCACAGACAGAGGAAGAGACAGAGAGAAAGGTTTTCTATCTGCTGGTTCACTCCCCAAATGGCAACAATGGCCAGAGCTGAGTCAATCTGAAGCCAGAAGCCAGGAGCTTCTTCCAGGTCTAATGGGTGCATGTGCCCCCATGTGGGTGCAGGGTCCCAACCACTTGGACTGTCTCCTACTGCTTTCCCAGGCCATACCAGAGAGCTAGATCAGAAGAGGAACAGCCGGGATATGAACTGGCGCCCATATGGGATGCTAGCAGAGGCCTATCCTACTATGTCACAGTGCTGCCCCCAACTGCTGTTTATCTTGTCTTTTACCTTCAAACATATAATACATGGCAATTATAAGTAAGTGAAGGGAATATAATGATGTTAGAGTGTTAGATCTCTGAATTTGGTTAAAGGCTCTTAATGGAACATTGGAAAGATGAAAAATGAGGGAAAACCAAGGTAAACGTTAATATTCATTCATATTTCTCAGTGTTTCCCAAAATATCCCACTTTATCTTTAGTAGGTTAAAGTGTATAGAAGTTCAGCCTTAAGATAGATTTATTGTTTATTTACATGTTTATTGAGTTTCTTATTTGAAAGGCAGAGAGGGAGTCATCTATACACAGAGAAGAAAAGAGAAAGAGAGAGGGAGAACAAGCTTTCATTCACTGGTTCACTCCCCAAATGGCCACAAAAGCAGGGCTGGGCCAGGATCTAGGAACTCCATCCAGGTCTCCTACACGGGAAGCAGAAACCCAAGTACTTGGGCCATGATCCACTGCCTTTTCAGCAGGAGGCTGGCTTGGAAGTGGAGCATCTGGGACTTTTAACCAGCAGTCTGATAAGGATGCTGGTGTTGCAAGAGATAAATTAAGCTGCTACACCACAACGCCAGTCCCTAGAACTTCATCTTTGAGCTATTTTTCATGCAGAAGAAAGCTGAAGTAGCTCTGCTTTGTATTTTATTTAAAAAGTAAACTGGGGCAGAAGTCTATGGAGCAGAACTTAAAAAAATTAGAAAAAGAAACCTGTAAGATTTACTAGGAGCAGAACAACTAATTCCATTTATAAACTAAGGTTAGATATTAAATTTAAAATTTTTTAATAAAGGACATTGTTGAGACAGTTGATAACTAGAATATGAACTATAGATTGGATAATAGTTAGGTACTAAATTCCCAAATTGATCATTGTACTTTGATTAAGGATATTTTTCTTATTAGGAAATACACACGTAACTTTTTAAGTGTAAACGGACAGTATCCTCAGGTTGTTCAGATTATAAACATAATAAATATATAAAATTTATTCATTTAGAAGTTTATTCATGTCAGCATGTGACTCTGAATTCTTAGTGTTATTGTTTATTGCCTAGGTGGACTCAGATACTGTTTTTATTGCCCGTATTCTATATTTATAATCCTGTCTTAATTTTAAAAGTAGGACAACTGTCCCAACAGTTATATTCATCTTGAAAATTACATTCTTTTGCCTGACTAATGAATAAATTATCCCTTTTATAGGTTTATGCTGAATTTTGGGACATGGCCACTGCTTCACCAAGGTCTGATACTAGTAATAATCACAGTGGAAGGTTGCAGTTACAGGTAACTGGTAAGTTATTTTCATTATAACTTTATTTAATATGGCGAGTCCCTGGTAAATCTTCCTTTTGAATGCCTGATTCAGCAGACATCTTCCATAAGTATCATTTCTTTTGGAGTTATGTACTCTTTAGGTCTCATATACTATTATGCGCATTTGTTGTAGCAGACCTCAAAGGTAGATGTCCTCTAAAATTATTTTGTTCATTCAGTCAATGTTTATTGAACCTCTTAAAAGATTTATATCTCCTTTGTGGTGGGAGAATTTGGGTTTTTGAATAATGGTATCTAGTTCATTGAAAATGATTAATAGGATAGGGCAGGATCCTGAAAGCCACCTTTTTTCATTCATTTAGCCATTTGTCTAATCATTTAGCAATTATTTGTTAAGAGGGAGTCCATGTATGAAAACACAAGACTCTGGTTCTCTAAAAATTCACTGCATAGTGGGTAAAGGAGATTTTGTGTGTGTGGGGGGGGCAGTTACCATGCAAAGTAATCTCTAACTAGGTTCCAGTGGCAGGATGGATTGGCAGCAAAGAGCATTTGAGGGAGAGGAAACAGCATCTGCAAAAGCAAGGAGGAACTTGGTCAGGAGGTTTTAGATAATTTATTCTTACTGGTTGAAATACATGATTGAGAGAAGAACGGTTCTTAGGCCAGCAATTTTATCTACTTCTAGGAATTTATGTTGAAGGTATTTAATCATTTAAAAAGACAACAGACTGGCAGTGGAATTATGGACAATGAAATGGAATGAATTAGCCAGGCTTCAAGAGCTGGTGTTAAGTGAAAAAACAAAGATGTGTTAAAAAAAAAAAAAAGAAATTAAAGGATTAGATGCAGCTGTGTGGTTAGAACATTAGAATAGAAGGAAACCGATTATAGTTTCTGTGGTTCTCATTACTGTGAGATTGTTTCTAGGAATTTTCTGTGAACATAGTTTGGAAATGTTTATTATCCTGAAAGCCGAAAAAAGAAAAGTAAAACTCTTGAGTTCACACTTAAACTTCCAATTCAGAATTATAACTCTAGGCTCTAAATACATTTTTCCATTAAAAGGAAAAACAAAGATACTTTAACTTGATTCAGTTTTGCATTTGTATCTTTCTTAACCCTAAAATCTTGATTCTAAGTGACACTAACATAATTTTATCTGTTTTTTCTGATATATTCAGAACAGTTTCAAAATAACATTTATATTACTCAAAACAGCAGGTCCCCTTTCTTGCAGTTTAAAATTTCTTTGTGAGTTTCCTGCCCTTAGAATATAGTTAGAATACATATTTCAAAGTATTTTAAAATTAGCCAATTCTCCATTTGATTATGCTACCAACTTGATAGACAGGTTCATTGTTTTCAGTTATTTATTTATTTGCTTAATTTTGTTTTATTTCCATGTAAAACATTTATGTAGTTCCAGAGTGAAGATCAAGCACATTTAGAAAGGTCTGCCTACTCAGTTTCCTCCTTTCCACTTCTTGCCCTTGTTCTTAGTTTTCGTTTATCTTTCACTTCTTTTTTGAAAATATGAGGGTACTTTAAAAAGCTTATGGAAAATGGTATTAAAAAGTAAGTTTGTTTTGGTCTAAAAAAGTTTGAAATCCATGTATATGCTGGGGGAGACTTCAAAAAGCTCATGGGAAATATATATTCAAGAAAAACTATGTATGGATTTCAAATTTTTGTAAAGGATCTCTGGCCAATGTACTTGAGGTGTACTTTTCCTTATCATGTTGACTCATGTATGAGAGTTCTTAGTTGGGGCCAGTGTGATGGCATAGCAAGTAAAACTGCAGCCTGCATGGCTGACATCTCATATAGGTAACAGTTGGAGTCCTGTCTGCTTCACTTCCTGTCCAGCTTCCTGCTAATGGCCTGGGAAAAGCAGCAGAAGATGGCCCAAGTACTTGGACGTATGCACCCACGTGGGAGACCTGACAGAAATTCTGGCTTCGGCCTGGCCCATTCCCAGCCATTGGGACCATTTGGGGAGTGAACCAATGGATGGAAGATCTCTTTCCCTCTCTCTAACTCTGCCCTTCAAGTAAATAAATAAAACTTTTTTAAAAAAAAAATTAAAGAGTTTTTAGTGGCAGAAACGAAAACCTGATATGGCTAATTTAAACTCGAAAGGAACTTACTGAAGTCGAGGGAAACAGTTGGAAAACAGTTGTGGACTAAGGGGTTCTAAGTAGTCAGGTAATCCCACTACAATGTTTCTCATTTTATACATCAGTTACTGCTCTTCTTTGAGATACAGTGATGCTTTTGGGAGACATTGGACTTGGATCTGTGCTAAATGGCACCACAATTTAGTATCTTGCTTTTGTATTCTTTTCTGCTTGCCTTTCTTTCATTTTTGTAGGGCTAATTTTTTAGAATTAAAATGCATATTAAAACCCGTAATCTTGTTCCTACTCCTGATTTATCAATGAGAGAACTCTAGGAATGTCCATCCCTGTGCTGTTTCCTTCTTGAATGTGAATAAGACCCACATATACTGAGGGAAACAGCAGTTTTATCCGGATAGAAGAATTTGATTGGGTAACTTTTTGTAATGCTTTGAGTTTTACAAAGACCTTGATAGTAACACTTCAGTCTAACAGAGAACACCCTTTGATTGCCCTATTTTGCTAATACTTAACCAGTAGTATTTGCTTTGAACCTCTCTTGTTAGTCCTCAGGTATTGAAGACAAATACTGTGCTTCTGAAGCATTTATCACATTGCATTTCAAATGTTTGTGTGACAATTTGAATTACTGCTGTTCTCTTACATAGCTTGTTCTTTTTCATTTCTTAATAATCCCATGTGTATGACAGTGTGGGAGGCTGTCCCCTTCTGACTTGACTGTTTAAGGGTAACTGATTACAGAGAAGATCTTGATAAGTGGTTGGTGCTGCTTGGTAGTCAGTCTTCTGTCCTTTAAATATGTAACCCCCATAGTTCCTGTTTGGATTAGTAGTTCTAAATATTATTTAAAATCAAATGTTTAGCCTAAATTAGTTTCTTTAAATCTTTGGTAAGTGAGAATTAAAATTCACTTTCTCTAAATGATTAGAATTAACTTATTTAGTAATGACATTTTTATTTTTTAAAAGTTTTTATTTGAAAAAGCAAATACTACTTTCTTGGAGAGGAAGAAAACAACTTTCCATGTAAAACATTAAAGCATTTTTTTAAAGTGATACAGTTACGTAATTTCAGAAAGGTAACTTATAAATACTATCTAGCAGGAATGTTAATGCAGTGAAGTGCTAAGGCATGCCACAACATGGATGAACCTAGAAAGCATTATGCTAAGAGAAAGAAGGCCATCATAAAAAAGAACAATGTATTATATGGTTCCACATATGAAATATCCAGAATAGGTAAATCTGTAGATACAAAGATTAGATTAGTTGTTGCCTAGGGCTGAAGGTGAAGAAAGTGTGTTTGAGTAAACAGAAAGGTGACTGCTTAATAGTATGAGGTTTCTTTTTGGTTAATGAAAATGTTTTAAAATGGGATTGTGGTTTTGGCTGTACAACTCTGAATATGTTAAAACCATTGGCTTGTACAGTTTAAATTGGTGAGTTTTATGGTATGTGAATTATGTCTCAATAAGCCTATTGCAGAAAAACTCACATGGCTCTTGGGCATTTTCAACAGTATCCCCCACCTCCTTTTTATTGCATCTTCATTCTGTCAATGAGAAGTGTTCTACTTGCACAAGCAAGAAATATGGTCTTTGACTGATTTGTTAGTACTCTTATCTATGAATATCCGTTAGACTATATAATGATTATAATTTTTCTCTTAGTTTCTAGTGCCAAACTAAAAAGAAAAAAGAACTGGTTTGGAACAGCAATATATACAGAAGTAGTTGTAGATGGAGAAAGTAAGAAAACAGCAAAATCCAGTAGTTCTTCCAATCCTAAATGGGATGAACAGCTAACTGTGTAAGTATCTTACGTAAAGACTGCAATCTCTTGAAAAGGGAAAGTGCTTCTTGGAATATATTTTCTTTTTTGTAGGATATCTTCAAAGTAATGAGTCCCCTTTACCTCGGGCTGTTTAAAGTATGAAGAGATTTTTGGTTAATTTTCATTCTGTAAAAGAGGTAGAATAGTAATTCTTATTTTTCTTTCATAAACTCTATGTAACCATTATTTTCTCTGAATATCTTTGTATAGAAATAAATAGGGTCAAAGAAAGCAGTTATCCTTAATTTGGGGATTTCTAAAATATAATGGGGTACAGATTGGATTAAGGTGATGGAGTAGGGAGGAAGCTTGCTGCTCTAGTCTAGGACAAGATATTTTTTAAAAAGTGAAATGAGTGCAGTCTCAGGGAAGAATTAGGGAGAAAACAGAAGAGGAAACTCTATGCAAATTAAAGGGACATAGTGAACCTACATGTAGGGCATGGAAGCGCACAACTGAGGACCCCAGCAGTCAAGAGCCTCCACACCAGCATTGGAGAGTGAAGTGAGACCAGACTGCAGCAGCCCAAGCCACTGATGAAAAAGCTGTAAGAAGAGCCTAGAGGGAATCCAACTTGGAGCCCCATGGGGGGATATAGTACCCACCAAACTAGATTAGAAAAAACCAAGGGGGCACATTTTCTCTCCCTGATCACCTTGCAACGACATACTGCAACAAGCTGACAGAAAGCAGGGCCATTTTGGATATACATAACAGCTGTGCCTGCTCATATCCATGCCCATAAACCAGCCAAATGGAGACTCCTGAATCTGGTGGGGAGAACAGACAGGGCTGGGTGCTTGTGACTGTGGGAGGCTTGTGTGCCAGGACTGTGAAAACATTGAGGCTGCGTGGGAGACTCAGGGTGTGGCTAGGACACTGGGCAGTCACTGTGGAAGGCTCCACATGATCAGGGCTCCTGGTTACCTGATATGGTACGTTGCTGAGGAATCTGAGCTTACACTGAAGACTGCACACAGATCCTTTGTGTGGTCCTTTTGGCAGAGCAGACAGATACTCACTGGGGCTAACACCCAGGCACTGGTCTACTTTGAGGAGAGGAGCTCAGCTGAATCTATGCCAACAGACAATAATAAACCTCCCCTCTTTTAAAAAGAGAGAGAAAGAGAGATATCCACCATGTAAAACTTGGATTTGTCACATCAGACACAATCTCTATCCTAGAGCACTAAACAGAGCTCCCTGGCCATACCCACCACATGCCTGTAGGTATTCCTGAAAGCATAGTCCAAAGATAAAAGCCACCACAGTGAAAAAACAAGAAACCAACAAGTATCTCTACAATGCCAGATAACAAATTTGCACCAATTCAAGAAACAAAAATAAGGAAGACAACATGACACCCCAAGAGAACACAACACTTCAATACTAGATTGTGAAGATGATGAGATTGAAGAAATGCCAGAAATTGAATTAAAAAAAAATGATCATAGGATTGCTTAGAAGCAATCAGAAGCAAATGCATGAACTAATGAAATCCATACATGACATAAAAAAGAATTTCTCCCATGAAATTGAGATCTTACACCGTGGCAAAAAATGTTCTACATGAAAGATCTCTGTGAGACCCCGGTGGAAAGAAGTGGCCATCAAAGGAAGATGTACTTTTCTCAAAAGGGAGGAGAGAACTTCCACTTTGCTTATGGCCTTATCCAAATACTGACAGAGATTGTGTACTCAAAAGGCTTCCACAGCCTAGGCAGCTCATTAGAGCCTCTGTGTTCACTGACATCATATATAAGAGTGTTAATTGTTAAGTTAATAACAAGAGTCACTGTGTACTAACTCCCCGTGCCAGACCTCTGTACTCAATGAGTTGTACTGAGAGTTAACTGTAAAACCAGTTCTCAAGCAGTTCTTCTGTGTGTGTGTGCACAAATTGAATTGTTGAATGTGTACAAATTGTGTTGAATGTTCAACACAATTGTTGAATGTGTACAAAGTTAATTGAAAATGAATCTTAATGGAGAATAGGACTGGTAAGGGGAGAGGGAGGAGGAGGAGTTGTAGAAGTGTGGGTGGGAGGGCTGATATGGTGGGGAGAATAACTGTAATCCTCAAGTTGTTATTAGGAAATTTGTATTCCTTAAAACATACATGAAAAAAATAAAAAAAAAAAGAAATTGAGATCTTAAAGAGAAATCAAAATGAAATCTTAGAAATGAAGAATTCAGTAGAACAAATAAAAAATACAGTGGAGAGCCTTAACACAATCAGTAAAGCAGAAGAAAGAATATACAACTTATAAGACAAAGCACAGGAAATTACACAGTCAGACCAAACACAAGAAGATGAAATTAGAAAACTAAGAAACACTGTTAATAATCTACAGGAATCTATCAAACGACCCAACATACAGGTTTTAGGAGTTCCTGAAGGCATTGAAAGAGAGAAAGGAACAGAAGGCCTTTTTAGTGAAATAATAACAGAAAACTTCCCCAATTTAAAGAAAGAAAGGGACATCGAAGTATAGGATGCACATAGAACTCTTAATAGACATGATAAGAAAATATCTTCACCACGATACATTGTAAGCAAACTCTCCATAGTTAAAACATAAAGACAAGATTGTAAAATATGCAGGAGAGAAACGCCAGATTACTTTCAGAGGATCTCCAACTAGATTCACAGTGAACTTATCAGAAACCCTAAAGGCTAGGAGACAGAGCTATTTTCCAAGTCTTAAGAAAAAAAAAAAAAAACTGTCAACCCAGAATACTATACCTTGCAAAGCTCTCATTTATGAACAAAGGTGAAATAAAGACCTTTCATGACAAACAGAAACTGAAAGAATTTGTCACCACACGTCCAGCTCCACAGAAGATGCTTAAGTATGTGCTATACACAGAAATACAAAACATGTTCATCAATACAGAAGAAAGTAAAGGAAGGAAATCTCCCAGTAAAAGTATAAAGGAAACAGAAAGTAAACGATGGAAATATTTATGGGAAAATGGCAGGGCAAAGTCATTGCTTATCAGTAGTCACCTTGAATGTAAATGGCCTCAACTCTCCAGTTAAAAGTCTCAGATTGGCTGAATGGATTATAAAACAGCACTCATCTATTTGCTGCCTACAAGAAACATATCTCACCAATAAAGATGCATGCATACTGAAAGTGAAAGGTTGGAAAAAGATATTCCATGCCAGCAGAAAACAAAAACAGCTGGTGTAGCCATCCTAATATCAGATAAAACAGACTTTGACACAAAAACTGCTAAGAGACAAAGAAGGGCAGTGTGTAATGATTAAGGGATCAATTCAACAGGAAGATATAACTATTTGCACCTAATTACAGGGCACCTGGCTATTTAAAAGAAATCTTGAGGGATCTAAAGTGAGACATAGACTCAAATACAGTAGTAATGGGGAATTTCAATACTGCACTTTCAGCAGTGGGCAGATCAACCAGACAGAAAACCAGCAAGGAAACAGCATAGCTAATCAACACTATAAACCAAATGGACGTAGCTGATATCTATACAACTTTTCACCCTACAGTTGTAGAATACACATTCTTTTCTGTAGTGCAGGGAGCTTTCTCTAGGAAACCTCTTGCCATAAAGCAAGTCTCAGCAAATTCAAAAAAATCAAAATCATACCTTGCATCTTCGAAGACCACAATGGTATGAAACTGGAAATCAATAACTCAGGAAACCTTAGAATATATGCAAACACATGAAGATTAACAACATGCTTCTGAATGAACTATGGATCATGGAAGATATCAAAAGAGAAATCAAAAAAATTCTGGAAACAAAAAAGACTGACAGTACAACATATCAAAATGTATGGGATACAGCGAAAGCAGAAGAAAGTTTATAGCAATTAGTGCCTACATGAAGAAATTGGAAAGGTACCAAATAAATGAGCTATCAGTGCATCTCAAGGATCTAGAAAAACAATAGCAAACCAAACCAAGAACTAGTAGGAGAAAAGAAATAATTAAAATTCGAGACAAAATAAGCAAAATTGAAACAAAAAAAATACAAAGGGTCAGCGTTAACAAAAAGCTGTATTTTTTAAAAAATAAACAAAATTGACACACCATTGTCCCAACTAACCAAAAAAAAAAAAATGGGGAAGACCCAAATCAATAAAATTGTAGATGAACAAAAAAAATGTAACAACAGACACCAAAGAAATAAAAAGAATCATGAGATTACTACGAAGAGCTGTATGTCAACAAAACAGGAAAAATAAATGGATAGATTTCTGGACACATGTAACCTACCTAAATTGAGCATGAAGATAGAAAACCTAAACATACCAATAACCAAAAAAGGAAATTGAATCAGTAATAAACACCCTCCCATCCAAGTTAAGCTCAGAACTGGATGGCTTCGCGGCTGAATTCTACCAGATCTAATGCCAGTTCTTCTCAAGTTTTTCCAAAACAGTTGAAAGGGAGAGAATCCTCCCAAACTCCTTCTATGAAGCTAATATCACCTTTAATTCTTAAACCTGAAAATGAAACCATTATGGAAGACAGTTTAGAGATACCTCAGAAATCTGAATATAGACCTACTGTATAACCCAGCCATCCCACTCCTGGTAATTTATCTAAGGGAAATTAAATCAAATAGTTATCTGTGCTCCCATGTTGATTGCAGCTCAATTCACAATAGCTAAGGCATGGAATCAACCTATATGCCCATATACTGAAGAGCAGATAAAGAAATTATGGGATATGTACTCTATAGAATACTACACAGTGGGGAAAAAAATGAAATATGGTCATTTGCAATGAAATGGATGAATCTGGAAAGCATCATACTTAAAGATATAAGCCAGTCCCAGAGGGACAAATACCGTGTTCTCCCTGAACTGTGATAACTAATGGAGCACCTAAAAGGAAATCTGTGAAAGTGAAGTTGACACTTTGAGAAACAATGACTTGAACAGCGCTTGTCTTGACTGTTGAGGAACAGTTTTTTTTTTTCCTTTTTCTTCATACTATTTGTTAAACTCTTTACTTAAGATAGAGTTAATCATATGTATATAAAGTCAATTGAAAATAGATCTCAGTTAAAAAAATAAGAGTGGGAATAAGAAAGGGAGGAGGAAGTTTGTAACTATAAAGCTGTGTGGTACCATATATATCCCTATAGACTTACTTCTAAGGGTACAGTCTAAAAACTTGCCATGGAACCCCAAATTCCATTAAAGTAGGTGGTAAAAAGGCTATCTTAAGTGTCAAAGTGATAATATTAAGTGTCAAAGTGATCATTTAGATAGGATTAAATGTTAAAAGGATCATGTAAATAAGATCAAAGGTCTGGTAATAATAGAATTAGAAAGGCCAGAATGTTCCAACTTGGGATGCAGTCCACACAGCAGACTCACAGAATGACAGTAGCTCTAAACAGCACTCTGACCTCAGAATCAGCCCTTAAGGCATTCTGTTCTAACTGAAAAGCCCATGAGAGCATTTCAGGTATGGAAAGCCAAGACACTGGCAAAAAAATGTCCTACATAAAGGATCTCTTTGAGTGAGACCCCAGTGGAAAGAAGTGGCCATCAAAGAAGGATGTACTTTTCTCTGAAGCGAGGAGAGAACTTCCACATCGCTTATGGCCTTGTCTAAATAATAACGGAGATTATGGTTTCAAAAGGCTTCCATAGCCTTGGCAGCTCATGTAAGAATCTTGGGTGATCATTGACATCATACATAAGAATGTTAATCATTAAATTAACAACAGGAGTCACTGTGCACTTACTTTCCATGCAGAACCTCTGTCCTCAATGAGTGTATTGTGAAGATTAACTATAAAATTTGTTTCCAGTTTGTGTGTGTGTGTGTGTGTGTGTAAATTGTTGAAATCTTTACTTAGTTTAGAGTTGGTCTTCTGTGTATAAAGTCAATTGAAGGTGAACCTTAGTGGAGAATGGGACTGGGAATGGGAGAGGGAGGAGGAAGTGGGGTCAGAGTAGAAGTGGGAAGGCAGTAATGGTGGGAAGAATCACTCTGTTCCTAAAGTTGTACTTATGTAATTTGTGCTCATTGAATAAAAGGTTTCTTTGGGAATAAAAAATAGAATGGGATAAATGTATACAATAAAAATATAACCGATGCTCTCAGTTTTCTTAAATCTTTAGAAATTTGTTGAAATATAAATAGTGTTATTGTTAATTCTCAGTAAGAAATTGTAATGCTGGTATTTTGGTTTGCTAGTATAAAAATTTTTAACTAGTTATAGTTAAGTTATATTTGAGAGTAAATATTTTTAGTTATATTTCAGGTAGTTCACTGTCTCATATAGTAGTTCCTAAACTGAATTCATGGTTTTAAGAACATATTTGAAATAAATGGTTTAACACGAATTATCACTTAGAGTAATTCTGTGTCTTACTGTATTTTTGTTGCAATTTTGCTTTTATAGCAATGTGACCCCACAGACTACATTGGAATTTCGGGTTTGGAGTCATCACACTTTAAAAGCAGATGCTTTATTGGGAAGAGCAACCATAGATTTGAAACAGGCTCTGTTAGCACACAATAGAAAACGTAAGTTTTTTTCTTCTGACCTTTGTTTCCATGCAAGTTATTTTAAACTATTTGACCATATATTAAAGTCCAAGAGCAATAAATAAATAAATAAATAAATAAATAAATAAAATTGTTCTGTGTTCATGAAGGAGAACCTCAATTATTACTTTTGATTGCATTTAAGTTTGTGA
The DNA here is from genome assembly GCF_964237555.1 of Oryctolagus cuniculus. NCBI lineage: Eukaryota > Metazoa > Chordata > Mammalia > Lagomorpha > Leporidae > Oryctolagus > Oryctolagus cuniculus. The sequence goes on from NC_091437.1 coordinate 111,674,073, forward strand.
TATTATATTAAATAGCTAGTATTTACCTTGGACTGTCTTCCTTTTGCAGAGTTAAAAAATGGTCTCATTCACAAGTATCTTGTTATTAGGGCTCATCAGTCATTTATTATTTACTTATATACTTTAAAACTTAAAAATGGTCATTATCTGAGCATATTCTACTTTGCTACTTAAGTAATAACAATTTAAATTAGATAAAGCAAATTGTAACTCTTTTTGTTTTTTTATTATATAACTACATATGGAAAATATAGAAAATTACAGGTAATTCTATGCAAGAGTAACCACTCCTCATAATCTTTTTTCTTGTTCATAGACACAGTCATATTTTTGGTTTTCTTTATTCTACTAGTTTATCTCCCCAACCCCCTTAAAAAATTTATTTCAAAAGCAGAATGACACAGAGAGAGGGCGAGAAAGAGAAAGAGATCTTTCATCCCCTGATTTACTCTCCAAATGACTGCATTGGCTGGGTTGGGCAAGGCTGAAGCCTGGAGCCTGGAAATCCATCTGGGTCCTCCACATGGATGGAAGAGGCTCAGGTAGTTGCCCATCGTCTTCTGCTTTCCCAGTCACATTAGCAGGGAGCTTCATTGGAAGTGGAGCAGCTGGGACTTTAACTGGTGCTCCAATTTGGGAAGGCTGTGTGTCATAGTTAGCTGCTTAACCTGCTGGCCCACAGTGCAGGCCTGTCCTCTGCTTTTTATAATTTAATAATATACTATAATAAATCATACATTCATGATATTAAAATTTTCTAGCCTGGACTTTTATTTTTTATTTATTTATTTTTTTTTATTTATTTTTTTTTTTTTGACAGGCAGAGTGGACAGTGAGAGAGAGAGACAGAGAGAAAGGTCTTCCTTTGCCGTTGGTTCACCCTCCAATGGCCGCCGCGGCCGGCGCGCTGCGGCCGGCGCACCGCGCTGATCCGATGGCAGGAGCCAGGAGCCAGGTGCTTTTCCTGGTCTCCCATGGGGTGCAGGGCCCAAGCACCTGGGCCATCCTCCACTGCACTCCCTGGCCACAGCAGAGGGCTGGCCTGGAAGAGGGGCAACCGGGACAGAATCCGGCGCCCCGACCGGGACTAGAACCCGGTGTGCCGGCGCCGCTAGGCGGAGGATTAGCCTATTGAGCCGCGGCGCCGGCCTAGCCTGGACTTTTAAAGGTAGTTAAGATTTCAATGATTTTTTAATCTCCTATCATTGTTTGTAAAAATTGGGGGCTGATACTTACATATATTTGTAATTCTGGGGAGGAATTTATAGCTTTTTATATATTCTCAAATTGAATCATCTATTGAAGATTAAAAACCAGAGTTCTAGTTTAGGGTTTTAGGATCCACACAATTTTTTTTTTCATATCATGATGTACTTAATCTTCTATTGTCCGATGTTTAGGTGGTATCTTTTTTTTTTTTATTAACATGTAATATTGTATATTATTAGGGGATACAGTTCAGTATTTTTACACATGTATGCATTGTAAACTGATGCAGATAATTAATATCCTCCCCCCACCCCCTTTTATGTTTGGAGCCTACCAGTTCCTCTTCTAGTTTTTCATTCAGTATATGATACATTTTTGTGAATTATGGTCGCCTCACTGAGTTGTAGAATACTGGAATATATAACCTGTTATCTAGTTTCCCTCTGTTATCTCCCTCTCCTGCACCCTCTTTCTAACCTGTAGTAATCACTAAGTTCAGATTGACTTTTATTTTTCTTACTTACACATGAGAGAAAACATGGGGTTTGTCTTCTGGCTTATTTAACATAAAGATCTGGACACCTAGGTTGGGTGCCTATCTTGGCTGTTGTGAATAGAGTTTTGGTGAACATGGGAGTACAGTATCTCTTTCATATACTGATTTCATTCATATGTATACCCAGAAGTGGAATAGCTGGATCCTATGATCTATTTTTAGTTTTTTTAAAGATTTATTTATTTATTTGACAGAGAGGGGGAATGGAAGGTACTTCCATCTGTGGATTCACTCAAATGTCTTCAGTGGCCAGGGCTGTGCCAGACTGAAGGCAGAGCCCAGAACTTCTTCAGATCTTCCATGCAGGTGGCGGGGCCCAAGCATCTGGGCCATCATCTGCTGCCTTCCCAGGAGCATTAACAGGGAGCTATATCAGAAGCAGAGCAGGGACTTGAACTGGTAGTCAGATGTAGGATGCCAGCGTCTCAAGCTGTGGCTTAACTTGCCCCACCACAGTACCAGCCCCTATTTTTAGTTTTTTGAGAACCTCCATTCTGTTCTCTATAATGGCTACTTATTTACATCCCCACTAACAATATATAAGGGTTCTCATTTCTTCACATCCTTGCTAGCCTTTGTTATTTTTCTTTTTGATAATAGCTATTCTACATGGAGTAAAATCATCTCCTTATGGTTTTGATTTGCGTTTTTCCATTGTTTAATTATATTGAGCATTTTCTCATATATTTGTTGGCTATTGTTATTCCTTATTTTATGAGAAATATCTATTTAAATCTTTCATTCGCAAATTTTTAAAGATTTATTTATTCATTTGAAAGGCAGAGTTGCAGAAAGTAAGAGAGAGAGAGAGCTCTTCCATCTGCTGGCTTACTCTGCAAATGGCTATGATAGTTGGGGTTGGGCCATGCTGAAGCATGGAGCCTGGAACTCCATCTACGTCTCCCACATGAGTGGCAGAGGCCCAAGCCCTTGAGCCATCTTTGATTATTTCCAGGCATATTAGCAGAGGGCTAGATTGGAAATAGGGCAGCCAGGACTCAAACTGGCACTCATGAGATGCTGGCATCACAGGCTAGACAGCCTAAGCTACTATGCCACAATGCTGGCCCCTGCTCAGTTTTTTGTTTTTTCTTTCTTTCTTTTTAATTTGAGAAGCAGAGAGATGGTGAGAAAGACAGACAGACAGACATATATACACATGCACAGATAGATTTCACATCCCATCAACCAGTGCCCATGCTGACCACAGGTGGGTCAGGCCAAAAGGAATCCAGTCTAGATCTCCCACATTGACTAACGGATCCAACCACTTTAGCCTTTGCTCATTTAAAAACTTGATCTATTTTTTGTTGTTGTTGTTGATGTATTTTTTTGAGTTCCTTATATTCTGGATATTAATTATCAAAGGAACAGTTTGCAAATATTTTCTCCTATTCCTATCCTGAGATTTGGGCAGTTTCCAATAGTTCACTCAAACTGAAGCCTTTGTTAAAATCTGTAAGTCTTCTCTCCTTAGAGATTTTCTCATTCATTTCTGAAAGTAGGTTTGATCAGTTAAGGGTTAAAATGCTAATGCTTAAAATAGTAAGTTGATTTATTAAAAATGTTCTTTCTGAAAATACACATCTAGTTTAAAAATCAGGTACCCCCCCACCTTTTTTTTGACAGGCAGAGTTGTCAGTGAGAGAGAGAGAGAGAAAGAAAGGTCTTCCTTCCGTTGGTTCATCCCCGAAATGGCCGCTACAGCTGGCACACTGCGCCGATCCAAAGCCAGGAGCTTCCTCCTGGTCTCCCATGGAGGTGCAGGGCCCAAGCACTTGGGCCATCCTCCACTGCCTTCCTGGGCCACAGCAGAGAGCTGGACTGCAAGAGGAGCAACCGGGACAGAATCCGGTGCCCCGACCGGGACTAGAACCCGGGGTGCTGGCACCGCAGGCAGAGGATTAGCCAAGTGAGCCACTGTGCCGGCCAAAAATCAGTTTTTGATATATTTTTGGATATCAAGAACTGTTAGTCAAAATACCAAGATGTCAATTATTATAGTTTATACTAGTTAGTATAAACCATGCTAATTATTATGTATTCTGATTTTAAAATATACATTCTATTGAAGCATTGTAAGTTTGATTCCCTGCTGTATCATAGCTTCTGGGGGCGGGCAGTGTCATGTAATTCTTCTTGGTACAGAATTAAGTAATAGGTGTTGCAAGTATTCAGTACCTAGTTTAGGTTATTATTGTTTAATCATGCCTTTGTTGTTGGACATTTAGATTGTTTCCAGTTATAACAGATTGTACTGAACCTGTATATAAAAATTACAATTACCTGTGACATAAAAATTATAATTACCTTCGACATAAAAATTATATTTTAATGCCAGTATACTTTGAAATTTGTTCATAAACTATAAATTTAACATTGTCTCTTAGGATTTAATTGAGCAGAATATGCTCAGTAAAAAAATAAAATTTTAATAAATGTTGCTACAGTGATTAGATAGTAACTGTAATAGTACCATCCACCCTAGGCAGCGAGTAAGATTTTTATTTTATCTTTTATATTTAAAAAGTATATGAGTTTGCTGGGTCTGCCATAACAGAATACTACAGACTGGGTATTTTAAACCAAAGGAGTTTCTCAAATTTCTGGAGGCTAGAAATCCATAATCAAGATATACAGGGTGTTGGGTTCTTTTGAGGCCTCTCACCCAGTTTATAGAGAGCTGTCTTCTCCCTTTATTTTCTTATGGACATCATTTTGTACATGTGGCTGTGTCCTGATTACCCCTGCCCCCAAATTTATTTGAGAGGCAAAAGGAGAGAGAGACAGAGTATGCTCCAGTCTACTGGTTCCCTTTCTCAAATGTCCCCAGTGTTGAGGTCAGACCAAGTGCCTGCTCCCAAATTTCTTTTTGTTATAAGAGATACCAGTTTTTTTTTTTAAACTTTTATTTAATAAATATAAATTTCCAAAGTACAACTTTTGGATTATAGCGGTTTTTTCCCCCAATAACCTCCCTCCCAACTGCAACCATCCCATTTTCCACTCCCTTTCCCATCCCATTCACATCAAGATTCATTTTCAATTATCTTTATAGACAGAAGATCAATTTAGTATATACTAAGTAAAGATTTCAACAGTTTGCACCCACACAGAAACACAAAGTATAAAGTACTGTTTGAGTACTAGTAATGCCATTAATTCAAATAGTACAACACATTAAGGACAGAGATCCTACATGGGGAGTAAGTGCACAGTGACTCCCGTTGATTTAACAATTGACACTCTTATTTATGACGTCAGTAATCACCCGAGACTCTTGTCATGAGCTGCCAAGGCTATGGAAACCTCTTGAGTTCGCCAACTCTGATCTTACTTAGACAAGGCCATAACCAAAGTAGAAGTTCTCTTCTCCCTTCAGAGAAAGGTACCTCTTTCTTTGATGCCCATACTTTCCACTGGGATCTCACTCAGAGATCTTTCATTTAGGTCATTTTTTTTTTGCCAGAGTGTCTTGGCTTTCCATGCCTGAAATACTTTCATGGGCTGATCCGAATGCCTTTAGGGCTGATTCTGAGGCCAGAGTGCTGTTTAGGGCATCTGCCATTCTATGAGTCTGCTGTGTATCCCACTTCCCATGTTGGATTGTTCTCTTTTTTAATTCCGTCAGTTAGTATTAGCAGACACTAGTCTTGTTTATGTGATCCCTTTGACTCTTAGACCTATCATGATCAATTATGAACTGAAACTTATCACTTGGACTAATGAGATGGTATTGGTGCATGCCACCTCATTGGGATTGAATTGGAATCCCCTGGCATGTTTCTAACTACCATTAGGGGTAAGTCTGATTGAGCATGTGCCAAACTGTACATCTCCTCTCTCTCTTATTCACACTCTTATATTTAACAGGGATCACTTTTCAGTTAAATTTAAACACCTAAGAATAATTGTGTGTTAACTAAAGAGTTCAACCAATTCTATTAAGTAGAACAAAAAATACTAAAAGGAATAAAGTATTAAGTTGTTCCTCGACAGTCAGGACAAAGGCTGATCAAGTCATTGTTTCTCATGGTGTCCAATCACTTCAACAGGTTTCCTTTTAGTTGCTCAGTTAGTGAGACACCAGTTTTGAGATTAGGGTCACTTAATGACTGTAACTTAATTACCTCTTTTAAGATCCTGTTCCCAGATACAGTCACATTTTGAGTTATTGGGTATTGGCCGGCGCCGTGGCTCACTTGGCTAATCATTCGCCTGCAGCGCTAGCACCCCGGGTTCTAGTCCCGGTTGGGGCGCCGGATTCTGTCCCGGTTGCTCCTCTTGCAGTCCAGCTCTCTGCTGTGGCCCAGGAAGGCAGTGGAGGATGGCCTAAGTGCTTGGCCGGTGCCGCAGGCGGAGGATTAGCGAAGTGATCCGCAGCGCCGGCAAAGATTTATTTTTTTATTTATTTGAAAGGCAGAGTTAGAGAGGAGGAGAGACAGAGAGAGGTCTTCCATCCACTGGTTCACTCCCAGATGGCCACAACGGCCAGAGCTGGGGCGATCTGAAGCCAGGAGCAAGAAGCTTCTTACTGGTCTCCCACTGCAGGTGCCCAAACACTTGGGCCATCTTCTGTTGCATTCCCAGGTACATCAGCAGGGAGCTGGATGGGAAGTGGAGCAGGTACATATGGGTGGGTTGCTATGCCACAGTGCTGACTCCAGAACCTACAAGATTTTACTATTGTTAACTTGAGTGGTTTGACTTTTGTGGAGCCCTGATGTTCAAACTAGTTTGAAGATTGCATGGCTAAAGATCAAGTCCCAGGAGCCAGGTGCTTTCTCCTGGTCTCCCATGCAGGTGCGGAGCCCAAGCACTTGGGCCATCCTCTACTGCCTTCCCGGGCCACAGCAGAAAGCTGGGCTGAAAGAGGCGCAACTGGGACAGAATCCGGCGCCCCGAGCGGGACTCGAACCCGGTGTGCCGGCGCCACAGGCAGAGGATTAGCCTGTTGAGCTGTGGCGCCAGCCTACTACATGGTTTTTTAAATAGTGTTCATTTTATCACATGAACAACATGCCGATTAGCATTTCGTGTTCTATTTGTCTAGCAGGCCGTTCCCCTTGCTCCTCCTTTTTGTTTCAACAGTGATATGGCTCTGTGGTGTACTTAGAATTTTTGTTTAAGTTCTGTTGGACTGTAACTTTTTGTTAACTACCCTTGTGTTTTGATGTAAACTTAGTTAAACCTAAATTCTTTTTGAAATGAGATGTAGGAGGGGTCGGCGCCATGTTGCAGTAGGTTAATCCCCCGCCTGCATGCCGGTATCCCATATAGGTGCCGGTTCTATTCCCAGCTGCTCCTCTTCTAATCCTGCTCTCTGCTGTGGCCTGGGGAAGCAGTAGAAGATGGCCCAGGTGCTTGGGCCCCTGCACCCGCATGGGAGACCAGGAAGAAGCACCTGGCTTCTGGCTTCGGATCAGTGCAGCTCCGGCCATTGTGGCCATTTGGGGAGTGAATCAATGGAGGGAGGACCTTTCTCTCTGCCTCTTTCTCACTGTCTGTAACTCTACCTCTCAAATAAATAAATAAAATCTTAAAAAAAAAAAAAAGTGAGATGGAGGTATAATAAATGATTCTGTAAATAAACAGATAAGCTATATGTAACAACTATAACTGAAGAAACCTGGAATATCATTCTAATGTAGGAATGAAATTTTTCTTATAGGTAATTATATTGGTCAGTTTGCTGCTATAACAAAATATCTGAGACTTAGTATTGATAAAAACAGAAATATAATTTCTGCAGTTCAAGGATCTGGAATTTCAAAATAAAGGCACCTGTGGGTTCTTTGTGTAATGAAGGCCAATTCTCTGCTTTCAAGATGGTGCTTCTTAGCTGCATTCCAAGAGGACAAATGCTATGCCCTCACGTGGGTGAAGAGAAAAGTGCTCAAACTTTTTCACCAGGGACCTGTTACCATCCGTAAGGGCTCTGTTCTCATGACATGAACTCGTTCAAGACCTCACATCTTAATACTCTCAGATTGGTCACTGAGTTTTAACTTGAATTTGGGGTGGGAAGAAGTGTTCAGACCAGAGCAGATAGGGTACAACTTTCTCTTATCCTGTACATTTTAATGGTTGTTGTATATACCTTAACTATCTCTTCATTTTCTCATTATTTCATTAGTAGTGGTGCTGTATGTTAGATATTTGTTTTATCAAAAAAGTATTTATTTTAGTACCATTTAAATAAGAATAAAATATCAAGATCTTTGAACAAGGCAGAAGGGAGTATCAAAAAGAGTAATAACACAAATTATATGAAGGTATTTTGAAAAGTTTGTGGAATAACACAGTTAAAAGATAATGTACATTTTCTGTTTCTTTTTGAAGACCCCTTGTCCTTTACATTGCTACTTGTCCTAATCATAATCTTGATTTCCAATCTTTTTTTTGGAGATTTATTTATGTATTTGAAAGGTAGAGTAACAGGGAGAAAGGAAAGGAAAGGAAAAGAGGGAAGGGTAGAAGATAGAAATATCTCCCATATGTTGGTTCACTCCCAAATGCCCACGACAGCTGGGGCTGAACCTGGCTAAAGCCAGAGCCCAGGTGGGCTATCATCTGCTGCATACCCAGGCACATTATCAGGAAGCTACATCAGAAGTGAAGTACCCAGGATTCAAACCAGCACTTTGATATGGGATGCAGTTGTCTCAAGCAGTGGTTTAACCCACTGTGCCACAATGCCCACCCTGATTTAAAATGTATTCTTATGTAATCCCACTATTTTCAAAATTTATTGACACATTCTTTTGGTGTTGTATATAATTTTCTTCTTAGTGAAATGTGAGCCTTATTAGCACAGTTCTCTACATGTTGCTCTTCTATAGAATTTTCTGCTGTGAATTATATGTTCTGCATCTGTGCTATCCAGTATGGCAGCCACTAAACACATATGACAATTGAATTTTTGGAATTTGGCTATAGCAACTAAAGAGCTTGGTTTTTTTAAACTTATTTCAACTTAATTAAATTTAAATTCAAATTCAAGTAGGCTCATGTAACTAGTGGCTAACGTATTGGACAGTACAGTCAAGTAAAGAGATAGATATAGAGACAGAAAGATCTTCTATCCTCTGGTTCACTCCTCAGATACCCACAACAGTTGGGGCTGACACAAAGCTAGGAGCCAGGATCTACTTGAGCTGTTGTCTGCTGCTTCTCAGGGTATGAGTTAGCAGGAAACTGGAATCATGACTCAAACTCAGGCACCCTGAAATGGGATGTTGGTGCCCAAGCAGCGTCTTAACCACTGTGCCAGTGTTAGCCTCCTCTTATGTATTTTTCTGTTTTTAATTTTATTTGTTTATACCTTTCCTTTTCTTCCTGTTAATTTTTTTCTTACCTAAAGTTTTAACTTTTTTATCATTAGGTTTCAGGTTATGTTTCTTATAAGAATTGAAAGTTCCTTATGTATTTTCTCAATTATTATTCTGGAATCTGTATTTTATTTTAGAAACGTTTCTCCCCCAGAGTGATTCTCTGTCATTTCTCTTGTATTTTATTTGGTTCTATTAAGGTTTGATTATACTGATAACATGAGACAGCACCTGTGTTATCAGTTGATCTAAGGGATTTTGATTGCTACTGTAACTCCTTCATTGCCTCCATTGCTGTATTGAAATTTTTGTTACCTTTAAATCTCAATTTTCACAAAATCATCTTTTATAATGGTTCTTATATGATTTTTGAAAAAATTCTGATTGTGTTGTTAACAATAAATCTTATTTCATTTACCTAAGATTTTAAAAGTTTTGCCATATCACTCAATGATTTATTCTTTCGACCTCTGCAGTCTTGTAAATTAGGCCTGAGTTGCTTTTTTTTTTTCTTTAATTATTCATTTGTTTGGGAGGAGAGAGAGAAAAAGAGAAAGGTGCTCTCTGTTTGCTCTCCAAATGCTCCACAATGGCCGGAACTGAGATGGACTATAGATAGGAGTTGGGAACTCATTCCATGTCTCCAACATGGGTGGCAGGAACCTAATTACTTGAGCTATCACTGTTACTTCCAAGGATCTTCATTATTTATTGATTGATTTATTTTGACAGGCAGTGTTAGACAGTGAGAGAGAGACAGAAAGAAAGGTCTTCCTTTTTCCATTGGTTCACCCCCTAAGTGGCCGCTATGGCTGGTGTGTAGCGGCCAGGGCACTGCGCCGATCCGAAGCCAGGAGCCAGGTGGAGCCAGGTGCTTCCTCCTGGTCTCCCATTCGAGTGCAAGGCCCAAGGATCTGGGCCATCCTCCACTGCCTTTCTGGGCCATGGCAGAAAGCTGGACTGGAAGAGGGGCAACCGGGACAGAATCCGGCGCCCCAACTGGGACTAGGAAGCTAGAATCAGGAACTAGAACCTGGTATTGAACTCAGGCACTCTTTTTTGTTTTTTTTTAAAAAAAAAATGTTGATTTATTTATTTATTTGAAAGGCAGAGTTACAGAGACAGAGAGAGAGGTCTTCCATCCTCTGGTTCACTTCCCAGATGGCTGCAATGGCTGGAGCTTTGCTGATCCAAAGCCAGGAGCCAGGAGCTTCTTCTGGGTCTCCCATGCGGGTTTGCGGATGCAGGGGCCCAAAGACTTGGGACATCTTCTCCTTTCCCAGGCCAGAGCAGAAAGCTGGATTGGAAGTGGAGCAGCCAGGACTTGAACCAGTGCCCTTGTGGAATGCCAGCACTGCAGGCAGCAGTTTTACCTGTTTTACCTGATGTGTCACAGCGCCTGCCCCTGCCCCTCAGGCACTCTTGAAATGGGATGTTGACCTCTTAACTGTGGTGTCTTTACTGCAAGGCTTTATACCACCCCCTGAGTTTGTTTTCAATTTTATTTTCCTGTAGGCTTAGCTTCTTTCTCTCTTTAACATTTAAAAAAATAATAAATATGGATTTTTGTTCAGAGCTTCTTGTCTTCCAAGGAGTTACATGTTTTACTTTCTGTGTGCTTTGGTAACTTCAGTGAAGTTAGAAGTCCTTAAAATTTTTAAATAGAATTCTTAAATTCTTAGTTTTTATTTCTTGACCTTTTATTTATTTGAAAGGCAGAGAGAGACAGAGATCTGCTATCCACTAGTCCATTCCTCCAAAGTCTTCAACAGTCAGTGTTTGTCCTGGGCAAATCTAGTAGTTGGGAACTGAATCTGGGTCTCCCATGTGGATGGCAATGACCCAACATTAGCAGGAAGGTAGAATCCAAAGCGTGCTGGGGACTTGAACCCAACAATTCCAACATGGGATGCAAACATTCCCTGTGATGTCTTAAACTGCTGTGCCAAACGCCCATGTTGTAGAAGTCCTTAAAATTTATTGTATTTTTTACATTCCTAGAACTGGGACTCTTCTTTTAATAAACATGTGTTGAGCTTAAGGAAGAAACAGACAAAACACATAAAGAATAAACGGTTTCGACCACTCCCTCACTTCACTGTAGTAAGAACAAAAGTCTCCCACGTTAAAATAGATTTTACAGTTGTTAAGTTCAGTTGTTCTACTTCAGATTTCTGAGATTACTTTCTTCCTTTGCTCAAGGCCCTGATATTTTCTTGTCATAAATTCATGGTTTGTTATCTATCCCTTCTGATAATATGAGTATTTGAGATGAGGATGGGAGTGTAATTTATTTGACTAGATATTCTATTTTTGAAGTTTTTAGGTTTCATCATCCTCGATAGTGTAATATAAGTTGTTAAAGCTATTCTTAATTTTAAGTAAAACCCATAACTGACCCAACATAAATCATCTGATCAGCCTTCCTCCACCCTCACCCCCAGAATTCCAGCTGTAGCTTGCTAGGGAAATTCTTTTTTCCCATGTAAGTCCTCATGAGCTTTTTCTCCCGCTCCCCTTAACCCTTGTTTCTATGTAATGACCTAATTGGTTGGTGTCCAAAGATTTTTCTGATATATACCTCTAATATTGTCTCAGAACTTCTGTAGATTTAATTGCCCATTTGTACCTCAGTTAAGCTTCAGTTATGTATTCAAATCTCATTCAAAGTTGGGAGTTTTATAGTTGGCTCTGCGGAGGTGTCTAGTAATTTTGGCATTCTTTCTTTGTCTTAACCACATTAGATACTGATATGAGAGATTTCACCTTCCCAGTCTTACTGTTTCTGAAGTTATACAGAACAAATTCCTCTGTTGTCAAACATAAAAAGAGTTGGACTCTAAAAGTGTAAGGACAGATTTTAACTAGTATTGTCCTTGTACAGTAGGACAGAGGGTCCATCATGAACTGAAGTTAATTTCTACAGAGGAGACTGAACCTTTTAAAGGGAAGAAGGGATTAGGAAAAGGGCAAGCAGAGATTCAGTAGAGTCCTAATTACAAAAAATTGGTTTGTATAAATTGATAAGGCCAGATGTGTCTGCTGGCTGGCCATTATCAAAGTTGGGATTCTGTCTCCCACAATGACTAGCAGACAGGGCCCCTTTCCCTTGCTGATGATTACATTTTAGAGGAATGACTTGTTTTCAGGTCTTTGAGAAAGATATTCCCAAGTTGTGGGAGAGATAGGAAGGATTCACCATTGTAAGCCCTATTTTATAAATGTTCTAGGACAGTGTTGGTTTTAAATTAATTAAATATATCTTGGTGTCTATTATGAGGTGTTGGCAAGAAGAAAATAAATTCTGGCAGCTTTAAGTGTTCTCAGGAAGAGATACCTTAAAGGAATCTAGAAGTACAACTCTGAGCTGTTAGAAACTGTGATAGTGCTTCTCAAGTCTGTGTGTGTGTATCATGGCATTTGTGCTGAGAATTTGCAGTTGATTTAGGCCAAGGGTGATACTTAATTACAAAAAAGGTTCAGAGGAACCTGACTTAGGATTGGTCAAGGAGATAATTTCAAGGGTTGGAGGTACATGTATAAGGGTAGTGTAGTTAATATATGGATTGGAGTGTAAACAGTACTTTTTGCTTCAATTTTGAGACTGGTAGAGCCACTTTAAAACAGGAGATACTGGGAATGACACTGAGTTTTTTTATGGATTTATTAGAACCAAAAATGTAGCTTTTGCTAAAGAAGCATTTTGAAATGCATTAAATTCATTTCAAATTTAGTTATACCCAAAATACTGTACTGTAAGCACTTCTCTCTGTAACTGAATGATAGGAAAATGCAGCAGAGAAATGTGTCACTTATGATAGAGGACAGAGCATAGTCAAAATCAGTTCCAGTTAAAAACTTTTTTTAGGCTGATTTGCTTATCTAATTTGCTAGTCTAGCTGTTTGTTTAGTTTACCAAGACTTAAGTTCCTGTTATTTCAAAGATGAATTTTTTGAACAAATAGTATGTATTTCTAGTGATAAAAGTGTATCTCTCAGACTTCTTTTAAAAGATTTTTAGTATTGAAATTACTAGATCAAAGGGAAAGAAATGTTTTTTTCTCTAAAGAAACCATTTATTTAATGAGTACAAATTTCATAAGTACTACTTTAGGAATATAGTGATTCTTTTCATCTTACCTGCACTTCCACCCTCACTCCCACCCCACTACCTCCTTCCTCTCCCATTCCCAATCTCATTCTCCATTAAGAAAAAAAGGCAGGGGCAGACTTCCTCAACAGTCAAGACAAGGTCTGTTCAAATCATTGCTTCTCAAAGTGTCAGTTTCACTTTACAGATTTCATTTTAGGTGCTCCATTAGTTATCACAAATCAGGGAGAACATATGATATTTGAAAACCCTTTGGGACTGGCTTATTTCACTAAGTATATGTTCTCCAGATTCATCCATTTTGTTGCAAATGACTGGATTTCATCCTTTTTTAACACTGTGTAGTATTCCATAGAGTACATATCCCATAATTTCTTTATCCAGTCTTCCATTTTTGGGCATTTAGGCTGATTCCATTAGCTGTTGTAAATTGAGCTGCAGTAAACACAGGGGTGCAGATAACTCTTTATTTACTGATTTCATTTCCCTTGGGTAAATTCCCAGGAGTGGGATATTTGGGTCATATGGTAGGTCTATATTCAGTTTTCTGAGATATTTCCAAACTGTCTGCCATAGTGGTTTTACCAGTTTACATGCCCACCAACAATGGATTAGGGTACATTTTCTCCCTCATTCTCGCCAGCATTTGTTGTTTGTTGATTTCTATATAAAATCCATTCTAAAAGGGTTGTGGGGAAACCTCATTGTGGTTTTGATTTGCATTTCCCTGATGACTAATGATCCTGGACATTTTTTCATGTGTCTGTTGTCCATTTGGATATCCTCTTTGAAAAATGTCTGTTTAAGTCCTTGGCCCATTTCTTAACTGGGTTGTTTGCTTTGTTGTGGATTTTCTTGATCTCTTTATATCAGTTCCCTTGTTTGCAAATAATTTCTCCCATTCTGTCGGTTACCTCTTCATGTTCCTGAATGTTTCTTTTGCAGTACAGAAACTTCTCAATTTGATGTAATCCCATCTGTTGATTTTGGCTTTAATTACCTGTATCTGGGGTCTTTTCCAAGAACTCTTTGCCTGTACCAATATCTTGAAGGGTTTCACTAATGTTCTCTAATAATTTGATGGTATCAGGTTGTAGATTTAGGTCTTTAATCCATTTTGAATGGATTTTTCTGTAAGGTATAAGATAGGGATCATACTTCATACTTCTGAATGTGGAGATCCAGTTTTCCCAGCATCATTTGTTGAATAGACTGTCCTTGCTCTAGGGATTAGTTTATGCTTCTTGGTCAAATATAAATTGGTTGTAGATGCTTGAATTGATTTCTGGCATTTTTATTCTGTTCCATATGTTATATCCATCTATTTTTGTACTAATATTGGGCTGTTTTGATTATAAATGCCTTGTGATATGTCTTGAAATCTGGTATTGTGATACCTCCAGCTTTGTTTTTGTTGTATAAGATTGCTTTAGCTATTTGAGGTCTCCTGTTTTTCCATATGAATTTCAGCATCATTTTTTTTCTAGATCTGAGAAGAATGTCTTTGGTATTTTGTTTGGTATCGAATGGAATCTGTAGATTGCTTTTGGAAGAGTGAACATTTTGATGATGTTGATTTTTCCAAAATCTGTGAACATGGAAGATTTTTCTGTTCTTTTGTATCTTTTATTTCTTTCTTTAATGTTTTGTAATTCTCATTGTAGAGATCTTTTACTTCTTGGTTAAATTTATTCTAAGGCATTTGATTTTTTTTTGTAGCTACTGTGAATGGGATCGATCTTAGAAGTTCTTTTTCAGCTGTGGCATTGTCTGCATAAAAAGGCTTTTGATCTTTTTGTATTGATTTTTATATCTTGTTATTTTACCAAATTTTTCTATGAGTTCCAATAATCTCTAGGTGGAGTCTTTTGGATCCCCTATATATAGAATCATGCCATATGCAAATAGGAATATTTTTACTTCTGCATTCCTAATTTGAATCCCTTTGCTTTCTTTTTCTTGTCTTATGACTCAGGCTAAAATTTCCAGGACTATACTGAATAGCAGTGGTGAGAGTGGACATCCTTGTCTGGTTCCAGATCTCTCAATGGGAATGCTTGCAGCTTTTTCCCATTCAATAGGATGCTGGCTATGGGTTTGTCATAAATTGCCTTGATTGTGTTGGGGAATATTCCTTCTATACTCTAGGTGCTTACAGTTTTCGTCATGAAAGGGTGTTGTATTTTATCAAATGCTCTCTCTGCATCTACTGAGAGAATCATAATGGTTTTTGTTCTTTAGTTTGTTAATGTGGTGTATCACATTGATTGTTTTGTGAATGTTAAACCATCCTTATATATCAGGAATAAATCCACTTGGTCCAGGAGAATGATCTTTCTGATATGTTGTTGGATTTTATTGGCCAGAATTTTGTTGCGGATTTTTGTGTCTGTGTTCATCAGAGAAATTGGTCTGTAGTTCTTTCTCTGTTGTATCTTTTTCAGATTTAGGAATTAAGGTGATACTGGCTTTATAGAAAGAATTCAGAAAGATTCTCTCCCTTTCAATTTTTTTTTGAATAATTTGAGAAGAAGTATAGTTAGTGGTAATGAAATGTTTTAAGCTGTTAGCTAAACATAGCTATCCAGTGGCCTTCTTAGAGGTTATACCAGTTTCTGTACATTGAAACATGTGAGTATCCATTTGGTAAATATTAATACATAAACAGATGTATTTATGTATTTAATACATAAACAGATGAAGATTTTTCTTACCAAATCATTCATACTTCATTTAATATTATCTCATTCTTTGTACATTTTCCTAACTGGTTTATTTTCTCTCACTAATTTATAAGAGCTCTTACTTTTATCTCCCAGGTAATCATTTGCCTCTTTATTTATTCTGAAATTTTTTTAAAGATTTTATTTATTTATTTGAGAGGTAGAGTTACAGATAGTGAGAGGCAGAGACAGAGAGAGAGGTCTTCCTTACGTTGGTTCACTCCCTAGATAGTCGCAATAGCGGGAGCTGCGCGGATTCGAAGGCGGGAGCCAGGAGCTTCTTCCTGGTCTCCCTTGCGGGTGCAGGGGCCCAAGCACCTGGGCCATCGTCTACTGCTTTCCCAGGCCATAGCAGAGAGCTGGATTGGAAGAGGAGCAGCCGGTACTAGAACCGGCGCCCATATAGGATGCTGGCTCTGCAGGCAGAGGATTAACCTACTGTGCCATGGTGCTAGCCCCAATTCTGAATATTGGTTTAGATAGAAGTTTATTATTTTTTCAGTCATTAAGTTTTATTGATCTTTTATTATTTTTATGCACAGAAAACCCTTCCTAATCCATAGGGTTTATAGTTATAGTTATTATTTTATTTTTAATTTGATGTCTTATAAATTCTAAAGTTTATTTTATATGGTAGTATGTTGGAGCTTACCTTTGTGAATTAATGAACATTGATTTCAAGCATGATATATGGAAAGACTTAAGAGTGGGAAGGCCTGGTTTTTAATGAGGTTGTATAACCTAGTACTTTCATTTTGCTTCTAAAAATTCAATTTTTGTCATATTTATGTGTATATTGGCTGGCCTACAAAATGGCCCCTAGGCATTCTTACCTTTTGTTTCACGCACTTCCCCTTTGAATCGGAGATGGTCTGGGTGACAAATAGGACGTGGCAGAAGTGATGGTAAACAACTTCCATGACTCAGCCATAAGAGGCTTCTCCTTTCTTGCCTTGGTGTCCAGGGTTACTCATCTGAGTTGACAGGCAACCACTGTGAGGACTCTCAAGGCCTTGTATAGAGGCACCCATTTGTCAGACATGTTTGGGCCTCTCCTGGTCCTAGTCCACAGAAACTACTAACCATAGTGGTTACTGTTATTTAAACCACTAAATTTTATACTTGTTATTCGGGTAATAATTAATACATTATTTAAACAGTTTTTAAAAAGCACTCCAGAATGTGTTTCTGAAATAAAAATAAATTTGTATAACCTAAAGATGAAGATTTTTAAAGATCATTTATTTTCTGTGGAGACATAAAGGGTGCGTATCTTTAGCAAATTTATGATTACAAGATAAATTACCTAGTTATATACATGGCTCCTCAAGGATTCGTTCTGTTGCCCTCTTAAAGATGAGGAAAAATGTAAAAGATGTCCAAAAAGTCAACTTCTGCCTTATAAGAATAAATTTCTTAAGGACAGGACTAGTGTCTTAATCATGTTTTTTAAAAAAGATTTATTTACTTGAAAATCAAAGTTACACAGAGAGAGAAGGTGAGGCAGAGAGAGAAGTCTTTCACCCGCTGGTTCACTCCCCAATTGGCCGCAACGGCTGGAGCTGGGCTGATCCAAAGCCAGGAGCCAGGTGCTTCTTCTGGGTCTCACACATGGGTACAGAGCCCAAGGACTTGGCCATCCTCTACTGCTTTCCCAGGCCATAGCAGAGAGCTGGATTGAAAGTGGAGCAGCCAGGACACGAACTGGTGCTCATATGGGATTCTGGCACTGCGGGCTGCAGCTTTACCTGCTATCCCAGAGCGCCGGCCCCAGTCACTTATTTTAAATGTTTAGTAAGCACTTTCTAAAGGGTTTATCACTGAATTAGTTGGACAAAGCAAAACAGAAAAATTCTGGTGGTAATAAGTGATAAGTCCACTAAGAAAATAAGCAGAGCATAGGTAGGGATGTCTGTGTTAGGGCTGTCAGGGTCTATCCTGCCTCTCTAGGCACTCAAATGTCCGCTAAATATGTCTGAGTTGGTTTGTTTATATTATGATAGAACCTTATGCTTATCTCTCCTACATACACATGTAGATATGAGAATTATTTATGTGATAGTTCACCCAGTTTTATGATTCAGAAGGTGACACCTCAGTCTTCCATGTTCATAATTATTAAAGACTATATGCCTTAAACAACCTCAACCTTCCACTGCAGAACAGCACATGTTTGTGGCATTGATGATTTTTCAAAAAGCAGAGGCCCTTTCTTCAGAAAAAGAGAAGAGGCAAATAGAGCTTCATGAACTAGATTTAAAATAGGGGCCCATGCTGATAGCCACTGTCATCATACTGTGCCTTTTGGCCACCAGTCAGATGCAGGCTCTGAGCTTAGATTCCCTGATTCTAGACTCTTGGGGGGACCTCTAAGCCACTGTCAGAATTAGAAACCAAACCTGACTGAATGCCAAGAGATTATCCTTAATCTGCTATTGGATAATGAACCCATCATCAAAGATCACAAATTACAATAACCTACACAAATAAGACTCCATAAGAAGAAATTAGCAGATGTTTTCTATAAAGAACCAGATTGTAAACATTTATGCTCTGAAGGCATATAGTCTGTGTTATACCTATTCACCTTTGCTATTTTAACATAAAAGCAGCCAAGGAGAATAGGAATGAATGAGCTTGAATGTGTTTAAGTAAAACTTTACTTATAAAAATGAGTAATGGGCCAGGTTTAACTTAGATAAAGTAATTTGCTGACCCCTGGAAGAGGGTAGAGTTAAGGACATATTTTAAGAGATAATGGCTGGGCTCAATAGGCTAATCCTCCACCTAGTGGCGCCGGCACACCGGGTTCTAGTCCCAGTCGGGGAGCCAGATTCTTTCCCGGTTGCCCCTCTTCCAGGCCAGCTCTCTGCTGTGGCCCAGGAAGGCAGTGGAGGATGGCCCAAGTGCTTGGGCCCTGCACCCCATGGGAGACCAGGAGAAGCACCTGGCTCCTGCCATCGGATCAACGTGGTGCGCCGGCTGCAGCGCGTCAGCTGTGGCAGCCATTGGGGGGTGAACCAACGGCAAAAGGAAGACCTTTGTCTCTGTCTCTCTCTCTCACTATCCACTCTGCCTGTCAAAAAAAAAAAAAAAAAAAAAAAAAAGAGAGAGATAATGGCTGGAGTTTTTGCTACTGTGCTTTCAATCCATCTCCAAGCTAATATGCTTGGGAAGTAGTGAATGATGATACAAGTGCTTGAGTTCCTACCATCCACATGCGAGACCCAGTTGGAGTTTTTGGGGCCTTGCTTCAATCTTGTGGCCGTCTTGGGAGTGAACCAGTAGATGGAAGATAAATCTCTCTCTTTCTGTCTCTCATCTCTCTCTCTTGGTCTCTCTCATTTTGCCTTTCAAATGAATGAATAATCTTTTAAGAAGAGGAAATGGCTGCTGTTTTTTGAGCACTAATGAAAAACATAAATCCACAGTTGCATACTGTCCCAAGTAGGACAGCAGAGAGAAAATTGTACTTAGATGTACAGGGTCTTGGCAAGAACAAAGATAAATAGATTTTAAAAGCAGCCAAATAGAAAAAAGTCATTTATGTGGATTTATAAAGGACTGTAGAATTAACAATAGTAAGATAATGGTAAAATACCTTCAGAGAGTTGAGTGAAGATCATTAGCAAAATAAAATTCATGTCCAACACATTTATCTTTTGAAGACAAGAAAACAAACATTTATAGATTCATAAGTGAGTTTACCAAAGGGATTTTGAAAGTCTGTTCTGCAGGAATCTATTCAGTAGATGAATATTTTAGGAAGAAGTTAAATCTCTAAACTCCAGATGCTTTAGATGGAGGGAGATAATATGAAAGAGAATATTGGTCAATATAGTTTTCATAATTTTCTCTATTTGTTATCATTATTATTTATTTTTTGTTATGGGGTGGAATTGAAGTTTGTGGTGCTACAGATGTTAGGAGCAGAAGTTCTATAAAGTCTGTTTTTATGGTTCCAGTACAGTAATTAATAGTTATAGATTTTGTCTTGTTTTTTTCTGCATTTGGATAAATATTTAATGGGTTTATGTTGGACACTTAGTAAATCTGTTGAAAATTCATTTAAGACATGAAATGTACCATGATTTCAAAAGCTGCCAAAAGCCACTGAAGGTCAAATTGAAGTAATCAGCCTCAGTTTGGATAATAAAGTATCATTAATAACTTTTTAAATTTTGAAGTTTAAATTTTAAAATTTAAAGTATAAATTGACAAATTATAATTATACTTAAGGGGTACAAAATGATGTTATGATTTATGAATACACAGGAAAAAAACTTCGATTCCTACTGTCTCATTGGTGCTTTGTACCCTTTCATTATCATATCTCCATTCTTCCCACCACAACTAATAATCTTTATTGTGTGTGATACAATTGAAGCACAGTGACCTTGAGTTTAATTAAGAACTAGATGTCCTGACAATGGCAAGTATTTGGCCTTATATTTAAAAATGACTATTATTACTTAGTATTTATTGAGTGTTTGTTGTGGTCAGATGTGATGATAGTAGAACTCTGTCTGATTTTGCATTAAGTCCATATGACTTAAGTCTCTGTTTTGTAATGAGAAAATTGAAGCCTAAGAAGTTTTGAATAACTTATTGAAAGTACAGCCAGTAAGTAGCAGAACTGGAATTTGTAGCTGGACTACCTGACTCTCTTGTAGAAATTTTGCCTCAATCACAAGAGTCTTCTGTGTACCTTGGGCAAAAGATTAAAGTTTAGGCAGTTGCTATGCTTATTTGATATATTTATATGTTACCTGAAGTTTATAAAATACCCAGATACAATTAAAGATGATAGTGAAAGCCTGGGATTGGGGAAGAGATTACTAAATTAGGTATGCAAAGGATTAATTCTGGTGTAGTAGAGAAGGGTCTACAGATAAAAGTGCACAGAATTCCTTTCAAATGTAGCTGATATTTTTGCATTTGGCAAAAGCCTTTAAATTAGAATAATTAGAGTATTCTTTTTTTTTAGTGGAAAGAGTGAAAGAACAATTAAAACTTTCCTTGGAAAACAAGAATGGCATAGTGCAAACTGGTGAATTGGCTGTTGTGCTTGATGGATTGGTGATTGAGCAAGAAAATCTAACAAACTACAGCTCATCTCCAACCAGTAAGCTAAGTTTATATTTTTTTAAAACTTTAAAAAAATAAGCAAGAAGCATATAAAAACCTAGTTTATTTTTTTCTCGTTGTTTAGTAGAAATACGACAAAATGGTGATGCCTTACATGAAAATGGAGAGCCTTCAGCAAGGACAACTACCAGGTAGAATATTTTATTTTAGTATTTGTGGCCAGATGATGCAACATTTTCCACATATAAAGTTGTAAGTTTTAACCTAAGGTTAGAATTTGCCACAAAACTTAAAAGCTTATATCTAAATATGTCGTTTGAATTCTCGTGAAATCTTTTTTTTAAAGAGTTTTACTCAGATATAATTCATATACTCTAAGATTCATTTTTTAAAGTTTACATTTCTATGGTTTTCAGTATACTCAGAAGTGTGTAACCATCACCACTGTCTAATTGCAGAACATGCTCATTATCCCAAAACTATCCATGAGTAGTCACTTCCAGATCCTGCTTCCTCCCAGATCCGAGCCCTGTGATCTACTTTCTGTCTCGATGGATTTATTTGCTTGTTTGGCCATTTCGTGTAAACAGTGGCATACCAAATGTAAACTTTTGTGACTGGCTTCTTTTACTTAACATAGTTCCTTCCTTATGGTTCATTCATGTTGTAGCATGTATTAGGGTTTCATTTTATAAAACTTAAAAATAGCTTTAAAATTCTATATTTGGGTGAATTTTATTGATAAAAAGAGTCGGATATTATGGAAAAATTTTATTGCTGCCTGAATTAGCTTTATGCTGTAAATCTCAAGATAGATGTTCCTTACGTCGTGGTCTTCTCTCGAAAATCACCCTGTCCCTTGAAAAACTCTCTGGTATTCATGTTTCATGATCACTGTGATAGGCTCTTTGAAATATTTAGATAGGAATAAAATTATGTATTGGATCAAATATAGTGAAATTAATATCCAAAAATATATTGCTATAAAATTGTTAAATTTGAAAAAGTATGCTGGTATAGAATGTGACTTTTATTAATCCAAAAATCTATTAATTATGTTAATCCTAAATTGCCAAAACATAATTCTCATGAGAGCTTACTTACTTAAATAGATGTTTGCCTTCAAAATGTACATTTGATTTAAATAAATGTATTGAATGTCCATATTATATTTTCCATTGAAAAAGTTTAGGACTGAAAGGGTGCAACAGATTAATTAAAATGTATTAGCATCTATACATATGTTTTTGTAATTTTTTTTCTCATTTAAATTATTTTTTAAATTTATACATAAGCATTGTACACATTTAAGGGATACTGTGTGTTGCTTTGATACAAGTATACATGTTTTTCTAATTTTTAAAGTACAGTTTTAGATGGATAAAGGAGCTCGAATGACAACTAACTTAAAACCTAGTATTATTTATTACACAATAACACATTCTGAATCAAAGATAAGTTCTATAGTACTACCCTTCATATTGGTTCTTTAGCATAGACTCCTGTATCTCTGATTTGTTGGGGAGGGGTACACAAATCAGAATCCTTTGGGAGCCTTTTCAGACTTTACTTGCCCAGACTTCCTACACAAGTCTCATTCCAAATACATAGGTGGCAGAAGGAGGACCAGATTCATGAATCATTTGTTTCTCAGGACTCTGCAGAGAACTCTCATGGAAAGTGCTGTAGGCCCAGGAAATAGCAGGTTCAAAGACCTTGAGCTCAGTAACAGTTAATTTGTGTTCTACAAATTCTTCTGATTTTGGAGTATAATACTTAATCTTCTCTGATAATCTTGAGTTCATTGTAATTTTATTGCCTAGTATATATTAGTTGGTAATAAATATTTAAAGGCTTTTCATCATACTTTTCGTGTTAGTAAGATTGATACAAAGCATCTTTTGCAAGGTGAGCAAGGAAGAGCTTGGAGAGAAAATGGATTAGAGAAATAAATAGGGTGGGAGTGGTACAGATTTTCAAAAGTTTTGTTGACTGTTATAAGAAATCTAAATTTTTTTCCCAAGCATAGTGGATTTTAAGCAGAGGAAGGACTTGATCTGATTTGTATATTTAAAACAACACTCAGGTTACTCTGTGGAGAACATATATAGGGTAGCCGCTCTACATGGAAAAGCTCTTCTGATCATTCAACAAGACTTAAGATGTTTACTTTTGTAGTTGTATTATTTATTTCTTTATTTGCAGTTAACTTATATATACTGTAAATTCTTAAAATTGTTGTGTGTGTGTGTATGTATGTATGTATTTGAGAGACAGACACAAAATTCCCATTTGCTAATTTGATCCTCAAATGCCTCTAATAGCCTGAGCTGAACCAGGCCAACACTGGGAGATAGGAACTCAGTCTAGTTGTCCTAAGTGGGTGGCAGGGACCCAGCTACTTGAACCATCACCAGGTGCTTTTCAGGTTTTTCTTAGCAGGAAGCTGGAGTCAGAAATGGAGCTCAGGACTTGAAACCAGGCATTTCAATATAGGATGCAGACATCTCAACTGCCAGGCCAAATGCCTGCCCATGTACTATAAATTCTTATTAATAGCTAGCTTTTTATGATCATTATATACTCTTACAGTGCCTAATATATCATTTGCAATTAATATTGACAAACTTTTTCTGTATTCAATAAAATTAAAAGTTTAGAATATATTTTTGCACGTTTCATATAATTTCATGAGCTTTTTGTAACTACTTTGGAGCATTAAAATAATTTAGTATTTCTACATTTAAATATTTAAAATGTACAGATTCATTTGACTGAAAGTATATTTATATATTCCAGTACTTTTTCATCAGTTTGGGTACAGTTAGAATAATGGAAGTATGTTGTATTTGTGTTCATTACTCTTTTTTTAAGATTTATTTATTTATTATTTGAAAGTCAGAGTTACACAGAGAGAGAAGGAGAGGCAGAGAGAAGGAGAGGTTTTCCATCTGTTATTCACTCCCCAATCAGCCACAATGGCCAGAGCTGAGCCTATCCGAAGCCAGGAACCAGTAGCTTCTTCCAGGTCTCTCTCATGGGTGCAGGGGCCCAAGGACTTGGGCCATCTTCTAGTGCTTTCCCACGCCATAGCAGAGAGCTAGATCGGAAATGGAGCAGCCAGGACTCAAACCGGCACCCCTATGGGATGCCAGCACTGCAGGTGGTGGCTTTACCCACTTAGCCACAGCACCAGCCCCTGTGTTCATTACTCTTTATACCTGTTCTTTTACTCAAATATTAAAGTCGCAAATACTTCTTACAAAAATTATGGTGAAAAGTTGTTTAATTGTGCTTAACTCATTGAAGTAAAGTTTTTTGTTTTTATCATTTTACAGGTTGGCTGTTGAAGGTACTAATGGAATAGATGATCATGTATCTACAAATGCTGTAGTCCAAGACTCTTGCTGTTCGCATGTAGTTAATGGAGACAACACACCTTCATCTCCATCTCAGGTTCCTGTCAGACCCAAAAACACACCAGCTCCAAAACCACTCACATCTGAGCCTGCCAATGACACTGGTAAGCATGGCTGGGAATGACACGTTGTTCAAGTAAAAACTAAGTCAAGTGTATGTATTTATGCCTGTGTTTCCTATATTGTACAGTCTTGAGCCTGTTCTGTGATAGAAATTTTAAAATTATAGTGCTTGGAATTTTTTCTGAATTTGAAAACTTCTAGATAATTTAAGGAGATACTTCAAAAATATGTTAGTTTAGAGGTCACAACAGATTTACTAAGCAAGTGCTGTTGTATACTAGTTAAATTCTTGGCTTTATGGCAAAAAATATTGTTAATTAATGGTATAACATTTATTTCTGAAAGAACTATGCTGAATTCATGTGTTGGGAAAAGTAATTGGTGGTTCCTTTAAGATGTCTTTTTTTTAAGATTTTATTTGAGAGTTAGAGTTACAGAAAGTGAGAGGGAGAGACAGAGAGAGAGGTCTTCCTTCCGTTGGTTTACTCCCCAAGTGGCCACAATGGCCAAAGCTGCACCAATCTGGAGCCAGGAGTCAGGTGCTTCTTCTGGGTCTACCATGCGGGTGCAGGGGCCCAAGGACTTGGGCCATCTTCTGCTTTCCCAGGCCATAGCAAGAGCTGGACTGGAAGAGGGGCAGCTGGGACTAGAACTGGCGCCCATAAGGGATGCCAGTGCCGCAGTTGGAGGATTAACCTACTGCGCCGCAGGGCCAGCCCCAACATGTCTTTTAGTATACAAATTTTCTTTCTTTTTTTGTTTTATTACTTAGCATCTGATTTGGTAGAAAGATGTGTGAGCTGATACAGTTCTCAAAAAATTTTGTGTTTCTAAGAGTAAGCATACTCTTAAAAAAGAAATGTCTACAGAAAGGTTTCTTCCTTAATCCTGTTTTTCAGTGGACTCACCTGTAGGATTCATAAATTATTTTTTGTTTGGTCTTTATAGATTAACTCCTTCAAGATGAGTCTCCTGAAACTTGGGACTTACCAACTTACTTGCTTTTGTGCTGGCAATCAAGGTGTAATTCTGGTCTTTCGATTCTGGAGACTGACTGTTCTTTCATATGTCTATTTATGGGGAAGTATTCAAAATTAGGAATATGTAAAAGAATAGTTAGTAATTACCTGAAAATAGGTGGATTTATAAGAAGACTGAATTTAATATTTATACCTAAGGTTGGGGGAAGGGGGATATTTGCCAAGAGTTATCCTGAGAGGCTTTATAAACATGAGAACTGACATATGAATGGTACTTTTTAAAATGTATTTATCAAAACTACCCTACCCCCCCCCCCATTTTTTACCCTAAGATTTATTTTATTTATTTGAAAGACAGAGTTACAGAGAAAGAGAGAGAGAGAGAGAGAGATCTTCCATCCCCTGGTTCACTCCCCAAATGGCTGCACCACAGACTAGGGCTGGGCCAGGCTGAAGCCAGGAGCCAGGAGCTTCCATCAGGAAGTCGAGTGTCTGGGACTCATAAAGCACTTCAGCGTGGGATGTGGGTATCCCAAGTCATGACTTAACCCACTGGGCCTCAATGCCTGCTCCTCCTCTTAGCTTTCTTTTTTTTTTTTTTTTTTTTTTAATGAGGTAGCAATTTGTTTAAGATTTTACTTTATTTATTTGAAAAGCAGAGTTACAGAGAGAGGAGAGATAGAGCTATCTTCCATCTGCTGGTTCACTCCCCAAATGGCTGCAACAGCTGGAACTGGGCCAGTCTGAAGCCAGAAGCCAGGAGCTTCTTCCAGGTCTCCCATGTGGGTGCAGGGGCCCAAGTACTTGGCTGATATTCTACTGCTTTCCCAGGCCATAGCAGAGAGCTGAATTGGAAGTAGAGCAGACAGGACTTGAACTGGCGTCAAATGGGATGCTGGTGTCTCAGGAGGCTGCTTTACCCACTAGCCACAACACTGGCGCCTCCTCTTAGCTTTTTAATTTGAAATAATTATAAATATACAGATTTGCAAAGAAATATACAGGTAGATCCCATGCACTCCTTAGGAGCACCCCCCACAATTATATATATAATCTAGTACAGTGCCAAAGTTGGGAAATTACCATTGATATGATACATAGAGCTTGTTCCCATTTCACCATTTCTATCTCCACTATGTGTGTTTGTGCACAAGTTTTCATATGTGTGTGCTTATTTTTGTGCAGTTTTATCATGTGTGTAACTTCCTGTAACTTCCACTAAAATTGTAGGACTGCACTGTTACATAAGGCTCTCTTGTGCTTTATCTTCTTTATTGCGACACCCACTCTCAAATATGAATTGACTCAAAGAAACTTAGAGCTATATACAAGCAGATATTCTTCATGTTAAGTTTTCAAAGGCAGTGAAAATGGTGTTTTTAGTACTTTTCCTCTTGTTCTTACAAAACACCTAACTCTGGGTAACTTAGAAAGAAAGGAAGTTTATTTAGCTCACAGGTTTGGAGGCTGAAGTCCGAGATTGGGAGGCCTTATTAGTTTGGTATCTAGTAAAGGCCTGTGGCTTAGTTTAGCCACACACACACATACACACACACATTCTATTCGTTAGTTCACTCCCCAGATGGCTGCAGTGGCCAGATCTGGGCCATGCTGACCCAATAGCCCAGAATTCTATCCAGGTCTCACATGTGAGTGACTGGAACCCCAGTACTTGGGTCATGATCTGCTGCTTTCCTAGGCACATTAACAGGAAACTGGATATGAAGTGAGAAGCTGGAACTTGAACCAATATTCCTATATGGGGATGCCGGTGTCACAAATGGCAGCTTAACCCACCATACCACAATGCCAGCCCCCCTTTTTTGTTTCTTTACGTATGCCAATTTCTGTAAAAATTTAGTGTTTTTAGCTGTAATATACATAGAGTTGAAACTCAGAACTGCCTCTTTAGTTTAGAGATTTACATCAGGTATATTAGCTATATTATTAACTCATATCATTAATAAGGTTTTCATAATGCACTGTTACCTGCAGTTTTTTTCCTTTTAAAGATTGATTTATTTGAGAGGCAGAGTTACTGAGAGAGAAGGAGAGAGTGAGAGAAAGAGATATTTTTCCTTCCACTGGTTCACTCCCCAAAGGACTACAATGGCCAGGGTTAAGCCAGGCCAAAGCCACGAGCCTGGAACTCCATCTGGATACCCCATATAGGTAGCAGGGGCCTAAGTACTTGGATCATCTTATGCTGCATTTTCAGGGAGCTGGATCAGAAATGGAACAGCCAGGACTCGAACAGCTTCCTATATGGGATGCGGGCATTGCAGGTGGCTTAACTTGATGTGCCACAACTCTGGCCCCATCGGCATAGTTTTGAGGCAGGTGTGTTCAGTTTTCTTCATGATTTTTCTTTAATTTATTCATTCAACAAGTATTTATTTTTTTACATGTCAGGCACTTGTTAGCTTTTAGAAATATAAAACTGAATGAATCTAACAAAGCTTTTGCACTCTAAACTTAATGAAAAATGATATAAACAAATAAATGATTTAGAGAAAGAAAATGTGGTGTAATATCAAACTAGAGTGAGGGCAGGGCATGTATAACATTAAATAAGGTGTTCAAGGACTGCCTTTCTGACAGAAAGATTCAGTATGGACTCCATATGATGAGAAAAGCCAGTATCAAATATTCAGAAATGATAGGAACAATAAGTGCACTTCCCTGAAGTGGGAAGGAGTTCATTCTACTTAAGGAACAGAAAGCAATCATTGTGGGAAGTCAGTGATGGCTGTGGATCAACTTGCTTTTCTACTTGATTTAGGAATCCATTGGTATGTTTGCTCAGGGGAATTTTGAGATCTATTACGTGTTTTTAAAATGTCACTTTGGATGTTGTTTGGAGAATGGATTTTTAAAAAGATTTATTTATTTGAAAGGCAGAGTTATAGAGAGAGAGAAAGAGGGAAAGAGAAATCTTCCATCTGCTGGTTCACTCCCCAAATGGCTATAATGGCTGGGATTGGGCCAAACTGAAGTTTGGAGGCAAGAGCTTTATCTGGATCTCCTATGTGGGTGCAGGGACCCAAGCCCTAGGACCATCCTCCACTGCTTTCCCAGGCACATTAGCAGGGAGCTAGATCAGAGTGAAGCAGTGGGAATTTGAACCAGCATCCACATGTGATGCCGGCCTCACAGGCAGTGACCCACCTGCTATGCCACAACGCCAACCCTGGAGAATGGGTCAGACCAATTCGGAGGTTTTGCAGTTGTGTAAACAGAAAGTGGTAGACTAGAATGTAGTAGTAAAGGTGAAGAGAACTGCTGAGATAGCTTGCTGTTGAAATGTATATGGGGACAAAATGTTTGCCTTGACTGACTGGTACAATCTCACATTTGATTTTCTATTTCTAATGGTTTGTGTTTTCATGTGCTAAGTTTCAGTGTTCACAAAGGTATTTGTTTCTTGTTAGGCTGGTTTATATCTTCCCTCAAATGATACTCTTATTCCATTTAAATCGTTTGGAAAACTGCTAATCCTTTTTTTTTTTTTTTTTGATGGGACTTTAATTTCCATACCATGAAAGAGTAAACATTGAGATAAAGACTGTAAGTAAACATTATGTAGGATACATAAAAATTCAGTCTCTCTACACACACTCTTTATGTGTCTCTATGATGTCTAAATATTGGGTAGGGGATAGCTCTGGATTTTATTTCTTGGATTTCAATGTTGATGGTTTTTTT
Source organism: Oryctolagus cuniculus (assembly GCF_964237555.1). Taxonomy (NCBI): domain Eukaryota; kingdom Metazoa; phylum Chordata; class Mammalia; order Lagomorpha; family Leporidae; genus Oryctolagus; species Oryctolagus cuniculus. Next base: position 111,703,258 of record NC_091437.1, read on the forward strand.
CCCAAAGCCATTCTCTTCTATGCTTGATATAGAACTTGATTTATTCTGTTCTTTGGAACATACCATTTACTTTCTTGAATAGTACGGTAGTCTTGCTACAGTTTAATTATTTTTATTTCTTTGAAAATTTACCTGGAGATTTCATTAGTCTATGTCTTCCTCTGCTATTTTCATTGGAACTTTGATGGTACTTTCCTTTTTTTTTTTTTTTTAAGATTTTTTTTATTTGAAAGGCAGAGCTAGAGACAGGCAGAGGCAGAGAGAGGTGGGTAGGTCTTCCATCTGCTGGTTTACTCCCCAGATGGCTGCAATGGTCAGAGCTGTGCCGATCTGAAGCCAGGAGCCAGGAGCTTCTTCCTGGAAGAAGCAGGAGCCCAAAGACTTGAGCCATCTTCTACTGCTTTCTCATGCCATAGCAGAGAACTGGATCAGAAGTAGGGCAGCCAGGACTCAAGCCGGCACCCATAAGGGATGCCAGCACTGCAGGCCGCAGCTTTACCCACTACCCCACAGCTCTGGCCCCTTGATGGTACTTTTCTAATAGGTTTTGTTCAATGATCTCTTCTTGCAATTTTATTTTTACTTACTTTCATAGTAACACATAGTTGAAGTCAATTAATCTCATTGAAATATGAAGTAAGAAAACTATATCACTAGGTCTTAGTGCTAAATTATTTCTTTAGAAAGTATAGAATGGATTCCTGAATCTTTTTATGGTTCTCTATAGTACTATCATAATTAAAGCCATCATATATTTTTCATTATTGGCAAAAGTGTTGGTACTAGCTTACCACTTGCATATGAGACAGAAGATTGTAAGGGATCATTTTACAGTTTTTATATAGTGCATGCAGGCTTTCTCTCAGAACTGATCATTTGGAGGGAAAGCACTTGTTATTGTAATGGTGGTTTCTCTTTCCTTAAGGTATAGTATGTAAACGTAAAATTTTATCATTTATATATTACATGTGAACAATGAAAATATAACCTTGATCTTATGTTTTCATTACCTGGTACGTACGTTGTTCAGTTTGGATTAGACTCTGAATAAATGTATTGATTGATTAGGAAATTGGTTGCCTTGCTATTACTTGACAGATTATCTTAACTTTCCCTTCTCAGTTAATGGAGAATCATCCTCATCTGCGCCAACTGACCATGCTTCTGCCATTGGCACTCCAGTAGTACCTGAAGAAACCACCTTGTCTTCAGACTGCACTAGCACTACTGTTGAAGACCCTCTCGTTCAAGAGATACCCACTTCCTCAGAAAACAATGAATGTATACCTTCTACCAGTGCACAGTTGGGATCTGAAGCTAGAAGCATACTAGATGCTGATCATTCTAATTCTGCAAGTAGTTCTGCTTTTGACAAATTAAGGCAGCCAGAGGGGTGTGCGGAATCTGTACGGCAACAGTCTGGAAATGCCAACACAGAAACTTTGCCATCAGGGTATGTTAAGGATGTTTTTGGTTGTTTGACTTGCCTTTATGTAGCAACTTTTTGACAATATATAACTATTGAATATGTATGTAAAATGTTTTCATTGTTGAGAAACTTGAAGTCTGGCTTTTAATTTGATTTGCAGTATTAGTTTATTAGCTACAAGGCACATACTTTTTGAAACTATGGATTGTTGCTCGTCTAGTTGAACTGTGACTAGTATGAAGGGGAAAAAACCTGATTTTGATTTGCAAGATTCTATCAGTTTGATTTTAGGTTTACTTTGGTAAGGGTGAGTGTGACATCTCATATAATAATGTCAATTTTCTAGCTTCCTTTATGGTCTACTCTCCAGACCTCACACTTGAGAATAAGTAGCTGTCATCTTCCTCAGTATTATAGTACTGAATCCTTGAGAAAGTCACATATCCTTGCCGACTAGGTCTATTAACAAACTTAATTTTTCTTTGCTGTCTGGTAATCTTATAGACTGTTCATGGGGCCGGTGCTGTGGCATAGCAGGTAAAGCCTGCAGTGCCAGCATCCCATATGGGCACAGGTTCGAGTCCTGGCTGCTCCACTTCCGAGGCAGCTCTCTGCTAAGTCCTGGGAAAGCAGTGGAGGATGGCCCAAGTCTTTGGGCCGCTGTTCCTGCATGGGAGACCCAGAGGAAGCTCCTGGCTCCTGGCTTTGGATCAGCACAGTTCCAGCCATTGAGGCCATCTGGGGAGTGAACCAGCAGAAGGAAGACCTCTCTCTCTCTTCTCTCTCTCTGTGTCTGTGTATGTGTGCGTGTGTAACTCTTTCAAATAAGTAAATAAATCTTTTTTTAAAAAGTTGATTGATTTTTTTTTTAAGATTTTTTTTTTTTATTTGAAAGAGTTACACAGAGAGGGAAGGAAAGGCAGAGAGAGAGGTCTTCCATCCACTGGTTCACTCCCCAGGTGGCCCCAACAGCTGGAATCAGGTGCTATAAAAAAAAGAATGCTAAAAGAACTGGAAAATCTTTTGAAATTTAATACAGTACAAAACTTGGCTGGTAGAAGCAAATAATTTGCTAGAAAGTAGAGCAAAATGATAAAATTATAAAGTAGAAGTGATGTAAAAAGCTGAGAGACCAGTTCTGAACATTTAATAAGAAAATTTCTAGGGGTTAGCATTGTGGTATAGTGGATAAAGCTGCTGCCTATGACTCTGGCATCCCATGTAGGCACTGGTTGATGTCCTGGGTGCTCTACTTCTGAGGGCAGCTCCATGGTAGTACACCTGGAAAACTCTAAATAGAGAATGACTGAAGTATTTGGACCCCTTGCCATCCATTGTGGGAGACCTGGAAAAAGTTCTTGGCTCCTGGTTCTGACTTCAGCCTGGCCCTACTCTGGCTGTTGCAGCCATTTGAGGAGTGAACAAGTGGATGAAGATTCTCTCTTTCTCTCTCTCTCTCTCTCTCTCTCTCTCTCTCTCTCTCTCATCTATCTTTCTGTCTCTTTTTGTGCTTCTTTTTCTGTAACTCTACTTTTCAAATAAATAAAATCTTTTTTAAAATAAAGGCAAAAAATTGTTCACAAACATAAGGAATTTTATTGAAAGGCTCACCAAAATTCTAGGTACTAAGTGAAAATAGACTTATTTTTAAGAAAATTTATTTTGAAAATATTAGTATATTCTGACCAAAGAAAAAGTCTTTAAAATTCTAGAGACTAAAAGAAAAAAGAAAGTAGGCTTCACTCTAATCAGACTGGCATCAGACTTGTCAGAATCAACAGTAGAAACTAGAATACAGTGGGCCAGTGCCTTCAATGCTGAGGGAAAATGTATCCAGCCTAAAGTTTACCTAGCCATGCTGTTGAATGTGTGCATAGAAAAAATACATTTTCATACATCCTGGATTTCCAAAAATTCACTTACCATGTCATCTTTCTTAGGAAGGGATTCCTGTTACTTCAAAAATAGACAGTCAAATGGAAGATGTGGGATCAAGAACACACAGGATTGCTAGGAGAGGCAAGAAAGGAATTGGAGCATGATGGGAAAGGCAAGTCCCAGACAGCGATAGGCTTCACACCCAGTCTAGACTGGACGATGATCAGAAGGCAGGTGTAGTTGGATGGACATCCTAAAGAGCTTGAGCATTTCAAAAGGACATTTTTATGATGGAAAAGTATTTCTGGTTAAGTTAATGACAGATATGTAAAAAAAATAAGCAGAGGGGTGAGAGACACAATTGCTCTAGCTCAGGGTTTTTAATTTTTTTTTTTTTAGAAGTCATGTCCCAAGACTCAATTGTCAGGAAGGTTTATATAGAGACAGCAACAACTATAAGGAAAGATACAACATGTGTATATTTGGAACAGCTGGAATGAGGGTGTTTTATTAGAGTATGTAAACGTGCAGGAACAAGACTTGCAGCTCCATCTTTCATAGTGAGAAGTCAGTGCAACATATTTGAAATTAAATAATCATGTTAATAAGAAAAAACAGGTAAGCTGGCACCGCGGCTCAATAGGCTAATCCTCCGCCTGTGGCGCCAGCACACCGGGTTCTAGTCCTGGTTGGGGCGCTGGATTCTGTCCTGGTTGCCCCTCTTCCAGGCTAGCTCTCTGCTGTGGCCTGGGAGTGTAGTGGAGGATGGCCCAAGTGCTTGGGCCCTGCACCCGCATGGGAGACCAGGAGAAGCACCTGGCTCCTGGCTTCGGATCAGTGCGGTGCGCTGGCCGCAGCAGCCATTGGAGGGTGAACCAATGGCAAAGGAAGACCTTTCTCTCTTTGTCTCTCTCTCTCACTGTCCACTCTGCCTGTCAAAAAAAAAAAAAAAAAAAAAGGTAAATACTAAATAATTTGAGTAAACAGTTGAAACTGTTGCCTTTAGGAAGGTACAGTGAGAGAGATAGGTGCTATTGTTTTTCTTAGAGCCTCATAGACTAAAAGTTTAGACTATATATAACTATGAAGGTATTAACTGTGAAAGTATTGATAATTTTTATTAAAAAACTGAGGTTAAGTTAAAAATAATAAAGAGCATTTGTGAAGAAAAGTTGGAAACCAGAACATCTGGTTGTGTGATAGGAGTGATTATAGGAAGTAATACTAAAAAATGGCAAAGTAATAGTAGATTCATGACATGTAATTGAGTTTTAGGTGTTCATTTATTTTTGGTATTTAAGCTTTCATACAGGTAAATAGCTCATTAATAGGTGTTGTAGGTGTTCTTGAAATGCCTTTAGAATGAAATTCCAGGGGCTGGCACTGTGGCGTAGCAGGTAAAGCCACTTCGTGCAGTGCCGGCATCCCATATGGGTGCCATTTGGAGTCCCAGCTGCTCCACTTCTGATCCAGCTCTCTGCTATGGCCTGGGAAAGCAGTAAAAGATGGCCCAAGTCCTTGGGGCCCTGCATCTGTGTGAGAGACCCAGAAGAAGCTCCTGGCTCCTGGCTTCAGATTGACCCAGCTCTGGCTGTTGCAGCCAATTGGGGAGTGAACCAGCAGATAAAAAATGTCTTTCTCTCTCTCACTCCTTCTCTCTCTCTCTCTGCCTCTGCCTCTCTGTAACTCTGACTTTCAAGTAAATAAATCTTTAAAAAAAAAAAAAAAGTGAATTTCCATATTGAAATCTTGCTTTTTCATGAACTTTTTATACAAATGAAGTAAATCTGAACTTTCAGGTTATTTTTAATGAAATCTTTTTAAGGACAATCTATATTAATATTTTAGTATCATGCTTTATAAGGATTATGTACATTTTTGTAATATAGATAGCATGAGTGTTCCATTGTTGAATTTTATAGCAGTGTTTTCTAATAGATAAGGTTAATAATTTTTGTGATCCTGAGTCAGTTGTAAACTTGGGGATCTTTATTGTTCATGGTTACTACTTGTAAGCAATTTGTGACTTAGATTCGTTAGATACAGCTTACTAAATTACTAAGTTTGAGTGTGTGTTTCTGTGTGCACAAGTGCGTGCATGCCATTTCTGTGTATATATAACCTAGTACGTCCTAGTACGGTAACTGTTGGTGAAAATAATTTGAGGAAAATGATTTAATAACTTAAGATCTCTCATCACAAATTTAGTTGGGTTCCTGTGTTTTAGAGAAAGAGAAATATTTTGTTTGCCTTACTTTAAAATTAAAATGAATAGTAAACTGAGAAATGCCAGGTCTTAATTTTTTAAATTGTTTTTGTGTTCCATGTTAAGGCAAGACTGTAAAGAAAGAAAAATGGGATCACAGATGAGAAAATGAAAGTAGGGAAAATCATAGATTGAAATCTTCAAAATGCAAAACATCTTCAGAAAATTCATGGAAAATATGTATTATGAAAAAAACTGCTTGAATTTCAAAGAAAATTTTGCACTAAAATAAACTTGCCTTTTATTTCCATTTTTACACAAACCTTTTTTAATCACCCTTATAGAGGAAGGAAAAGAAAATTATGAATGTGAATTGAGAAGCCTACAAAATACAAGGGAGGGAGATACATACACTCTAAAAAGGCATTTATTCACATAGATGAAAGAATTTTCACTGAGCAGCATGGCCACATACTTCCTTAAACCTCCTAGATCATAGGTGAAATGGATATTCTTGATTGACATTTTGTGCCTTGGACTTGGTTTAGGCTGAAGATTTCTCTATTCTTGATTAAATGTCTGCTTTCTGTTATTCTGTCATTCTGCAAATTAGTAACTTTTCAAGCTTATAGATATTATGATTCTGTTCTTTCTCTGGTAACTACAATTACTATTTGAGTTTTTAGTACTATAATTTAAAAGGCACATGTAAGTGACTAAAAAGCACTTAAAATTGAGAAAACAAATACCTTTATAATTTATATTCATGGCCTTTTATAGTAAAGCTTATTTGTAATTGTCCTGATTAAAAGAGGGATTTCTTCGTATTGTCCAAACTTTTACTTTTATTTATATTTTTATTAAAGGTGGGAACAGAGGAAAGATCCTCATGGTAGAACCTATTATGTGGATCATAACACTCGAACTACCACATGGGAGAGACCACAGCCTTTACCTCCAGGGTAATGTATCTTTATGTATTTTCAGTTTATTTCATCATAACATATGTTTTTTTAAATTTATTTAATATAGTATAAAGAACATGATAGCCTCTAATGGTAAAATTAAACTCTGGCTAATTTTTGGACAACAGTTTCAGTGAAATCAGCCCTCTGTTATGGCACATAATAAATGAGTTATCACCTTATGCCCGTTAAAATGACTATTATCAAAAAGACAAAAGGTTACAAATACTGGTGAAATATAGAGAAAAGGGAGTCATAATATACTGTTGATGGGAATGCAAATTAATATAGCAATTATAGAGAACACTATGGAAATTCATCAAAAAGCTAAAAACGTGTATCTACCATATGGTCCAGCACTCCCACTTTGTGTGTGTGTGAAATGAAATGAAATCAGCACTTTAAGAGGGATACTTGTACTTCCAGGTTTATTGCAGCACTATTCACAATAGCTGCGATACAGTCAACCTAGTTATATATCAGTGGATGAAAGGGTAAATAAAATGTCTTTATATATAAGACAGTGGAATATTACTTAGCCATAAAAAGAATGGAATCCTGACATTTGCAACAAAGTAGATGGAACTGAAGATCACTGAAGTAAATGAATTAAGCCAGACCCAAAAGAACAAATGTTCCCTATTTTGTCTCATATATGGAAGTTTAAAACTAGCCATTAATTTCAAAATTGTTTGCATCAGATAAAATAATTCCATTTTTCTATGTCATTTTTGAAGTATCCTTGTATATCTATAAAACATTTTGGTTATTGTCAGATTTTTCTGCCACTTTTTTTTACCCCCATTTACAATGTATAAAGGTGCCTATTTACTCTTAGCAATGACAAAGAGTGTTATCATAGTTTGGATTTTTGCTAGTTTTAAAGTTTTTAAATTTATTTGAAAGATTCAGAAATAGTTTCATACTATCATATTAAATTTTTTTTTTTTTCCTCCCTGGGGCTGGTGTTAGCAGCAGGTTAGGTTGCTGCTTGTGATACTGGCATCCCGTATTAGAGGGCTGGTTTGAGTCTCAGCTTGCTCCACTTTGCCTCAAGCTCCCTGGTAATGCACCTGGGAAACAGTGGATAATGACCCAAGTACTTGGGTCCTTCCTACACACTTGGGAAACCTGGATAAAGTTCTGGAGTGGCCACATGTGTTGTGGCAATTTGGGGAGTGAACCAGTAAATGGAATTATCTCTGTCTCTTGGTCACTATGCCTTTAAAATAAACAAATAAGTAACACTTAAAAATTTTATATTTTTAATTATGAAAAAAATGAGTTAAATGAATGATTTATCACATTGTGATCCTGTGATAGTTAAAGTGAACTTTATGGTTTGTTGTATTGAAATGTCAGGTCCATGTGTTCCCATGATGAGGCCTGGGTACTTTATTCTGTAAAAGGGAAATATTTCACAGAAATAACATACTACCAGCTTTAAATTTTCTGGGCTTTGAATGTGTTATATGTTAGTGTACTTACATTGAATCTAGAAGGGCAGATCTTCTGAGTGTCAGAGATAATAAAGGACATATTTGGGTCCAGACACTGTTTTGGAGGAAAGAAAATAGTGTAAATCAACTAGATATCAGTGTAATATGTATAAAGAGTTACAAAAGAATACAAAAGTAAAGGAAAATAAGTTTGTGAATGACCCTAAAAGCCTAATAGCTAAACTTTACTTAGGTTAGTAAGTAATACAAATATTTTTAGTAATTAAAAATTCTCTATAATTTTAGGTATAATGTTATACAGGTTTACATGTAGCCATCTCTGTAGATCATTAGTGTGAACCACTCTAGTATCTCTTATGTCATTAGATTTTATGGAATAACCTAGTTTAGGCTGGCGCCACGACTCACTTGGCTAATCCTTCGCCTGTGGCACCGGCACCCTGGGTTGTAGTCCCAGTTGGGGCGCCAGATTCTGTCCCGGTTGTTCCTCTTCCAGTCCAGCTCTCTGCTGTGGCCCAGGAAGGCAGTGGAGGATGGCCCAAGTGCTTGGGCCCTGCACCCACATGGGAGACCAGGAGGAAGCACCTGGCTCCTGGCTTCAGATGGGCGCAGCGCACCAGCTGTAGCAGCCTTCAGAGGGGGTGAACCAATGGAAAGGAAGACCTTTCTCTCTGTCTCTCTCTTTCACTAACTCTGCCTGTCAAAAAAAAGAAAAAAGGAAATAACCTAGTTTACATCACTAAACAGATCCATACATATAAATTGTTCAATCCTATTGTATTTTTAGTAATAAGTGTATAGAATAAAATTAGAATTGGTTGCTGGAAGGATTCTGATACATAGTTGGTAAATGATTTATGACAAAAATTGGTTTAAAAGATCCAAGATGTGTGGAAGAAGCTGAAGAACTGAACCTTGGAAGATGAGTAGAATTCTAGTTGGTAGGGGAATAGGGAAGATCATGCTATGCTGGAAGACTATTAAAAACACGACAGAATGAAATATATAATACCCTCAGAATCAGCAGGTAGTTAGTTTGGCTCTCATATGGGGCCTTTGAAAGATCTCAAAGATGAGGCAGTTGGAGGAGTTCATTTCTATGCCAAGCCAAACAGCTGTGATTGGCAGAATAACATAATTCTATCTTCACTTCAAGAATTGGCAGCAGTTTAACAATGGGAAGAAGAGGTAAAAATCAATTAAAAACAAAGTGTTCAGTAAATGTCCTGAATGTGAGCCGTGTCCACAGGGCAGGTTGCTTGGTATATGGTAAACATTCTCAGTAAGTTGGATATTTAAAAAAGAAACAACGTGGGAAAAAGTATTTGGATTGATACTGAAATGTTGCCTCAATGGCCTCTTTTATAAAACCATCTTTAGAAATTATGTTAGTGATAAAATGGGATGATAATTTCGTTGAAATATTAGGTCATAGTTTCATGTATTTTTCTAAAGAATAAAAATTTCTGCATTCTTTTAAGGTTTTTTTTTTTCTTCATTCTATTTGTTGAACTCTTTTACTTAGTGTGAGTTAACTATATGGTCATTAAGTAAACTGAAAATAGATCTTTGTAAAAATTAAAGTGAGAATGTGAGAGGGAGGAGGAAGAAGGGTTGGTGCATGGATAGGAGGGAAAGTGAGGGGAGAAAAGTATCATTGTGTTCCTAAATCTGTATATATGAAATACATGAAGCTTGGATAACTTAAATAAAATTAAAAAAAAAAAAAAAACACAGAATTTCTACAAAATTATATTTTCCAGTTCTAACTTTATTATACTGCATCATTAGTATTTTCTTTAGTATAACAAATCCTTTATTGACTATTTTAAATGTACCAAACAATAGCCCATTTTATGAATGTGTTAAACTTAGTAATAATGATATTTATGTATTTTCTATAATGTTAAATAAATTATATTTAGAATTTATATTACACAAAATCCTAAAACTACAATGTCAAACATGCCAAAATATGTTGCAAGCAAATAAAAAAAAAATACCAGATAGCAAAGACTTTAGAAAGGAAAATTTTAAAATATCTTAATTATTATATTGATTGCATTTTGAAATAATATTTTGGCCACATTGTGTTAAATAAAACGTTACAATTTTTAAAAAAGGTTTTTGTGCCTTGAACTTGATTTTTAAATTCTATGAAGTAATAACTACTTTTCATTTTTTTATATGGAGAGATTATTTTAGTTTTGTTATTTTATAATTTTGTTTACGGTAGTTGGGAAAGAAGAGTTGATGACCGTGGAAGAGTTTATTATGTGGATCATAACACCAGAACAACAACATGGCAACGGCCTACCATGGAGTCTGTGCGGAATTTTGAACAGTGGCAATCTCAGCGGAACCAATTGCAGGGAGCTATGCAACAGTTCAACCAACGATACCTCTATTCGGTAATTAACAAATTATAAAATGCTGATATAGCTTTTTCTCTCAGCCGTTTGCCCTTTGCTGCTTTAGTGATTTTCTCAAAGAAGATTTTGGGGACCAGTGTTGTGATATAGTAGGCTAAGCCTTGCTTGTGGCGCTGCCATCCTTTATGGGCTTGGTTCATGCCTCAATTGCTTCTCCTCCAATCAGGCTCTCTACTTATGGCCTGGGAAAACAGTGGAAGATGGCCCAAGTGCTTGGGCCCCTGCACCCACGTGGGAGGCCTGGAAGAAACTCCTGGCTCCTAGCTTTAAACAGGCCCAGCTCCAGCCATTGTGGCCATTTGGGGAGTGAACCATTGGAGATGGAAGATCTTTCTGGCTCTCCCTCTCTGTGTAACTGCCTGTCGAATAAATAAATTTTTTTTTTAAAAAAAGATTATGAATTGCATTACAACATATTAAACTATTTTATTTTTTTAAAATTTTATTTATTTATTTATTTATTGACAGGCGTGAGTGGACAGTGAGAGAGACACAGAGAAAGGTCTTCCTTTTTTTCCATTGATTTACCCCTCAATGGCTGCTGTGGCCAGTGCGCTGCAGCCAGTGCACCGTGCTGATCCGAACCCAGGAACCAGGTGCTTCTCCTGGTCTCCCATGCGGGTGCAGGGCCCAAGCACTTGGGCCATCCTCCACTGCACTTCCGGGCCACAGCAGAGAGATGGCCTGGAAGAGGAGCAACCCGGACAGAATCCGGCACCCCGGCCGGGACTAGAACCCAGTTTGCCGGTGCCGCAGGCGGAGGATTAGCCTATTGAGCTGCGACACCGGCCCAAACTCTTTTTTAAAGATTTATTTATTTATTTGAAAGGCAGAGTTACAGAGAGGGAAAGGCAGAGGCAGAAAGATCTTCCATCTCCTCTGGTTCACTCCCCAAATGGCCACAACAGTCAGGGCTGATCCAGGCTGAAGTCAGGAGCCAAGAACTCCATCTGGGTCTTCCTCTTGGGTGGAAGGGGCCCAAGCACTTGGGCCATTTTCTGCAGCCTTCATTAGCAGGGAGCTGGATTGGAAGTAGAGCAGCTGAGAGTTGAACCGTTGCCCATATGGGATTCCAGTACAAAAGGCCATGGCTTTTTTATTCCACAACGGCAGCCTCACAATGTATTTAATCTTTAATAAATAATTACTATTTTAACATACATAAGCATTCTAATTTTTAAAAATGTTCTAATTTATTTGCCTAACTATATACTCAGTTTTATACCCTTATTAAAGAGGTAATTCTGTATATGTGATTTCTTGATTAAATAATATCTTACCAATTCCCAACCTTCTACCTTTAAGTATAAAAGTTTTACTTTCAATTAAACCAGTTCCCTCATGATTTTACTTAGAGCCAGCCTTACAATATTGTAGCTATTCTGATTCCCATCCTTGAGTCTAAAAAATAGGTCTACCAAAAAACCTACTGTCTGGACATTTGACCAGTTGGTGATTTATTTATTGCCATAAGCAAACATCTATAAGAGGAGTGGAAAAAATAATACCTCTGATAATTCGCTTGATCAAAAGATGTAGAAAAGGTAAATTTCAAATTCTGGGCAATTCTAGATAGCATTTTTTTTAAAACTTTTAAGAATTTTATTCAATGAGAGAAATGTTCAGTGAAGTGAGGGCTTTATTTAGAGGAGAAGGAGAGCTCTAGAAATTAAGCTGGGTCCATATCAAGCAGAAAGCAGACGGCTGCCAGCAGTAGAGCAAGAATGCAAGCAGGAAGTCAGAGAGTGGGCGGCCAGGAAGGCCACGCACCCTCTGGAACAAGGGAAGAGCCCTTTAATCTACTTCCAAGGGGAGTGGTTACGTAGTCTTATTGGCAGGTGGGCATACAGGTGGGATCAGGTAGGGGCATGAGGTCACATGGGGGGGGTGTGGTGGAGGGCATGGTCTCCAACTTACAAATCTAATCAGTTTTACTAGATAACATTTTGAGGCGACTTTGAAGAAATTCAAAATGTAGAGCCTGCCAGATTCAATCAAGAAAGTAGCAAAAACATACAGAAAGAAAAATTTAACTTACTTTACACCTACCCCAGGCTGGCTCTTTCAACTTTCATTCTTTCAGAGATTAAATGGTGAGTTCTCATTTATAGATTAGCATACTCTCCTGGTTATCTGTAGCCAACAGGGAGGGAGTGGGACAAGCTGGTTTCCATCTCCTACTGTCATCAGTTGCTGGTTTTTTAGTGGCTTATGTAGAAATCTGTGGTAAAGGTCTGTAGTCTGGCACTGCAGACTGAGCAGCCCATATCTAAAGCTTTTTGGAACGAGGAGTAGTTCAGATTTCAGAATATTTACATAGGCTTTACACATTGAGCCTTCCAAATCTAAAATCTGAAGTGCTCCAAAATGTGTTTTTTTTTTTTTTTTTTTTTTTTTTTTTTTTAATGTTATGGAAGTAGTTGCCAAGAGATTACAGTCCCTGTGGCCAACTTCTGGTTGTTTTACCAATGCATATTCAGTCTGCATGGTTTCCAGCTCCAGACACCTTAACCTTATGTCTGATGTTGGCCTTGGGCACTGTGCACGTCTCTGGAAAGAACCAGATTATTACTATAAGCAGTGATATTTAAGAGGAAGAGGAGGGTGTGGAAGGGGAAGTGGCTAAGTTGTACCCCATCCTTCCTGACAAAAAAAAGGGTGGCAGGCCCCACCTTTCCACGTTCATCTAGCTGTCTGGCACTTGTGCATGTACCATGTTCCTGGACACATTTTCAAGAATCTTAAGTGTTTATTCTCCATTGAATAGGAGAATTTTAGGTTAAGGGGGACTGGGACTCATTCTCTATAGGGCGCTAGTATTGGTCCTACATCATGCTTGGGGTTTCACATTTCTCGATGGATAGAAGGAACTCTGAACTTCTATCCTGACTGTCTGTCTCCTCCCACTTGCCTGTGCGGACTGAAGTCAGTGTAAAGCACAGAACTATACATTATAGTGCTTTCTCTATTTCTGAATGAAGTTGGAAATAAAGTAGTATGGATCTCTTCACAAAAAAGGTCCAGAGTTCAGCGCATTTCCAATTACGAGTTTTCAGATTAGGAATGCTCAATGCTTATATAGTAAATAAGAAATTCGGTGCTGTGTGGGTTTGTTTCTGTAAGGGACTTAGCTGTTCACATGAGTACACTGAGAAAATAAGTCAGAACTAGGTACTAGTTATTTCAGAAGTGTGTTCTGCAAATAGCATCTACTTAAACTGACAGAGGTTTAGTTATCTCTGTGCCTCTTAAGTTTGGGATAGGAGTCTAGAATGAACACCACATTGGCTCAGTAGCACCACCACGTAAACAAATTTTTTTGCCATTTTGCTTCTTCATCTTTATCCTGCTTTGTGCTTGTTACTTTGACAATGTGGAGCTGCTGCTCTCTGGACCTCACTTGCACAGTCTCGGCAAGAAGAAATTGAAAGGGGAGATGAGTTTGTTCTGGTTGTCTTTTCACCTGGCCTGCCCTTGCTGTAACTATGCTCTTAAGCCTATGCCTCATTGGCCGGAACTGGTTACTCTACCAACTTACCTGCAAAGGAAACAGGGGATAGAATATTCTTTATGGACATTGCTATCTCAAACAGAGCAGTAGTTCAGTCATCAATAAAGAAGGATTGAGAAATGAATATTAAGGACAATTAGTATCTGTGACAAGATTATAATATATTCAGAAGGTGCATATAATATATTCAGAAGGTACATAAGAAGCTATTTTTCAGGTAATAATTTTTACATTTGTTCTTTTAGAATTTATGATAGAATTTATTTTTTCCTCAAAATATATATATATATGTGTGTATATATATATATTTAAAAAGATTATTTGCAAGGCAGAGTTAGAAGGAAAGAGCAAGATCTTCTATCTGCTGGTTCACTCCCCAAATGACCGCAACAGCCAGAACTGGGCAAGACCAAAACCAGGAACCAGGAGGTTTGTCCTGGTCTCACCCATGGATGTCAAGGGCTCAAGCACTTCAGGCATCTTTTGCTACTTTCCCAGGTGCATTAGCAGGAAGCTGGATTGGAAGCGGAGTAGCTGGGACTTGAACTGGTGCCCGTATGGGATGCTAACATCAGAGGTGGCAGCTTTATCTGCTATGCCAGAGTAATAGTTCCTTAGAATATATTTCTGGGTTGTAATAAAATATATAAGCATATACAAAAATGTGTTTACATATGTATGAATGCTCAAAGATACTAATTAAAATAAAGATGATAACTAGAGTTTGCTACTGATTTTACTAAAAGAATTTGTTTTAAATAGTATTATGATAGTTGCTCTATCTTAAATAATATTGCCTCATTTAAAAATAATTTTCAAAAAAAATAAAAAAATAATTTTCAATATGCTTTTTGTCCATCTCATCTCACCACTATAGATTACTATGGAAGGACTAGGAGATAAAAATGTTACTGTCAAGATATTATTAGGGGCTGACGCTGTGGCATAGCAGGTAAAGTCTCCTCCTACAGTACCAGCATCGCATTTGGGCACTGGTTCAAGCCCTGGCTGCTCCTCTTCCAATCCAGCTCTCTGCTATGGCCTGGGAAAGTGGTGGAGATGGCCCAAGTCCTTGGGCCCCTGCACCCGCATGGGAGACCTGGAGGAAGCTTCTGGCTATTGGCTTTAGATCATCTCAGCTCAGGCTGTTGCGGCCATTTGTGGAATGAACCAGAAGATGGAAAAGCTCTGTCTCTGCCTCTCTGTAACTCTGTCTTTCAAATAAATAAATAAACCTTAAAATATATATATATATATATATATATACACATACATTCTTAATCTTTTTAATAATTTTATCAAGTGATTGACTTCTGTTGCCTTACGATATTTTTAGAACTTTTTGTCTTGAAGTTACTATTTCCCAGCCTTATTATATTTTTAAAAATTTTAAAGTGTGATCCTAACACTTAGTTTATTTCTACTTTTATATGAAAATATTGTTTTGTCCTCCCCCCCTTCCTTCTCCGATCAGGCTTCAATGTTAACTGCAGAAAATGACCCATATGGACCTTTGCCACCAGGCTGGGGTAAGCCAGTATGTTGTTGGTAAAAATATATGTAAGATATATGTATGAAAGAGTTATTAAATGGTATGCTCACTTTATCTTTTAGAAAAAAGAGTGGATTCAACAGACAGGGTTTACTTTGTGAACCATAACACAAAAACAACCCAATGGGAAGATCCAAGAACTCAAGGGTATGTATATACTATATTTATAGCATTGTTTGAGTCAACTTGCGACAAGAAGCCTTCAAAGAAATTCATGGAAAATGCATATTAAGCAAGAATATAGATTTTTGAAATGTTTTTGTACTAAAATAAACATCTTTTTTAGAGATTTATTTACTTATTTGAAAGGCACAGTTACAGAGAGACTGAGGCAGAAGCAGAGATAGAAACAGGGGTCTCCCATCTACAGGTTCACTCTCTAAACATCTGCAATGGCCAGAGGTGGCCCAGTCTAAAGCCAGGAGCCAGGAGCTTTTTCCACATGGGTGCAGGGGCCCAAGCGCTTGGGCCATCTTCTGCTGCTTTCCCAGTCTATAACAGAGACCTGGATTGGAAGTGGAGCAGTTGGGTCTCGAACCGGTGTCCATATGGGATGCCACCTCTGCAGACAGTGGCTTTACCTGCTGTACCACAGCATTGGCTCCTAAAATAAACATCTTTTAATTCCACTTTCCCTGACCTTTTTAATGTTTTATCTCTGGGTAGAGTCCATAAACCTTGAGTCAGATTATTTTAGTATGTAGATAATGCTCACCTTGTGATTACAACTTTGCTTTTAGCTTACAGAATGAAGAACCCTTGCCTGAAGGCTGGGAAATTAGGTATACTCGGGAAGGTGTTAGGTACTTTGTTGATCATAACACAAGAACAACAACTTTCAAAGATCCTCGCAATGGGAAGTCATCTGTGTAAGTAGAAACCTGATATTTTTCCTAAATGCTGCTCCGTGTGGACTTGAGGATTAATTTCTAATTTAGCCTCAAATTTGTCAATAAATCTGACTTTCTGGTTCTAGTAAGCTGCACACATAATACCCTAATATACCTTTCTTTGCTGTCTCATTCATAAATGGATTTGTGGCATATAATTTCTTTTCTTTTTTTTTTAAACTTTTATTTAATGAATATAAATTTCCAAAGTACAGCTTATGGATTACAATGGCTTCCCCCCATAACATCCCTCCCACCCGCAACCCTCCCCTTTCCCACTCCCTCTCCCCTTCCATTCACATCAAGATTCATTTTCGTTTCTCTTTATATACAGAAGATCAGTTTAGCATACATTAAGTAAAGATTTCAACAGTTTGCTCCCACACAGAAACATAAAGTGAAAACTACTGTTTGAGTACTAGTTATAGCATTAAATCTCAATGTACAGCACACTAAGGACAAAGATCCTACATGAGGAGTAAGTGCACAGTGACTCCTGTTGTTGACTTAACAAATTGACACTCTTGTTTATGGCATCAATAATCACCCTAGGCTCTTGTCATGAGCTGCCAAGGCTATGGAAGCCCCCTGAGTTCACCAACTCTGATCATATTTAGACAAGGCCATGGTCAAAGTGGAAGTTCTCTCCTCCCTTCAGAGAAAGGTACCTCCTTCTTTGATGACCTGTTCTTTCCACTGGGATCTCACTCACGGAGATCTTTCATTTAGGTTTTTGTTTTTGGTTTTGTTTTTGTTTTTTCCCCAGAGTGTCTTGGCTTTCCATGCCTGAAATACTCTCATGGGCTTTTCAACCGGATCCACATGCCTTAAGGGCTGATTCTGAGGCCAGAGTGCTGTTTAGAACATCTGCCATTCTATGGGTCTGCTGTGTATCTCACTTCCCATGTTGGATCATTCTCTCCCTTTTTTATTCTATCAGCTAGTATTTTCAGACACTAGTCTTGTTTATGTGATCCCTTTGGTTCTTAGTCCTATCATTATGATCAATTGTGAACAGAAATTGATCACTGGGACTAGTGAGATGGCATTGGTACATGCCACCTTGATGGGATTGAATTGGAATCCCCTGGTATGTTTCTAACTCTACCATTTGAGGTAAGTCAGCTTGAGCATGTCCCAAATTGCACATTTCTTCCCTCTCTTATTCCCACTCTTATTTTTAACAGCGATCACTTTTCAGTTAAGTTTCAGCACTTAAGAAGAATTGTGTATTGATTACAGTATTCAACCAAAAGTATTAAGTAGAACAAACAAAAAAGATACTAAGAGGGATAACATATTAAGCTGCTCATCAACAGTCAGGGTGAGGGCTGATCAAGTCACCGTTTCTCATAGTGTTCATTTCACTTTAACAGGTTTCCTTTTTAGTGCTCAGTTAGTTGTCACCTATCAAGGAAAACAAGTGGTATTTGTCCCTAAATAAGCATATAATTTCTTAATAGCAAATATTATCTTCCAGCAGCCTCGTAAGTTAGACGCCTCTATTTTTCCCTTTACCAAGTGAGGCAGCAGTGGTGTAGGGCGTTCAGGAAGGTCATAAGGAAAGTCATGGAGTTGATTGCAGACAAAGGTAATGTGTCACCAGAGTCTGTACTTTAGGCCGCCACATCATACTGCAGTAGCGGGAATGAGACGTACCATGAAACTCAGGTTCTTAGATAAGGATACCTTAGTTAAGCTGTTGACAGATCTCCCCTTCATCCCTGCTCTCAGGTGTGATGTCTTTGCATCCCTTAGAAACTAGCGATCATGAAAGGTCTTTTGGAAATTCCCAGTATCTATCTACCTATGAGTATCTGTCCTCCTTCTGGTTCCTAGAGATGAAATGTCATTTTTCCTGGCAAAGCCCAGTCCCTCTGCTGGTTCATCATTTCTGTCTCCCACCCCATTCCCACACTTAATTGCTCTAGCAGTTATTTAACTTACATCATCAATTTTTCCTTCTCTACTAAATTGTTCTTGTCAACCGTTTTTTCCTAGATTTAAGAAACAGAAAGCTAAAAATACCACAACTGTTACCCTTTTCCATCCATTTGATGAGTTTGTTCTTATTGCTGCTCTTTAAAGGAACACTACTTAGAACTGAGTTGCTGTTGTATTTGTTTCTAATTTCTGTCTTTAAATGACTCCAAGGAAGTTCCTCTGACACCAAACTTGATAAGGGCACCTGTGACCTCCACGTTGTTAATCCAGAGGTTAGCTTGTCTCATTTGACTTCTCACGGGTGTTGGACATAATACATACAGACAGTACAGGTGTCCACAGACTTGATTTCCCTCAGCCTTCCTGGTCTGCTTTCTTTCTCTTAATGAGACTTCCTTTCTTCCCTTTCTCCCCAGCCTCTAACACTGAAGAACTTCATCCTCAGTTCTCTTTTTTAACTACACTCATTTTCCTGCTGACTCCTATTCGGTATCATGTTTTCAAAAGGATCTTCTTGATAATGACTTACAAATATATGTGACTCACACTTCTCCCTTAAAATTTTGCTTCCTATAGTCAGCTGCTTATTTGCCATTACTACTTGTAACTCTTTCCTGATAGCACTCTTAAAATCTGTGCTGCCTGTGAAATTCCTCAGCTCATTCATTGTAACTCCACTTTTCCATGTACTTAGGCCAAAAATCTTGGAATTGTCCTCGACCCCTTCTCTCACTATACACACACACATAATCCATCAAGAATTCTCATTACCCCAACCAGACAACATATTCAGAGTGAAGCTACATCTTAATACCTACAATACCACCACTTTGGTCCAACCTACTGTTGCTTTCCAACTATCAGTGTGGGATCAGAGTCCTGTTTCTTAGTGTTCTGCCCACGTCTCATGTAATGTTATGATCTTTTAAAAAATCTAAATATAATTTGCATGTAAGCCTTTAATAGGTTTTCTTCTCAGTAAAAAACACTCTTTTTACAGTGGCCTACAAGGCCTCATGGGATCTGACTCCTATTATCTCTTCACCTTTCTTTGCGCATGTCCTCCGTCACTCTACAGTAGGTATGCTGGCCACCTGGTTGTACCGTGAACACCTTCTCCCCTGGATCTTAGCCCTTATTCACTCTGCTTGGTATGTTCTTCTGCCAAATATTTACATGAGTTATGCTGTATCCTCATAAGTTTGTTCAAATGTCACTTTGTCTCTGAACCCTACTCTATTCATCGTTTTCAGAATTACAAAATTCTCCCGGTACCACTCCTTATCCTTTGTCCTTTTACCAGTGCCATTTTGTTTGTTTTAGGGGCAAGGATGTAAGATATTTATCCCTATTCTAACAAGCATATATAATTTACTTATATTTCTTGTTTGTCTCCTTCACTACTATGTAAATTCCATGAAAATGGGTATTTTAATATATTTTATTAAATGCTATGTCTAGAACAGGTGGGGAGTGTCCTTCCCACAGGCAGTCTAAGGCCTACAAAATCACTGGGTGTGGCCCTGCCAAGGCAACCACAGTCAGGCCTTGAAATTCAATAAATCTACGGAAGGCTACTTTTTAAATTTATAATTTTGTATGGCCCACAAATGATGTTACAAATATCCAAATAGCCCTTGACAGCAAAAAGGTTCCTCATCTTTGTTCTAGAAGAAATCCAGTACATGCTATGCATTTAGTAAGTATTTGTATAAATGAATTCAAATATTCATGAACCTTATATAACAAGAGGATACTTTCCATCCATTACAAAATATTCCCTAAGATTATGAAAGTTCCTCGTGTTTGTCTGTTAGACCTTCACTCAATAGGTGAGGGACCCAGGCCCTCTGTGACTCAAACCATGTTGTAAACCTAACATTCCTGGATACCACCCTCTCTGACTCTTCTCTTGTGATTGCTGGGCCATGAGGCCTAGATGTCACTTGTTATTCTGAGGAATTAGATTTTGCTTCGCCTGTTATCTCCAGCAGTATATACATTGGTTTCAGGTTAGGCTTAAGGTGAGGTAGAATTTCCTTCCTATGTGTTCGTCCCAGGGTCTCTGTCTTTCTTAGATTTAAGGATTATCAAAGGCTTTCTTTGAAGGAGTCTTGTAGACATTAATATTTCATTGAACTGACTTCTTAACATGTAATCCCCCTGCTATCTGTGTCCTGTTGCTAAAATTGCCTTTATTGCTCAAGCCTCTGTCGCTCACTAAATCTACCTCAGCTTTTCTCTGTGCAAATATGAAACTTTCCCAAAGTTATTTGTTGGGCTGTGCTACACTGTGATTTCTTCCTGGATGTTAAATATTCCGTTTTATTTTGAAGTAATATATAGTTTTATTTTTGTTTTTCTTTAGAACAAAAGGTGGCCCACAGATTGCTTATGAACGCAGCTTTAGGTGGAAACTTGCTCACTTCCGTTATTTGTGCCAGGTACTACAGTGGTAAATAAATCTTATGTTCATAATCACTTAGTTTTATCTTCACATAGTACATATACTGTAGCTTATATTATGATACTATTTTTGTTTTTAGTCTAATGCACTACCCAGTCACGTAAAGATCAATGTGTCCCGGCAGACATTATTTGAAGATTCCTTCCAACAGGTAAGGAAGAATTCATCAGACTGAAACAGTACGCTTTTCCCCTTTTATTCTATATATCTGAAGGGAGTCAAAGGTTTCAGTGATTTTAAGCCTTCTGGAATATGGCTTTAGTAATGGCTTCCATCACCTAGTGGACATTTTAATAATGGCTATAATAAACCTCCCTTTGTGTTGAGTGATTGCCATTTTCTTGGCACTGGCATCTTAGTTATCATTTCATTCCTTACAACCTCCCTTTGTATCTTATCATTATGTACATTCCACAAGTAAAGGTTCTGAGGCTGAGAATCATTCTGCCCTGGAATCAGATGTATACTTCCTAAAAAAGCTTAAATAGCTTTTAGAACAAGTGGATTCATTTTGACACTTATTTACTTGGCTAAGAGCTTATTACCACAAACAAAAGCATTTTTTATAATGCTGGCAAGTTAAATTGGAAGGTACTGGGGTGGTGCTGGTGGTGCGGCCGCAGCTGCTGGGTGCCATGCCATCCTCTGAGGCGGAGTGAGTGCTGTGTTTCCTGGTGGAGGTGGAGAAGCTTGAGGAGGCGGTGTTGGCAGGCAAGAGGCAGGTTGTGGACTTGGACACCAAAAGGAATTAGAATTGTGCCTGAGGGCCCTTCAGGAGGACCTCAGCCTCTCTGAAGATGTCGTGGCTTGCTTCGGCAGTATGTTTTTCAAGATGCTGCACCCTCAGACCAAAAGGTCGGGATCATCTTAGACATCTTAGACATCATAGACAAAGTTCGGAAACAACTCAAAGTTGGAGGCCCAAGGCAAACTGGAATTGAAGAGTTTTAACCTGAACCTTCTCAACCAGGATGCGCTTAAAGCTCTTCAGCTCACCTTGAAAGAATGAGACTCGGGTACCACAATGGGGGATCTAAGACTAGCATCCCTGCAAGGACAGCTGTGCCGTGGAGGCAGTAGGCATCAGGAAGTTTGCCACGGCTCCATATGAATGCTTTGTAGTGCTAGGCTGCTTGGTCATGGCAGGAGGGGTCCTTAGTCTGTCTATGTCTGCTGGCCCTGACCATCATGACTTGATGGACACAAGACCTGTTGACAGGCCCTGGTGGCTACCAGTGCGTGTCTTGGGGTGAGAATGACTGCAACAGACATTTCCCAACAATGCCCTGCTGTTCACATGGGCCCCAGGCAGGAAGGAGAGGGGCAGAGCTGGAGCTTTGTTCAACCTTCATCTTAGGGAAGAGACATATTCCATGTAGCATCTGTAGTGGAACTAGAATAAAGCAGAGGCTGGCAGCTGACTTCTGAGTGAAGGACTGACTCGGTGCTTGGTGGGTCGCTGCAGCCATCTCTGGGGCATACACACAAGTTTCCCCTGCTGCTTCCAGTTGGGCCCTTTTTTCCTGCAGGCTCTGGGGCACAGGTGCTGCTTATCAAGTCCCTGAGGCAGCGGTTGAGTCAGCAGGGCTTGCAGAGTACTGCCCCAGGGTGAATGAGGCTGCTGCCCCCTAACATGCTGCATGTGAAGGGTGCCTCTACCCAACCACCTAGAATCCTGGCTGCCTTCAGTGGTCTCGGCTGTTAGTGGGCAAACTGTCCTGTGTTCATAGGGGGCTCAATAAATGGTGGTGAAATAATAAATAGGGAAATACTGTATTTCATTTTAGTATTTCTTTTTTTAACTTTTATTTAATAAATATAAATTTCCAAAGAAAAACTTTTGGGTTATAGCGGCTTTTCCCTCCATAACCTCTCTCCTACCCACAGCCATCCCATCTCCCAGTCCCTCTCCCATCCTATTCACATCAAGATTCATTTTCAATTATGTTTATATACAGAAGGTCAACTTAGTATATACTAAGTAAAGATTTCAACAGTTTGCACCAACACAGAAACAAAAAGTATAAAGTACTGTTTGAGTACTAGTTATGCCGTTAATTCACATAGTACAACATATTAAGGACAGAGATCCTACATGGAGAGTAAGTGGACAGTGACTCCCGTTGTTGATTTAACAATTGACACTCTTATTTATGACATCAGTAATCACCTGAGACTCTTGTCATGAGCTGCCAAGGCTGTGGAACCTCTTGAGTTCACCAACTCTGATCTTACTTAGACAAGGCCATAGTCAAAGTGGAAGTTCTCTCCTCCCTTCAGAGAAAGGTACCTCCTTTGATGGCCCGTTCTTTCCGCTGGGATCTCTCTCTCAGAGCTCTTTCCTGTAGGTGTTTTTTTTGTTTGTTTGTTTTGTTTTGTTTTTTGCCAGAGTGTCTTGGCTTTCCATGCCTGAAATACTCTCATGGGCTCTTCAGCCAGATCCACATGCCTTAAGGGCTGATTCTGAGGCCAGAGTGCTATTTAGGGCATCTGCCATTCTATGAGTCTGCTGTGTATCCCGCTTCCCATGTTGGATTGTTCTCTCTCTTTTGACAGGCAGAGTGGACAGTGAGAGAGAGAGAAACAGAGAGAAAGGTCTTCCTTTGCCGTTGGTTCACCCTCCAATGGCTGTCGTGGCCGGCGCGCTGCGGCCGGCGCACCACGCTGATCTGATGGGAGGAGCCAGGTACTTATCCTGGTCTCTCATGGGATGCAGGGCCCAAATACTTGGGCCATCCTCCACTGCACTCCCTGGCCACAGCAGAGAGCTGGCCTGGAAGAGGGGCAACCAGGACAGAATCTGGCGCCCCGACCGGGACTAGAACCCGGTGTGCCAGTGCCGCAAGACGGAGGATTAGTCTAGTGAGCCGCGGCGCCGGCCTCTCTTTTTTAATTCCATCAGTTAGTATTAGCATACACTAGTCTTGTTTATGTGATCTCTTTGACTCTTAGACCTATCATGATCAATTATGAACTGAAACTTATCACTTGGACTAATAAGATGTCATTGGTGCATGCCACCTCGTTGGGATTGAATTGGAATCCCCTAGCATGTTTCTTTTCTTTCTTTCTTTTTTTTTTTTTTTTTTTTTGACAGGCAGAGTGGATAGTGAGAGAGAGAGACAGAGAGAAAGGTCTTCCTTTGCCGTTGGTTCACCCTCCAATGGCCGCCACGGCTGGCACGCTGCGGCCTGCACACCGCGCTGATCCGAAGGCAGGAGCCAGGTGCTTCTCCTGGTCTCCCATGGGGTGCAGGGCCCTAGCACTTGGGCCATCCTCCACTGCCTTCCCTGGCCACAGCAGAGAGCTGGCCTGGAAGAGGGGCAACTGGGAAAGAATCCGGCACCCCGACTGGGACTAGAACCCGGTGTGCTGGCGCCGCTAGGTGGAGGATTAGCCTACTGAGCCATGGCTCCGGCCAACCCTAGCATGTTTCTAACTACCGTTAGGGGTAAGTCCGATTGAGCATGTGCCAAACAGTACATCTCCTCCCTCTCATATTCCTACTCTTATATTTAACAGGGATCACTTTTCAGTTAAATTTAAACACCTAAGAATAATTGTGTGTTAATTAAAGAGTTCAAACAATGGTATTAAGGAATAAAGTATTAAGTTGTTCCTCGACAGTCAGGACAAGGGCTGATCAAGTCATTGTTTCTCATAGTGTCCATTTCACTTCAACAGGTTTCCGTTTTGGTGCTCAGTTAGTTGTCACCGATCAGGGAGAACATATGATATTTGTCCCTTTGGGACTGGCTGATTTCACTCAGCATAATGTTTTCCAGATTCCTCCATTTTGTTGCAGATGACCCCAGAGGCACAGGCAGTCAAAGCCAAAATTAACAATTGGTATTACATCAAATTGAGAAGTCTGTACTGCAAAAGAAACGCTCAGGAAAGAGGCAACCAACAGAATGGGAAAAAATATTTGCAGACTGTGCAACAGATAAAGGATTAATAACCAGAATCTACAAAGAGATCAAGAAACTCCACAACAACAAAACAAACAACCCACATAAGAGATGGGCCAAGGACCTTAATAGACATTTTTCAAAAGAGGAAATCAAATTATTAGAGAACAAATTATTAGAGAACATTGGAGAAACCCTGCAAGATATTGGTACCGGCAAAGACATCTTGGAAAAGACCCCGATGGCACAGGCAGTCAAAGCCAAAATTAACATTTGGGATTGCATCAAATTGAGAAGTTTCTGTACTGCAAAAGAAACAGTCAGAAAAGTGAAGAGGCAACTGACAGAATGGGAAAAAATATTTGCAAACTGTGCAACAGATAAAGGATTAATAACCAGAATCTACAAAGAGATCAAGAAACTCCACAACAACAAAACAAACAACCCACTTAAGAGATGGGCCAAGGACCTCTATAGACATTTTTCAAAAGAGGAAAGAAAAATGGCCAACAGGCACATGAAAAAATGTTCAAGGTCACTAGCAATCAGGGAAATGCAAATCAAAACCACAATGAGGTTTCACCTCAGCCTGGTTAGAATGGCTCACATGCAGAAATCTACCAACAATAGATTCTGGCAAGGATGTGGGGAAAAAGGGACACTAACCCACTGTTGGTGGGAATGCAAACTGGTTAAGCCACTATGGAAGTCAGTCTGGAGATTCCTCAGAAGCCTGAATATAACCCTACCATACAACCCCGCCATCCCACTCCTTGGAATTTACCCAAAGGAAATGAAATTGGCAAATAAAAGAGCTGTCTGCACTTCAATGTTTATTGCAGCTCAATTCACAATAGCTAAGACATGGAATCAACCTAAATGCCCATCAACAGAAGACTGAATAAAAAAATTTGGGATGTGTACTCTATAGAATACTATACAGCAGTAAAAAAAATGAAATCCAGTCATTTGCAACAAAATAGAGGAATCTGGAAAAAAATTTTAGTATTTCGATAATTACTAATCATTTATTCTCATCAAGTTTCTGTCATAATCTCAGAAAGAACCTTGTCTGAGCATGCTATTTAAGATGGTTCAGTACTGGCATTGTGGACTGGCAAGTAAAGCTGCTGCCTGTGACACCGGCATCCCAAAGGGTATATTAATAAATATAAAATGAGTATATTTTGATAAAAATATCATTTGATAAAATGACAAATGAGTATATTTTGTTTACCTTTCCCAAATCATCTGCAGAATATTTAAAGATAAAAAAGTCAGAATTCTGTCCCTTTTTTTTGATGAAGTGGATTTTTCATATGAGACTTCTCATTCCCCACCCTCTCTAAATATTACAATGATGAAACAAAGTTCTCTGTGTATTCAGGTACACACAGACTTATTTGTACTTTGTTCAGGTAAAGAAGGACTAATGCTGAGAAGTCTGAGAGGCTTTAAAAACCTACTTTAGTTTTACTATCTGGTAGACTTTGAGCAAGATAGTTTATGTAGCTATTATCAAGGTGTTTTTTTTTTTTTTGCTTTGAATTAATTAAATTCTTAGGAAAATAAGTAATTACAAATTGATCAACTTGTTCTAGACCGTTGAGTTGAATTTAGGAAGTGTACATAAAAGTTCATGGTACACTTCATTTGCTTTTTACTGTCTTGAAATCATGGTCTATTTAATGTTAGACTAAGACCAACTTCCGGTGGACTGCAGATGAGCTGCCCTGACCCAGACTTGCCAGTTTGGACTGTGGTTCTGACATATGTGTGGTGAAAGTATTTCGTTTTTATCCAAAAGTAAAGTCTACTTACTAGTAACCTTGATTTAAGAAGTACGAAAATTGGTATAAGTATTGGTTTTTATCATCCTAGGATTAATTGTAGCTAATTTCCTTTCTTACAAAGATATGAAATGTGTGGTATAAGCAGAATGCAAAAAAACTTATGCCTCCAGGTGTTATTAAGTCACCTGCTAAAAGTTATTTGGGAGTGGACGAGAATAAACTATTTCTAGCCCTAAAGACATCTGTGTCAAGTTCTTCTCTTCCCACTATCTCAAAACAGAAGCAGCTTCATTGGATATTAAAGAGGGGAAAGAGAGTAAATGAAAGAGAGTTAGAAAAAGTTTCCGAGAGTGATGGATAATTATCTAGTTTGTGGAACAAACCACTTGATTTTTTTAGTTAAAGTATTGTTGCATAAGGAAGTACATAATTTTAAAAATACAGATTAAATATAAATTGAGTTGTTTGGGGAGAAACTTGTGCTGTGATAAGTGTTTGAATATTTGTGTTTTTGTTTTTAATTAGATTATGGCATTAAAACCCTATGACTTGAGGAGGCGATTATATGTAATATTTAGAGGAGAAGAAGGACTTGATTATGGTGGCCTAGCAAGGTAAAATAAAAAAACACATGAATACTTTGAAATAAATTTATCACATTTTATGCAATGAATATATTTTTAAAAAGATAGTGAATAGACTATGCATGTTCATTAACAGTTCAGAGCTATTTTTAGAAAAACAAACATCAAAATATTTGTACAACTCTAGACATAGTTATTATTTATCTTGGTTAGCCTTCTATACATTTTCTCTGCTTATATAATTTTGTATATATAAGTAATACAATACATATTTGCTATTATGTTAACAGACCTATAAGATGTACGAAATAAAGAACTTGATTTTATTATTTTAAATGCCATGGACAACTTTCTGTATTAGTATATAAAAAGAGCTAATATTCTCTTTTTCTAAAATGCCTGCGCAGTAACTCATACGTGGAGATGTCTTAATTAATGGATCAGCATGCATAAGGTTATTTCTTACTTTTTGCTATTTTAACATTGTATGTTAGTTTTATGTCTGTATTTTTAATTTAATCTCATTCTCTTTCTCTTGAGAATAAGGTGTTCCAGATTCATTAAATATACTGTTAATATAAGTAGAGATTTGTGAAGCAATATGAATGGAGAATCCTTTTAACTTTCATTACCACCTCCCAACCCCCACCCATGCTTTACTTGGCAATAGTTTATATTTTTAGCAGAACACTTTTTATTAAATCTTCCCAAAGAATTCAAATCGCTTTTCATAGAAACAACTGTCTTTGTGAACTTGTATTTCACAGGTATAGGTACAGAATTAGAGAATCACAGTTTTAATACAACTGGCAAATAGAGATGCAGGACCAAGCACAACTGAAGGAAGTAGATATATGATAATATGTGTGAGACTGCCAGAGTTGTGTTTATATTAATGTATTTCCTCATACAGAACATTATTATGCTTTTTCAGAAAAGAAACATCAGTTAACACAGTAAATGGATTACATCTTTTGTGAGTTTATCTCAATTTCAGAAATGTTTTTAGACATTAAAAATAAAGGTACAGCTTAGAAATAAGGAGATGTGACAGTGTCTGACTTTACAATGTTCTCATTCCTTTCCGAACCTTTATTTACGTCAGTTGTTTGGGTCTAGTTTTATTTTTTGTGTTTTTAATGCATATAGCCAGTTTCTCCTATGATAACTCTTTTATTCCTAAATTCTTTATCTAATTCATGTGGTGATGGGCTAGATTCATGATCAAGTGGTTTATTCGAGACTTCACAGGTGTGATATATTCCTATAGTCTTTGCATGTTTCAGAATGTTTTCTGTTACTGTTGTATATAAACAACAGCTTCAATAGATAAACATTTCTTGTACAACAGCTGTTTCTCGAATAACCTGTAGATATTGCTTCACTGTTTTCTAGCACTGAATATTAGTACTCTGAAGTATGAGGACCCCCTTGTAGGAAACTTTTTTTTCCAATGGGTGCCCACACAATCCTTTTCCTTGAAGTTCATTGATTTCATTGTTGATTGTTTTATATCTTTTTTTAGGAACATATTAAGATCTTCCTTAATTTCAGGGAAGTTTTCTTCTATTATATCTTTGAATATTTTTTCTATTCCAATTGTTCCATTTTTCTTCAGGAACATCAATCATGGGTATGTGGAATCTCGTTTGTCAGTCTTACCTGTTTGTCATCTTTTCTCTCATCATTATTATCTTCGTGCTTTTTCATTTTATTCTATTTTTCTCCAGCCTATCCTTATGTCACTGTTGCAGTACTGCCCTACATTTTGCTGCTTCTAATGTGATTTTTCTTCATTAGTAGTTTTACTGTTTTCTTCATTTTCTTCTCTAGGCTCTGCTAGCTCATCTGTTGCCTCCTGGTTTTTTCAACCTCTTGTGTCTCTCTAGTTTATCTGCGAGTATAGAGAAGGCTGTATTGAAAGTTAATTCTTGTTAGTTAGGAATTTTTTCTTCTTTTCTGCTATTACAAAGGTAAAGTTTAGTGCCACATTATTGCCATTCTTCTTTGGAATGGGACTGATTTTTCTCCAGACTGCTATTTGCTAATAATCTGAAGCAACTGGAGATTTTATTCCTTGTTTGTGTGTGTATGTCTAAACATATTCTCACTAGATCTGCTCAGTCCTGTTCCCTGGGGTTAAGTCTTATTTCATCCTCCTCATACAGGGAAGTCATTAGTTAAACTACAATATTAGGACTGGATTGAGTTTTATGAATTTGTGTTTAGCATTTCTTTGTTGATTAGGGACTCCCTTCTCTACCCTAAGGCAGTTTCAGGGATTGTGTTTTAAAAGTGCTAGCAAAGTAATTGTAAACAGGTTCCCAGGGCAGATCCATTATTATTTTAAAAATTTTAAATTACTTGATAACATTCAAAGACCACTAGACTATGTTAAAGAATTAAGATTTCTGGCTTTTCTTTAAAAACATCAGACCTACATTCCTATCTTCTCACTTGGCATCAGTTGGCTGAATTAATAGCTGTTTCCTCTTTAGGGAAGCAAGCATTTGATTTCACTACAGTGCCTGCCACTGCTCAGTCATCTACAGACTTTGATAATGCCTAGAAATTCTTCCTCTTTAGAGACAGTTTGGCAAGGTTATAATGAGCAATAGGGGATTATGGCTAAGCAGAGAACTTAAACCCCATCTAGAGAAGAGAGAAAGAATTCCCTTATACTCACTCGTTACCGTAAGCATTAGAGTTTGGAACTCTGCTTTAGAAAAAATTGTGGTTAAAAGAGCCTTTGCAAATTGAATTTATTTTGTAATATAAATTATTAATCTTTAGTTATATTTCATTTATTGAACCTTTTTAAATGAGGCAAAAAGTGGTAAAAAGTTAAATTGTAAAATAAATTGCTGATCACATTTTAAGATTTCACCTTTGGATGGCCCAGGTGCTTGGGCCCTGCACCCCATGGGAGACCAGGAAAAGCACCTGGCTCCTGGCTCCTGCCAGGATCAGCGCGGTGCGCCGGCTGCAGCGGCGGCCATTGGAGGGTGAACCAACGGCAAAAGGAAGACCTTTCTCTCTGCGTCTCTCTCTCTCACTATCCACTCTGCCTGTAAAAAAAAAAAAAAAAAAAAAAAAAAAAAAAAAAAAAAAAGATTTCACCTTTTTAGTTTTAGTTCCCATGTAATACATTGACAATAAACTTAAAACTTGCATAGCAGCAGTACATTGTATCTCTGTATGATCAGCTAATATTTTTTTAAAGATTTTATTTATTTGAGAGGTAGAGTTACAGACAGAGAGATGTGCCGATCTGAAGCCAGGAGCCAGGTGCTTCTTCCTGGTTTCTCATATAGGTGCAAAGGCCCAAACACTTGGGCCATCTTCTACAGCTTTCCCAGGCCACAGCAGAGAGCTGGACTGGAAGAGGAGCAGCCAGGACTAGAACCGGCACCCATATGGGATGCCGGCACTGCAGGCAGAGGATTAACCTGCACCATGCGCTGGCCCCAGTCAGCTAATATATTTAAAACCCATTATGTACATTTCTTAAAATACTTACAAGAGTTAAGGATGCAAAAAGTATATAAGTATTTGGCTTTTTAAAAGATTTACTTATTTTTTTTAAAAGGCCAAGTCACAGAGAGAGGGAGAGACACAAAGCTCTTTCATAGCTGATTCACTCCCCTAGTGGCCACAATGTCCCCAGCTGGGCCAGGCCAAATCCAGGAGCCTGGAACTTCCATCCCTCTCCCATATGGTTAGCATAGACCCAAGTTACTTGGGCCATCTTCTGCTGCTTTCCCAGCAGCATTATCAGAGAGCTGGACTAGAGGTGGAGCAGCGGGGTCTCAAACAGGCCGGAGCTTAACCCATTGTGCCACAACATTGTCTCCAAGATGTGGCATTTGTCTTTGAGAAGCTTAGAATCTACTGGGTGGGGCAGTCCTATTCATAAGAAGGAACAATTGTGAGGTTGATGCCATGAAGTATTCAATGGCTACTACAGATACAGCACTGAAAATTGCTTCCAAAAAATGCTGAAGTTGGATTTAAGCTAGACTGAGAAAAAGTGAGATCTGTGTTGGTTGAATTGAAGTTGAGGACATAATATCAAAACAAGACATGGTATAGAAATAAGCACATGTTGTATGTGAGGAACACTGAATTTATGGTTTGACAACATAGGTACTAGCAGGTAATTTTGAATGTAGAACTAGGTCATAGAAGAGGAAAACTTGACTGGAGGGCTGAAGAATTGGGCAGTGGAATTGTTAAGGGTTAAAAGCAGAGATATGATATATAAATACATATGTGTTTTTAAATTCATGTATATATGAATGCTAAAACATAATATTATTTTCTTATAGAGAGTGGTTTTTCTTGCTTTCCCATGAAGTTTTGAACCCAATGTATTGCTTATTTGAATATGCGGGCAAGAACAACTATTGTCTGCAGATAAATCCAGCATCAACCATTAATCCAGATCATCTTTCATACTTCTGTTTCATTGGTCGCTTTATTGCAATGGTGAGTTCTTAATTTTTGGTTTTATTTAAACTGTGCTTATGTCAAAAGCATGCTAGAAAGACTTAGAAAAATAAGCATTATTTTTTGATATTCACAAATTTTGTTACCAAGGATGTTTGCCTTGAAAGACAGCATCAAAATATAGTAAACTTTTCATACTTCCTATATGAAATCAAGATTATGACTACAAGGATTATTTATATAGCCACTTGATCTTTAAAAGTCCATTCATTTTATAAACTGAAGCCTAATTATAATGTGACTATTTTTTCTGTGACAGGAAAGTGTGAGTTTTCTTGTAACTGCACTGGATTGATGTTTTTGGAGTTTTCAGATCTTTGCAGAAACCCTTGTGGAACTATTGTCCTTTTAGAAGTGTTTGTATTTATTTATTTATACTTTATTATCTGTTAATTCATTCAGCAGATATTAATTGAGCACCTGCTATAATGCCAAGCACTGTTCTAGGCACTGAGGATTGAAGAAAAAAAAAAAAAAAAAAAAAAACCTGTTCCCGCACTCAGGGATCTAAATTCTATTAAAGGGAGACAAATAATAATGACAGATTAATGACAGATTTGCTGAGAGAAGACAGTGTTGCTCTTTTATATGGTGAAGTTAGAGGAGGCTTCTCTGATGGATGACACGTGAACAGAAATGTTAAGCAGGGGAGGGATTGAATGAAAGTGCATCTTCAATGACAAAGAGAGTTTTATGGCTGGAGCTGGGGGTGTGAGTGAGATGAGACTGAGATTCTATGCAAGACCTTTACATAAGGGTTTAGAGAGGGGAATGAGTGTGGCATGATCTGACTTAAATTATTTAAAAACTGCATTGCTGCTGTGTAGAAGAGAATCTGGAATTGGGGCAAAGCAAAGAAAGTTACAAGCAGGAAGACCACTCACAACAATTCAGGTGGTATGGCAGTGAAGAAAGGGAAAAGCAGTTTAGATTCTGTGTATATTCTCAAGCTAGAACTAATAGGGTTTTCTTACAGATTAGAAGAAAGATGTGAGAGAGAGTCAAATATGGTACCAAATTTAATGATCTGTTTGAATTTTATGTCTTATTTCCATTGTTGTTTCCTAATATGGGCTGGGGTGCAGCAAGAACAAATTTTGGGGATAGGGAAAATCAGGAATCTGGATTTGGCTTATAGACATTCAGGTCAACATGTAGAATAGGCAGTTGGATATGTAAATCTGGCCATGATATCTAGATTAGAGAGAGGCATTTAGGAATTCTTGACATACAGAGAATATTAAAAGACTGTGATTGGGAATAAGCATGGACAGAGAAGTTTAAGTCAGAGAAGGAACAAGCAAAAGAGGTGAGATAAGAGATCAAATGAGAGTGGTGCCCAGAAGACAAAAATGAAAGGAAGTGTGTTTAAGGAAGGAAGACATGTTTAACTCTATCATATGTTACTTATAGGATGAGCAAGATGAGGCCTGGGAATTGACCATTTGATTTGGCAAGGTGAGATATTGTTGGATGGCAGAAAGGAAGTTGATGTGAAGTCAGTAGAGAATAGAAGAAGTGGAAACAGTAAATATGAAAAAATTTTTATTGAAGGCTGCTGTAAAGGATCATAGAGAATTGGGCAGGTACTACAAATGGATAGAGTCAAGAATGGGAGAATAAATATTTGTATTGCTAATAGTGATGATCAAATAAAGGATAGAGAATTGATGAGGCCAATAATATAAGGAATATGGGAGCAATGACCTTGAGTAGGAAGGAGAGGAAAGGTTTATTTAGTGTCCATAAAAGTAATAGAAAGCTTATCTGTAATAAGAGTATATGGATTCAGATGCTACAGTTGTGCACAGTGCAACATCCAAAAGTTTTCTTCTGGTTGCTTCTATTTTCAGTGAAATAAGAAGTGAGAGATTATC
Organism: Oryctolagus cuniculus; assembly: GCF_964237555.1. Taxonomy (NCBI): domain Eukaryota; kingdom Metazoa; phylum Chordata; class Mammalia; order Lagomorpha; family Leporidae; genus Oryctolagus; species Oryctolagus cuniculus. The sequence goes on from NC_091437.1 coordinate 111,736,666, forward strand.
AGCACCATGTATGTAATGAGGAACAGGAGGTATTTGAGAAAAGAGGAGTGGGGATGAAGTAGTTGTCTGGGAGAGCAGGAGAGTGAATACAGTGGGGAAATATTACCAGGCAGCACTAAGCTTCCACTGATGTCATGAACCAGTTAGCTTGGCATACGCATTTCTAGCATGTTCTGCTGCCTGGGTATAGGCATTGATTAAGCTGAAAATGTAATGGTGAAGTGGGGTTTGAAGGTAAACAAGGATACTTTAGAAAGTTTGTAGGAAAATGGGACTAAAAGTAAGTTTCTTTTGGTGCAAAGAAAAAAAATTGAAGTCAGTACATAGATTTCTCATAATATGCATTTTCCATGAAATTTTTGAAGTACCTTTATACAAAGGAGTAACTTTAATGATTGATGGTGGAATCCAACTTGAGCAAAAACTTAATGAGCAGACTAGAGAGACACCAATAAGGTTATAAGTTATATTGGATATTTTTTTAATAGATCCATGTGGGGTCAGAAATTGCTGGGAGTCTGGGGCATCCTGTGTAGAGTGTTGTAAATGGGGGCAAGGCACAATGGTATTAGTACTGCAGACCTCATAGGCAGCTGTCACAGTAAAAAAGAAAGGATTGGGGTGCACAGAGCCCTTCTTCATTTTGGTATCCGATTTTGTTATACATTAAACCCTGGAGAGAGTCAGAGGATTGGTAATAAAAGTCCTTTGTTATCCTATTTATACTTTTTGTTAGTATATATTACATAGCTCTGTGATCTCTAAGAAATAGATTTTTAACTCTATAATTTGTTTTTCATACTCAGCATTTTACAAGTTTAAGTTTTTGTGGTTGATGCCATTCATATATGCATTCTGTTTGGTCTGGAAAGCCTCATTAATTCTGTTGTTATTATGGTTTAAATGAGTAATTATTGTTTTATAAATTTTAAATATTTTGTTTTCTTGGCAGGCATTATTTCATGGAAAATTTATTGATACTGGTTTTTCTTTACCATTCTACAAGCGTATGTTAAGTAAAAAACTTACTATTAAGGATTTGGAATCTATTGACACTGAATTTTATAACTCCCTTATCTGGATAAGGTTTGAAGATTTATTTTTTCAATAAGGTATTTTTCTGAAACCCATTTATATATTTTGTTAATCAGTATATATATGTATATATATATTTATTTTACCCAGAGACAACAATATTGAAGAATGTGGCTTAGAAATGTACTTTTGTGTTGACATGGAAATTTTGGGAAAAGTTACTTCACATGACCTGAAATTGGGAGGTTCTAATATACTTGTGACTGAGGAGAACAAAGACGAATATATTGGGTAAGGTGATATATCTTATTAAGGTTAAATTCTAGAATTTACAGAATACTATAGAACTAAATCGTGTATCTGTCTCCTTAACTTTATCCTTTTCTCATTTCTTGTGTTCTTCAAATAAAAGAATATACAAGCACGATGACTTTCACTTTTCCATTGCCACTTGCTATAAGCTTCTGCCTTCCCCAGATCAGAAGTCTTAAGAAATTGCTAGTAAAAATAGCTTTGTATAATCTATGTAACTTTCCATTTTTTTTAAATTTCAGGTAAATTTTATATATACAGATTCAGGAACACAGGGATACTTCCTACCTGACCCTCCCTCCCACCCATGCTCCTACCCTTCTTCCTCCTTCCTCTCTTATTCCCTCTCATAATTTTTACAATGATCTACTTTCAGCTTACTTTATGCTCCTAAGATTAACCCTACACTAAGCGAAGAGTTCAACAAATAGTAAGAATAAGACACTGTTCTTCAACAGCAGAGATAAGGGCTTTTAAACAATCATTGAATCTCAAAAGGTCAATTTCATTCCTATACATTAAATTTTTGGTACTCTATTAGTTACCACAGATCAGGGAATACATACAGTATCCGTCTTTTTGGGGACTGGCTTATTTCACTAAGTATAGTGGTTTCCAGTTGCATCCATTTTGTTGCAAAAGACAGAATTTCATTCTTTTTTATGGCTGAGTAGTATTCCATTGTGCACACACACACACACACACAAACACACACACCATAATTTCTTTATTCAGTCATCAGTTGATGGGGATCTGGGTTGATTCCATATCTTAGTTATTGTGAATTCAGCTTTAATGAACATGGGGGTACAGATCACTCATTTATATTCTGATTTCATTTCCCTAGGGTAAATTCCCAGGAGTGAGATTGCAGTCTTTCATTTTTAAATGAAAGGACAAAGGCTCGGTTAGGCAGCAGCAACACCAGTCTGAATCCCATCTTTGACTCTCATTTCTTTTTCTTATTTCTAGTCCATGTCTCTTTCCCTTTTTAAACTTAGGCTTTTAATATGGCTCACCACAACCTTGTTTGAAACTCTGATTTTCTCGAATCCCATGGTCGTGTATAATACTGATTTTCTTCACGTTCTCTTAATGGTGGTTCTCTAAATTTTCATTTCTTAAATACAGGTGTTTTTTCAAGGTTGTTTTGTTTACCCTGATTTTCTAAATGTTTTGCCACCATCACTTATATTTTCTGTTAAAGGAATATCTGAACTTTAGAAATAATTTTCACTTTTCACCCAGGTAAATCCAAACTTTATTAGGAAAAAACTAGGCAGCAAATATTTAAGGTTGTGGGTCACATATAGTCTTACTGCATTACTCAGCTCTACTGGTGTAGTACACAGCAGTCATAAACAACATGTGAACAGATAAGTTTGATTATGTTCCAGTAATGCTACTTATGAGTACTGAAAATGATTTCCAAAAGTGTTCATGTCATGCAATATTGTTTTTAATATTGTTCAAGCACTTTTCCAAAGTGTAAAGACCATTCTCAGCCCCCTTCCTGTGCACAAAAAAGATGATGGGCCAGATTGTGCCTATACACTGTATGTTCACCAACTCCCAAACTTCTAAAGGATTCATATGCTTAAATTTAATTTGTCCAGATTTCTCATTTTTTTTTCTACTTGTTGTTTCCTCTTAATCTATTTCTATTATTCATACTGCCATTTTCGCTCTACTTTACACTTGGATTCTAGCTGTCATCTTTGTCTCTTTCGGGTTTTTTTATTTTTTATATTTGTTGCAAAATGTGTGTGTATCAATACACAGACATATCCATACACCTTACACATTATTCTATATACATACACACCAAATATATCTACACACACACATACACCTTACACATTATTCTGTACTTTGCTATCTGCATCATTCAGGTCAAAGGTGATAAATCTAAGCTTTTTTCTAACAGCTAAAAAATTATGGTATATCCATACTATATTAGCCATTTCTGCTGCCTGGGGTCATTCAGGTAGACTTTTTATGTTTGATAAGCTTAAACCTCCTACAGAGTCCAGCAGTAATAATTAAATAGCACTACTGAAGCATTTCAAAAATGTTACCTGTTTCTAAGTACCAAAAGCAATTTCAGTAAAATGTCATTTAAGCTTTAAATTTTCTTTGCTACTTTGAGCTTTTTACTGTGTTGAGATTATTACTATTATTAGAAATCTTATCTGTATAGTATTACTATGTAAGAGTTGTTATCTAATCCTGAATACAATTTTTGTAGGATTTAGTTTCAGTATAAAAGAGTAATAAACTTTTCTTGTTTTTTAATCTTAACTCTTGAAAATGTTGTGATAATACATTTTAGTTGAGATACTTGATAAATATTTGTGAAGTTCTCTGGAATCTAAAGTGGAAAATGAGCATTTGATTTTGTCTGGAAGAGCCAGAAGGATTCTCCTTAGGATGCTGTGTGTAAATTAGATCTTAAAAGATGCATGAGAGCTTGCCTGATAGAGAAATGGCTTTTTGGAAAGGAGAACTAGCAAGAGCAGAGATATTGAGGTATTAAAGGGATTAGTTTATCCTGGGGATTTTCAACTACACTAATCTAGGAGTGGTATAACATGGTAGAAATAGTGACTAAATAGGAGTTTAGAATGGTAGTCAAATTTTACATAATTTAAGGATATCATATTTCTTTTTGAAGTTTTTGTTTATTTGAAAGGCAAAAAGAGACATCTCTCATCCGTTAATTTACTCCCCAAATGCCTCCACACATGGGGGTGGCAGGGACCCAGTTACTGACTCAACAACTGCTGCCTCTTTAGGGAAGCTGGAATTGGAAGCAGAGCCAAGACTCAAAACCAGGCACTCTGATAGGAGATGTGGGCCTCTAAGAAACCAGGGCTTTTTCTCCTACATTACACAAACAAATATGGGATGATCAGGTTTGTTCTTAGAAAGATAGCTGTGGTGGGGCCGGTGCTGTGGCAGAGCAGGTAAAGCTGTTGCCTGTAGTGTTGGCATCCCATGTGGGTGCTGGTTCGATTCCCGGCTGCTCCACTTCCAGTCCAGCTCTCTGCTATGGCCTGGGAAAGTAGTAGAAGATGGCCCAAGTCCTGGGCCCCTGCATCCATGTGGGAGACCTAGAAGAATCTCCTGGCTCCTGGATTCATATCAACCTAGCTCTGGTCATTGCAGCCATTTGGGAAGTGAACCAGTGGATGGGAGACCTCTCTCTCTCTCTCTCTCTCTCTCTCTCTCTCTCTCTCTTTCTCTCTCCCCCTACCTCAACCCTCTCCCCCTCCCTCCCTCTCTGTCTCCCCGCCTCCCCTCTCTCTCTCCCTCTGTAACTCTGCCTTTCAAATAAATAAATAAATATTAAAAAAAAAAAAGTGTAGGGGCCAGTGTGTGGCATAGTGGGTTAAGCTGCCACTTGTGGCACTGGCATCCCATATTTAAAAAAAAAAAAAAAAACAAAACAACTCTGGCATAAGTGTGGAGGGTGAATTGGGAGTGACAGCTAGGAAAGGAAGTGATTTGAGACTAGAAGACTAGTTAATCAGTACTCTGGTTGTAAGGTACTATAGACCTGTAATGGGGCAGATGCAGTAGATACAAAAATGAGGGAATGAATTTTTAAGAATGTTACAAGAATAGGATGGTTCAGATTCAATGACTGCTTGATTGAATATACTGGGGGATTGGTTGCCAGTTGGATTTTGTTTTTTTGTTTGTTGTTGTTGGTTGTGTTATTTTTTGTGGTTTTTTGTTTTTGTTTTTGTTTTTTTGACAGGCAGAGTTAGACAGTGAGAGAGACAGAGAGAAAGGTCTTCCTTTTCCATTGGTTCACCCCCCAATGGCCACTGCAGCCGGCGCACTGCGCCGATCCGAAGCCAGGAGCCAGGTGCTTCTCCTGGTCTCCCATGCGGGTGCAGTGCCCAAGCACTTGGGCCATCCTCCACTGCCTTCCCGGGCCACAGCAGAGAGCTGGACTGGAAGAGGAGCAGCTGGGACAGAATCCGGCACCCCTACCGGGACTAGAACCCGGTGTGCCGGCGCCACAGGCAGAGGATTATCCTATTGAGCCGTGGCGCCAGCCCGCCAGTTGGATTTTGTAGCAGGATATCCAAGGAGTGATGTCCTATAGACATCTTAATTTCAGGAGGGAAGTAGGATTTGGGAGTTCAAAACTTGCTGGCTTTTCTGTGATAGTTGAAACTTTGGTAGTTGAAAATCCATCTTTAGAGAGCAAATAGCTAGAAGAGCAAAGAAGACAGACACGCAAGTAGCACCAACATTTTTGGAATAGTGAAATTAATGAAGGGGACTGTGGGGAGCAACTCGGACTAGACTAAGTTACTGGAATTAAGACTTATTCTATGCATCTGCTCTCCCACAATATGGCGCTGGGAGAGAAGTAAACAGCTTCCGCACAGCTGCCTCCAGTTCAACCAATAAACTGCAGGACCTGCTCCTGATTGGAGGAGAGCAGTGTACTCGGCGTGTGGGTAGCAGAGTTGGGATTGGTGGAAGAGGACTATAAAGGAGGAGAGAGACAACATGCACCAGGAACATCTATCTGAAGGAATACCTGTGCAGCCCCCGAGAGAGCCGGCCGGTGGTGTGCCGCTCCCCTACGGAAGTGGGGAAAGTGGCAGGGGGAGCCGCCTTTCCACGGAGGTGGAAGGATCGGCAGCCAACCCGGGAAGGACCAGCAGCAAACCCGGGAAGGGCCGAGCAGACAAAAGAACAGCGCAGGGTCTAGTGTCGTTCCTCCACGAAGAGGGGGAGTGACAGGGGACCAGGAGCCACCAAAGCCAAATCAGGAACAGTGGTGTTACCAGACCTGAGAGCAACTGCATGAGAGCTGGGAAGGCTAATGTCTAGTGTAACAGGACGTTCGTGTGGCGTGAACCTAAGAAGAGGGTGCTGGATTTTGTAATTGGGAATTCCTGGGTGACACTTGTAAAGAAAATTTTTTATTCTTAGAGGAGATATTGAAACCAAACTGCCATGGTTTAAAATTTGGAGGAATTGGAGGTGAGAAGCTGGAGGTGGTACTTGTGGTAGTAAGAGAACCAAGAGAGTAGTATAAGAGTTATTCTGCGTTGAAGGAAGGGTTTTGGATGAAAGCAATCTGAACTGCTCTGTGGGCAAACGGGAAGAAGAGTAGGATGGTAGAGTTGACATTATGGGGCAAAAATGGTTAGTGATTAATGATGGGAAGTTTTGAAGGCAGCAAGCATGGAAGGTTTGCCTCAGAATAGCATAAGATCAACTTCCCCTAGACACAAGAAGGACTTACAAATGGGAGAAGCATGGATAAATTTGCTTTCTTTTCACCACTAGAATCATTGGTTTCTCCTCCTCAAGCAGTATCTGCTGTTACTCCAGTGGGTCTTCTCCAGACCCATCTCCTTATAAAAGATTCTTGGACAAATTTTGTGTCTAACTGATTTTCTTATTTCTACACTTGATCTTAGCCAAAAGGCCGAGAAGTGATGGTATTCTGTTTCTTATCATGAGTACTTCCCTACCACACAACTGCTTTACGTCTCCTCAGAATGTTTTATTTCCATATTCATTTCTTCCCTTCTGGTTAGGTAGTCTTCATGTTCTCCAATAAACCAGCATGTAAAGAACCTATTCTCCAGCTTTAAGCCTGCTTAAACCACACACTGAACAAGCATGTGGCCTGTAGACAGATTGCCCTTGCATGCTATTGGGACAGTCCTTTGCTTCTCTGGTGGGCAAGGCTTTGAATTGGAGTCCTCAGATCTTTGGCAAATGCTTTGTGGAAGGAGAGCTATTAAATGCCCTTGCCTTCCTGTGTCAAAACACTGTATTTGGAATTGCTTGTCTCAATATAAATGGGAAATAATTAGTACTAGAATTTGTCTAGCTTACTGATAAGAACTTACTTTTTAAAAAAGCCCTTTCAATTGCTACTGGTGTGTTAGAACTGTATTCTCATGGAGAATCATATACTAACTCTAAAGTTATGTCTGCATATTGTACTACATAAATACAGACATACTCCTATATGTTTGTTTTATGTGTATGTGTATGTGGTATATTTAGAAAGAGAAGGAGCTTTAAAAAATTATGGTTTTTTAAGTCTTTTACGTCAAATACAAATGACCTGCTTTTAAAATATATTTATTTTCAGTTTAATGACAGAATGGCGATTTTCTCGAGGAGTACAAGAACAGACCAAAGCCTTCCTTGATGGTTTTAATGAAGTTGTTCCCCTTCAGTGGCTACAGTACTTTGATGAAAAAGAATTGGAGGTTAGTGTAGGGAATGTTAAGGGTGGAGTGTATGTGCTGTTTTGTGGTTTTATAGAATAGTTTCCACTCATTTTTAAATCATGTAGTACAGACAACCTTGGATCCTTTCATTTGTCTGAATGTTTAGATGGTATTAATACTAACATTAGGTGAATCTTGATGGCATTCTCTGAACCATGATGATGATAAAAATGTAGAATCATTAATGCCAGTTGTTAAGGATCATAAAGAGTGATTGAAACATTATTAATAATAATTCTTAGAACTTTGTGAAAACCCAGTTTGGTGGTGAGTTGCTTTAAAGATCAGATTTTTTTAAAAGTATTTTTTTTTAAAGAGAGCATCCACTGATTTATTCCCCAAATGCCTGCAGTGGCCCCCTGTCTAGAAGGTGGGGAAGGGAACATAGCCAGGATCCAGACATCAATCCAGGTCTCCTACATCGGTGGAAGGTGGTAGGAACCCAGTCAGTTGCACCATCGCTGCTGCCCCCAGATTCTGCATGAGCAGAAAGCTGGAATCAGGAGCCAGACCTAATTATTGAACCTAGGCACTCTGAAATGGGACCCAGGCCCCCTTAACTGGCATTTTAATGGCTAAGTCAAACATCTACCCCAAAAGATCAGATTTTTAAGTCATGAGTTCTTAGTAGTTTTAATAGTATTGGGACTTTATATATATACTAAAATAGCTGTCTGTGTTAATATTTAACACTGTAGCCATCTTGGGCTCTCTAGAAATAATGGTGAATTTAACAAGGCTATGGATACAATTTAATAATAAAAAATTGGTTTTATTTCTGTGCATCAGTGACAGACACTTGGATGTTGAAATTTTAAAGTTTCATTTTCTAGAGCATTAAAATTTAACAAGATTGCTAAACCAAAAACAAAGATATACTACCTTATGTTTTAGATGTCATTTTCTCCCTGCTGACCTAGAGATTCAACAAAATCCCTGTCAGTACCCCCAAATATTTTAAAGAAAGTCATAAATGTAAATGTGAAAGTTTTAAGAAAAGATCTTGATGTAGGCAAAAATTCCTTAGAACACCAAAAGCCAATAACAAAAAATATGGGTAAATTGGACTTCATCAAAACTAAAAACTTGAGCTGTTAAAATGAAAGCATTAAGTAAATGAAAAGGACGACTTACATACTGGGAGAAACTATTAAGATAATGGTCTGACATCCATTTTAGAAACTCATAACTCAAAAAAATTTTAAGTACACAAAGACCCACTTCATAAAAGAAGTTAACGCATGGGAAGTGCAAATTAAAATTAAGTGAAATACCACTTTGGGATGCTGTTGGTAGTTTCTTAAAATGAATGTACGTCTACCTTATGGTTTAGCAGTTCCACTATTGTCTGTTTACCCAAATGAAATAAATTATATATCCACATAAAAACTTGTGCATAAAAGTTCACAACTCAATTCATCAAAGCCAAAAAAGTGGAAATGACTTACATGTCCATAAACAAATGAATGGGCAAACCAATTGTGGTATATGTGATATACTCATATCATGAAATACTACTTACCAATACAAAAGAATGAAATACTCGTACCCACAATAACATGGATAAATGTCAAAAACATTGTGCTGAGCAGAAGACAAAAAAGCAGAAGAGTATGTGTGTGTGTGTGTGTGTATATATATATATATGTATGACATGGATTCTCAAAAAGGCAAATGTAATCTCTGGTGAAATCATTTATCACCTAAAGCAGAGATGGAGATGATGGTTTTGACTGTAGAAAAGGGAAATAGTAAAATATGCTCTAACTTGATTGTGATGTTGGTTATACAAAGTATATACATCTGTTGTAACTCATCTGGCTTTATAAACTTATGCATTTTATTGTGTGCAAATTATAACTCAGAGTTGATTTATGAAAAGATTGAGGTAAGATTTTAGATTATTGTGCCTGAAATAATTTTTATCCCATTTATAACAAGTAGAGGTTATTTGAAAATTTCATCTGTGAATAATCTTTTAATAATAAATAAGTTATAAGAGGTTAGGATATTTTTGATTCCTAAGTAAGATGGTATAGATTTATTATTATTATTATTTGAGAGGTAGAGTTGCAGTGAGAGGGACAGACAGAAAGGTCCTCCATCTGCCAGTATGCTCCCTAAATGGCCGCAACAGCTAGAGCTGCACCGATCTGGAGCCAGGAGTTTCTTCCAGTTCTCCCACACGGGTATAGGGGTCCAAGCGCTGGGGGGCCATGTTCTACTGCCTTCCCAGGCCACAGCAGAGAGCCGGATCATAAGAGGACAGCCAGGACTAGAACCACTGTCCATATGGGTTGTCAGCGCTGCAGGCAGAGGATTAACCTACTGTGCCACAGCATTGGACCCAGTGTTAAGATTTTTAAAAAAGTAGAAATTGATCTTTGAAACTAATCAATTTATGTACACAAGTAAGGGGATTATGTATATATGTGTGTATGTATATATATGTATTTGTTTATATATATATTATACACACACACACACACACACACAGAGATTACATTACCACAAGTGGTAATGTTTCTACTGATGAATACTCCAAATGCTTTTGGTTTGAGTTCAGTGAACATGGATAAAGTACCAAAGAATCCTTTATGCTAAATTGTCACTGATTGTTAGAATTGCTTACTGTGATTATTTCTCATGCACACAGTTTTGCGCACTGTGCATTGGAAAATTTCAGTTACCTAATTGTTCTCTTCACTAAGTCTTTATTGTATCCCAATACCTTCTCATTTCCTAGGTTATGTTGTGTGGCATGCGAAAATTTCAGTTACCTAATTGTTCTCTTCACTAAGTCTTTATTGTATCCCAATACCTTCTCATTTCCTAGGTTATGTTGTGTGGCATGCAGGAGGTTGACTTGGCAGACTGGCAGAGAAATACGGTTTATCGACATTATACAAGAAACAGCAAGCAAATCATTTGGTTTTGGCAGGTATTTGCTTTCATCTTCTTGGAAGAAAGTATACAAAGAAAATAATTTCTAATAAAATGGTTTAAAAATAACTTTTTTAGTTGAGACTGCTTTTGGATATGATTTTTAGCCTTCCAATTCTAAATCTAAAGTGAATAGTGTGAGTACTTGTTAAAAGTATGTTTCATTGTTTTTATGAATAAAGACATGAATAACAATCTTATATAAGAATGATTTCATGGTAATAGTTGTAGGTATAGCATTATTTTCTAAAGGTATCAAAAGCATTCTATAAATTCCATTTAATCTCAGAAGTAAATGAAGACATGCTTTTTTTAATTTTTTATTTTTTTTAAAGATTTTATTTATTTATTTGAGAGGTAAAGTTACAGACAGTGAGAGGGAAACACAGAGAGAAAGGTCTTCCTTCCCGTTGGTTCACTCCCCAAATGGCTGCAATGGCCAGAGCTGTGCCGATCCGAAGCCAGGAGCCAGTGCTTCTTCCCGGTTTCCCGTGCAGGTGCAGGGGCCCAAGCACCTGGGCCATCCTCTACCACCTTCCCAGACCATAGTAGAGAGCTGGATTGGAAGCAGAGCAGCCGGGACTAGAACTGACGTCCATATGGGATGCCAGCGCCGCAGGTGGAGGATTAACCTACTGCGCCACAGCACCGGCCCCGAGGACATGCATTTTTTAATGAGAAAGTTAGTGCAGAAACTTTGATTCTTTTTAAGATAAGATGCTAGGGAATTATAAAATCTAGAGGATAATGTCCAAGGATACTTATTTCCTTATTTTAATCAACTTTTTGCTTGTTTTCTATGTTTGAGAATTTAAAATCTGTAGTTCAAGGATGTCCTTCACATATGTATTCTGATAATTAAGACTTACTTGATCAACTTAATGCCTGAACTTTTGGTTCACCTCTGTGTAACTGTTTGATTTACAGAAAAACAGTGACCCGGGGTTTTATACTGGTATAGATTTTCCAGAAGTTCTATCTTTCATAAGGACAATGTCATGAATTTATTGCTTAACATTTTCCATTAGTGTAGCCACTTCTAGAGGTTTAGCTTAAAATATACAATAACATGTACAGATGGCACATACCAAAGTATTTAATGCAGTGTTATCGGTGTACTAACAGAGATTTGAAACAACCTGAATGTTCATTAGGAGAGGACTGAGTAAATAAACTATCATTTATCCGTTTTATACTTCTATACTTTATATTAATCATTCTTTTTTAGAATACAAATTAAAAACATTGGAGAATATGTTTTAATACAATATTAAGGAGAAAATGGAAGGTACTAACTAATGTGCATTGTCGCTCCCCGTCTTCGTGGAGGAACGACACAGGACCCTGCGCTGTTCTTTCGTCTGCTCGGCCCTCCCCGGGTTTGCTGCTGGTTCTTCCCGGGTTGGCTACTATCCCTTCCACCTCCGTGGAAGGGCAGTTCCCCCTGGCCACATTCCCCACTTCCGCAGGGGAGCGGCACACCGCCGGCCGGCTCTTCTCGGGGGCTGCACAGGTGTTCCTTCAGCTAGATGTTCCCCTTAGATGTTCCTGGTGCATGCCGTCTCTCTCCTCCTTTATAGTCCTCCTCTGCCAATCCCAACTCGGCTGCCCACACGCCGAGTACGCTGCTCTCCTCCAATCAGTAGCAAGTCCTACAGTTTATTGGTTGAACTGGAGGCAGCTGTGCGGAAGCTGTTTACTTCTCTCCCAGCGCCATATTGTGGGAGAGCAGATGCATAGAATAAGTCTTAATTCCAGTAACTCAGTCTAGTCCGGTTTGCTCCCCACAGTGCATAATATGCTGTTCTTTGGTTAAACAGAAATTTGCATTCTGTATAGTAAAAGTATGCTATTATATGAACTGGCTATTTCTAAAAAGGCAGGAAAAAAGTAGCAGTGGTTCTAGAAGGCAGGTGAGCACTTGGAGGCCAAGGTGGGAAAAACTGCTTTTCATACTCTAGTCTTTTAGTCTTTTTTTTTTTTAAAGATTTATTTTTATTTATTTGAGACAGAGTTAGAGAGAGAGGTAGAGACGGAGAGAGAAGTCTTCCATCCACTGGTTCACTCCCCAAATGGCTGCAACGGCTGTAGCTGAGCCAATCCGAAGTTGGGAGCCAGGAGCTTCCTCCAGGTCTCCCATGTGGGCACAGGGGCCCAAAGACTTGGGCCATCCTCCACTGCCTTCCCAGGCCATAGCAGAGAGCTGGATTGGAAGTGGAGCAGCCAGGACTAGAACTGGCGCCCGTATGAGATGCAGGCACCTTAGGCCGGGGCTTCAACCCGCTGCACCACAGCGCCAGCCCCTAGTCCTTTTGAATTCTGTGTTACTACTTATTATAAATAAATTAAAATGAAAGGAATAAATCCATTTGCAGACCTAAAATACCTGAATTGCATTACACACTGTGTATATAGGTGTCTGCAGTCTTATTAGGCTCTTTACTAGCTTTGTTACACTTTTTATTCTCGTTTGGACATTTCTATCTGTGTAGCCAGGGAGCTTAAGCTTAGGGTTATATAAATATGATATTTGTATTTTCTAAATTGGATTGAAGGAAAATGATGTTTATACCAGAACTGGTAATAAACTCTGTTTCCTGTCTGATGAAATATGTACCCGATTACAGTTCTAATGTGAAACGTTTTTGGTCACTATTAGCACATTTCTTTGTCTTAAACTTAAAGATTATCCCCTATGTTAATGATACCTCTGTTTTCAAACTGTTCCCTAAGTACCTTGCTTTCTTTTATACTCAAACCAATCAAATCTGTATTTTACCACATTACCCATTTCTGTTCTGCTTTAAAAAGTACTACTCAGCAGGCACCATGGCTCAATAGGCTAATCCTCTGCCTTCGGCACTGGCACCCAGGGTTCTAGACCTGGTTGGGGCGCCAGATTCTGTCCCGGTTGCTCCTCTTCCAGTCCAGCTCTCTGTTGTGGCCCGGGAGTGCAGTGGAGGATGGCCCAAGTGCTTGGGCCCTGCACCCGCATGGGAGACCAGGAGAAGCACCTGGTTCCTGGCTTCCGATCGGCTCAGCGCTCCAGCTGCAACATGCCAGCTGTAACATGCCGGCAGTAGCAGCCACTTGGGGGGTGAACCAACGGAAAAAGGAAGACCTTTCTGTCTCTCTCTCTAACTCTGCCTGTCCAAAAAAAAAAAAAAAAAAAAAAAATTACTACTCATGATTACTACTCATGGGACCAGCACCATGACGCAGTAGTTTAATCCTCTGCCTGCAACACCAGAATCCCATATGGGTGCTGTTTCTAGTCCGGGCTGCTCCATTGCTGATCCAGCTCTCTGCTATGGCCTGGGAAAGCAGTAGAAGATGGCCCGAGTCCTTGTGCTCCTGCACCCACGTGGGAGACCAGGAAGAAACACCTGACTCCTGGCTTCGCATTGGTGTAGCTCCGGCCATTGCAGCAATTTGGGCAATGAACCACTCTCACTGTTGTAACTCTACCTCTCAAATAAATAAAATTTTAAAGTACTACTCCATGAACTAGACAATTTCAAGGAATATATAATTTGTTTTTTTGGGTACCTGTCAGGAAGAACTCAAAGCACTGGGAAAAGTGTTCAGTGGCAGAAATTACCACAGATTATTCTGAGTGCCAATAGGAAGGTATTCATTTGTTTTCTGTTGCTTAGAAGGGAGATGGGTAGCTGACTCAGAAAAATACAATGGTTTAGAACTCAACCAGACTCAAGTCCAGATGTTAGTTCTTGAGAAGGACAAATTATTTAACCCATCTAGGTCTCTACTTTCTTGTATGTGCGGTGTGGCTGCAATAATAATACCTATCTCAAATAATTTCTGTGGGAATGAAATACATAAAAACACATGGCACAGTGCTTGGCAGGAGCCCTCATAGAATAGCTGCTATTTTACAAGCCAACAACTTACCTGTCCTCTTCGCACTTTTAGTGGTATGACCTTATTAGTCAAGTGATACCTTAAGCCTCTTGTTTATTTCCTCCCTTTAAGAATGTAATACTGGCCAACCTATAGTGCTACTGTGAGGATTAACTGAAGTTAAGATTCATAATGGATTTATCAAAGTGCCTAGCCTTTATACATGAGAAATGTTACAATCACTTTTTATCACCTTTTGAACCAATGTCAGTGTTAAACATGATTTAATTTTTTTCAAGTGCCTACTAGTTTCATTATTGAGGATAAGTTAGCACTTATTTTATATTAAAGTACATTTGATTTTGTTATACAGTTTGTCAAAGAGACAGACAATGAAGTAAGAATGCGACTATTGCAGTTTGTCACTGGAACCTGCCGTCTACCTCTGGGAGGATTTGCTGAGCTTATGGGTAAATGCCCGATTCACTGCATGTAATGACAGTATTGGCCTTTAGAGATACAATAGACTGGAACAGAAGGATTATTATTCTATGCTCTGAGAGGGCTTCTACTGGAATGCAAAAATGAGTGGTTAATATCAAAGGCATGTGTAAGCCAAAAATGAAAGTTGTCTCATAAAGCCTAGGAAACCATTGCTTTCCTTCCTAGAGTAATTGTGAAGGGAGCAAGAATCTGTGGAAAGTTATTTTTCCACTCAAAGAACTGTTAATGCTGGGTGTCTGCACTAATGAGCCTCTACAGGTAGACATACCTTGCATTCAGAATTTTTTCGTTTATTCTGTATCATTCATGATTATGTGACATACTCTGTTATTTAACTAGTTGTCAAAACCAAGAAGTCCAAAGGATCAGATAAATTTTGTCTTGTTTTCTGGTTTAGGAAGTAATGGGCCTCAAAAGTTTTGTATTGAAAAAGTGGGCAAAGACACCTGGTTACCGAGAAGCCATACATGGTAAGTTTAATAATCCTAAATAGGAAGGTCAAAGCCAGAATATCTTGTTTTCTAAAATACATATCTACGTTCCAGTGTGACTGTCGAGTCACTAGTTAGAATCTGTATTTTAAAAACAGACTAATGCAGCATTCTCTAAACACTTTAGGAGAGTTCTTATCAGTGAAGAGAAAGAGTTGAGAAATATATCCATTGACTGAACAAATAGAGTACCCATTAGGTATAAAGTAAAACTGAAGTGCCCTCTTCATTCTGTGAACTTTATGCTTCCTGATGGGCTACACATGAGAAACAGGTAAACAAATACTGTGGAAATAAGTAGACTGCTCTAACAGAACAGCTGACAAGAATGGACTTTAGATTAGGTGGTGGAGATTCCCTGGAAGGGACAGTAGCTAAGTTTGATAAATAGCTTGCTGTGGGAATAAAGAGGGGTAAAAGCACTCTTTGAATAGAAATGTTGCAGTAAAGCAAAGATCATGAAGTAAGAAATTGTTTTTCAAGGAAATGAATGACCACTGATTTGACTGGAACTTGGTGAATCAAAGGAGATGAAAAAGAATTTGGGGTTTCACTCTAAGAATATTTAGAAGACTTTAAAGAGTAATGGAACCTAACGAAAAAAACACTCTGGTAACAGTGCAGAGAAGGAATTGGATGCAAGGATGAATGCAGGAAGATTAGATGCAAAATAATTATGGTAACCAGTGGAAAGATGATAGCTTAGACATACATGGTTCTTTCCAGAGGTCAAAGTATTTTCATTCTAAGCCATTATTTATCTTTTTTATTGTTTTGACAATTGTATTTATATTGCAAAATTGCTTGCCATGTCTTAGCACAAAACAAGGCAGTGGCACCAAGCTCATGACTCTGTTCCTTATATTCTTCAACATCACACCCTTGATAGATTTAAAGAACAACAACGAAAAAAAGGCCACATGCATTCACCATGGTTCTTTAGCTTTATTAAATCTCAGTGCTTGCGTATATGTTTTTCTAACATTCTGTGTTAGTCTGAACAAAGCACTTTAAGGAACTTTTTTTTTTATTTGACAGAGTGACAAATGACTTGAGCAGACTCTGAGGAATAACAAACAGACATTTGTTGGCTGCAATTGAATTTTCAAGCAAAAACTGGAATTTTGGAAAATTTGTATATACTACCATAGATTTGACAGTTTCCTAAGACTTTAACAATAAGATTAGTGGTAGTAGTGTTGCAAATAAATATAGTTTCTCCCCTTGTTGTCTACTTAAAATAACAACATTTAGAAAAGCTTTTTTACCTTGTTGAAACAGTATTTTCAAGTGACCAACAAATGCATGCTATTACAAAATCACACAAGGACAAAATGCTCATTGAGAGTGCAAGAGAGACCAATAGATCTTATAATGAAGTGCAAAATATTCTTTGATAAGACTTCAGACCCCTCCTTGTGCATAACCTTGTCAAATTTAGTGCTGTATCAAAGAAGAATATCCACAGTCATCTGAAATGATGACTATAGTTTTCTAACTACTTATCTGTGTAGGGCCAGATTTTCATAAACTTTGTCCAAAACAATATGGTACAGACAGATTAATAAATACAAGTATGTTTTGGAATCCAAATACAAAAAGGCCTGTTAAACTCTAAAATAAGCTCACTGGTTACACTATTTTGTAGTCATTTTCTTTTAATATAATTTACACTTATTTTAAATTAAATATTTTTAAAATCATTTTACATTCTATTATGGTAAAATATTGATAGATGTAATTCACTAAACAAAATCTCTTTAAGGTTCTCAGTAGTAAGAGTGAAGAGTGGTCCTGTGACCAAAAGAATTGGAGAGCCTTTGGCCTGGATAAAAGCAGCAGACAATTTGTGGAGGCAAAATAAAGAGTTAAAGTAAATTTTAGATTTTATAAAGGTTTCTATTGAAGTATGAGGGGACTTCACCACATAAGTACAGAAAGTGGAATTAAAAGGTTTATCATGATGTAGAAACAAGTTTTAATTCCATTCATAGCAGGATCTTCAGAAAGTTCTTGGAAGATACATGGATTTCAGAATTTTTTTTACCAAAATAAACTTGTCTTTGAATTCCATTTTTCCTTGAACTTTTGGAAGTACCTTCATATATGGTACTTTTGAGAACATATTGGAAGAGCTGGCAGAAAATAGGCAGGTGTTAGAGAAACGTGGCTAAGAATGCTGGGCAGTATTGGATTGCTTGTTTGGATTTGGTAGTTCATTTAATGACAACAGTCAGCCTGACTGCAGGATTTCCACCCACCTGCTTCCTCCACGCTCCCACCATACACTAATTTTCAGCTATTAAGGTGCGAGGACCAAGAAAACAGAAGATGGATACATTTAGCACTTGATTTTTGACTTCTTATTTTAAAATGGGGAGAGATGTAGAATTTAAAAGTATTTGCAAGGTATTGATTATAATGATGTATCATGATTTCTAAAGTAACTATAATGATGATGTATGGATAAAGAGAAGGCAGGACAGGGCAATGAAACAATAATGGGTTAACAGGTTGGTATTATCTAAGGTGGAATGACAGGTGGTCAGAGAACAGAAGTTTTAAATTAGAAATTGACTTTACTGCTGAAGGCAAGGCACCATCCTGAGATGAGTAACTGAAGTACAGTAGGAAAGCACTAACAGTTTGCAGGGCAAGGGATGTGAAGCCGTGAGGAGGGAGAGGAGGACTGAGCCAGGTGCCAGTGTTGCTACTGAGTGAAGCTCAATAGGTACCCTAAGGTGGGCTCAGTGGACAGCCTGCGTTTCAGAGAAGGAAAGTGTTATTGATTGGCTGCAGGGAAAATAGTGCATCTTAAGATGATTAGATTTCAGATATGTCAAGAGAAAAACAGTTATTAACACTATAGGAGTCTGTAAAATCATGAAATAGAATTTGAGAAGAATGGATTTGAAAGATCTGAGATGGAGAATGGAGACTGGGAATTCAGACCAGGGGAAATGCAGGGCAGTATTGGGATGAGCATTGGGAAGAAAACAGAAGTAACGAATGTGGTTTTGTGTATGTTACACACACATCAGACTTACTGTTAGAACTAAAACTTAAAATGGTATTTTGATATTTATATAGTATGCAATAAAATATTAATGGATTTTAGCATATCCCTGTCCTTTTACTTGTAAAACAGTGCAAAAATATAATGGCTAATGTCTTAAAACAGAGGCCTGTTTTGGATGTTTTCAGGTAATCCTCTTTCTATTGTTATTCAGCTCAATACTGACTAAGTGTTATATATTTATATTTATATATATATTATATATATTTATATTTAAAGCAGAACAAAGGTATAAGAGTAGAGCGAGAACTCTGCCCTCAGAATTTGAGAATCTAACAGGAGAAACCAGCCTGTCGTAATAAAGAATAGATTACAGTGTATGTTAAAATGTAAATAAAATAGCTTGTGGACAAGTGAATTTCTAAGTCTATGTAAGATACTCAAAGAGAACTTCCTGGAGGAAGTTGGAGCGTTTGTACTGATTCTGATGAATAAGATTTGGGCAGAAAAGGTATTCTGGACCATAGCACCATAAAGAGCACTGCCATAGAAAAAGAGGATGTGTTGTATTTAAAGAGCATTAAATAAATTGGTGGAGGCCGAGGCCGTACTGAGGAGCATAGACTTCCTTCCCTCATGTCAGGCACGTGCCATCCACAGCAGTTCAGAGCAGCAACAGTCATTAAGAGTGGCATAAAATTAGTATGTCCTTTTAGCAGAGCACCCCTGCAGTGATACAAGACTAGGTAGGTTGTAGAGAAAAAATAACATTAAAAAAAAAAAAAAGAAGAAAAACAGAAAATCTAGTAAGATACTACTAAGGTAGATACAAGGATGTGTTGGCAACAGAAATGATCAGGAGGGAAAAGACAGGAAAAACTGGTAGAAAGATAACAATTTGTCATAGGTTATATATAAAAGATGTAAAAGAACAGAAAATTACTATTATCTGGACTTAAGATTGTGTCTACAGTGAAGCATAGTTTAAAATAAAGGGGAGGGGCCGGCGCTGCGGCTCAATAGGCTAATCCTCCGCCTGTGGCGCTGGCACACCGGGTTCTAGATCCGGTCCGGGTGCCGGATTCTGTCCCGGTTGCTCCTCTTCCAGGCCAGCTCTCTGCTGTGCCCCGGGAGTGCAGTGGAGGATGGCCCAGGTCCTTGGGCCCTCACCCACATGGGAGACCAGGAGAAGAACCTGGCTCCTGGCTTCGGATCAGCACGGTGCGCTGGCCGCAGTGGCCATTGGGGAATGAACCAACGGAAAAAGGAAGACCTCTCTATCTCTCTCTCTTACTGTCTACTCTGTCAAAAAAAAAATAAATTAATTTAAAAAAAGGGGGAGGGCAATAATATCTTTACCGTTTTTTAAGATACAAACAATATTTATGTTCTGAGAGCAGCACTGTTTTAACTGGCTGCCTTGTTTCAAAAAGCTTTTAATTTTCATCTTTCGTGACTCCTACATGAGCCGAGGCAAGGGCAGATGAGCAGTAGAGTGGTAGGAGGTCACCTGGATAATTCATAGAGGAAAAGCTCCACATGAGCGAGTTACTGTATAGACAGGTTCCAGCCTGAGAAGCTGTTTCACTGGTCACAGAGAGGGAACCAAAACACAGACATTGAATCATACTGCTGACCAGTATTGTATCCTAGGAAATTAAATGTTACTCTGACTTTGTAAATTGAAAAACAATACATTATGATTTTAAGCATTTTCAGTATTTTTATATTTTTCGTCAGTTAGTCCCAGAAGTCTGACAATACTGAAAAGGTGTCATTTTAGATGTTATACATATGGTGAGGAGATTATTTGAAGAGACATAGAAAAGTATGTATTTGTTCACTGTCTCCACCCCAGAACCTGAGGTCCACGAGGACAAGGCTTTGAGTTTTTCATCCCCATCTCATCAGCTTCTGGCACAGTATACAGCATGGAAAAGATTCTCAGTAAATACTGAACTGATGAATGAATGAGTGAATGAAAGAAATGTACTCTTAACCCAAGAGAATTGAGTAGGGAGCACATACATGTGGCAGTCAGGAATACTACAGAAAAATGATTTAAAAAATTCTTTGGTGCTTCAGTTACTATTTGTAATTTATTTTCTATGGGAAATGTTAAAATATTATTTATGTATAGGTCTTAAATAGCTTGCTCTTGGAAATGCTGATATATAGTAATAATGTGCTTAAAAATACTGTATTAGAAATGTCTCATAGCTTATTTTATTGAAAACATCTGATTTTGTTTTTGTTTTTGTTCAGTTTTAATCGCTTGGATCTACCACCATATAAGAGTTATGAACAACTAAAGGAAAAACTCCTTTTTGCAATAGAAGAAACAGAGGGATTTGGACAAGAATGAATGTGGCTTCTTGTTTTGGAGGAGCTCTTGCATTTAAATACCCCAACCAAGAAAATTGCACAGATAGTATATATAAGCTGTTCATTCTGTACAGGAGTTTTCTGAACCTTTCAAAAGTATAAATGTTTTCCGTTCTTCCACAGAAATATGCAAAACCATTCATCTTTTTCTACTTTATTTATTGTTCCCTTGAAATGACTGACCAGGAAAAAGATCACCCTTAAATTTTGAAACAAGCAAGAGACTTTATTAAAAAATAAGAAGTATATATCTCTATTAAGCATATATGATAGTGGCTCTAGTTTTATAGAGCTCCAAGTGTATTAAACATCACAGCTGTTCTTCACAAAGATCTGGATTTGCTTTACCTTTATTATCCAGGGGAAAAAGTGCAAACTGCTCCATGTTCTTCATGTAACAACTCCTGAGGGCATTTAGCTGCATGGCTGTTCAGGAAGGTATTAAGGGCTTAAGCCAAATCTTACTTTGAGTATATTTAAAAATGCTGCTGGCTTTTCTGAAGACAGGTGCTTAAACCTGTCAGTTTGTTTTAAATAAATAGAATAGTTGAAAATTTTTCCCTCTTTGCTACATTAGTAATACAGTGAAAGTATGAATGGAGACCATACTTACATGAAAGTTCTATTAGATCCAATACCACTTAGTTTATTATAGAGATTGGTAAAAATTCATTCAGCAGACTAGAGGTTTGTTTACATGTTACTTTGGGATATTAGGTATTTGTGAATTAAAAAATCAGGCACTTCTGTACTTTTCTTTTTAAATCTGTGACATCCTTCAAATTTTATTCACAATAAATTGATGCAGTTTGATACATAGGAACATATAAAAGGTAATGTGAACTTTGCCACTTTTGTGTTCAAAATTCCAGTTTTATAAAAGCAGATGAATTGAAAAGTTACACAAGCATTTGAAACACAAATAGAAGACTAAGGATTTTCTATTACTGTTTGAATATCTTCATTCCTTTCAAATTCATGAAAATTCTATGTATCTGAATTAAACAAGCATATTAAAAACCTTCTGGGTCCTCTTTCCCCCCTTTTACAATTATTTTTGTTCTAAGTAAATAACACTTGTTTTTCATTATAAGGGCATTTGCTGAACTACAAAGATGTATAACAAAATCTGATGTGAATGATATTAATGCTACTTTTAGCAAACTGGACTTCTTAATTAATACAAAAATTTCAATTTCCATTTGTATCATGCTTTCAATATGCACTGTAAACTTCTTTAACTTAAACTTTTTTTTATAACCATTGAACTGACTTAGGAATGTGTTACCTGTAAATAATTCACTGCTAAGTGCATACAGAAAATACTAGTATACAGTTAACTTCCGTACAGTTTTTGCTTTCCAAAAATTTTATTTTTCTACATAATAATTTAGATTGTGTTCTGCATTTTATTCAAAATTCACAGTAAAGGTAAAATAAAGTCAGTGATCCACTTGATTGAATAGATTCCTTTCCCAAATCCTAACTCCAGACATTCTGGTTATTTTCAAGTCTTACAGAATTTTTAAAAAGAATTCTAATGTATATGACAGGTTACACAATAGAAAGTGATTAACCTTCAAAAGGAGTGCTTAAACTGTACCACTAAAGTTAGACATTAGACACACAGGTGGCGTAGCGCTGTAGAGCATTCACTGTGACAGAAGTTCCCGAGTACCACCACTCAGTGGAGCTATACCAGAGTATCAGATTTACGTGGTTTTCTGGGTAATTACCCCCCTCAACATTTCAAGTAAGAAACTACCTTGTACCACGAACTTACAGGGAGACCAAACCAGTTTTTTGGGAAGACTAGTTAAGAGAAGTCAGGAGAGCTTTCATAGTCAATGATAGACATCCAGAGGTACATGATTTGTCTGTTCTGCAGTAGAAAAAAATGAAGAAATGTGGCCCCACCTTTTCTCATCTCTTCCCATCCCTGTTCTGTCCTGAAAGAACCACTGAGAAATCAAGAAATGCAATGCTTACTGTGCTCACAGTTAATGAGGAAACGGGAGGTGAGAAGGAGGCTCAGAAACAGGTTCACATTGCTAAATTCAGGTCATTGACACGCCCCACCAAGCCCAGGAATGGATAGCACACAGGCTTAACACAACTTCATGAGGCAAATCAACTGTCTACCAAGAAAGATGCCACCACAGTTATTTCTTCTATTTCTTACACAGCTGAAAGTGAAAAGGTTAGCAAAATCATTTACTCTTAAATTCAGTTAACCAACTAGCTCTTCTTAACTTGGATGGTATGAGTGTTAACTACATTGCAGAAACTTCTGTTAAAAGTGGCCCCTACTGGTAAGTTTTATCTATACGGGGAAACTCAGAAACATGAAGCCCTAACTTTGAGCTTTCTTGAGTGTAAAATCTTGTACTGCATGCCCCTTATGAAGACCCTGAGCTATCGCCTGGGGAGATAAGAGTACTTGCAGAGCTGTGTAGATGTTCCACTACGGACACTGCTGCTGTTAAGGTCATGTTCTGAAA
Source organism: Oryctolagus cuniculus (assembly GCF_964237555.1). Classification (NCBI taxonomy): domain Eukaryota; kingdom Metazoa; phylum Chordata; class Mammalia; order Lagomorpha; family Leporidae; genus Oryctolagus; species Oryctolagus cuniculus. Next base: position 111,759,995 of record NC_091437.1, read on the forward strand.
GGAAACCTGACCTTGCCATGCTGTCCAGCTGTAGTTCCTGTCCGACAGCCTTCTAAGTACTGCACGTGGAGCCCATTGTAAGCTGGCTGAGTCTGAATGTTTGGTTCACCCTAAGATCTGGTAAATATTGCAGAAGTAAAACAGAAATCTCTAGAAATACACAAACATTCCTGTCTTAATATGTTGAACTTAAAAGCCGAGCTTGTGGTCAACTATGGGTTTCTTTCCAATCTCAGCCAAGGAGAACACACTCAGATGGCAGTAGGATTTTTAAGTATTTACTGATATTCATGGTAATAAACATTTTACACAAGTTATTTAACCCTCACAACTCCATGGGATTGGTGTCTTGATGACTGAAAAATGAGGAACGTGAGTCTTAAGAGAACTCATTTTTATGACTTCCATAGCTAATCCACAGTGCATGACTTAAAAACTCAGGGGCCTAGCATTTTGGCGCAGCTGGCTGGCATCTCATGTCAGAATGCTAGATCACATCCTGGCCACTCCATTTCTGTTGCAGCTTCCTGAGGATGGCTGAGGTGCTTGGGCCCCTGCCACCCATGTGGGAGACCAGGATGAAGTTCTTGGTTCCTAGCTTCAGCCTGGCCCAGACCTGGCTGTTCTGGTCATTTGAGGAGTGAATAGCAGAAGGAAGGTCTCTCTCCCTCTTTGTTGGTCTGCCTTTCAAATAAATACAGCTTGAAAGCAACAACCAAAAAAAAAAAAAAACAATTGAGAAAACTGTCAAAACTTCCAAGTTCTTACAGGATCATGGCCACTTTGAAAATTCAAGTTTCTTATATCTTCAGAAGGAAGGAGACCTCCGTAAGGAGGTATATTTACCCAGAGCCCTGCGTTATGTTTTAAAGCCTTAATACTACAAATTCTAACAAAATGCATGCAGGGAAATAATTATGTCAAACCAGCAGAGTCAGCTCTGGAATGCACACAAGAACAGTGAGGTGGAGACTGTAGAAGGAGCATGTAAAGGGGCCCTAGGGTTCAGTCTTGGAAGTAGTGGGTCTGACATGCCAGGGAGGGAAATGCCAAGAATGCAACACCTAGTGACTCAGGCTCTTGGGAAGTTAAAATTAGAAGGGATTTAGTGTAGAGCATCAGCATCTTGGGAAGGCACCACATCCTGGAGAAGAAAGCTATCCCTAACGGAGTAAACAGAAAACAAGGTAAAAGGTCTATATAGGAGCCAGCCGTCACAGCCTTGGGCATTTAGCCCATAGAGAGAGAGTTTATGCTGATAGAAGAACCAAAACAATAAGGAAACTGCCTTTCAAGGTGAGTGCCTGAGGGTAGACATGGGAACCCTGTAAGACACAGATCTGTCTGGGATGTCCGGCTGTCTGTGTGAGCAAGTAGGATCATCTCTCCATGGGGTGGGGGAGTAATAAAATAGGGGAGCCCCAGTAGCCCCATCTCCAGGGACATGACCTCAGCAATCTCAGCTACAGGAAGGAACCACAATTGTTACAGGCTCCCAAGGGGAGCTATCTGGAACAGGCATGCTAGTTCTGCTGTGTTCCCCCAGTCCTGGCCTCTGACCCTCAGATCACAGGTTGCAGATGCCATCCCAAGGAAGGAGTCGTGTCTGGAACATGCTGCCCTAAGGTCAGAGTTCCTGGTTATACCAATCCCAGGACCCCACAGACACTCTAGCACACTTTAAAAAAAAAGAAAAAGTCGGGCCGGCGCCGCGGCTCACTAGGCTAATCCTCCACCTAGCGGCGCCGGCACACCGGGTTCTAGTCCCGGTCGGGAGTGCAGTGGAGGATGGCCCAGGTGCTTGGGCCCTGCACCCCATGGGAGACCAGGAAAAGCACCTGGCTCCTGGCTCCTGGCTCCTGGCTCCTGCCATCTGATCAGCGCGGTGCGCCGGCCGCGGCGGCCATTGGAGGGTGAACCAACGGCAAAGGAAGACCTTTCTCTCTCTCTCTCTCTCACTGTCCACTCTGCCTGTCAAAAAAAGAAAAAAAAAATTAAAAAAAAAAAAAAGTCTACAGCGTCATAAACCCAAGTAGACCTAGCAGCAACAGTGAACCCTGCCCCTGCCCCTCCCTCACCCTAGCCCAAGCTATCCAGAAGTCACTCCAATCAGCAGGGCAGCTTCTGATCTCAAGACATTAGATGGGGAGGCAGGTGGGTGCCTTTGTCCATCCCACCACCACCCTCTCCTTCCCCTCAGACTTAGGCCTGTTCTCATTGTGGCTCCCTCCCCAGTCCTACCCCAGCTACATTGGGTATGGATGGCAGCACACGCCTACCCTTCCCAGACTCGGGTCAGGCACTCCATGCCCCTGACCACTGTCCGCAGGAGCTGTATGGGCCTACCAGGACTGAAGGAGCCTCCCTTGCTGCTGCTGCTGCTGCCATTGATTACAGTGGAAGATGGTAATTCACTTCAGCATCCAATTAGAACTAACGCCAAATTAGCCTACAAAACTGGCACCCAAAAACAACTTCGGGAAAAAGCCCACTTTTCAAGAGATAAGAAGAGCTGATTCATGATCCAAGAAATACAGCAAAGAGATGGAGATCTTGAAAAATAACCAACAAATGTTAGATATGAAAAACTGCAAAAGTCAACTAAAAAATGCAGTTGAATGCCTCAGCAGCAGACTGCGCAAGCAGAAGAAAGTAATGTGAATTTGAAGACAGGTCTTGTGAAAGACCCCAGCAAGATGAAAAAGAATGAAGTCAGCCTCTGTGATCTGTGAAACACCGGTAAGTGAATTAATATTTGTATAATGGAAATTCAGGAAGGAGGTAAGACTAAAGGCACAGAAAACCTATTCATTGAAATAATAGCTGAAACTTCCCCAACATGGAGAAAGATAGGAACGAATACAGGAGGCGTCTAGGATCTCAGACATGACCACAAAACAATGTCACTGCTACAAATTATAATCAAGCTCTCAAAAATATAACAAAAACACTAATATTTTCAAGAGAAAAGCCCTTATAGCACTTTTATTTATTTATTTATTTTTTATTTTGTGACAGGCAGAGTGGACAGTGGAAGAGAGACAGAGAGAAAGGTTTTCCTTCTGTTGGTTCACCCCACAATGGCCACTGCGGCTGGCGCACTGCGATGATCCGAAGCCAGGAGCCAGGTGCTTCTCCTGGTCTCCCATGCGGGTGCAGGGCCCAAGCACTTGGGCCATCCTCCACTGCACTCCCGGGCCACAGCAGAGAGCTGGCGTGGAAGAGGGGTAACTGGGACAGAATCTGGTACCCTGACCGGGACTAGAACCCGGTGTGCCAATGCCGCATGTGGAGGTTTAGCCTATTGAGCCGCAGTGCTGGCCCTTATAACACTTTTAAGGGAATCCCAAGTAGATTAACATTTATCATTGGAAACTTTACAGATCAGGAGGGAATGGAAGGTTATATTCCAAGTTATGAGGTAAAAATATCTGCCAATCAAGAATACTGAAGGCCGGCGCCACGGCTCACTAGGCTAATCCTCCGCCTTGCGGCGCCAGCACATGGGGTTCTAGTCCCGGTTGGGGCACCAGATTCTGTCCCGGTTGCCCCTCTTTCAGGCCAGCTCTCTGCTGTGGCCCAGGTGTGCAGTGGAGGATGGCCCAAGTGCTTGGGCCCTGCACCCCATGGGAGACCAGGAGAAGCACCTGGCTCCTGGCTTCGGATCAGCACCATGCGCCGGCCGAGGCGGCCATTGGAGGGTGAACCAACGGCAAAGGAAGACCTTTCTGTCTTTCTCTCTTCTCTCACTGTCCACTCTGCCTGTCAAAAACAAAAACAAAAAAAAAACTGAAGTGCAGGGGTTGTGAAACAGTGCCTGGAATTGAGTCCTGTGTCTGCTTCCAAGCCAGCTCCCTGATGTACATCTGGGCAGGGAGCAGATGATGGCTCAAGTGCTGCATCCCTGCCACCCTGGTGGGAGACCTTGAAGTTCCTGGTTCCTGGCTCTTGACTTCAGGACTGAACTGGCTCCAGCTGTTGCATTTGGAGAATAAACCATCAGATGGAAGAACCTGCTCACTCTATTGCTCTGCCTTTCAAAAATTTTAAGGAATACTTAGTGAAGCTATCTTTCATAAATTAAACAAAAATAATGACTTTCCAAGACAAGTAAAAACATTCACCACCAGTAGACCAGCCTTACAAAAAATGCTTCATACAGAAACAAAGATAACTACCATTATGAAAACATGTCAAAGTGTAAAGCCTACTAGACAAAGGGTATTCAAAATAAATTTTCAAAAATATATCAACAAAATCATTACTTAATAATGTAAATGGACTCCCTAATTAAAAGATAGAGACTGTGTGAATGGATTAACAAAACAACACCCAATGATATACTGCCTACAAAAAACTAACTTCACCAGAAAAGACAGACTAAAAATGAAAGGATGGAAAAAGGTATTGGGGCCAGCCTTGTGGTGTAGTGGGTTAAGCTGCTGCCTATGATGCCGGCAAGCCATATTGACACTGGTTTAAGACACAGCTGCTCCACTTCCAATCTAGCTCCTTGCTATGGGCCTGGGAAATTAGTGGAAGATGGTCCAAATCCTTGGGCCCCTGTACCTATGTGGGAGACCCAGAAGAAGCTCCTGGCTCCTGGCTTTGGCCTGACCCAGCCCTGGCCGTTGCTAACATCTGGGGAGTTAACCAGTGGATGGAAGGTCTCTCTATCTCTCCCTCCCTCCCTCTCTCCCTCCCTCCCCTCCTCTCTCTGGATTTCAAGTAAAAATAAGGTAATAATAATAATGAAAAAAAAAGGTATTCCATGCAAATGCAAATCAACAGGTTCCCAAAACTATAAAATTTTTAAAAATGTAAACAGAGACATAGTCACTATATAATGATCAAGAAGTCAACAAGAAGATGACTGCAAACATATGTAACTAATGCCGGAGCGACCAATTTACTGAAACATTAGATCCTAAGGGAAATTATAAGCTCTAATACAATAATATCTGAGGACTTCAATACCCCATGCTCATTAATGGACAACTTATCCAGAACACCCCTCACCCCAAATCAGCAAAGCAGCATCAAAGTTAAACTACAGCACAACCAAATAGACCTACAAGACACACACAGAACATTCCATCTAACAGCTGCAGAGTACACATTCTTTTCATTCTCACATTGAACATTCTCAAGGATAGACCACATAGTAGGCCAAAATATAACTCAACATATGCTAACAACCTAGCTCCCTGCTTTTTAATAAGATGTTTCCATTTATCTGTGATCTAGAAAATACACTGAAAACTTGTTAGCACTGAATGCAGCATAAGAGTAAATCTGCTGCATTAAAGACGCCACCAAAAATGGTCAGAATCTTAAAACCTAAAAACCACCAAAAAAAAAAAGAAAAAAGAAAAACCTATTGGAACTGAACTGATAAGTTGTAGGTATGAAATCAACAATCAAAAAATCAGTAGCATTTGTATACACCAATAATGAACTTACTGAGAAAAACAATTATAGAGCAATTCCACTCACAATAGCTATGAAAAAATACGTTGGCATAAATTTAACCTAAGATGAAAATTTCATCTATATAATAAAAATTATAAGACACCAATGAGGGGCTGGCACTGTGGCATAGTGGGTTAAGCCGCGGCCTGCAGTACCAGCATCCCATATGGGTGCCAGTTTGAGACCCAGCTGCTCCACTTCTGATCCAGCTCTCTGCGATGGCCTGGGAAAGCAGTGGAAAATGGCCCAAGTCCTTGGACCCTTGCACCCGCATGGGAGACCTGGAGGAAGCTCCTGGCTTTGGATCCGCACAGCTCCAGCAGTTGCAGCCAATTGGGGAGTGAACCAGCAGATAGAAGACCTCTCTATGCCTCTGCCTCTCGTTTTCTCTCTGTGTAACTCTTTCAAATAAATAAATAAATCTTAAAAAAAAACACTAGTGAAAGAAATGAAGGCATACAAAATGGGAAGACCACCTATGTTCACAGACTGAATTAATATTAAAATACCCATACTATCCAAAGTGATTTACAGATTCAATGGAATCACCATCAAAATACCAGTGATGCTCCTCATACAACTACCAAAACAAACAAACAAACAAACAAACAAAACCCCTGAAATTCATATGGGAGCACAGAAGACTCCAAATAGCTATGGCAATCTTCAACAAAAAAGAATAAGGTGGGCCGGCGCCATTGCTCACTTGGCTAATCCTCTGCCTGTGGCGCCAGCACCCTGCGTTCTAGTCCTGGTTGGGGTGCCAGATTCTGTCCCAGCTGCTCCTCTTCCAGTCCAGCTCTCTGCTGTGGCCCGGGAGTGCAGTGGAGGATGGCCCAAGTGCTTGGGCCCTGCACCCGCATGGGAGACCAGGAGGAAGCACCTGGCTCCTCGCTTCGGATTGGCACAGCGCGCTGGCTGTAGCAGCCATTTGCGGGGTGAACCCAAAGAAGGAAGACATTTCTCTCTCTTACTGTCTAACTCTGCCTGTCAAAAAAAAAAAAAAAAGAATAAGGTGGAAGCATAGCATCACAATATCAGGTTTCAAGACAGATTACAGAGCCATCATAATCAAAACAACATGGTAATGGCATGAAAACACACATATACCAGTGAAACAGAATAGCCACCCCAGAAATTAATCAACACATCTAAAGACAACATCTTTGACAAAGGTGCCAAAAATATATCATGGAGAAAGAATAGTCTTAAGTATCTAGTGTGGCAAAAACAAAGTTTCTATATGCAAGAGATTCAGTTTATCCCATGGGGCCTGGCATTGTGGTATAGTGGCTTAAGCCACCACCTGCAATGCTGGCATCCTTATGGGTACTGTTTCAAGTCCTAGCTGCTCTACTTCTGATTCAGCTCCCTGCTAATGTGCCTGGGAGAGCAGAGGAAGATAACCCAAGTGGTTGGGCCTCTACACTCATGTAGGAGCCCTAGAAGAAGCTCCTGGCTAATGGCTTCAGCCTGGCATAGCCCCAGACATTAAGGCCATGTAGGGAGTAAAGGACACCAATCCAGTAAGTGCAGCAAAGGATGGAACCAAAGATCATTATGTTAAGTGAAATAAGCCAGACACAGACAAATAACTGCATGTCATCTTCCATACTGGAAGTTAAAAAGTCAATCTAAAGTCAGAATAGTGATTACTAATGATTGGCAAGAGTACAGAAAGCAGAAATAGAAGGAAGCTGAATAACAGGTAGGAAAAATAAAACTAAAGTGCTAGTGTCACAAAATGGACTGGGGTGACTACCATTCACAATAATTATTATAGTCTATAAAGAACTGGGAGAGAGGAACTAATATAATAAGTAAGCTACAAACACAGAAATAGGGAAATTCAAAGGGTAGTTTCCTGATTTGATCAGTTTATGCTATGTGTATGCATAGAAACATTGTATTATATGCCATAAAAAGTACAAGTATTACATACTCAAAATTTTTTTTAAATAAGGGATTTCATAGCAGCTTTATTTTTAATGACTAAAAATTGGAAAACACCTAAAATCCCTTCAAGGGTGATTTAACAAACTGGTATATCCATAAAATAAAATACTAGGCAGTTAGCAATAACTACTGTTAGAATTTATTTGTATTTCAAGGGGAATCATACAGAATGAAAAATGACAATCTCAAAAGGTCACATATTATATGATTCAGTTTGTATAATACTCATAAAATATCAGAATTAGAACAGTATAATGGTTGCTAGAGTTAGGGACGATGGGGTGGGGAGTTTGTGGGTGAGATTATCAAGGGCTAGCACTAGGGATCTTTAGGATGATGGAACAGGTCTGTACACTGATTATGATGCCAGTTACAAAAAAGTCTAGGTATGACAAAACTGGAACACACAAGTAAGCAGAAGTACATGAAATCTGTACTATTTTTTGCATGTGTATCCATAATTATTTCAAAGTAAAACTTCTAAAAAGTTTCATAAGTCATCAGAAAACAGATCCTCCTCTTCAAAAAAGGTGCTTTTTTGATGAAAACTACTTCAATTCACAAAAGCTACTAAGAATAAGGTATTCTTGATCCAACACATACCCCTTGCTTCTTCCTTGTATTGCTGTTAACATACACAAAAAGTCTATCTCTAGAAAACACTCTAAAGAGAAAACTGAAAATGAGGGAAAAAAGTAAAATTCTTTATTATAATATCCTAATATTAATTAAATAATTATAGATATAAAAAAACCCCAAAGTAGAAATTGAACAAACTTAAAGCTGTAAAATGGCTGCCGACAATTAGGGAAGGACACCAAAAAGAACATCTCTGAGTTGAAAACAATTATCAAACAAAGAAGAAATATAAAACCACAAGTAAAATAAGGGACATGGAAGAGAAACAAAAAGAATCAAGAAAATTAAAGAAATAAAAAGATTAAGAGAAACATCAGAGGGAAAGAGATAATTATGTTAGTTCTAATATACATATAATTAGAGTCCCTAAAAATAAAGAGGAACAGTGGTTCTCAAAGTGTGGTCAAGGGGCCGGCGCTGTGGCGCAGCAGGTTAAAGCCCTGGCCTGAAGCACCGGCATCCCATATGGGCGCCAGTTCTAGTCCCGGCTGCTCTACTTCCTGTCCAGCTCTCTGCTATGGCCTGGGAAAGCAGTAGAAGATGGCCCAAGTCCTTGGGCCCCTGCACCCATGTGGGGGATCCTGAAGAAGCTCCTGGCTCCTGGCTTCAGATCATCACAGCTCCAGCTGTTGCAACCAACTGGGGAGTGAACCAGTGGATGGAAGACCTCTCTCTCTGTCTCTATCTCTCTCTGTAACCCTTTCAAATAAATAAAATAAAAATCTTTAAAAATAAAAAAGTGTGGTCAATTAGGCCAATCTGGAATTCAGGACAATCTAGATGGCATTCAAGATACTCCTTTTTACAAAACTTAAGATTTTGCAGTGGTGGCAACCTAGCCTCAAGAAAGTAGCACTATCTTGCCTATTTAAAACATCTTAATTTCCATTTCGTCCTGAAGGTGCATATTCTTTTTATCTCTTTAACAAATAGAATTTAGGCTTTGCCTATTTGAAGAATTCCAAGGTGGCTTATGTCTCCGCCTCGGCCTGCACTCGCGGCTTCATCCTCCCTAACATTTTTCTCTACCCGGTATGTTTCCTTAAGTTTTCTTCCAACAATATTCCTCTCATTTCTCCTGGCTTCTCCCCACAGTCCGTATCCGAGTCCAAGCCTCCTCCAGGTTTCACTTTCGCTTTCAATCTCCTAGCTTCCCCGCCATAGTCCGCATCCGAGTCTATGAAAGCTTTCACTTTCGCTTTCAATCCTAACTTCTTTCCCACAGTCCATATCCGAGTCTATGCCTAGGCTTTCAATAGCTTCTTCCGGCACCTTTTCCGTCCAGCTTTCCCCTAGGCTCTTTGCTAGTCTCTCTCTCCGGTATTTTCCACTTCTTCCCTCCTAAGTTTCCTATCCGTCCTAGGTTTCCTATCCGAGTCATTATGTCGCTCCCCGTCTTCGTGGAGGAACGACACAGGACCCTGCGCTGTTCTTTCGTCTGCTCGGCCCTCCCCGGGTTTGCTGCTGGTTCTTCCCGGGTTGGCTGCTGGTCCTTCCCGGGTTGGCTGCTGGTCCTTCCCGGGTTGGCTACCATCCCTTCCACCTCCGTGGAAGGGCGGTTCCCCCTGCCACATTCCCCACTTCCGCGGGGGAGCGGCACACCGCCGGCCGGCTCTCTCGGGGGCTGCACAGGTGTTCCTTCAGATAGATGTTCCCCTTAGATGTTCCTGGTGCATGTTGTCTCTCTCCTCCTTTATAGTCCTCTTCCACCAATCCCAACTCTGCTACCCACACGCCGAGTACGCTGCTCTCCTCCAATCAGGAGCAGGTCCCACAGTTTATTGGTCGAACTGGAGGCAGCTGTGTAGAAGCTGTTTCCCTTCTCAGCGCCATATTGTGGGAGAGCAGATGCATAGAATAAGTCTTAATTCCAGTAACTTAGTCTAGTCCGAGTTGCTCCCAGTTGCTCCCCACACCTATTAACAAATTCAATCTACTTGTGAGACTATACCACATTTAAAAAAGGAAACCTTATGGAAGTTGGCTCCAGGACACATCATTTAACTACCTTATACCAAGAACCCTCAATAGCCTAACTGCCTAACTTTCACTGCACCTTCTCTGTAAAATCTCAAGTTTGCATCAAATCTAACTTGGTAACTAGCTTGCCTATATCCCACCTCTTCCACACGACTTTTTCTTGATATCCTCCCATCCTGATGTGATCAATCCTTAGAAATCTCATTATCCCTAAACATGTACATGACAAACATAAAATTTGCTTACTTTAAATAAAAATATTTGAACTAGTAAGTAATAAAGGTGATTTCATTAATTCCCTCATCCCACCTCTCCATTATGGTTCGTGTTCATATGCATAATAACTTCTCCACCTGAGCCATAGAGATTTACTACTATACTTCTTATGGCAATAATGGTAATTACTTATCTTGTTATTTACGAAGAAATCTAGAATTTTGTTCTCATATATTTAATCTGTTACATAGTCATAACAGAGGCAGGTGATTAGCATAGCAATTCAGATGTCCATTTCCCACATTAGAGTACCTGGGTTTAATTCCTCTACAGCTCCTAACACCAGCTTCCTGCCAAGCAACCCTCGGAGGAAGCAGATTTGGCTCAAGTCATTGGATTCCTGCCACCTACTGTGGGAGACCTGGATTGAGTCCCTAGCTTGCAGCTTTCACCCTGGTCCAGCCCAATTTGGGGAGTGAATCCAGGCATGGGAGTTCTCATGCTCAAAAAAAAAAAGTCACAACATTGAAAGAACTGAGAAAAAGAGCCATATGATAGTTTTGGTTAATGTATTATCTTTAGAATTCAATGAAAAGGCAGTATCTGTTAGGTATTTTAGGTATTGTCTTCTCTGAAAAGTTATCCATTCTTGTCACAAACCTGTAAGCAACTGTGCAGCTTCTGTCTGTATCTAAAATGGAAAAATACATGTTACAAATAAAACCACACAGCTTGGAGATCAACTTGTGAATTTTAAGTTCTTAAGGTAGACTGGTTTCTAAGAGTTTCCAGAAACCAGGACAGGACACTGCAAGGATTTCTTGACGGTGACTGGGTGAGATTCTCAGAGAACTCCTACACTTTCGCACACAACCCTTGATTTTTATGTTGCTAATATCTTACTTCATCTTTAATATATGTCACACAAAACCAATTCTGTACTACAGCCGGCAACTCCTCTAACATTTGCTTTGTGACAGTAATAAAATCCATACAGTAGTGATATAAATGTCAATGAATTCACATTTGAAATGAAATGCATTTGGACAAGTACACTTTTAAAGATCTTAAATTCACCTTTATTTAATAGTGCCTCAATGCTAATCCATCTGCGTTATTTTACCGGAGATGGTTTTACCTGTTTATCTTCCTCTGTGTGTGCAGGATAGTCCTTGGCTTTCAGCAGCCACAAAGCAGCAAGTTTTTTGTTATGTAGCTTCAGGTATGTCTTTCCTAAAAGCAGCAAGTTCTTGCTGTAGAAGTTTGGATCCACTGTATAAAAGGAACAACATTTGCTGCTTTTAATTTGAGAAGTTTAATTTACTGGTCTAAATTCTAATAAATTTGTGTGGTCAATAAAGGATAAGGATAACTGAATTTTCTTTTGTTTGGTTATTCATAACTGAAATATCTGTAAAATAATCACTACTGAATGTCTACTCTGTGCTAGGCACTATATTACACATATTTCTCATTTCACAATAATTTTATAAAGTAAATATTTCTTTTATAAGTGAGAAGTTGAGCTTCCAAATAGTATAAGTTCCTAACAGTGATTTTTTTTCTAGTTATTTTGTTCCCTATTGTAATCCCAAGTGCCTAAAACAGTGTCTGGAATATAACTATTGTACCTCCACATTCATAAGCTTTTTGTTCATGCTTTTCCCTCACCAAAAAATTTCCCCATCTTTTCTCTTAAAATCCTATTCACTCTCCAGGTCAGCCCAGGTATAATCTCTGTTAGCTGCTGCTTTTCTCCTTTGGTTTCTCATGGTATTTTAAAGTGTTCACACTTAATAAAGCATTTTCTTCATTCTTATGTTACATTTAGTTGTGTTCATGTTTCTTTCCATCATAAAGTCCCAAAGAGCAGAAGCTGTTTCTTCCTCTCTCTATGGTTAAGTGGAACTGACGTTAAGTAAATGATCACATCTATCTATGCATATACCATCATGATTCGTTCATTCATTGAGTGCACGTTATGTCCCAGACATAGTGTAATGGGCTGGGAAGAGGGAGAAGAAATGAAAGGAGGTGAGATCATGGGTACCAACAAATAGTTAAGACAGAGGAATAAGTTTTGAAGTACTAGACACTAGGAAGGCTATAGCTTACACTTTATCAGACAAAATAACTAGAAGAGTTCAAAGGTTCCCAACACAAAGAAATGAAAAATGGTTAAGGAGATGCAACTACCATGATTTGATCAGTATATACTGTGTGTATGTATATACATGTAAACATAAGTATACCAAGCTATCACACACTGAATCCCTTAAATATGTACAGTTGTCATGTGTCAAAATTTAAACAACAATTTTTAAAAAGTCTAAGAATGAGGGGTTGGCACTGTGGTGCAGTAGGCTAAGCCTCTCCCTGTAGTGCCAGCAACCCATATGGACACTGGTTCATGTCCTGGCTGCTCCTCTTCTGATCTCTGCTATGGGCTGCGAAAGCAGTGGAGGATGACCCAAGTGCTTGGGCCGCTGCACCCAGCATGTGAGAGACCAGAAGAAGCTCCTGGCTTCGGATCAGCCTAGCTGTGGCCATTGCTGCTATCTGGGGCATGAACCAGCAGATGGAAGACCTTTCCATCTGTCTCTCTCTCTCTCTAACTCTACATCTCAAATAAATAAATAAATCTTTAAAAAAAAAAAAAAAAGAGGTCTATGAATGAAAGCACAAAACTATCTTGCTAACTTCCATTCTCAACAGCATCTTCCTAGCAATTTGGAGCCCTCTATATTTAAAATATATTTTACCATGGATAGAATTTACTCATAACCCAAATTATCATACTTCTTTACACATAAGCACATTCAAATAAAAGGCACATTAGCAGGGAGCTGGACTGGAAATGGAGCAGCTGGGACTCAAACCAGTGCCCCTATGGAATGCCCGCACTACAGACCGCAGCATAACCTGTTACACCACAGCACCAGCCCCAATGATTACATTTTATAGGAATATAGCTGCGGTGATTTCTATGGTGTATTTGACAACATGCTTCTGTCTCTTACTTCCCTACCAAGTATTATTAATATTAAGAAGGATAAGTTCAGGATAGGCCAGTGACAGTTTATAGGGCCAGTCTTTCTTTTTCTTTCTTTTTTTTTTTTTTTTTTCAAAAACAAGAATAACTGGGGCCAGTGCTATGGCCCAGAGGGTTAAGCTGCTGCCTACAGTGCCAGCATGCCATATGGGCAACAGTTTGAGTCCCATCTACTATACTTCCTATCCAGGCTCCCTGCTAATATGCCTGGGAGAGCAGTCGAAGATGGCCCAAGTTCTTGGGTCCCTGCACCCACATGGGAGAACCCAGAAGAAGCTCTGGCTTCTGGTTTTGGCCTGGCCTAGCCCAGACCATTTGGGTAGTGAAACAGTGGCTGGAGGATCCCTGTGCATGTCTCTTCTCTCTCTGTGACTATGCCTTTCAAATAAATAAATAAATATTTTTTAAAAAATAACATGAAACTCTTTTTCACAAAATATCTGCAACTGAACAAAAATTAACCTGATTTAAAACCATGGTTCCTATCTAAATGCCTCTAATTAGTTGTGTAACCTTAAATAGGCAGTTAACCTGACATAGCCTCCTCTCCAAAAGGCAGACTGAATTACATCAAATGAAAGCCCATTCCAGAATTACAATGCTGATTCAGTAGTGGCCTATTTCCCACTCAGGTGCTCTGAACTGAAAAATTCCTGTTTTAAAAATTCTTACTACACTGGGGCTGGTGTTGTGGCACAGTGGGTTAAGCTGCTGCTTGCGACGCTGGCAACCCATATGGGCACTGGTTCGTGTCCCGGCTGCTCCACTTCTGATCCAGCTCCCTGCAAATGTCTGGGAAAAGCAGAAGACGACTCAAGTTTTTGGCCCCTGCCACCTTAGTGGGAGACCTGGAAGCAGCTCCTGGCTTCAGCCTGGCCCAGCCCTGGCTGTTGTGGCCACCAGGGGAATAAACCAGAAGATGGAAGATCTTTCTCTCTCTAACTCTTACAAACAAATAATAAATCTTTTTTTAAGAATTATTTTATTTATTTGAAAGGCAGAGTTACATAGAGAAGTAGAGCCAGTGAGAGAGGTCTTCCATCCCATGGTTCACTCCCCAAATGACCGCAACATCCAGAGCTGACTTGATCTGAACCCAGGAGCCAGGAGCTTCTTCCGGGTCTCCCACATGGGCGCAGGAGCCCAAGGACTTGGGCCATCTTCTACTGCTTTCCCAGGCCATAGCAGAGAGCTGGATTGGAAGTGGAGCAGCCGGGACTCAAAATTGGCACCCATATGGGATGCCAGCGCTGCAGGCTGGGGCTTTAACCCACTGTGCCACAGCGCCAGCCTCCAAATAATAAATCTTTTAAAAAAATTTTTACTATATATTCAGCATTCATGCAATTTTAAGTGTATTAATAAGTGAAATAAAAAAATATTACCTTGTTCTGCCCTGTGAAAATAACCTAATGCCTGTTAAAAACAGAGACCCAACATTAGGAAAAGGATTAAAGCTCACTCAATATTACAAATATTTATCAAATGTCTATTTATATATTAAATGTCAGGAAATAAGTCACCTTGAAGTCCAATTTTTTTACAGTGAGAGTTAACATAGCTAAATTGAACATAATACTGTTGACTAATTAGAACATTACAATATGTGGACCACAAATGATTTTTTTTCCAACTTGTACCAAACTTAGCATCATTACCAAACCTGCATCATGTACAGAAAAGGAACATTTTCATGTATAATGTAGCTATTTTGAATTTTCTCTTAAATTCTAACTGTGACTACTAGTAAAAACTAGATATAATCAAAAGATGAATTTACTCAGTGATACAAGAGCTGTACAATTTTAAAAAGTCTACAGAAATTTCCAAATAGAATGTTATTGTGGGGGCCAATGCTGTGGTGCAGCAGGTTAACCACCTGGCCTGAAGTGCCAGCATCCCATATGGGCACCAGTTTGAGACCTGGCTGCTCCACAGCGGCCATTGCGGGTGAACCAACGGAAAAGGAAGACCTTTCTCTCTTTCTCTCTCTCACTGTCCACTCTGCCTGTCAAAAAGAAAAAAAAAAAAAAAAGAATGAATCCCAAGGAGAAAAGGATACAATCAGCTGTACACTAACAGATTTGTAATGTGTCTGAGAAATGTCATTAGATAATGCATTATAAAACATTTTAAAAACATTTTAAGTGGGACTATATTAGCGGTTAGATTCACAGTAACATTCTTTTTTTTTTAAGATTTATTTATTTATTTGAAAGTCAGAGTTACAGAGAGAGGAGAGGCAGAGAGAGAGAGAGAGAGAGAGACAGAGAGCAAGCGAGAGAGGTCTTCTATCCGCTGGTTCACTCCCCAATTGGCCGATCCAATGGCAGGAGCCAGGTGCTTCTCCTGGTCTCCCATGGGGTGCAGGGCCCAAGCACTTGGGCCATCCTCCACTGCAATCCCGGGCCACAGCAGAGAGCTGGACTGGAAGAGGAGCGACCAAGACGGATCCGGCGCTCTGACTGGGACTAGAACCCGGTGTGCCCGTGCTGCAGGCGGAGGATTAGCCTATTGAGCCTCGGTGCCGGCCAGGATGCATTCTTTTTAATAATAATATGGGATGGGCATTTGGCACTGGAATTAAGCCAGGGCTTAAGACACTCACAACCCATTTTGTCAGGCTGGGTGTTCAAGCCTCCTCAGCTCTGCTTCCACTCCAGCTTCCTGCTAATTGCACCCTGGGGAGCAGAAGTGGATGGCTCAAGTAATTTTTCCTGCTGTCCATGTGGGAGACCTGGATTGAGTTTCTAGTTCCTGGCTTTCACCTGGCTTAGCCCAGGTAGTTGTGGGCATTTGGGGAGTGAACCTGTGGTTGAGAGATTCTTCGGTCTCTCTGCTTTTCAAATAAATTGTAAAAACCTATGTTAAAAATATTTCACAACTGTATTCTTATCATAGAACTAAATTTTCTAAACATCAAATTCAACACCAGAGTGCCCTGGGGTGGAGAGAGCACAGGAACTCCTTGTTATGATACAAGTATTGGGAATTTACTTTATTGCCTATTTCCTTATTCAGAAAATGTTGTGATGAGTAAGCCCAAAGAGTTTAGCCAGAAATCCCTTTCAATTTTTATTAATGGCTATTTTCATTTGAGAGGTAAGGGAGGGAGAGAGGGCTCTCTCTCATTGGTGGCTTACTCCCCAAATGCCCAAAGGGTCTCCCAACAGGGAACAGCTTGAGGAGCTGGGAACTTATTCCAGGTTTCCCAAGTGGATGGCAATCACTTGAGCCTCCCAGGGTCTGCATTAGCAGGAAGCTAGAATCAAGAATATAGCCTGACATGCAGCCCAGGAACTCTGGTATAGGATGCAGGTATAACTAGCATCTTAACCATGAGGCAAAAATTTGCCCCTCAAGTTTCATTCTTACCAGGAAAAGCAAAAGGCTATAGGAAAATATGAGAGAATGTGAGCCTTCCATAACCCCTTTTAATAAAATGTTGTAATTGTTGTTCTTCTATTAACTTAAACAGATGCTTTGTTTTCCTAAATGACTGTATTACTGTGTGAAATGCACCTAAAACACGTTGGGTACATGTTGTATTTCTTATACCTTTTAATTTTTATGGTATTGATTTCAAACACAAAATTAAGGTAGATTTTAGCTATGAGCTATTTTAGTTGACTATGTACTAGAATTATTAGCCACTCACCTAAAGGAAAAACAAAAAAACACTCACCAGTCATGGATAATAAGTATTAAGCCTTTGGATTAGATCATTAGTAACTTGGACAAGTCCCTCACTGAATCAGCTCCATATGTGTGGACACTGAAGAATGGTGCTGTAGTTAAGAAATTGGTACTAACTTAACAAAGGACATCATACTACCTCCTCATAGGTGGAACTAGGAGGAGTTGCAAACAGCATTTTAGCAATTCTTCTTTGATACCAAGGCATTTCAGCAAATGTATAGCACCTACAGAGAAATAAAATAACACTTACATTCAAAATTATATCTTCTTTTATCCAAAGAGTGATATGATTCATTAGTAGGGATTAAATATAAATAGGAAAGAATAGTATGAGTAATGATAATACAATATATTTTGTAATCAATATTTGTATTCAATATTGATATTGTACAAAACTGAACACAATATCGATATATTGAATACTATATATATATTTACAATGTATCATCCACCATTGAGTGCTCACTTTGTACCAGTGCTAGAATAAATGATGCTCTCCTATCTACTCCAAACAAAAACTGAGATAATACCATTATTAATTGTTTCATAAGAAAAACTCAAAAGTTTCAAAAACTTACTCAAGAAAAAAATGACAAAACTAAACAAGATGTACATAAATAACAGTAGCAACCAAAAATTTAAGCCCCTTTTTTTAAAAAAGAGGTAAAACAGATAGTTACTATCCAAAGACATTTAGAAGTTTCTGAAAGAAGTATGGGAAAAAAGTTTTCCATCTTTAAGAAGGTTCTGAACTCCTGAGGCACAGACTGTCTCCTTCCTGCTTACTTACTGACTTAGTAACTCTTGCTCAATCACTGCTAATTTACTATGTCCTTTATCATCTCCTTTATCCTGAAAGATACTTATTTCATTTTTAAAAAACTTTTGATACAGCACAATTTACACTTACTTTTTTGAATGACACTGAATACTTAGTTCTACAGTCTAAACCCAAAGAAAACAGTGACCAACCTATCTTCAAGAAAGACTCTTAAACAAGCAAGGTTAACACAGTGATGTAATGACATACCAGCAAAACAATGATCTATACTGGACATAGGATCACATGAAAATGGGAAGTTACTGAAAGGCAGATTGTATTGTTTCTCAGATGAGTCATGAGTGTATTTGATACACTTTAAAGATAAGATGATCTGGGGCTGGCACCGTGGTGTAGTGGGTAAGGCTGCCGCCTGCAGTGCTGGCATCCCATATGGGTGCCGGTTTTTGAGTCCTCTCTGCTCCACTTCTGATCCAGCTCTCTGCTATGCCCTGGGAAAGCAGAAGATGGCCCAAGTCCTTGGGCCCCTGCACCCACGTGGGAGACCTGGAGGAAGCTCCTAGCTCCTGGCTTCTGAACGGTGCAGCTCCAGCCGTTGCAGCCAATTGGGGAGTGAACCAACGGATCGAGGACCTCTCTCTCTCTCTCTGCTTCTCCTTCTCTCTGTGTGTAACTCTGACTTTCAAATAAATAAATAAATCTTAAAAAAAAAAAAATAGGAAGATCTTCTTGGGGCATCCTACTATTTTACAAAGACTAACCTAATTTTATTTAGCATGGTAAATGAGAACAGTCTCACAACAAAGGGGATTTAACAGGCTAACAAAAAATTTTAAGGCCTTTTTAGGCTAAGTATATGTTTCTAAATGACGTCAGTAACATGTTTAATACACTCACAAATTTAGTATGTTCCATACATAAGTGTAAATTAATGGATTCAACATTCTAAACTCAGTATTTTTAAATATTTCACAATTTGCTTTTTTTTTTTTTTTTGACAGGCAGAGTTAGTGAGACAGAGAGACAGAGAGAAAGGTCTTCCCTCTGTTGGTTCACCCCCCAAATGGCCAGGAGCCAGGTGCTTCCTCCTGGTCTCACATGGAGGCACAGGGCCCAAGGGCTTGGGCCATCCTCCACTGCCTTCCCGGCCACAGCAGAGAGCTAGACAGGAAGACGAGCAACCAGGACAGAATCTGGCGCCCCAACCGGAACTAGAACCTGGGGTGCCGGCGCCGCAGGCAGAGGATTAGCCTAGTGAACTGCGGTGCCGGCCCACATTTTGCTTTTTATACATCACAAAATATTTGTATGTACAACAAAATAAGATCATATTAAATACCACTTAAATATAAGTTCACTTACCAAATACCCATAAGATGAATCGAAGTAGCATCCTTAGGATTCAGTTCAATTGCTTTCTATCAAGAAATGAGAAAAATCAATCATTTTTTTTCCCTTAAACAACAGTAAATGCTTTACTGTGTCTGCTAAAGAAGCTATGATTAGGGGCTGGCGCTGTGGCGCAGCAGGTTAACGCCCTGTCCTGAAGTGCCGGCATCCCATATGAGTGCTGGTTCTAGTCCCGGCTGCTCTACTTCTGATCTAGCTCTCTGCTATGGCCTAGGAAAGCAGTAGAAGATGGTCCAAGTCCTTGGGCCCCTGCACCTGCATGGGAGACCTGGAGGAAGCTCCTGGCTCCTGGTTTTGGATTGGCGCAGCTCCCGCCTTTGCAGCCAATTGAGGAGTAAACCAGCGGATGGAAGACCTCTCTCTCCCTCTCTCTCTCTCTCTGCCTCTTCTATGTGTAACTCTTTCAAATAAAATAAATAAATCTTTAAAAAAAAACAAATAAAATAAATTTTTACAAAAAAACCATGATTATAAAGAAAAAAAAGCACAGCTCTATGTTTCAATTTTTCTATGATAAGGAATTTCAATTTTCTTCCTCCTGATTCTTTAATGATTGAATTTGTCTCAATACACTATTAATGATTTGTACTAAGGTACTGTGTTATAAGGTTCAGAAACAGATGGCAAGGCCTATAAGGATGAGAAAAATCATAAAATATATAAATCTAATTTTTAAAAAAGCAATAACATATAACTTTCAATGTTCCTTTCTTAAAGGAAAAATAAATGTTTTTTTTTTATTTTGGCCATATCTTGAATGTTGAAAAAAACTATTCACTAAAAGAAAAGCTAAAAGTATATAATTTTAGAAAATCTCTTCCTATATGGGAATTTTTTTCAACTTCCCATTTGTCCTTACCACAGGAAAATACTATTTATTCATAGAAAATGTGAATCAAATAATTATATATACAATGTAAAATATGCTGATAAAATCTAACTTGCTACTATGTGAATTAGTGTAATGCAGAAACTACAGAATAATTTTAAAGAAATTCCTCATTTTATTTATATTTATTTATATATTTTATATATTTTTTATATATTTATCTATATATTTACTTTTATAAAAGCTACTAAGGAAATCTCACAGATTAAGATTAACCCTGATAAAAATAAGACTATTTAAAATATTAAGACTAAGATTTCCTAGTTTATGCTTTTATAAAATCTCATATTTTCACTTTCAGTTTGCTAATGCCTGAGATACACATTTGCACATATTTATAATAGTTAAGAAGATGGGCTCTGAAGCCAGACTGCCAGGGTTCATAGCTCAATGTCCTCTAATTTGTTGAACTTAACATATTTTATATTCTTGCTAAGACTGAATTTTGAATTATACAAATACAACTACCTCATAAGTTTGTGGTTAAAATGAGCAAATAACAGGAGATGCTTCATGTAATGATATTTTGTATCACCACCATCAATTTCCTGTTTTCATAATGTAACACCAGGAACTTAATTCCCAGCTTACATTAGTTAATGTTCATAGTAGTAGTAGAGACAATTGCTTAAATAAAGCTGACCAAGAATAACTTGGCAGAAATCTTGCTTACCTAATATGGGTAAAAGTCAGCACTGAGCTGTTTTACCTCTCTTGCAATACAGCAATATGATTATACAAAATGCATTTTAAAGTATTCACTTATAACTAAAATACTAAGCAACCTTTCCCAATTGAAGTGCTGCATAAACTTGTAGGAGTAGTCATTTTCTTCCATCTCCTGTGAAAGAGAATATAGAGCCAGTACCACTTGAGATGCATGGAGAAAAGATAGTTTGTCACATGCAATGGGTGTCTTGGGGCACAAGGGTTTAGTTTTCTTATGGGAAGGGTTTGAGAAGGACTACTTTAAAAAAAAGCCTTTTCATTATAATCCTTCCTCCCATTATATCTTCCAAAACCAATCCAAACATGCTAATTCCTTAAGACTTCAGATGTGATAATGGAATTTCAAAATGGAAGTACTATAATGACTTTTTTGGTATATAAATATTAAATATTAATTCTTTGTATATTTACACATATACATTTGAAAGTAAATAGAAATACTGTAGTTGTTTTGTTTAATCAACAGCCATCTCATTAATGTTTTCTGCAATTTTTCATTGTTCACATTGGAAGTTATGAATTTCTATATCCTGAGGCATAAAATAATTAAGCTATTTACTTATTACACTAAGAAAATTGCTGTTTTTCAATCTAAAATTCTAAAAATTGTATTTCACACCATTATTTTAGGTAAAAAATTAAAAAGAAGGGGCCGGCGCCATGGTGCAGTAGGTTAATCCTCTACCTGCGGTGCCGGCATCCCATATGGGCGCCGGTTCTAGTCCCAGCTGCTCTTCTTGCAGTCCAGCTCTCTGCTGTGGCCCGGGACGGCAGTGGAGGATGGCCCAAGTGCTTGGGCCCCTGCACCTGCATGGGAAACCAGGACGAAGCAGAAGCACCTGGCTCCCGGTTTCGGATCGGCCCAGCACCGGCCATAGTGGCCATTTGGAGAGTGAACCAGCGGAGGGAGGACTTTCCTCTCTCTCTCTCTCTCTCTCTCTCTCTCTCACTGTCTGTAACTCTGTCAAATAGATAAATAAAAATCTTTAAAAAAAATTAAAAAGAAAAAAACAATGTCAATGATAATGTAAGGTACCACTGAAAACTTAATAAATCTGATTTCAAACATCCAAAAATGTGAAATATATAAACTATAAAATGTAATTAGATATACATATTTCTACTGATGCCTACATAAGAATTAGGTTTCCTGTCTCCAAATGTTCCTTTTTACCAATTGTTATATAAACTAGGAATTGAGACTATAACCATAAAATTCTGCAAAGTTAACATATCCAGCACTATTCCATGAATTTTTCCATTGCTTTTTTCTTCCTTTGTATTTTTACATGATCTGCAATATCAAGAGATATAAATATGCTGGTTTCATCGTGGTACTATTTTTTAAGGATGGAGTAGTGTGCATGAACAATATGAAATAAATAGACTCCTACAGAATTTTTAGCAGCTTAAGGAAAAACTTGCAGAAATAAGTAAATTAACTTCAGGAAGAAATATAAACCACAACACACAGGCAGAACACACACACACAGTTCATAATCTAAAAAGGGATGATTATTATTGGGAGTGGTATGTCAAATAGCTTAAACACACTGTTATAGACAACACTGAGGTCTTCAGCCTTGTGCAACTGGTTCCATCTGAAAGAACTGGGCTAGTCACGTGATTACTTAGGGCAATAGGGTATCAGCAAGTAGGATGCAAGCTTAATGCAAATTTGCACACTGGAACATTTCAAATGTTCATTCTCAGAAGCCAGCTAGTATGCTGTAAAGAAGCCTGGACTATATTACTAAATAGAAAAAAAAAAAGGTGGGAGAAACTCTGGTAGATGAGAGGCTTTTTTTTTTTTTTTTTTTTTTTGAAAGGCAGAGTTACAGTTACAGAGAGAGGCAGAGGCAGAGGTAGAGAGAGATCTTCCATCCAATGGTTCACTCCCCAAATGTCTGTAACAGCAAGAACCGGGCCGATCTGAAGCCAGGAGCCAGGAGCTTCTTCTGGGCCCCCATGGCAGGGCAGGGGCCCAAGCACTTGAACCATCTTCTGCTGCTTTCCCAGGTGCAATTGAGCAGTCGAAATATGAACTGGAACCCATATGGGATGTCGGCTCTCCAGGCAGCGGCTTTACCCACTACACCACAGCGGCCAGCTCCAAGAGAGGCCATCTTGAACAATCCAGGCTCACATACGCATTGAATGTAGCTGTCAAAGTAACTGCAGCTAAGCAAAGAAAAGCAGAAGCACTCACAGAACTCTAAGAAATAACTGTCAATGCTCTGAACTGCTAAGTTTTAAGTAGTTTGCTAGTCAGTAATAGGTAACTGAAACAAATCTGTTCAGAAAAATAACTTACTTTTAAAATTCATAAATTTCAATAATTCAATAGTACCTCAAAATGCTCCTTGATAATGTAGGCATTCGCAATTTTAACCTTGATACCTTCATAATCTCCAACATCACTAATGCAGATGGCATACCACTAAAAGTAGAAAAAAAAGAGTTATAAGAGCAGTTACTCTTAATGTTCCATTCAATACAAGAAAACAATGTCTATTCCTCAAAAGTCATTCTCATTCAATAAAAAGATATTGAGCATAAAGACTGTCAAAGTCTACACTACAAGGCAAAGTGGACATGGTCCTCCAGGATCTTAGAGACAGAACATATTTATAGAGAATAATACAAGATAAAAGGTGGCGAATCATCTAAATTACCAACAAAAGAAGAGGAAAATGGATCATTTTTATGATCTTAGTAAAAATACAGAAAAATTTTTACTTGAATGACCATAATTTTACCTTCCATTCTCTTCTATGGAAGCTGCCTCTCCTACATCTGCTTTGTTATAGTAAGAACAACCACATCACTGTATTGTGACCTTGTCTCCATAGCCACATTTGGATAACAGACCCAAATTTAGACAACCTGAGTTTATTCCCCAGGAACTAAACTAAACAGTATGCAAGCTTCATAAAGTCAGGTGCTGTGGAAAATCACTAGACTTAAGAAAGGAGAGAAAAGTTTATTGTGATAAAGACTTGCAGTTAACAGCAGAGAGACAATAAGGAAGCCTCAGCACAATCAACTCACATTTTTCCTTAGGGCCAAATGCATTCTGCTTTTGAGTTCTATTAAATACAACAGCTGCTCAAAGCAAATGCCCCTTCTTTTATGTTTGTTTTTAGCAGAATTATAATAAACATAACAAAATGACCTTAACTAACACAACTTTTGTTTAAATCTATCCACTAAAATCTTTTGTATTCTGATATAATTGAAAAAAAGTATAGTTTATCTCTCTCTCTCTCTCTCTCTCTCACACACACACACACCCTGATCTATAGACTATATGCTATATGCTCATTTAAATTCCATTGACAGCTTTCCAGTTGCCCGAATCAAGTTGACTTGAAGGGTCATACAGTGTTTCAAACTTGGTGTCTGATCTGCTTCAATGTATCAGAGCTCAGGATAAAATCATCCTTGTGCATTTAACTATCATATCCATGTGAAGCAAACTCAAGCTTGAAGATGAATCCTAAAAATTGTAATTACCCTTGACAAGATTGTCATTTACTTTTCAGCACTCTTCATTAATGATCATATTAGCAAGAAATGATGTGATCACAGATTTTGTTTCCAAAATATTTGTAATTTTTTCAATTTCCAAAATGTTTAGTGAGCTTGCATTTTTAAAGATAGAAAGCTTTGCTTTAAATAGATACTCTAGTCAAGAAGGAGGAATATAGATACCAGACTTCTCCTGACTGAAATACTACAAAAGAAAAAAAGGTAGAAAATATGTAAGAAATAAAGATTTTCAAGATATCAGACCTAAGGCAACAGTGACACCTTGGAGACAAGAAATGAGTGAAGGTCTGGTGGTGTGGCACAGTGGGTTATAAGAGCTGGGCACTGGTTCTAGTCCTGGCTGCTCCCCTTCTGATCCAGCACTCTGATATGGCCTGGGAAAGCAGAAGATGCCCCAAGTCCTTGGGCCCCTGCACCCATGTGGGAGACCCAGAAGAAGCTCCTGGCTTAGGATTGGCTCAGCTCTGGCCGTTGTGGCCATTTGGAGAGTGAAACGGCCGATGGAAGACTTTCTCTCTCTCTCTCTCTCTCACCCTCTCCCTCTCCTTCTGCCTCTCTCTGTAAGTCTTTCAAATAAATCAGAATAAATCTTAAAAAAGAAGAAGAAGAATTTGGCTGTCACAATGACCCAGTGAGGGAGGGAGTGCTTTACCAAGGGCAGTCCAACGTGATTAAGAAATGTCCTAACCCTAGATGCTAACAACCTCCCCTAAACTCACCCTAGCCTATTGTAAATACTTGGTTTTTGTTTGTAGAGATTTGAAAGGAAGAGTTGCAGAGGGAGAGACAGAGACAGAGACAGAGAGAAAGAGAGAGAAAGAGAGAGAGAGAGAAAGAGAGAGAAAGAGAGAGAAAGAGAGAGAGAGAGAGAGAGACTCTTCCATCCTCTGATTCACTCTCCAAATGGCCACAATAGCCAGGACTGGGTCAGGCTGATGCCAGGAATCTACAGAGTTGTATCTCTGAGTCTTCTACATTGATCCATCTTCCTCTATCTTCCCAGGCAGATTACAGGGAGGTGAGTTGGAAGTAGAGTAGCCAGACTCTTACCAGCTCTCACGTAGAACCCCAGCACCACAGGTAGTGGTTTATCTTGCTGTACACCAAGCTAGCCAGGAAAAACACTGTTTTAAACCCACTAGAAAATTCAGAAACTAGCTAAGTTACATGTGAAAAGTCATATACTAGGGCCAGTGTTATGGGTTAGCAAGTAAAGTCACTGCCTGCAATGCTGGCATCCCATATAAGTGTTGGTTCAAGTCCCGGCTGCTTCATTTCTTATCCAGCTCCACGCTTATGCACCTGGAAAAGCAGTGGAGGATGGCCCAAGTGCTTGGGCCCCTGCATCCATGTAGAAGACCCGGAAGAGGCTTCTGGCTCCTGGCTTTGGACTAACCCAGTTCTAGCTGTTGTGGCCATTTTGGGAGTGAACCAGTGTATGAAACATTTCTCTCTCTTTCTCTCTCCCTCTGTAACTCTTTCAAATAAATAAATAAATCTTTAAACAAACAAAAAAAAGTCATATACTATTCAGTCTCAGTATTTACTATATACTGTTAGATTACTACTTCTACATAAAACAGAAATACGTGATAAAAATGAGAATTTTTGACAAGTGCTTGTAGTGCTAGAAATAAATAGGAAATTAATGAAATGATTATCACATTTGTTTAAAATTAAGCATTAAGAAAAGTAACTTATCAAACATTAATGAGGGTAAGCTAAATGTTTAAGAATGCAAAAAACTACTTATTTTGAAAAATGTTATAAGAATAAATTTCTTCCCTTCCTAAAAATAGAACAATTTTCTTCCTTATGTACATTAGATTACACAGCAATGTACCCCTCCGTAGACAACAGCTTAGTTACTTTAAGCAACTCACCTTATGAGCTGCAAAACTTGATTCATTTTTCTCTAGTGCTTTTTTTGCATACTCTAGAGCTTCATACACCAACCGCTTTTTCTCCTCTTCTGAGGTTCCGCTAAGCTGAGCTATATCACGTGATGCCCGTGCCAAACGCCACAGTAACTCTGCATCTTCACTAATTTGAAATGAAAAAACAACTATTTCAGCTCATACTTAAAAATTATTAAAGCACACCACCTCACTAGTATATACATTATGAGCTCGCAGTTTAGTTATGAAATAACAAGCGACAAGATATCCAAAATCATTATTCATAATGCTAAATTTTTTATAGAACTTTTATTTGCAAAAATTTTTATAAAAATATTGTTATTCACAAACATTAACTTACCTATAGTATTTAAAATAAAAACACCATAGAAAATATATAGTTGAATGAATGCTTGCCCCATTCAATTCAATATATAACATAAAGTTTGACCTCCTGGGGCCAGCACTGTGGTGCAGCAGATTAAGCCAAGACCTACAGTGCCGGCATCCCATACAGGCACTGGTTAGAATCCCAGCTGCTCCACTTCTGATCTAGCTGTCTGCTAATGTGCCTGGAAAAGCAGTGGAAGATGGTCCAAGTACTTGGTCCCCCTGCACCCATACGGGAGACCTTCCAGGGAGACCTGGAAGAGGCTCCTGGCTTCGGCCTGGCCTAGTGCCAGCCATTGAAGCCATTTGGGAAGTGAATGAGCAGATGGAAGATCTGTCTCTTCTTTTTTGTCTCTCCTTTTTTCTTTCAAATAAACAAATCAATCATAGGAAAAAAAAAATGTTTGCCCTCCCTAGCAATGTGCTTCATACAACTCACTAACTGGTTTATACAGTACCATTAAATACATAAACTTTATAACAAGGTCATATCCTAAACAAACAAAATTATCCAAACTACAGCATCTGGCACAGAATAGGTATATGACAAATATCTGTTAATGAATGGATGAACAAATATAATGCAATCTAATAGAAAATCCTATGTGTGAATGCCATGACATGATGCATGGTTTATTTCGAGTAAGAGCACTGGACTCCTGGAAGAACTGTTACTTCAATATAACTATAGAAAATAAGAAATGGTCAATAAATTAGTAACCACAATTAACAGAAATATTTTTTAAAACTTTGCATTCAGTTTTATTAAATGTTTGTCTTTAAGCCTTTTTTTTTTTTACAAAAACAATAAAATTTTGAATCCAAAGGTAGTGATAACATATTTGTTATTCAATTTATCACTGAAATGACTATACAGTGTCAAACCAGCCATCTCAATTTACTAAAGGGAAAAATGCAGAAGGCAAGACTATCTTTTAGATATCTATGAAGAGAAATTGATGGATCTTGAGGGAAAACTTGACTTCAGGAATCTAAGAAAGTTAGCTGAAAATGACCTGTTATTTTTAGTTTAAGAGATGAGCTGAATTAGTGATCTGGAAATGCCACTTAGCCTTATTTGACACATGCCAAGGGCTGAGTTTCCCTCCACCCCATCCTCCAAGAAAAGTGAGTAAATATTTATTATGCTACACTAAACATATAGTCTAATACTAAAAGTAGAAAAAGAAGGTATTTCTGGTTTCTCTGAAAGATTGGTCCTCTAAAGTGATGTACACTTAATGGTGACATACAATCATTCTAAATCCTAGTGAATTCATTTAAATCTTACACCAATAAGAAATTACTTTAAAAAGACAGATACATATACAATATAGATAGGGTAAACATATTCAACGACTTCTTCTATGAAACCAAGCAAAACTACGGGCCAGCACTGGCTCACTTGGCTAATCCTCTGCCTATGGCACCGGCACCCCAGGTTCTAGTCCCGGTTGGGGCACCTGGTACTAGTCCCAGTTGCTCCTTTTGCTCCTCTTCCAGTCCAGCTCTCTGCTGTGGCCTGGGAAGGCAGCAGAGGATGGCCCAAGTGCTTGGGTCCCTGCACCTGCATGGGAGACCGGGAGGCTTTGGATAGGCGCAGCGCTGTAGCAGCCATTAGGGGAGTGAACCAACGGAAGGAAGACCTTTCTGTCTCTCTCTCACTGTCTATAACTCTACCTGTCAAATAAAAAAGAATTAAAAAAAAAAAAAGAAACCAAGCAAAACTGAAAAATGGGAAAGAAGTTTCAACATTCCATTAGAATGAATAAGAACCACTTTTTACAAGCAGCAATTTTCAGTTGTTTAATGTAAAAAAGAAACTGTATACTATAACTTAAATGCTAAGAAACAGTATTTTGAAATAAAAAATAAAATAATCCATTACAAAAATTTCAGGGATTAAGGATGACTTTAATCATTAATAACACAAAAATTTTCAAGAAACTATAAAGCCATACCTATACCACTTTGCCTACCTTTCCTTGTATTGAGTTAACAACTGGTAAAGTTTCTCTGTTTCTCCACTTTCATACAGGTAGTCTGCTTGTTCAAGAACTTCTTCAACTTCAAAGATTATGAAAGAAAAAAGGCAATAAAATTGGTTTTCCCAAGTCAGGTGGCAATACTTCTAAGAAACATAAACACTTTTATAGATAAAGAAATGAAATAAGATAGAAAAATCACCTGTAAAACCAATAATTCTGAGGAATCTAGATGAAAGTATAGTAAAAACAAATATAAAGCTATGGTAATAAATGATTTATTGAAAACTAAAAATTAGAAAACTTATTCTGATCCTGAGGAAATATGATAGATTTTTTAATGAAAAAAAAGTGTGTTTCTGTGAGAAATTTTGGTCTATATACCCACTAGGCAGACAAAATCTTTATTGTTGGTGCTGTTAAGTATCATCCATTATACAAATGACGATGTAACGTATCACTTGCAGCACTGAACGTGGAATGAAACATTGTTTTACTAGATTCCCATATGACCTAACGTATACACAGACATTGTTAAGGAAAAATGTGAACTGTCATCAAGAACTGAGAGAAAGTCAACAACACTGAAATCTCATTGGTATTACATTCCAATCAACTCACAACTAGTACATATGTGACTACAAAATACACAAGCCTTATTAGAAGTGTAATACCATAATAGGCCAGCACCACGGCTCAATAGGCTAATCCTCCCGCTGTGGTGCCGGCACACCGGGTTCTAGTCCCAGTCGGGGCACCGGATTCTGTCCCAGTTGCCCCTCTTCCAGGCCAGCTCTCTGCTATGGCCCGGGAGTGCAATGGAGGATGGCCCAAGTGCTTGGGCCCTGCAACCACATGGGAGACCAGGAGAAGCACCTGGCTCCTGGCTTTGGATCAGTGTGATGCACCGGCCACAGCGCGCCGGCCACAGTGGCCATTGGAGGGTGAACCAACAGCAAAAAGGAAGTCCTTTCTCTCTCTGTCTCTCTCTCTCACTGTCCACTCTGCCTGTCAAAAAAAAAAAAAAATACCATAAAGAAAAGCCTTACTAACTGAAAAACAAGTTTCAAATTCAGAAAATCCCAATTACTATTTAGGAACACACAATTTTGTCATCTATATTTGACTACTTAATCCTACTTATAAGCCAACATTGCAATGTTTAGTTTCTTTATTACTTATCAGTTTAACAGCTTTTTACTTTTTTAATTTTTAAATAATTTTTTAAAAAGACATTTATTTGAAAGGCAGAGTTACAGAGAGAGAGGAAGAAGACAGAGAAAAATCTTCCATCCGCTGGTTTACTGCCCAAACGGCCGCAACAGTGAGAGCTGTGCCCCTCCAAAGCCAGGAGTCAGGAGCTTCAACCAGGTCTCCCACTTGGGTACTTGAGCCATCTTTCACTGCTTTCCCAGGCACATTAGCAGAGAGCTAGATCAGAAGTGGAGCAGCTGGGACTTAAATGTATCCATATAGGATGACAGCACTGCAGACAGCAACTTAACCCACAATGCCACAACACTGGCCCCAATTTTTAAATAATTTTTAAAAATATGTATTTATTTGAAAGGCGGAGTTACAGAGAGAGGAAGAGACAGAGAAACACAGAGATAGCGAGAGAACAAGTCATCTTTCATCTGTTGGATCAATCTCCAAATGGCCAGATTGGTAGGGACTGGACCAGGCTGAAGCCAGAAGCCTGGAATTCCACCTGGGTCTCCCACATGGGTGGCAGGGGCCCAAGCACTATGCCACCTTCAGCTGCTTTCCCAAGTGCATGACCATAGAGCTGGATTGCCAGTAGAATAGCTAGACTCAAAACAGCAGCCACATGGGATGCTGGTATCTCAGGCAGAGGCTTAATTCAATATGCCACAATGCTGGCCTGTTTTAAGGTTTTAAAAAATTAAAATCTAGGGGTTGGTGCTGTGGCATAGCAGGTAAAGCCACCGCCTGCAGTGCCTGCATCCCATATGGGTGCTGGTTCGAGTCCCAGCTTCTCCGCTTCCAATCCATCTCTGTGCTATGCCCAGGGAAAGCAGTAAAAGATGGTCCAAGTCCTTGGGCCCCTGCATCTGCATGGGAGACCCCAAAGAAGCTCCTGGCTGCTGGCTTTGGATCGGCCCAGCTCCAGCTACTGCAGACATTTGGGGAGTGAACCAGCAGATGGAAGACCTCTCTTTCCCTGCCTCTACCTCTCAGTAACTCAGTAACTCTGCCTTCCAAATAAATAAGTAAATCTAAAAAAAAAAAAAAAAAAAAAAAAAAAAAAATTTTAATTCTAGGTCAGCAAAAAATTCTATGATATCTATGACATGATAATTTGTGTGAAATATTTTCTAATTTAAGATAATCACATAAACATATTAAAGGACAAAAATGACAGTAGCAAAAAAACTAAAATAAAGATTTTTTTTTTTCCCTCAATAATCCTAACTTCAATCTGTTTAGGCACTGTGGAGTTTAATAATATTCAAAGGGTTGGTTAACTTTCTGAAGATTGCTTCCATGCAATTCTATGTTATAATTTTAAATGAAATGTTGTGTTTTGGCTGATTCTCCGAAGTCTTCATTTCAACAACCCAAAGATTCTTATAAAGAATAAGTAATAACTTTAGCATCATTAGCTGATATTTGTGATAGGTAGAATAATGGCCCCCAAAGATGTCCATAGGAAATTATCCTGGGTTATTCAAGACCCAATGTAAATGCAAATGTACTTAAAAGAGGAAGAGGAAGGAAGAAAAGTCAGACAAGAAGATACGACAATGGAAACAAGCTCAGAAGGATGAGACAGCTGGTTCTGAACACACAGTAAGGGAACAGTCAGCCAAGGAATGTGGAAAGCTCATCTAGAAGATGAGAAAATTAAGGGACAGGATTCTCCTGCAGGACCTTGGAAGGTCCCTATCAGTCCTATCAACACTTTGATTTTAGCCATTGAGACCCATTTTGGACTTCCGAACTACAGAACTGTTAACAAGTCTGTACTGCTTCAAGTCCTTAAGTATTTTACAGCATTGACAGAAAACTAACATAACAGTAATGAAATATGGTTATCTGGCTTATTTGAATGGGTATTCTAAGTATCAAAGCTAATTTTACTCAAATAATCTGACTCCCTATAACTGATTTTTTTTTTTTTTTTTGGACAGGCAGAGTGGACAGTGAGAGAGAGAGACAGAGAGAAAGGTCTTCCTTTGCCGTTGGTTCACCCTCCAATGGCCGACGTGACCGGCACGCTGCGGCCGGCGCACCGCGCTGATCCGATGGCAGGAGCCGGGTGCTTCTCCTGGTCTCCCATGGGGTGCAGGGCCCAAGCACTTGGGCCATCCTCCACTGCACTCCCGGGCCACAGCAGAGAGCTGGCCTGGAAGAGGGGCAACTGGGACAGAATCCAGCGCCCCGACTGGGACTAGAACCTGGTGTGCTGGTGCCGCAAGGCGGAGGATTAGCCTAGTGAGCCATGGCGCTGGCCCCTATAACTGATTATTGCTCGTAATGGGAATTCTACTTTTCATCACCCAAGCAATTAAAAGAAAACTGTAGAAATTTAGTGAATAAGCTTTGTCATGTATATTTTTTTACAACATCTCAAATTACTGAGCTCTAATATCTTTATTCTACAGTATAGTACTATATGGCATCCAGGCTGTGTGTACTTGTATGTGTATATAGATAGGTAATTTATTTGCCTGATTTTAAATTTTATAAATCATACAATGTATAATTTTTAAGAAAAATACTTACTAAAGTACTACAGACTCAGATTGGCACTAGGTGGGAACATGTAGACCACTCCACATATCTGTGGATCAGCTGACATTTTACTTAATGCTCTGTACTTTCCTGAAAATATTTTCAAAAAAAGCTGTTACTGACAAAAATGGACGCTGCAGCCGGCGCACCGCACTGATCCGAAGGCAGGAGCCAGGGGCTTCTCCTGGTCTCCCATGGGGTGCAGGGCCCAAGCACTTGGGCCATCCTCCACTGCACTCCCTGACCACAGCAGAGAGCTGGCCTGGAAGGGGGGCAACCGGGACAGAATCCAGCACCCTGACTGGGACTAGAACCCGGTGTGCCGGCGCCACTAGGTAGAGGGTTAGCCTAGTGAGCCACGGCGCCAGCCCGAAATGTCAATTAACCTACAACAGTACAGTGACATCTTAAATTTAGTCTCAAATGAATATGCACTAGATGATAATTCTTAATAGTTTTTTAAAGAAAGAAATGTCAATGATGTAATAACCTGCATATGTATTCATTTGGTTTCTAGTATTTCTTTTTTTTTTTTTTAAGATTTATTTACTTATTTGAAAGAGTTACAGAGAGGCAGAGAGAGAAAGAGAGAGAGAGAGAGAATCTTCTACCTGTTGTTTGCTGTTTCACTCCCCAGATGGCTATTTCAGCCAGGGCTGGGCCAAGCTGAACCTAGGAGCCAGGAGCTTCTTCCAGGTCTCTCACATGGGTGGCAGGGGCCCAAACACTTAGGCCATCTCCCACTGCTTTCCCTCGTGCATCAGCACGGAGCTGGATCGGAAGCAGGGCAGCCGGGACACAAACTGACACACATGTATAGGACGCCAGTGTCGAAGGCAGTGGCTTTACCTGCTATGTCACAATGCTGGCCCCTAGTATTTCTTTTTTTAATTGTACTCTAGCTATGTGAGAGGTATCAGGACAAAAATAAAATACTCCTTAGATATTCCTCTAACAAGCACAATTCCTCATTTCTTAAGTTTTTTTAATATAAGATTTAAAAACTAGAAATATCTCAGTATCTAGATCCAAGGCTCTAAGTAGCAACATCATCAAAACATAAGGCAAATCTTTCACAATAGAATACTATTTTAGCAATAATAAAAGTGGCACCCTCAGAGATGCCCTTAAGTAATATAAATGAATATAAATGATGAAACACTGATGTCATTTTGCAGGTTTATCAATAGAGGAATTTTTAAAGAAGTATATGAAAAACAAGACAACTGAAGTGATTTATGATCCTTTTTTTCAAGTGGGCATATCCAATTAACTAATCTGTTAAGCATTACATAAGGGAACTTTCACACACAACACAAAAGTACTGTGAATGGATTAGAATATCTGTTTTTTTAAGGGGGGTTAATATTTGTCGATTTGAATGAAATAATAAAATAATTCCTACTGTTCCTTTAGTTACTGTTGTCGCTCCCCCTCTTCGTGGAGGAGCAACACTGAACCCTGCGCTGTTCTTTCGTCTGCTCGGCCCTCCCCGGGTTTGCTGCTGGTTCTTCCGGGGTTGGCTACTGTCCCTTCCACCTCCGTGGAAGGGGCAGTTCCCCCTGGCCACATTCCCCACTTCCGCAGGGGAGCGGCACACCGCCGGCCGGCTCTCTCGGGGGCTGCACAGGTGTTCCCCTTAGATGTTCCCCTTAGATGTTCCTGGTGCATGCCGTCTCTCTCCTCCTTTATAGTCCTCCTCCGCCAATCCCAACTCGGCTGCCCACACGCCGAGCACGCCGCTCTCCTCCAATCAGGAGCAAGTCCTACAGTTTATTGGTTGAACTGGAGGCAGCTGGGTAGAAGCTGTTTTCTCCTCTCCCAGCGCCATATTGTAGGAGAGCAGATGCATAGAATAAGTCTTAATTCCAGTAACTTAGTCTAGTCCGGTTGCTCCCCACAGATCCCCCTTTCTTTTTATTTTTTGGCGTTGATACACGCCTGTCTTCGGTGTCCCGCGGCACACACTCTGCTCTACTTGCTAGAGTTGCCACAGGTTCTTACAAGTCCTATCAATCAGGCAAACCGAATCCGGGTCCTCTCTTCGCCATGTTGTGAGGAGGTTTTTAGGCGCTGATGCGTGCCTGTGTTCGGTGACCTGCGGCTCATACTCTGGTCGAGCCGCCTGCTGGTGCTTACCGCCTTAATCAGGCAGACCGAATCCAAGCTCTCTCATTGCCATGTTGTGGGGTGACTTATTGGTGTTGATTCGTGCCTATCTTCGGTGACCTGCGGCGCATAAGCTGCTAGCTGCCCGCAGGTGCTCATCGCCTCACTAATCAGGCAGACCGAATCCAAGCTTTCTCATTGCAGTATTGTGGGGAGGCCTTTCTATTTCTCTCTTTCTCTATCTCCGGGCATTCCTATTTCTCCTATTTTACTTCTACCTTCCAGCATTCCTATTTCTCTCATTTTACTTCTAAACTTCTGTTTCTCTTATCCCTGCGGCTTCCCGGTGCCCGCCCCGAAGCTGCTTCTCGGCACCTCGCCCCGCGGCAGCTTCACGGCTCTGCGCGGCTTCCCGGCGCCTCGCCCCGCCGGCGGGTTCCAGGCTCTGCGCGCACGCTCCGCAGTCTCCACGCACTTCGTGCCCGCACCACGGCCTCGCGCCAGCCCCGCGTTCCCTATCTATTCACGCCCCGTGCTCTCTCTGCACGCGGCGGCTTCCGCGAATGTTTCCGCCACCACCGACATTCAGTCCAAGTTCCCCGGACTAACCTGGCGAATTCCAACCTGGCGGCCCACATCTCTGGTTCCAGATCTTCGCCTCTTGCTCCCCAGGGTGACTTAAAGAATTCCAAGCTGGCTTAAGTCTCTGCCTCGGCCTGCACTCGCGGCTTCATCCTCCCTAACATTTTTCTCTACCCGGTATGTTTCCCTAAGTTTTCTTCCAACAATATTCCTCCCTCATTTCTCCTGGCCTCTCCCCACAGTCCGTATCCAAGTCTAAGTTTCTTATAGGTTTCACTTTCACTTTCAACCTGCAGTCCGTATCTGAGTCTAAGTTTCTTCTTGCTTTCACTTTAAATCCTAACTTCTTTCCCACAGTCCGTATCCGAGTCTATGCCTAGGCTTTCAATAGCTTCTTCCGGCACCTAGGCTCTTTGCTAGTCTCTCTCTCCGGTATTTTCCACTTCTTCCCGTTTCTTCCCTCCTAAGTTTCATATCCGTCCTAAGTTTCCTATCCGTCCTAGGTTTCCTATCCGAGTCACGGCACCATTATGTCGCTCCCCCTCTTCGTGGAGGAGCAACACTGAACCCTGCGCTGTTCTTTCGTCTGCTCGGCCCTCCCCGGGTTTGCTGCTGGTTCTTCCGGGGTTGGCTACTGTCCCTTCCACCTCCGTGGAAGGGGCAGTTCCCCCTGGCCACATTCCCCACTTCCGCAGGGGAGCGGCACACCGCCGGCCGGCTCTCTCGGGGGCTGCACAGGTGTTCCCCTTAGATGTTCCCCTTAGATGTTCCTGGTGCATGCCGTCTCTCTCCTCCTTTATAGTCCTCCTCCGCCAATCCCAACTCGGCTGCCCACACGCCGAGCACGCCGCTCTCCTCCAATCAGGAGCAAGTCCTACAGTTTATTGGTTGAACTGGAGGCAGCTGGGTAGAAGCTGTTTTCTCCTCTCCCAGCGCCATATTGTAGGAGAGCAGATGCATAGAATAAGTCTTAATTCCAGTAACTTAGTCTAGTCCGGTTGCTCCCCACAACTGTTAACAAGTGTGCATCTGGTACCACCTTGTAGTCAATACAGGCATAGTACTAGCTAAACAATCCTATAATAACATTCAGTTGGAAAGTCAGTCACATATGTGCTTTTAAACTTTAATTAAATTTTTAAAAACTCCTATTTCAGAATACAATTTAGTCCCAGCAAATACAAGAGGAAAAAGCTTTTGAACTGGTTTCAATGAACATGAAGCAAACCTAAAGAGATATGAGGTAGAAGTTTTAATGAATGAAATCTGAAGACCAATTCATAAAACATACAACAAACAGAAGAGAGATATATAACAAAGCAAAATTTCTCAGAAGCAATAGTTATATTTTTGTAGAAATGTGTGCCATTTTCTAAATTAAAAAATTGTTTCTCTATTTTATCAATGTTTTTTCAAGTGCTATGGGCTGTAAGCTCACAAACTATATGGACTATCTCACTCACAATACGCCTCAAAAATGAAAAGCATAGCAGTTTTCAATTACGTGCATTATTAAAAGACAGATAGCAGTGTGAAAAAGAAATCAGAATGTAGGTAGTAATTTTTTGGCATTATTCTCAAAATCTTCTATCAAAACTTTAAAGACCCCTATTCAAAATCAAATCTCTACTTTTTCCCACAATCAACTTCTCCTTTATAATGGAAAAGGACTGTGAAAATCTATAAGGATTAACCCACAAATTAAAGTGGTATTTCAGGGGCTGGCACTGTGGTGCAGCGGGTAAAACCACCACCTGCAGTGTTGCATCCCATAGGGGTGCCGGTTCAAGTCCTGGCTGCTCCTCTTCCGATCCAGATATCTGCTAAGATCTGGGAAAGCAGTAGAAGATGGCCCAAGTCGTTGGGCCCCTGCAGCTGTGTGGGAGACCCGGAACAAGATCCTGGCTCCTGGCTCCAGATCAGCACAGCTCCAGCCATTGCAGCCATTTGGGGAGTTAACCAGCAGATGGAAGACCTGTCTGTCTGTCTTTCCCTCTCTCTGTAACTCTACCCCTCAAATAAATAAATAAATCTTTTTTTTTTTTTTTTTTTTTGGACAGGCAGAGTGGAGAGAGAGAGAGAGAGAGAGAGAGAGAGAGAAAGGTCTTCCTTTGCCGTTGGTTCACCCTCCAATGGCCACCGCGGCCGGCGCGCTGCAGCCGGCACACCGCGCTGATCCAATGGCAGGAACCAGGTACTTCTCCTGGTCTCCCATGGGGTGCAGGGCCCAAGTACTTGGGCCATCCTCCACTGCACTCCCGGGCCACAGCAGAGAGCTGGCCTGGAAGAGGGGCAACTGGGACAGAATCCAGCGCCCCGACTGGGACTAGAACCCAGTGTGCTGGCGCCGCAAGGCGTAGGATTAGCCTAGTGAGCCGCAGTGCCGGCCCAAATAAATAAATCTTTAAATAAAAATAAATGGTACTTCTGTAATATACTGAAATTTTGATTCTGTCTATAAGGACAATTCTTTTTTTTTTTTTTTTTACAAATTGACATGTCTTAACATTATTTACCTATCTGTATTAGGCCAAATAAAAATCTGATGGAATTTTTTAAGTTTTCAACAATTGATAAGCTGCATTCTGTCTGTAAATAGAAAACTTCTATCTCAAAGTACTAGAGCTTTTTCTTCAATGTATTAAAGAGAAATAAAATCATTATTCTGTCATTACAAAGCAAACTTTTTCTATAAAAGCAAACTTTTTCTGTAAAGATCCATAAAGTAAATATTTTAGGCTTTGTGAACCACACATAGTCTCTGTGACAATTCTTTTTTTTTTTTAAACCTACAATCCCACAATCTTAACTCTTTAAAAAAAAATTAAAACATTCTTAGCTCATGAGTCCTACAAAATTTAAAGAAGCGATAGCTTATTTTATCATTGAAGCATTCGGTTTCCAGAAAGAACTATACTTATGTGCACATATATTTAGTGTGTGTATGTATACATATTTATATACCCACGTAGACTAATAAGTAGAGTGAAAAATTAAAAAAAAACCACAAATTTTAATTTCTATATCAATTAAAGATAACTGTAGGATCGCAACAAAATAATTTACAATGTAAGTATTCCAGGCCGGCGCCACGGCTCACTAGGCTAATCCTCCGCCTTGCGGCACCAGCACACTGGGTTCTAGTCCCGGTCAGGGCGCCGGATTCTGTCCCGGTTGCCCCTCTTCCAGGCCAGCTCTCTGCTGTGGCCTGGGAATGCAGTGGAGGATGGCCAAAGTGCTTGGGCCCTGCACCCCATGGGAGACCAGGAGAAGCACCTGGCTCCTGCAATCGGATCAGCGCAGTGCGCCAGCTGCAGCGTGCTGGCCACGTTGGCCATTGGAGGGTGAACCAACGGCAAAGGAAGACCTTTCTCTCTCTCTCTCTCTCTCTGTCCACTCTGCCTGTCCAAAAAATAAATAAATAAATAAATAAAATAAGTATTCCAGATGTTTAATTTAGGTTTACCTTTGGCTGCGGCATGAACCACAGCAGTCTGAGAAATGAGCTGGTAAGTTTCAAAACCCAAGTAAGACAAGGCTGAGAAGAAAAGGCCTCTTTTTAAAGGTCCTGGATGTGCCAACACCTATGGAAAAATATGATTAGAATAATCAAACTTACAAAATCTGCACAAACTGGTACTCCAAACAAAATTACATCAACTTTTCCCCCCACTCTCACAGCAGTCAATCATTAGAAAACTAGAAGCTCAAAAATGACTACTTCAGCAAATCCCTCCTTAAAATTATATACCTTTTTAAGAAAAAGAAAAAGAAAATTATATACCTTTTTAAGAAAAAGTAGGAGGAAGTAGTAACTCATCTAAAAATCAGCATCATGCTAATAAGTGCTGGATTGGAAGAACTACAATTTATTTGTGGAGGCATGAATATTGTAAACTGTATGCAATAGGAGCAGGCATTTGGCATAGCAGTTGGGTCACTGCCTGAGATCACTACATCCCATATCGGAGTGCCTGGTTTTGAGCCCCGGTTCTTGTTTCCAGTGCAGCTGCATGCTGGTGTGCATTCTGGGAGGCAGAAAATGATGGCTTAAGCATCTGGGTTCCTGCCACCCATCTGGCGACCCAGACTTCTGGCTTCATCATGGTACAGCCTGGCTGTTGTGGCCATTTGGGAAGACAGTCAGTAGACGGGAGATCCCTTGTCTTTCTCTGCTTATCAAACAATAATTGGATTTTTAAATGTACACAGCTTTAAGTGACGGTATCTTCAAAAGTCACCCATAAAACTTGTGGTTTCTAAGTAAATGATAAATAAAATAAAGAATATATCCAAACAGATTTGGAAGTTAACTTTCACAATTATGGCCAGATTTTTGAGATGGATGTCAAAGGAAGAAATATGGGTACCATTTCAAAAACTCTTCCTTTTCTACACAATTTTTCTTTCTAACATAGCATCATTTTCCCCTTTCTGTTGATTCATTCCCATCAGCATAAAAACCAGCCATACTGTCTTTGTTGGAAAATAAGCTATATTGTATCAATTCTTTAAAAAAATAAAATAAAGCTTCCCCTTGACTCCACATCTCCTTCAATCTCACTTACCAACTTCTGTTTTTTGCAAAATTATTTTTAAAAATTTACTCTGTTGTCTCTACTTCTCTTCACATTCTCTCTTGAACTCATACAAATTATGCTTTTCTACCCACAACTCCACTGATGGTATTCTAGAAAACGCTATGAAGGATGTTCTATGGGTTTTCTATCTCATCCAAAATGCCTGGAACTAGACCTGTTTCAGATTTTTTACAATTTTGGAATTATCTACATAAATACCATGAGATAGCTTGATATACCCAAGTCTAAACACAAAATTCATTTATATTTCATCTTCACCTTAGGCTACCATATTTTTGTTGTGCCCAAGTTTTGCCTGTGGGTGCTCCAAAATTTTCAGATTTTCCACATGAAAGATGTTCCACCAGTATTTCCTATGGTCAATTCTGAATTCTCATGTTTCTTTTTTTTTTTCTTTTTTGACAGGCAGAGTGGACAGTGAGAGAGAGAGACAGAGAGAAAGGTCTTCCTTTGCAGTTGGTTCACCCTCCAATGGCTGCCGCGGCCGGCGCACTGCGCTGATCCGATGGCAGGAGCCAGGTGCTTAATCTGGTCTCCCATGGGGTGCAGGGCCCAGGCACCCGGGCCATCCTCCACTGCACTCCCGGGCCACAGCAGAGAGCTGGCCTGGAAGAGGGGCAACCGGGACAGAATCTGGTGCCCCGACCGGGACTAGAACCCGGTGTGCCGGTGCCGCAAGGCGGAGGATTAGCCTAGTGAGCTGCGGCGCTGGCATCTCATGTTTCTTTATCTATCCACACCATTCGAAAATTTATCACTTACTCTTAAAACAAAATGAATGGATGTTTAATTTTTAGAACCAGCTTGATATATAATTGACATATAATAAACTGAATATAAAGTGTGCAATTTGTTAAGATGTATGTATAAACCTATAAAACCGTCACCACCACAATCAAGATGATATTCATATCCATCAATCTCAGAAGTTTCCTCTCTATAATGCCTTTGTTCCAACACTTGCTGATTTGTTACTCTGTAAATACTCTTCACTTTGCTTTTGAAATACTACTATGTTGAGATTCCTCTGTCTCAATGACTGTTCCTCCCCCTCTATTGGTTCCTCATCTCTAATATCTCATTGCCCAGGAGTGTTCTGAGTTAGTACAGATCTTTTCTCTACAGGTATATTGTTTGGTAATTTCATTTCATCTTATGGCTTTAAATATCATCAACATGTCCCAAATACCCAATGTCTAGCCTACATGGCTCCTCTAAACTTCAAAAATTTTATGTCCAATTGTCTACTGTTGCTAAATGAAGTCTACTACCATCTCAAGTTTAACAGTCAAAACAGTTCTTTTCCCCAAACCCACTCCTCTCACAGTTTCTCTATCACCAGTAAATGGTGACTCTATTCTTTTAGTTGTTCAGGTTAAAACAAAACAAAACAAAAACCTTGGAAGTGCCAGCACTGTGGTATAGGAGGTAAAGCCACCGCCTGCAAGGCTGGCATTCCCAGTTCAGGTCCCAGCCACTCCACCTCCTATCCACCTCTCTGCTAATGGCCTAGGAAAAGCAGTGGGAAAAAGGCCCATGCATCCATGTAGGAAACTGGTTGAAGTTCCAGGCTTCAGCCTGCCTCGGCCCTGGACTTCGCAACCATCTGCAGAGTCAATCAGTGGATGGAAGATTTTTCTCTTTGTCTCTCTCTCCTTTACCCTCTCTGCCTCCTTCTCTATCTCTCTTCTTCTTCCCACCCCCACCCCCAAGCTCTGACTTTCAAATAAATAAATCTTTAAAAAAAAAAAAAAAAAAAAAAAAAAACTACTTTGGAGTCATTCTCAACTCTTTCAATCACAAACTACAGATGTTCAATCACATTTGAACTTCTGATAAGGATCTAGGGTAGGAAAAGGGAATCCAGCTTATTTCAATTTGCTGAATGCTTTGTTTTCTTGAGCATAAATATTCAAGATACAGCAAACAACTGGATTAAAAACAAATCAGTAGCAAAGTGGTAAACTAATTTTGTCATAGTCACATTTTTAGCACTTACTTTTCAATGGAATATGGGCAGAGTATGTGTGTGCAGTAGTGATGCCTAGAGGGCAATATGAGGGGGCCGGCAGTGTGGCATAGCAGGTAAAGCCACCACCTGAAGTGCCGGCATCCCATATGGGCACTGGTTCAAGTCCCAGCTGCTCCACTTCCGATCCAGCTCTCTGCTATGGCCTGGGAAAGCAGTAGAAGATGGTTCAAGTCCTTGGGCGCCTGCAAACACATGGGAGACCCAGAAGAAGCTCCTGGCTCCTGGCTTTGGATTGGCGCAGCTCCAGCCACTGTGGCCAATTGGAGAGTGAACCAGTGGATGGAAGACCTCTCTTTCTCTCTCTGCCTCTCCTTCTCTCTCTCTCTAACTCTGACTTTCAAATAAATAAATAAATCTTTAAAAAAAAAGAGAGAAAATATGAGTTTATCAGTAAATATCTCATTTTTTATTATTTTGGCAGGGATATAAAATAGTAGAAAAGGTTATGTACACTACAATAGCTTTAGGAAATTTGATATAAAGAATGTTCAACTTTCTCTGCTAAAATAATGCTAACAAATAAAATCTTAGCTTTCCTACAGGGAAGAAAATGGTGCCTCTGGAAACTGATAGAGATGGAGATAAATATTTCTTATTATAAATTAATGGACTGACATGTTAATAGTTGGCTCTTGCCAGTTTGGTTAAGTGAAGCAGCTTTTTTCTTAGCTCTGAGAAAATAAGTAAAAATCATGTTTCGGGACTGAAAAACAAATTAAAAGAACCAGACTGCTTAGGGTGGATGTCGTGGTACAGCAGCTTGGGATGCCTGTATCTCCTGTCAGAATGCCAGCTGGAATCCAGCCTACACTACTTCCAATCCAGCTTTCTGCTAATGCATCCTAGAAGCAGATGATGGCTCTTTTGCTCAAGCCTTGAACCTCTGCCACGCATGTAGGAGACTCTCATATGAACTGCAGGGTGCTGGTGTTGCCCTGGCCCAGCCTTAGTTGTTGCAGGCATTTGGAGAATAAATCAGTTGATGGCAGATCTGTGTGTGTGTGTGTGAAAATTAATAAGCATTACAAAAAAGGATGCAGTGGCAATCTAAGATATTGATAACTTATGAGACTAAAACCATGAGAATATGCCATTTCACATTGTACCTACATCACCTTTCATATAAGAGTTCTCCAAAAATATTTGTTGAACAAAAGAAGCAAGCTCACTCTGAGATACACATTTCCTACAACGTGGATTGTACCAACCTTAGAGCCGAAATGAATTAAAATATACAAACTCATAATTAGATGGAAAGGATGTCACCATCCTCTACTGCTTTTCCTCTTAAAAATCCTGCCAGCTCCACTGTGGTCTAGCGGGTAAAGCCGCCACCTATGGTGCCGGCATCCCACATGGGTGTGGATTAGAGTCCTGGCGGCTCCACTTCCAATCCAGCTCTGGGAAAGCAGAGAAGATGGCTCAAGTCCTTGGACCTCTGCTTCTACGTGCGCTTCAGATCGGCACAGCTCTGGCCATTGCAGCCATCTGGGGAGTGAACCATCAGAAGGAAGAGCTCTTTATCTGCCTCTGCCTTTCTGTA
The DNA here is from genome assembly GCF_964237555.1 of Oryctolagus cuniculus. Classification (NCBI taxonomy): domain Eukaryota; kingdom Metazoa; phylum Chordata; class Mammalia; order Lagomorpha; family Leporidae; genus Oryctolagus; species Oryctolagus cuniculus. Next base: position 111,803,269 of record NC_091437.1, read on the forward strand.
ACTCTGCCTTTCAAATAAATTTTAAAAAATCTTGCCAGCTCCTCCTCCTGTTATAATTCTTCCATGATAAACTCTAGGTCGTCTTCTGGATTTATTAACTATTTTAATTTACCATGGCTTCAGTTACAACTATATGTCAAAGGCCTCTGGGTCTGTAGCTCTTACCCAGGTCTCCGACTACTGCCTATTCCATGTCAACTTGACTGCCATACCACATTCCCCTTAACTGGTCCAAAATATAACTCATTTTCCCCAAAACTCCCCAAATCTCTTGCGTTAGTCATATCCCTGTAAGGAGTACTACTATCTACGCTGTTACCCTAGTCAGAAACCTTAGAAACTTCCTTGACTCTTCCCTGTTCAGCCCCCCACATTGAAACTTTAGGTATGCATACACTTATTTCCATTTCCATGGCTACCACTAAGGGTTAAATTACCACATTACTCACCTATCCTAAAGTAAGGATCCCTCGCCTGGCTTCAAGCTTTCACTCTAGCTCAACCACTCTTGCCACAAAAAAGTGTTTAATGCAAATCTGACCAAATGACTTGCACTTAAAACATTTTAATGGTTTCCCATAACCTTTAGACAAATATCAGAAATACATGCAGGGCTGGCACTGTGGCATAGCAGATAAAGCCACTGCCTGCAGTGCCAGAATCCCATAAGGGCATCGGTTCAAGACCCGGCTGCTCCACTTCCAATCCAGCTCTCTGCTATGGACTGGGAAAGCAGCAGAAGATGGCCCAAGACCTGGAGGAAGCTCCTGGCTCCTGGCTTTGATTGGCACAGCTTCGGCCGTTGTGGCCATTTGGGGAGTCAACCAGCAAATGAAGACTTCTCTCTCTCTCTCTGCCTCTCCTCCTCTCTGTAACTCTTTCAAAGAAATAAATAAATCTTAAAAAAAAATTTTTTTTTAACGAATGAAAGAGGCCCAGGAAGAGTCTAAAGACAGAAATGCCACGAGTGACCCTACAAACCAACATCCCTGTATATTTCCTGAACATTGGGCAGATTACACAAGCAACTCAGAAATATTAAAACAGCAAAACCTAAAGCCGCTGGAATCTTCAAAAGCGCACCACAACCTTTTCTGAGAGCCTCAAGGGCTGTTATCTGGCACTGCTGAAAGTGAAAATTACTTCACAGAGGCGCGGGGGTCCTCCGCACACCTGTTCTTCACACCACAAGAGAGAAAGCTTCCCGCGGGAGCCCTACCCCACTCCTTTCCGGACCTAACCCCGGGTTTCGTGCAGACACTCGCGGAAGGGGGTGGGCCCGCCACGGTCACGGGGCGCGCGGCAGCGCACCTGGCCTGAGTTCTTGCCTCAATGCACGTGCCCACGGGTGGCGCGAGCCCGCCGCCTGCAGACAGCGCAGGGAGCGGGAGTCAGGTCAGCGGAGGTACCTCAGAGCCGCCGAATCGCCAGGGACTGCACTGCGCGCGGCTGCCCGAAGTCCTGGTCAGGAGCCGGGGCCCCACAGGGAGACAGCGCCACAGTCGCACGGCCAGCGCCATCGCCAACACCTGACGGGCTCCACCCTTCGCGCCTCCCCGGCGCTGCGGAACAGGGCGGTGCAAAAGGCTCCTCCGTTCTGCCCAAGAAACCCACGACCGCCCGCTTCCTAGGCAGCACCGCTTCTGCCCCCTCGGCTTCCGGTGCACGGTGCAGGGGACGGGAAATACCCCATTGGGTGGGACTTGGAAGACGTTCCGCGCCTGCGCCCAAGGCTCTGGGCGCTCGGACGCTGTCTTCCGGGCGCTGCAAGTGAGCGCCAGCGCTGCGGCAATCTTCTCCTGGTTTTGGCTCAAGGATAGATCACCAGAGCAGAATTGAAAGCTCAGAAATAGACCTGAGGATAGATGTAGGAAAGAAAAGATTTGCTATTTGTAATTCTCGTCTGCCTTCAAACGTAGGGTGAAACCTGGCATTAGAGCAAGGTTTTTTGGAAATAAATACTTGGAAGAATTAAACTTCTTCAACGTAAGGAGGGGAAAGGAAGAGATTGAGAGACTGGAGGAGAGAGAAGCCTGAGAAGAGGCTTAGTGGGTCTTAGTGGGTCTTAGCAACATTAGTGGGAAATGACCTTTTAAGAAATGGTTGACGGGGGCCGAGGGTTAAAGCCCTGGCCTGAAGTGCCGGCATCCCATATAGGCACTGGTTCTAGTCCCAGCTGCTCCTCTTCCGACCCAGCTCTCTGCTATAGCCTGGGAAAGCAGTGGAAGATGGCCCAAGTCCTGTTCCTGGCCTCAATTCAGCAGAGCTCCGGACATTGCAGCCATCTGGGGAATGAACCAGCGGATGGAGGGCCTCCCTCTCTGTCTCTACCGCTCTCTGTCTCTACCTCTCTCTGTAATTCTGTCTTTCAAATAAATAAAATACACTTCTCGTCAGAGTGGGATTCTTTCACAGGGAATGAAAAGATTTTCAATCCCACTTCAGGACTGGCTACAAACGAGGTACCTATTATATGGATTACAACACAGGCTGTAAATGAAATATCTTCTGTATGGATTACATGAAAAAAAATTTCATGAGCAATCAGGGAAACTAGTTATAGTTTTTAAAAATTAAGTTGCAGGGGCCAGCACTGTGGCACAATGGGTTAAGCTACAGTCTACAGTTCCAGCATCCCAGATGGTGGCTTCTGATGCAGCTCCCTGCTGATGCACCTGGAAAAGCAGCGAATGATGGCCCAAGGGCTTGGACCCTTGCATCCGTGAGGGAGGCCAGGATGAAGCTCCTGTCTCCTGGCTTTGCCTGGCCCAGCCCTGACCGTTGTGGCCATTTGGGAAGTGAACCAGTGGGTGAAAGATCTCTTACTGTGTCTAGCTGAGTAATTCTGACTTTCAAATAAATACTAATTCTAATTAAATATTTTTTAAAAAATTAAGTTGCATTTATATGATACTTTTAACCAAATAGTGAATTAATACACTCTTTTATTTTCCCATCTGCCTTGTGAAAAGATTATCTCAGGCTTACAAATCAGGACACTTCAGCTCAAAAAAAAAAAAAATCGTTACTATAAGCACACAGCTAAGAGACATGAGTATTGTCAGAAAATTGGAATCTTTGTCTTCCGACTCCAAGCAGTGTTCCTTCTCTTACATTATTTTTGCCAACACCAGTTCCCACTAAATCAGCCATCATTTTTTAAAATTACATCCGTGTTATCTATTTCTATTTCTCCTCTGAACTCTAATCTTTTTCTCAGGAGTAATTACTTTTCTCTTATTTTTACATATTCCTACTGGTGACTGCCTCAGTATTGCTAAATAATATGTACTACCGGATGCCATGATAAAGCTGAAAGTTAATTTCTGATATTTTAGATAGAGTGACTTTTTAATTAAAAATTCACTTAAAAATTTGGATCCTTAGAAAAGTTGCAGGAACTCTCATGCACCTAGATTCAACCAATGTTAGTATTTTCTTACACTGACTTTATCCTTTCTGTATAGATATTCCATTTGATATATATACTATGTTCCTGTTATTGTTTTCTACTGTTGATTATTTTGAGTGTAGGTGACAGGTATCATAACTCTTCACTCTTAGAAAAAAAATTTAGTTTCAATGTAATTATCAACTTCAGGAAATTGAAATTGATAAAATACTATTATTTAACATACAAATTTTACCAAGTTCCTAGTGCCCTCCTTCATACCAACCATGGTTTCCTTTTTCTGAAATAAATTTGGATTATATGTTGTGATTTTACCTAGGGTGGTGGTCACTGCAAACCTCAATGAGGGAGACAACTGGATAAAGACCTAAGGAAGAAGCAGTGAGCCATGAGTTTACCTCGGGCAGTACATTTCATTTAAAGGAAAATGAAAGTTCAGATGCTTACATTGCAAAGACAAATGGCATTCCTGTTAATGGTAAGTCACATAGATGGGGAAGAGTGAGAAAAGAGTAGGAAAGAAATGGGTGTTGGCACTGGCCCCGTGGCTCACTAGGCTAATCCTCCACCTGCGGCGCCGGCACACCGGGTTCTAGTCCCGGTCAGGAACCAACAGAAGGAAGACCTTTCTCTCTGTCTCTCTCTCTCACTGTCTAACTCTGCCTGTCAAAGAAAAAAAAAGGGGGGGGGGAATGGGGGAACTAATTAGTGTAGGACCTCCTAGACAATTGTAAGAACTTTGGTGCCTGTTCGTGTGATTTTGACATTCTCTAATTTACATTATAATGAACCAATAGACTCACAAGGAGCAAGGAGAAAGCACGTGCTAGGGTGTTACAAAGTCTAGGAAGAAAGAGCAGTGGCTTGGGGTAGGCTGGGAGATATGAGTAGCCAGTACATGGACATTCTCTGAAGGAACAGCTGACAGGATTAGCTGATGAACCACAACAGGTGGGATGGGATGTGACAGCTGTCAAAGATGACTCCAGGAATTTCAGTCCAAACTAGAAAAGTGCTTTGTCTTTGTGTGAGACAAAGAATACTATGGAAGGAACAGCTTTGAGAAGGAGGTTGCTGTTGTGTATGTTAGATTTGAAATGAGTATTAGACAAATGTGGTAGCCAGACTCCAAAACAGCCTCTAATAGTCCTTACCTCCTGAATTTACCCTTTTATGGAATTCCTTCCTATGCTAAATCAAGACTGGTCTGTTATCCAGCAGAGTACTGCAAAAGTGATAGTGTGTGATATGCTAAATAGTAAATCGTTACAGCTTCTGGTTTAGACTCTTGAATTATTTGTTTGGTAGCAGGAGGCTGCCAGTAGCCCTGTGAAGATGCTGAGGTGTCATGCTAACAAACAGCATGAGTCTTGTGAATGAGCCACCTTGAATGTAAGTGCTTCAACCCCCATCCAGCCTTGGATGACTGCAGCCCTGGTTAATATCTGACTGCAATAACTTGAAAGATGATGAGCCAGAACCACCCAGTAAAGCCACTCAGAAATTCCTGAACCACAAAAGTTATGAGAGATAATTTTCTGTTTTAAGCCACTAAATTTGATGCAATCCATCAAAGAGCATATGATAGTTAATCCAACATGTAAGTGTAAAGGAAGGCAGTTGGGATCTGGAGTTTCAGAGAAACGTTATAAAAACTGGGGCTGGAATTAAGGCGTAGTGGGTAAAGCCGCTGCCTGTAGTGGCAGCATCCCATATGGGCACCGGTTCGAATCCTGGCTGCTCCACTTCCTATCCAGCTCTCTGCTATGGCCTGGGAAAGCAGTAGAAGATGGCTCAAGTCTTTAGGCCCCTCCATCTGCCTGGGAGACCCAGAAGAAGCTCCTGGCTCCTGGCTCCTGGCTTTGGATCTGCTCAGCTCTGGCAGTTGCAACCATCTAGGGAATGAACCAGCAGATGGAAGAAACCTGTCTCTCTCTCTGCCTCTGCCTCTTTGTAGCTCTGCCTTACAAATAAATAAATCTATTTTTTTTTTAAAGAAAATTTGGTAGCCTTAAGAACAGAGATGGAATTCAAAGCTGCAAAGCAGATGAGGTAATTAAGGATGTAAGTGAAAAAAAGAAAAGATCTTAAAAACTAACCTCTGGGGGGACATGAGGATCAAAAAAGCAAAAGATATAAGAAATAGCTTATGAAGCAGAGGAACATCTAGGAGAGTGTTTATCAATATTTCATTCATTTCAACATGTATTTAACTCTCCACCAGGTGTTGGGTCTCATGTTTGAGGCACCTAGTATGCATGGTACATAATATGTGTTTAATACCTGTTGAATTAATAGGTGACTATATAAGAACAAAGGTAGAATGGAATTTAGCCTTTAGTTGAAAGGAATTGATAGGTACCTGGAATAGCTATGGCATTATGTATTCAAATGGTAAGTTGCCTTTTGGATACTAAAAATACAAAATCACCCCTTTTCTGTCTTTTTCCTATTTTAGTGGAGATAAAAGTTCTGAAGGTTAAGTTTAGATAATATGCATTCTGGAATTTTGAAACTTGTAATCAAATTAGTGGTATCCAAGAACCTTCATTTAAATATAAAAATGGAATAAGAAGTACAACCAACAATTTTAGTAAAAGCAAAAATAAAACATTGCTCCTCCCACCTCCTCACTGTACTCCACTCCCCATTAAGCCTTTGTTTCTGCACTTGGAATTTGTGAAGTTAGTTCCTAGCTTTGCCCCTGCCATCATTCCTCTGTCCCCTGATCTTTGCATGACTGGCTCCTTAATTTTTATAATACAGATAAAATATTAGTACCTTAGGGAGGCCTTCCCTGACCCCTAATCTAAATAAGACCCCATCACCCCTAACTCCCTTTCTATTACCTCACCCACCGTGTACTACTTTCCTCATGGACTTAGGACTGTCTGAAACCTCTTTTTTCTTTAATAATTTACTTACTATTTGTTCCCCTGCCCGGGGTAGAAAAGCCACTGCCTGCCTTGCTCACTGATTTATCACAAATCTGAATGAATCCTCAATTGCAGCAATATGATTGCTTTTAAAATGTCTAGTTTGCAGTTTTTGGATTAAGAGTAAAGTTTTTATTTAAGATGTCCTTTGCTTCATTTTCCACTTCTTATATAACACTAACATTTTATTTTTCTCATTTTCTATTGTTTTTTTCTTATCAATTTAAATGAACTTGATATACTAATTGCTTGTCAGTTTTGTGGCAAATACTGTTTCCAATGTGTTTGCCTGTTGTTTTGTCCCTGTTTTTGGGGTGAGGGGGCAGAAATTTCAAGTCTTCACATGCAGCAGTATTTTCCAGTGGTTTGTTGAGTCTAGTGGCAGTCAAGTGGGCTCTTTGAAGTGAGTTGAATCTGCAACTTTAGGCAAGTAAGCCAATTCAGCTACCAAGTTGCTACCAAATTGCTTGTTATTCATCGCAGTTTTCTCATTCGCAAAATGGGCGTAACTGCACTAAATACATCACAAAATTGTTGTGAGGACTAAATGAAATTGAGGATGTAAATAACACGGGTAGTGTGCACACTGAACCCCCTCAAGCACGGTGAAGAGCGAGTATTTCACTATGTTCATGTTGAGAGTCTCTCGGCTCAGAAATGGTATAAATGTCCTCAGTTATTTACATTATTTTGTTCTTGGCAGTTGTGACACAGTGGGTTAAATAGGCATTCAATATGGGCATCGCTTGGCGTCGCTTGGCGTCCCCGCTGCTCCACTTCCCATCCAACTGCCTGCTAATTCGGCTGGGAAAACGGCACAAGATTGGCTCAAGTATTTGGTTTTCTGCCAGGCAAGTGGGAGACCAGGATGGGGAATGAACGCGGAGATGAAGATATCTTTCTGTCACTGGCTCTCTGCAACTCTGCCTTTAAAAGAAACTATAAATCTTAAGAAAAAATATATATGTTTTATTTTATTTTGGTGCCCTCAAACCATCAGCTTTAAAGCCTATACCCAAGTGCTGGTTTTCGGTAAACTCGAGTGACCCCTAAGGCGGTCTTGAAACATCAGCCAAACTAGTGGCTTTCAAGGCTGGCTCGGGCCGGAGTGGGTGGAGCCGCGGGAGGGGAGGTGGCCGGCGGCACGCCTAAGCCCCGCCCCAGGGCCCCGCCCCTCTGCCCGGACCGCCCCAGGTTCCTGTGAAGCCTGGGCCACCCCGGCGACCCTGCGAACGCTGGCGGCCTGGTCCGCACCCTCGTTGGACTTAGACCCCAGTCCCTGCACGTGAGTGCTCGACGCTCCCGGTCGCGGGGAGGGCGTGGCGTGGCCCCAGCACCCCACTGATTGCCTGAGGGAGAACAGTCCCTGATCGGAGAATCCGGGCCCGGCGGCTCGGCTCTGTGGGGCCCGCCTCGCCCTGGCGCTGAACCGCAAGCGCACCCTGGGACGCGCGGGAGCCCTCCAGCCGCCGCACCGGAGGGCTGAGGCCTGACGAGGCCGTCGACTCCGGGAGCAGCCGGGGCTCGGCCCTCAGCTCCGCGCCGCGAGGCACCGCCCGGGCCTGCGGTCTCGCACCTGATCGGGCGGTGCCCGAACCTGCCGGCCTCCCGGGGCGGGGAGCGGGATGGAGCCGCTGCCAGAAGCTCCTGGCGAACGAGTGCCCAGATGCAGGGGGCGCTCTTCGGAGCCGCCCCAGGAGGAGCTGCCGAGGTGGGGAGGGAAAGGGTGACTGGATTTCGGGGAAGGCAGCGACGTTGTGAGAAGGCGGATCCTAGCAGCTCCTTTTCCTGCTCCGGGTTCCAAAATCTGTGCAGTGTTTGGGGAGTGGAGGAAGTACAGTTGGATTAGTTTTGCGTGCCAGAACCTCAGGGACCGAACAAACCACCATTAATATTGCACTTGGTGATTACCTGCAACTTCTGCTTTTCTTTGTTATCTTCTCACGCTGCCTTTGTATCGAATACTCAAATGGGCGAAAGGGGGGGACTGAACAGCGACTATTGATTACGATGTTCCACAGCATCTGTGCTGTACATACAGAAGTCAGCTCACTTAAGACACACAACCACACACTTTACTGGTATGGTTATTCTGTTTCATACTCAGGAGAGCCAGGCGGAATAATTTGCCAAATCAACCGGAGGTCATAGGGTTAGAGTTGGAATCCATGTCTGTCTGATTTTAGGGCACATGCTCAATGAATTAGCATAAAAGACCATTATTCTTTGGTGTAAATTGGAGACTAGGTTTCCAGTCTATGCTGGGAGCCGGGTTAGCTGTGTGACCTTCAGCACATACTTATCCTTTAAGGGCCTGGTTCTGTGTTTGTGAAATGGAGATAAAAATTCCTCGATGGCTGTTAGGAGGATCAAATAAGATCATATGTATAAAACACTTAGAAAAGTGCTTGGCATATAGTGGTAAGCTATATATAGCTACATGCATTGTGCTGTGGTCATTCATTGGACTCCACTGACTCCAACTCCTGAGTGCTGCTGGTCAGAGCCACATAGAACTCTGTGCAGGCCTAGCACCTAGGTTGAGGGAAGAGCCAAGGACAGGAAAAGACAAGGGAACTGACAACAGAGAACATATGATTGCACATAGGGGGACACAAATAGATGTCTCAGGCACTGAGCTGTGGTGCTGAAGACTACTCTTTGCCTTTGTGAAAGTTTTTAAAAAGACAGCTCCTTTTGGCTGATGAGCTGGAAAAATGCATCCCACCTACTCTGAAACGTCAAAGGGATGGTTCTGTGGGACTAGGCCCTAGTGAAGCTCTTTGCCTGTGAGGTGAAACTGAGTTTCAAGAGCTCGCAGCTTAAAAGGTGCCTGACACCAACCTCACAATGTAATGTGTAGTTCTCTTCAGGATTTCTCTTCTCAGGTCTGGTCTCTGAGGAAGAGGTTCCAGGATGGGGAAGATAATTCTTTGTCCCAAAGGGTTGCTTAATGACCAGACACCTCTCCTGATTCTATCACTGTGAATGCCTCATAGGCAATCATCTCATTTTCACGTAGACATACACCTATTATACATTTTAAAATATTTTAAAATATGCCACAATGCTTTTAATGCTATCATGCCTGCCCTATTTCATTTGCAGCATCTGTCCAGATACACAGTTCATACTGTACCCCAGCTGCTATCAATCCTCCGTATATCTTTATAGGTGATTTTCTTAACCATCTTCCTTTTTTGGTATTGTCACTGGGCTTTTTTTTCCCACAACTAAAAAAAATTCTTTTTCTTAAACAATCTTTTTTAAAAAAAATTTTTATTTGAATGACAGAGTTACAGAGAGGTAGAGGCAGAGAGAGAGGTCTTCTATCTGCTGGTTTACTTCCCAATTGGCTGCAACAGCTGGAGCTGGGCTGATCTGAAGCCAGGCACCAGGAGTTTATTCCAGGTCTCCAACACGAGTGCAGGAGCCTAAGGACTTGAGTCATCTTCTACTGCTTTCCCAGGCCATAGCAGAGAGCTGGATCAGAAGTGGAGCAGCCAGGTCTTGAACTGTTGCCAGCACTGCAGGCTCCAGCTTTACCCACTGTGTCACAGCACTGTCCCGCAAAGCATTCTTTAGTCAGTGGAAGCATGCCTGTCAGCAAAACAAACAAACAAAAAAAACATTAATTTTGGATGTGAAACATGATTATGTGACATTTTGACCTCCTGAGGTTTACAGTGGGCCACCACTGCTTATCATAGCATGATATTTCAAGTGGCACTTCCACTGGTAGTACTCAGCAAGTGTGAGCATTCTTTTAAGAAACCCACCATTACCTTCACCTTGTAGTGGGGCTTCCTTCCCACCAATATTTTCCCTTTATATTCTTGCTTATGTTGATTGCTAATGAGATTAAAATTCAAACAATTAGGTCGAATGCTTGGTTGAAAATTTGTTAAAAGATTGGTTCATAAGGAGGTTTACATTTCCATCTGAAAGTGAATTATCGTAGATTTTATTTAACTATACCATGTAAGTTTCTAATAGTGATAATCAAAAGCAGATATTATATGTATACATTTTGATAAGATTCTGATAACTACATTTAAGCTGAGTTCACTGACTTAAATGTATTTAAAGAAGCTTGGATAGGAAATGATATTGGTAGTTTTTTGGAGAAGCTATTTATGAATTGTAACTTTAAAAGCATTGAAGTTAGTCTGTGTAATGGTCAAATTTGCCAATATGCATTAGGAAGTTAGCATATTCATATCCCCATACAAAAGACTAGAAGATACTATGTAACCTGTTTAGTAAATAATTTTGAAATGTACTTTTTTAAAAAGGATATGTTATGTCTAGTTCCTGTGGGAATTGTCAAAGCAACACTGTGGTTGCAAAATGCATTGTCATCAGATTACCTCAATTTCCTGAGCTTTTATGGTCTCTGTTGACCAAGCCTGTAAACTTCAAGGTGAAAGCCAGCAAGCCTTAAAACAGCTATCTGCAACTGTAAAGAGGAACTTGCCTGTTCACATTTTCACAATTTTGAAAAAGAAGTGAAAATCAAAAACATGTTTCCCCATGGTGTTATCAAAAGAAGTTTCTAAAAATATCTAAAGCTACAGCCCACCTTCAATATATCTTGTACTGCTTTCATTTTCTCATTAGCACTCACCACCACCTAACATCCCATGTGCTTTACTTCTTTGTCTTTCCTACTGTCGGTCTCCCTTCAGTGTAACCTAGTGGGGCCCAGTGATATTTGTTTTGTTCATTGCTCCCCTGCACCTGAGAGAGGTGGGCCCTGTGGGAGTAGACTTACATGATGGAGATGTTACTAGTTTTAATGAAGTAAAATGTACCCAAGAGGGGTGCCCTTTGAGTTTGGCAGAGCTGGGGGTAGTCAATATTACCTGGTAGGGTCCACTCCACTTTGTCTTTACAGCAGCCTCATTTTGTTTTTAGATAATCCCAGACACCAGGTTGAAAGGTAGGAATAGGGTAGGGAGGCAGAGTATGGTTTGAGTAGGTATGTGTCTGTATAGGTCCATAAGTGAGAGTGCTTTTCAGTAAGAAGAGGGAGGAATAGCTTCAGAGTTCTATAGGGGAGGGAAGTTAGGTGAAAGGAGAGGCCGTCCACAGAAAATTTCAATTGGGCTAAGCATTAGGGCTTCCAGGGAAAAGATCTGTTTCTTAACAGAGCTAAAGGGAGGAGTTTCACCCAGTCTAAGTGGACGTAGGCGGAGAGTTTAGTTAGAGCCTGTTTTAAAATTCCATTCTTCCACCCCTTCTACTTTTCCTGAAGAAGGGAGAGGGTAAGGAATGTGAAAATGCCATGAGATATGAAGAGAGGTGGATACTAGTTGAGTAATTTGAGAGGAAAACTCTGGCCCATTGTCTGACTGAATGGAAGCAGGTAATCCAAATCTTGGGATAATATCATTTAATAATAGAGTGGAAACGGTGGACACTCTTTTGTTAGTAGTGGGGAAAGCTTCCACCCACCAGGAGTAGGTGTCCACAATCACCAGAAGGTAACGTGCTCGCCTAACTGGTGGCATATGGGTGAAGTCAATCTGCCAGTCCTCTCCTGGGGGGGTGATCCATGGGCCTGATGAGTGGGGAATGGGGGCCCTGATATTAGAATTGGGGTTAGCAGTTTGACAGATGCTACACATCTGAGATATGCTATGGAAAGTCTCATATGGCAGGAGTTAGATATGTGTGTGATCTCAGGAAGTGAAGAAGAAAATTTGAATTTGAGAGAGAGAATAAGGTTTTTTTAGAAAAGTAGTTTGGAGAAAAAAAGGGAGTATTAGCTTTTCATCTAGAAACCACCATGAGTCCTTTCTAGATGCCCCTTGTTGGAAAAGAGTTGCATATTGGGGCCTCCTCACACAGGGCACCATAAATGTTAGGAAAAAGGCACAGAATAGAGAAGAGGCAGTGTATGAATTTACAGCGAGACCGAATTTATTCAGAGAAAATGGATTTGTAGAGGTGGTGACCAACTGCCCCATGCACATTGATGAAACACGTGGCAGAAGGCCCTGAGCCTTTTTATACTTTAGGAGGGCTACGGATGGGGGTGGGGGTAGGGGGCAGTAGGCAGAGGTGAATTCCTGGAACTGGGCAGAGCCTTGGGAACCTGGAAAAGAATGCAGGGTGGGGTATGAAGGCCTTGGGTGTGAGACCTGATTGAGATCCAGGGCCAGGAGTCAATTCCAATGTCTATCTGTCTTTTGGGCAGTGAGTGAGAATGGCTGAGGCTTATGTCTTTGTTCCATCAAATAGGCTGCTTGGGAAGGGAATTTTCCAAAAAGGTAAACAGTTGAAATAAATGTACTAAGCAACCATGAAATGACTACTCTTGAAGTCAGGAAGTATTTCAGCATCGCAGCCATCTTTGCCTAATATATAATCTGTAAACCTTGAGAATTAAAGCGCCTGTAGTTGTCCCAGCTTTAAACTAAAGGGATTTTTATCACTTTTGCATTATGAACTAGAGAGGAGCACATAGTGACAGGGTATGTTATGACTGTCTTGCCCAATTAAATATTATGTATATCCAGTTAAAAAGTGAAGAAGGAGAGCCTGGTTTTGGAAACCGCGCTGGGGCGTAGTGGGTACTAAGGCAGGCGAGACGTTCTGATGGCCAGTTCATCACCTGAAGGTAAAAGGTTCTTAAAGTGGTTTGAGCGGAATAAGAACCCTGAGGGACATTAGTCTAAGCAAGTTTATGTGCTTTAATGTACAGTCCATTCTGCCTGCTGCATAGCTGGCCAGCCACTTAGTAGTGAGTGCTTATCATTTTAAAACTTCTTCAACAGAGCATACTGAAATTTCCACTTGTGGGATGCAGCTCTGGCTTTAATTGAGGATAAAAGATGCTTCATTTTGTAGATATGTACTTTCTAGCCAACTTTGCCATGATGGAAGTTTCATAAAGTGTGTAAATATTTAGATATTATCACTGCTTCTAATTTTTGTTAACACCTCACTAAGTGAACCTGTAATGAACTGTTCACTTGATAGGCTTGGAAATATAATCGGGGACATTTCTAAAATGTGTATGCAGTGGCCAAGGGATTAGAAAAATGTAACCTGAAGCACATATTAAGTAAACTCCATTGCCTGCTATGAATCATGGAATAGACCTGTATATCTTAGAAATTATTTGGAGAAATTAAGGAAGGAGTCTTAGCTGATTGCTCATTTTGTAGCAATAAGGACAAGATAAAAGTGCCCATACTTGAGCTTATTTTTGAAGTAAGAGTGATCATGTGTCAGCACTTTCATAGTAATAGCTTCTTTCCCCAATTCTGATGTCTAAGTGTCAGCAACAGTATCACTACTGAGATATTACTCAGTATAGTTCAAGAATTTGGAAACTTTTTTTCTTTAAAGCATGACCAAAAGCTGATTCTTTTGCTACTGGGATATATACGAACTCTTCATAATGTGAGATTCTTTGGATATTAGTAAGGCTTTCTTCCTCATCACGTTGCATATACTTGATGGACTGGTCCTGTGCTTTCTTTGTTGAAGTACATTGTTTTTTTCAAGTCATCTGGGACTTTAGTAACAATTTCAAACAAGAGCATCTAACTAGTCAGGAATATCTAGGTTTGTATTTTTGCTGATAGTGGGAAATAGAGGCTGAGTTTGGAAAACTTTATCCTTTTCTTTCCATGTATCCTCTTGATTATGAAATATGGTGTTTTCAAGAATAAAAAAAGACAAAAAAAGGAAATATGGTGTTTTCTATTAAATTTTTAAAGTCATTTTTTAAAAAATGATTTATTTATCTGAGAGGCAGAGTTAGAGAGAGAGAGAGAGAGAAGGAGAGACAGAGAGAGAGAGAGAGATCTTCCAGCTGCTGTTCACTCCTCCAGTGGCCACAACGGGGTCCATCCTAATCTCTGCTGGCCAGCCTGGTTTCGCTTGTGGACCAGAGCACAATGGAAGCCTCACCCTAGCCTGTGAGCAAGGCTTCTGTGTGCTCAGGCTATGGACACATCTATGTGACTTGAAAAAGAAGAAAGAGAAAGAAAAAAAGCGAATGAAAGAAGGATGAGAAAAAGGAGAAGAGAAAAGAAAAAGATAGAAAATTAAAAAATGAAAAAAGAAAAAGAAGGGAAAAAATGAAAAACAAACAAAAACAAAAACACAGCTGTAATAACTGGGGCTAGGTCAGGAGGAAGCCAGAAGCCAAGAGCTTTTTCTGAGTCTCCCATGTGGGTGCAGGGGCCCGAACACTTGCGCCATCCTCCATTGCTTTCCCAGGCCTATTAGCAGGGTGCTGGATTGGAAGAGGAGCAGCCAGGACTTGCACCAGTGTCCATATGGGATGCCGGCGCTGCAGGCCATGGCTTTAACCCTCTGAACTACAGCGTAGGCCCCTCTATTATATTTTTTTAAAGTCTTTTAGTACCACTTCTTTTTAAAAAAAGTTTTTTTATTTATTTGAAAGGTGGAATTACAGAGAGAGGGAGAGGATGAAGGAGAGAGGGAGAGAGAGAGAGAGAGTCCATCTGCTAGTTTACTCCCCAATGGCTGCTTGGCCAGGCACAAGCCAGGACCCCAGAGCCACATTCAGGGCTGCACATACTGGCAGGGGTCCCAGCACCTAGGCCACCATTCACTGCTTTCCCAGGCCATTAGCAGGGAGCTGGATTGGAAGTAGAACAGCAGAGACCTGAACTGGCACTCATGTGGGATGCCCTTATCCTGTTGCACCACAACTCAGGCCCCTAGTACCACTTTTTAACAAATTCCATCTGCACTAATTAAATTAGAATCATAGAACATTAACTGGAAGAGACTTAACTGTTGAAGAAACAGCGCTAGAGAAGTTGCAACATTTGTCCACATGCCAACCATTCTGTTGTGACTGATAACAAAACAGGAGTCTATTTTTTTTTTAATTTTATCTATTTATTTGAGAGGTAGAGTTACAGTGAGAGGGAGAGTCAGAAACGTCTTCTATCTGCTGGTTCACTCTCCCGAATGGCTGCAACGGCCAGAACAGGTCTGATCCAAAACCAGGAGCCAGGATCTTCTTCCGGGTTTCCCACATGGATGCAGGGGCCCAAGTGCTTGGGCCATCTTCTACTGCTTTCCCTGGCCATAGCAGAGAGCTGAATCAGAAGAGGAGTAGCCACAGCTAGAACCAGTGCCCATATGGGATACCAGCACCACAGGCAGAGGATTAACCTACTGCACCACAGCACCAGCCCTTAGAGTCCAGTTTTTGTTTTGTGTTGTTTTTAAAGATAGAGTGACAGAGAGAGGTAGAGACAGAGAGAGAGGTCTTCCATCCCATGGTTCACTCCCCAGATGGCCGCAATGGCTGGAGCTATGCCGATTGGAAGCCAGGAGCTTCTTCCAGGTCTCCCACATGGGTTCAGGGGCCCAAGGACCTGGGCCATCGTCTACTGCTTTCCCAGGCCATAGCAGAGAGCTGGATTGGAAGTGGAGCAGTCAGGACTAGAACCGGCACCCATATGGGATGCCGGTACTTCAGGCCTGGGCTTTAACCCACTGCACCACAGCGCCAGCTCCTAGTTTTTAATGTTTAAGTTATTTAGTTGAGAGTCAGAGACAGGGAAAGAGAGCTCTCATCCACTGCACTTACCAAATGCCTGCAGTGGGTGGAGCTGGAACAGGGTCCAAGCTTTAAGCCAGGAACCCTTCCTAGGTCTCCCACATATGTAGCAGAAAGCTAATCTCTTGAGCCAACACTGTGTCTTCCAGAGTTTGCATCCTTAGAAGCTGGAAATCATGAACCGGAGCCAGGAATTGAACCCAGATACCCTGATGTGGGATTTGGGTATCCCAACTGTCTTCTTAACTGTTTGGCCAAATGCCTACCCCAGCGTCCAGTTTTTTAAACTCATCCTTCCTGTCTGTCCCTTTCTCACATGCAAAGAAATCATGCCCTTTATCTGTTTTATGTTCTTTTATGCTTCACCTAATTCAGTATCCTGCTCTGGGATAGTATCTGAGTATCTGGGATAAAAAAGACAATCTTGGCATCACTTTCTTATGAAGTACAGGACAAGGTCTGTTTAAATCCCTTTAATGTAAGTGCTTGGCAACTAAGTGCAGTAGATTCCTGAGAATGAGTGTTGTGACTTTAAGGTAGTCCTGAACTACTTGTGCAGTGGACCTGTGCGGTGGACTAGCAATAATATGCTTAGCCTTCAGTAATTTACGATCTAGTGGACTATCTTCTGGAGGACGAACTGCTATCACATAAATATAAACCATTCCAGTTCCTCTACTCCTTTGGCAAACTACTGTTATCCTGGTTACATTTGTTTAAGAATAAATAAATAAATCTTTAAAGTAAATAAGGAAGATATTACTGTTTGCCTTCTCAAATTATAAAGGTTTTATTTCATTATTTGTGTCAGACTGAATATTACATTTGATATACTAAGTAACAAGCCATAAGGAAATCCATTAGAGAATGTTACTGTTAGACTAAGTAATAGTCAGTGGGAGAGTTGAGTCCTCGGGGCACTGGGCTTGACCAGGAGGAAACTGGACTCCTGCCCTGGTGTTGCCCTTTACTAGCTTGGTGACCCTGGGTGAGTAACTTGAACTTTTTTGAAACAAATTCTTTTTTCTCTCCTAGTAGACACTGTGCATTGTTTTGAAAATTAGTGATGTTCTGAAAATTATCTACATATTCTGGGGCAATCGAAGCAGGTACTTGAGTGTTTAATGTTAGAGTCATAGATAGAACATAGGAAACTCTTAGCATTTAGTATTCCTTTGTCCCATGGAACTCTCAGGGTTTTTGTAAATTGGAACACTTTGAAAGTTATAAAAAAAACAAAAAAACTGTCCATATGTATAGAATAATTGTCTTTCTCCCTATTCTTGCCACTCCTTCCTCTCCTACTTGCTTAAGTGTAAGGAGAAAAATCCAGCAGTCAGTGGCAGCATGTACTTACATTGTTTTATAATGAAGTATATAAATATACTTTTAAAAAATATATAGTGAAGTATATAAGTTTTAATTTTCAGTGAAAGTAGAACTCTCTTCCAGGGACCTTCTTCTGCCTCAAGAGTACTTTGGTGGCATCCTGCCTTTACCACATAATTTTATGCTGTTGTTTATTTGTATGCTAGGTACTTGTTTTGCTTTTGCCCCATTCTCTGCTTTATAACACCTAAAGGTATTCATTAATAATTATTGAATGAATGGATCTCACCACTATGATTACAATGAGCTACAAGGTGTTTTATGATTGTATCATGATCCCACTGACTTTCACATAGTGATGGGTACACAGTAATGTATACATTTTCTGCTTTACCTGGGACCTCCTAGTAATGTAGCAGCTCTTGGATTTTGGATAGGTTGTTTTTGGAAGGGGACACCTATTGCTGTTCTGAGAATCCTGTTTGAGAAACACTCATAGTGCGTTTACTGCTGATGTTGCTGGGCCTGTTCCAGCTGCCCCAAGGTTGCCCTTGCTGACTTTCATCAGAGGCCATGTAGGATACATTGTGGAGTAGCAGCTGATGAATCATGCTGTAAGAATTAAAAGGAACTTCTAAATTTTTTTTGAATGTAGACCAACTATCTCATTTTGTAGCTAAAGACTGAAGGAAATTTACTGAAGGCATTACTTAGTGGAACTAAATTCTTCCTCTGAATTGTTTTCAGACAAATAATGAGTCAGGGACAGTAGCCTTGTTTCCCTTCCCCCATGCACCAAGTACACCAACTGGAAAGGTAAACAACGGGCCTGTGCTCTGGCAGCTGGTTAAACTACCTCCTGCAATGCTGCCATCCCATGTGGATGCTAGTTATGCTCCTGGCTGCTCCACTTCCCAACCAGCTCCCTACTAATGTGCCTGGGGAAGCAGTCCTTGGGCCCCTGCACCCATGTGGGAGACCCAGAAGAAGCCCAGTCCTGGTGGACCTTTGGAGAATAAACCAGTGGATGGGAGATCTCTTTCTCTCTGTCTCCTTGTCTGTCTCTGTGACTCTGCCTTTCAAATAAGTAAATAACATCTTAAAAAAAGTAAACCCTTTTTATTTATTTATGCATATTTTTATTATTTATTATTATTTATTTCCTAAATTTTCTATAATCAAGGTTATTTAACTTTGGTTGTATAAATCCAAAGTTGGGTGCTTTATGTTCTACTGCTTAAAAATAAATCATCTATTCTGAGACAATCAATTAAAATGTTCAAGTAGTTGAGAAAATAATTGTTATAATTCATGGATTATCTAATATATGGTGAGTATGCTGGAAACCTACCCTTGCCAGGTAACTTTGTAATCTCCATTTTATAGATGAGGAAATCTAGTTTTAGTTGGATAATTTGGCAAGGGTGAAACTCCAAAATAAATGACAAGAAAGAAATTTGAGCCACACATAAGGGCTCTGAAGTTATCACTGTTTCTGCTACAAATATCCGGTGCCAGATGTCATCATCTTCAAGAAGAAGAGGAAGCAGTGAGGCATGGTTGCTGTCTCAGCGTGCAGTACATGGACAGGGTGATGAGCAACATACAAGTAACAATAGTGGAAAGAAAATAGGATCGCAATAGCATGAGCAGTATCAGTAGTAATTTTATGAAGTATTATTTGTAGTGGATCTTAAGGAGCTTAGATGCCCAGGTATGCTGGGGACAGATGTGGGCAGGACTATGAATTCTAGGCTTGGCTTATTGGCCTACGGTGGACCCTAGATAGCCAGTAATGACTTTTTTTTTTTTTTTTTCAATCAAGGGTGATGAAATCATGATGTGAATGGAGAGGCAATGGCAATGGAAAGGCCCTTTAAAAGACTACTACAGTAGCAAGTAGGGTGGGGAGACCTAAGAAGGATTGTGACTATGGATGTAGGGATGAGTCTGCATCTCTGTTTGAGAGAGATTTGAGGTTGCAGTAGGCAGAATCTCTGTGACAGCTCTACTGAATAAATCTTAGAGTAGGTTGAGTAGGTTTAAGGGGTGACAGAAACAAAGGAAGGTGATAAGCTTCAGGATTTTCAAATGGAACATGGGTGACCTGTGTCTTAAATTTTACACATCAGGCCCCACTTCAAATATTGTCTTAATTTTCCATTTCTTTGAATTATTTATATTATGATGTTGAGTCCGAAAGTTAGGGTTACTGAGAGAATGGTGATATGTTTAGCATTTCTAGAAATTATTTGCATTTCAGATAAATTTGAACCAAAGGATTTTCCATTATGTCACCTATATGATAGGGAAGCTCCTGTTTAATCTAAGAACTATTTCTATCTTGTCTTTCTGCTACCCTACTCTTTATTAATTTTTTTTTTTATTTGGGAGAGAGAACTCCCACCCACTAATTCAGTTTGCAAATAACTGCAATGGCTGGGCTGAAGTCAGGAGCCCAGAATGCAATCCAGGTCTAACATGTGGATGTACCACTGCCTCCCAGGGTCTGCATTAATAGGAAGGAAGCAGTAGCCCCAGTTGGTATCTAACCCAGGCACTCTCATGTAGGACTTGGGTATCTTAGTCAAACCCTTAGCTGACTGGCTAAGCATCTGTCCTTCTTCCTACTTTTGGGGGACCGAAATATATAGACTCATTCTTTAGATACTCATGCATTCATTCATCTCCCTGGTCACTCATTCTACTCAAATTTATTTTCTTCATTCAGAGGGTACAAAGCATGTTTTATTTTCTCCATCCTAGTTTGTGGATAAGATATCCTTCTTTTTTAATTGTACATCATGTACTGGATAATTACATAGAAAGGGAATGAAAAGAGCAACTTCATGAATGTTACTATTAACAAGACTCCAAACTTGGATGTTTATATAATTTTTTTCATTTGCCATTCAGCCATACGGGTTTCCAGAGGAAAATGAGGCTGTAGCCAGAGTCATTTTCAAGGAAGAATGCTGCTAATAGAAGAAACTTATTTCTTGGCAGCAGTGTGGTAATTTAACTGTCAAAAATTGGTTACATAATTTGCTCTGCCTGGCATGTTGTTTTGGTAGCTTTTGTATGAACATTTTTAGGAAAAAATAATGCTTTTGTGATATGTTATGTCTCTTTGCTGTGAGAGTGACTTTGCACATAAGTATCTGCTTCATTGTCCCCATGGTTGGAAATGTGAAGACTCCTGGTTTCTGGTGGAAGATTCTCTACATGGTGTTCTGCATGAGCTTTAGCAATCCTTACTATTCTGTGTCGTTCACAGGATGCTGCATCATGCTTGGTGCTGCTGACATGCCACTTATGACACTTTGAACTACCTTATGCAAATGAAAAATATAACTAAACATTTATTCTACTCATTATTCTGTGTTAGATACAAAAAGTAAGGTGCCTGGCACACAGTAGATGTGCAAGTGTACTTATAGTACCTCCACTTTTACTAATGAAGAAATCAAGATGCAGGGAACTGAAGTCACTTATACGTGGTCCCACAGCTAACACTGGATGCAGGATTCAACACAGGGTTGTCTTAATTCACATTTGATCTTGTTGCTCTACTGTGGGGATATGTTAATATTAGCAGAAATTCTAAGGAGCAACTTGGTGTGGTTTGGAATAATCAGGGAAATTGTCATGGGATGGAATAATAATAAAAAATATGTAACATGGGATAGGTAAGGGAAGATCAGACCCTGGAGGCAAGCAGTTTGAAAATAATAATTATAAATAATAGTGATAATAAGCACCTGAGCCCTTAGCATGCAGTAGGCACTGTCTAGCTATATTACCTCATTCAGTCTTCACAATAACACTTTGAGGTAGGTAGGGCCAGTTTCCTTCATGTTGTATATGAGGAAATCCAGAGGAAACAGAGAGGTAGGGGATCTGGCCTAAATTCATGCCTTAAATAATGGTATCCAGATGAGAACTCAGGCACTTTGTCCCTACAGCCTGTGATATGGGGCAGTGAACAGGAAGGGGCTAGTCAAGGAGGTGGGGGTACTTCAGGGCTGAGTAAGTAGATGTAAAAAAGGGGAAAAGTGATTATACATAGAAGGTGAGGGGCAAGGGATATTGGGGTATTGGTCTGGGGAGTCTTAGATACCAACCAGATATCTGAAGTCGTGAGATTTAAGGTCAAAGAAGAAGTAAATGTAGACAAAGACCAGGTGGTGATACAGCCTTAAAGGATGTTTATAGTTTTTCAAATGGGATGGAAAATCCAAAGAAGAGATTGAGAAGGAGGTCCTGGGGTCAGTATGGCAAGGACTTCATGGACATGGGCTTCAGATGAACTGTTCTGTCTTTTCTGTGTTTCTCTGTTTTGTGATGATTCCTCCTTTTTATTTTTTTCCCAAGGTTGATTTATTTATTTGGCAGGCAGAGTTAGAGAGAGAGAGATCTTCCATCTGTGATTCACTCCCTAAATGGCTGCAAAGGCTCAGGGTGGGCCAGGCTGAAGCCAGGAGCCTGGAGCTCCATCTGGGTCTCCTATGTGGGTGGTAGGGTCCCAAGGACTCAAGCCATCTTCCTCTGCTTTCCCAGGCACATTAGCAGGAAGGTAGATTAGAAGTGGAGAAGCGGAGACTTGAACCCATGCTCATATGGGAGGCTGGTATTGTAGGCGGTGGCTTAATTTGCTGCACCCCAATGCTGGCCCTGATTTCTCCTTTCTACCAGTTTTTTTTCTTGCATTTTGTTTTGTTTTTAGCATTTCAACTTTTTTATAAATCAAAGTTAGGAGGGACAATTATTATAGTAATTAACAGAAATGCTCTCTAATATTGTAGGCATGTACTTCAGAAAAGAATAGCTAATATTCTGAACTGGGTGGTATGAAGACTTGCTAATTTTTGGTCCTGAATTCTCTATCTTATTATTATTTGATAAAGAGACATTATAGGTATCATGTGAGAGTGTTTTAACTTGTGAGACACTACAGAACTAGAAGAGATTTGACAGGTGACTTCTTCTTTTAAAGCTTTATTGATTTGTTTCAAAGGTAGAGTGACAGATGGAGGGGGAGAGACAGGGAGAAATCTTCCATCCTCTGGTTCACTTCCCAAATGGCTGCAATAGCCAGAGCTGGGATAGGCCAAAGCCAGGAGCCAAAACTCTAGGTTCTTTCACGTGGGTAGCGGAAACTCCAGTATTTCGGCCACGATCTGCTGATTCCCAGGCGCTTAACAGAGGGCTAGATCGGAAGTGGAACAACCAGGATTTGAACCGGTTCTCCAGCTTGGAATGTGGGCATCACAAGCTGTGGCTTAACCCACTATACCACAATGCCCATCCTGATGGGTGACATTTTAAAGAGAGCCGTTTCACCCTGTTGTGCCCAGTTTGAGAACTTACAGTAGCACTGTTAGCCACCCGCTACATCCATCAGGCTGGCTCTCCAGGTACTAAACTTACCCTCTCTGTACGTCTAGCTTTGATTTCCCTTACCTAGATGCTCATGTCTGTGACACACAGTGGCTGAGGTGTCCCCACTGTCTTCCAATATCCTGCTCTTTCCTGCCTCTTTTGTCTCCCATGTTATTCTCAGAAGAATCCTTCTGAGCCCAAAGAGTGTTAATTCTCACTCATGCTGTTAATTCTTTCTTTTTCAAGATTTATTTATTTATTTGAAAGATAGAATTACACAGAGAGAGTGGTTTTCCACCTGCCGGTTCACTCCCCAAATGGCCGCAGTGACCCAGGGCTGGGTTGGGCCAAAGCCAGGAGCCACGAGTCTCTTCTGGGTCTCCCACACAGGTGCAGGGGCTCAAGCACTTGCACCATTTTCTGCTGCTTTCCCAAGCACACTAGCAGGGAGCTGGATTGGAAGTTGAGCAGCTAGGACTTGAACCAGCACCCATATAGGATGCCAGAACTGCAGGTGGCTGCTTTACCCACTAAGCCACAGCACTGGCCCCCGCATTGTTAATTCTTGTCTGATTGCTCTTAACAGTTGGAGGGGAGGCCAGTTGCTGGAGTGAGTTTCATAGATTCTTTTCCTCAGCTTAGTATAGAAATAAAAAGCCGGAAACAATTTGCAAAGAGGCAAACTTTTATTTGACAGAAAAGTGTCTGGTTCAAAAGGAGACCAGGCGGAGTGCCCGAATGGGACACTGGCTTAGAGGAAGTGCCCAGGGTTTTTAAGGCATTATTATCTGTTCGTTGGATCATACTACTGGGGGTGCCCATTGGAAGGGGATTTCACATGCATATGTTGGTTGGCTTGGAGCTCACAGAGATTGGGGGGGGGGTGTCTCCTGGAGACAGCCTGTCTCCTGCTTAGGGGCTCAGCCCCCTCCTCTGCCAACTCTATGTGAAAGATTGCAACCAACCTGGAGGAGTGATTTAAATCTGCAAGGTAACACAAAATAGCCTGGGTCTTCTGGAGCCAGGCTGGCTTTCCCCAGGGGCTCAGCCCTTTCCTCTGCCAGCTTTGGGTGAAAGATTGCAATCCCCCTGAAAGTATGATTTATGTGCTAAATCTATGTGCTACATAAGTAGCACAAGAAGCTATTAGAAGGGGAGATGCCTGTCGGTCTAGAGACAAGCTTTTCAGCCACAGCTGGCAGCCTCCATGTCACAGAACATTCTACCTATGTCTGAGGGACAAATAGACCCCCCTTCCAGTCCCACTGGATGGCCTCAACTGCTTCATTGATTTTTCCTTCCCCTGATATCTTTTGTACATATTGTCAGCATGTGCACTTAACCCTTTTGATGCATATTAAAATGGCACAAAACCAAACCAAATCACCACAACAAAAAACCTTTGACTTCATAAATGTATATAATAGGGGCCAGTACTGTGGCATAGCGGGTTAATGCCTAATCTTAAAGCGCCGGCATCCCATATGGGTGCTGGTTTGAGAGCTGGCTGCTCCACTTCCAAACCAGCTGTCTGCTATGGCCTGGGAAAGCAGTAGAAGATGGCCCAAGTCCTTGGGCTCCTGCACCCACCTGGGAGACCCAGAAGAAGCTCCTGGCTCCTGGCTTCGGACAGGTGCAGCTCTGGCCATTGAGGCCAATTGGGGAGTGAACCATCGGATGGAAGACCTCTCTCTGCCTCTCCTCTCTCTTTGTAACTGTGACTTTAAAATAAATAAATAAATCTTTAAAAAATAAATGTATATAATAGTTTTAGTTCTACTGTAATATCCCTGTGTAGGGGATTTAGGAAGCAAATAGGAATTTGTGAACTTTGTTTTCATTAAACAATAACTTCAGTTGTTCTCTAAGTGAAGATGTATGTATAACATTGTTTTAAAAATGAATTTCTACCTATTGCTCCTAAGACCTAGCTCCTTAAATGCTAGTATTGATTTTTGACATACATAGATGATTGCTGCTGTTTTGACAGAATCCTTAAAAGAGTTTTTGTAAGATAGGAGTTGTTTTTGGACATTGCAAAAGAGTAATTCTTGATTTTTCAAACTTGATTAGTTATTTTATATAGGACAGAAATCATACCGCTATATATAGAATGAGTTTTGGATTCTTTCCTGTTGCCCTAGAATTTCAGCTAAATCTCAGTGGAGCAAAAGTGATTAAATACTGCACATTTTAAGGGAGGGAATAACTTACCACCCGTAGAACCTGTTCTACCACCATCAACCTCCACTTCTAGAAGCAAATTAAGTGGACATCCAACTGGTAATGCAATGCCTTGTGTCTGTTGGTGACACCTGTACTCCCTTCCTCTTCCTTAGGTTTTAGAGAGGAAAGTGGCCCAGCCTCAATGCTGCATGCCTTCAGGAGGCCAGCCTGCATTTCTTAGCAAGTCCTGAGGAAAGATGGGTCACACCTATTTGCTGAATGCTCTCTGTTGAACAGTGACTTTGCCAACCTGATCCTCACTTTAGAATTTTCTAGGGAGCTAATGCCCGTTTTGCATCCTAAACCACTTGAATTCAACTGCTATTTGGGGGTACAGCATCAGTAGCTTTGCATGCTCCCCCAAAGTGATTCCAATAAGCAGGCAAGATTGAGAACTCCTGCAGCAAAGTATGCAGAGTTGGGGGGTGGAGTGGGGTTGGTAAAGTGGAGAGGAGGGCTGTTTGGAGCCTTTTATTCCCCAGATTTAAATCTTCACCAAAATTCTTGGAAAGCAGAAAATATCCCACTCAATATCTTATCAAGTAAATGAATTAAAAATTTAATGCTATAGTTTAATGTTTTGTTTTGTGGTATAATGCTATGTTTACTTTTAAATGAGGGATCAAGATTCACTTGGCCTTTTTCTGAATTGTAAAATTTATGGTATACTGAAAAGATTGGTATATCTTAGTTGCCATCTTCAAAAGCTCATTTTACTGTCATACAATAAATGAGTTTTGTCAAAGTAGAATTTGACTGAAGCAACATCACTGAGATAAGCTATAAAACACCCATATCCGCAGGAGACACAGCACAGTCTCCTTCCAGCAAGTTAACTCTGTGAGTCCATTGTGACAATTTGTCTGTTTCCATTAGAATTGAGTGTGCTGCTTCTTTAGTGTGTTTTATTTTATTTAAGAGAGAGAGGGAGGGAAGGAGGGAGAGAAAGAGGGGAGAGAAAGAGAGAGAGAGGAAGGAAGGGAAGGAGAGATGGAGGGAGGAAGGGAGAGAGAGAGGGAAAGAAGGAGGGAGGGGGTGCGGAGGGACAACTCCCATTCACTGGCTCAATCCCCAAATGCTTGTGGTGGCCTAGACTGGTTCATAGGCAAAGCTGGGAACCAGGAACTCAGTTCTGGTCTTCCATGTCAGTGGCAGGGACCAATTATTTGAGCCAGCATTGCTGCCTCCCAGCATCTGCATTGGCAGAAAACTGGGAGTCAGAACTGGAGCTGGGAATCAAACTCTGATGTGGGCCTGTGGGTATCTTAACTGCTAGGTCAAATGACTGCTCAAAGGGTGCTTCTTAAAGACACAGTTTCACTTATTTTATTTCCTTGGTTTTCTCACAGTTCCAGAGATGGCTGCCCAATGTGTCACGAAGGTGGAGCTGAATATTTCCTGTGACAACCTTCTGGATGCAGATATAGGATCAAAGTCAGACCCTTTATGTGTGTTATTTTTGAATACGAGTGGTCAACAGTGGTATGAGGTAATACTAAATAGGTGATAAGCAGTATGATTTGTTCTTCTAACAATGTGAAGAATTTATTAAAATGTTAAAAATAAAGGATTCTTTCATCTATTACTGCAATTTTTGATCAAATTTGTCTTTGCTTGTGGGCATTTTCTATACACATATAGAAACTGCCTTTAATTGTCATGCCTGTACTTAATTACACTTAGTATATAAAAATGTTCAAATCCAAGTGTATCTTTGACCTAAAGAAATTGTTTTGTTTTGGGGGGGTGGGTGTAGGTTGACCGCACGGAAAGAATTAAGAATTGCTTGAATCCCAAATTTTCTAAGACATTTATTATTGATTACTACTTTGAAGTGGTTCAGAAATTGAAATTTGGGATTTATGACATTGACAACAAAACAATTGAGCTGAGCGATGATGACTTCTTAGGAGAATGTGAATGTACTCTTGGACAAGTAAGTATAAATAGTTGCTGTATTCTCTTTTTTTAAAAAATAGGTGTTTATTGGTTTGATTTTAAAAGTTGAAAACCATGTAATCACCTTAAACACTGAGCTCATCTGTTAGTATGATTGGCACAAACATTATAGAGTATACCTTATTTTTCATAAGGGCAGAGACTATGTTTCTGACAAAGCCTGTAAACTCTTTTGAGCCATCTTTTCAGCCATCCTCTACTGCCTTCCCAGGCCATAGCTGAGAACTGGATCGGAAGTGAAGCAGCCAGGTCTTGAACTGGCGCCCATATGGGATGCCAGCAATGCAGGTGGCGGCTTTTACCTGCTACGTCACAGCGTCAGCCCTGCAACTTCTTTAATGTTCTGACACTTTTGACGCCCAACACCCCAACACCACCCCTTTACCTGGCTTGCTCTTTCTCAACCTTATGTGTGACAATTTAAACCTCATTCCCCCTGCAAACCTTCTCAGATCTCCTAGGCTAGTTTGGAGCTCTTCCCTCAGCTAACTCAACACTGTCTGCTGTTGCAGAAACATAGTAAAGTATGCTTACTGTAGTTGCTTATTATCTGTGTTCCTATTATATGACAAGAGCTGGTTCATCACCCACCGTTCCACTTCCTATCCAGCTCCCTGATAACATACCTGGGAAAGCAGCAGAAGATGGCCCTAGTACTTGTGTACCTGCATTCATGTAGAAGTACTGGATGGAGTTCCAGGCTCCTGGCTTCTGCCTGGCCCAGCCTCAGCCATTGTGGCCATTTGGGGAGCGATCCAGCAGATTGAAGACCTCACTCTCTGTCTTTCCCTCTCTCTTTCTGTAACTCTGCCTTTCAAATAAGTAAAAAAGCAAAAAGAAAGTATCTAGGTATACTATATAAGGAAGCACCGAAAAGTCCATGGAAAATGTGCATTATGTTAACACTGCATATAGTTGAAATTTTTGCTTCAAGATTGTCTTTTAATTCACTTTTCATGAACTTTTTGAAGTACCCTGATTATTTTAAGCAAAATGATATTTTGTAGAAGTTAGATATTGAAGTTATATGTCAGTAAAAAAGTAGAGTCCCATCGAACAAATGTTCTTGTTCAAATGTCCATATTTTACCTATAGTGATTTCTGTATTTGATGAAAATCTAGCCCTCTTATTCCATTAAGAGGAAGAAGTTAAACTTTGAAGTAGTTAGTTAAGAAACTAGTGGGTAGGGAGATTGTGTCTGCAGGGTGGGCTTCTTGGAAATCTTTTGCAATGAGTTTACATATATAGATGCATTTTAAGTGTCTTTATAATCTCTATATCTTTAAGGAATGGACTTAATGTTCCCATTTCTGATGATTTTAAGTGAACTTTATATTCTTTTTTTGAGACTATTCAGTTAAAATATTCACATGTTGAAGAAAAGTAGCTGTTCATATCACTTTCCAATTTTAACAGATTGTATCCAGTAAGAAGCTAACCCGACCACTGGTGCTAAAAAATGGCAAACTTGCTGGGAAAGGGAGCATTACGGTAAGGATAGGATAATTGTCTTTTATCTCAGAAGATTAACATAATTAGGACCTGCTGAAACTGTACGTATCAGACACATATTCTGTAGCTGTGCTTTATCATTTGATCTCAAATGTTGCATTCCATCCACCCTTATCTTACAGTGATCACACTATAGGGCTCACGTGAACAATGAGTGCCGCCAAACAGGAGAAAAATGCAGTGCGGCAATCCCTTCTTTCAAAAGTTGTTTAAGTTGCACGTAGTGATCTGGTGCACTTTGATAATACATGCTCTTCCTCCAAGAAGTGTCAATTAGAGAGAAATTGCGTAATAGTCTGAATGGATCAGTTTGGCTTCCAACATGACAGGAACTGTTCAGTCGATTTTATTCCAGGTGGAGGCCATGTTATGGCATGACCTTCCAATCTATAAACTCTTTACCATCATTTCTTTCTGTGGTTGTGCTCTGCTGCCCATCCTCCCATACAGATTTTTAATTTCTGATTTCTGGCTTGGGCAAACAAATACCTGCTCTGTCACAGTTTACATTTCAAATTATAGAATGCCGAGCTTTTCAACACCTTGTGTTCTAGAGTTTCCACCTAGATAACCATTGCCTTGAGGGATAATTTTCTAACTTTAACTCTGAGGATAGAAGATTCCTTGAGAGAATGTGTTCAACTTCTTGTGTTGCAAAGATACATTTCTGTGAACAGCTGTTTTGCCCTAGGTTAGATTTCTAAAGGCATAAGAAAATTGCCCTTGCTAGAGATGCTGACTTGTGAGACAGAGAACCCTATCAGTAGTGACCTTAACACTCTTGGAACATGAGTTCCTGGAATTTATTTTAAGGTATAGTAAGTCCTTGCTTGGTTGAAAAACAAACGGTCTCATATTTCAGTTTATAGATTTCTGTACGTCTGATTTACTTCTACTGCCCAATGTTTGGAGAGCTCCACCTGGTCTGGGACAGTGTGTATCCATCACTCTTCAGGGCTTTGATTTTTCTTTGGAGTGGGGAAGACCTAGTTTGGACAATTTCATTTAAAAATGATGTTGCATAACACAGACTTGGGAAAATATTTATTTCACTACATAAAAGAAATAATAGCAAATCATTGTTAATGCTACCATTTACGTTAGTATATATATACTATTAGGTACTTTTGAGTATATCAGAATCCCTAAAATGTATTGTCTTTCATTTACTTTATCTATGTATAGATCTCAGCTGAAGAAATAAAGGATAATAGAGTGGTCTTGTTTGAAATGGAAGCCAGAAAACTGGATAATAAGGTGGGTAGATTTTGCCCATGGCAAGAAGCATGTCATTTTACTTATCACTATTCTCTTTTTGAGAAGATAATACAATTAATATCATGAACTTCATCATCTGAGCATCACACAGAGATTTAGCTACTTTAAAATTCTGCTTTTCTCTGAGTGTTTGCCTGTGTGTGTGTGAAAGTGCATGTGTGTGTGTTTAAGCAAATAAGCAGAGCCATTTCCCCTTACCTCTTTCCTCGGGGGTGGGAAACGTCCAGCCAACAGCCTGTAAAATCATTTGGTATGGCCCTGCCAGGGCAACCACAGGTGGGACTTGAAATTCAATAAATCTATAGCAAGCTAATTTTTAAGTTGATAATTTTGTATGGTCTGTGTTATAAATATCCTAATGACCCTTGATAGAAAAAGGTTCTCCATCCCTACAAGGCTAGTTGTAATCAAAGGGTTTGTCTAGGTTAAAAGAGGAGTTAAATCCAAGTGTTAATGATACTATAAAAGCCCTACCTTCCTTACTTTTTTCCTCTCTCCTTCTTTCCTTCCATCCTTCCATCCATCTTCCATGCATGCTTGCATCTACCCATCTACCCTCTCCTTGTACTCATCTATTGGTCTACCTGTCCATCCATCCATCCAAGGAGGGAATCCATGATAACTGATCAAAGGTGATTTTAAAAACCATTTTGATTTAATTTTGCCTTATAATCATGTAAAAGATTTACATAATTCCAAAGCCAAACCAACAAAACAAAGTATTTTTAAAACTTTAATTTTTCTTTATGGTTCTACCTGTTTCCTCATTTCTCCATATAGTTAATAATTTTTTGAAATATGTATCTTATAATTTAAATCCTTCATTTTTCTAAAAATCTACTTGTGTGTGTGTCTAACTATGTGTATATATGAGGACACTTCACATGGAAAAAAATGCAATTAAAAATAAACTTTTTTGGTTCCCCAAATTTTGGAAATCCATGCATGAATTTTTCACAATAGTTACTTTCCATGAACTTTTTTGAAGACTCCTCCTATGTGTGTATGTGCATAGTGACACACACACAAGCATATATGTGTGTGGATATAGACATGTGTATAGGTATGTATTTATATTTATATTCCCCACTCCCATCGCTGTTGTAGTATAGCTTCTTTCACCTTCAAATAAGGGCTGTTTTCTGACCTTGAAAATGTTAATAAGGATATTCTGCCTTTCATAGGATTGTTTTTAAGATAAATCAAGACATCCTTGTTAATGTGTTTTAAACAGTTAACTTTTCTGTATATGATAGTATTGTTAATTATTTGTTTGCTAAAATGGGACATAAGTGGCTTATTTCATTTACTTAAGAAGATTCCTCTTAAATTTCTTCATCATCTTATGTTTATATTTTTGACTATACCAAGTCTGTTATTTCCTTGACAATAAAATTTATGCCTGAAAGGGAAGCAATGTTACCTTAGTTTTTTTTTTTTTAATTAATTTATTTATTTTAAAGGCAGAGTTACATAGAGGGAGAGGGAGAGGGAGAGGGAGAGAGAGAGAGAGAGAGAGAGAGAGAAAGGTCTTTCATCTGCTGGTACATGCCCCAAATGGCTGCAATGGCTGGAGCTGGGCCAATCTGAAGCCAGGAGCCAGGAGCTTCTCCTGGGCCTCCCACTTGGGTGCAGGGGCCCAATGACCTGGCCCATCCTCTACTACTTTCCCAGGCCATAGCAGAGAGCTGGAGCAGAAATGGGGAAGCCAAATCTCGAAGTGGCACTCATATGGGATGCTGGCACTGCAGGCGGCAGCTTTACCCTCTACACCATAGCACCAGCCCCACTTTAGTTATTAATTCAATACTGAGGTTAATTCAGGAGGAAATCAAGTTATTCAGGGCCATAATTGTGTATACTATAGTGGAATTCATAAGTATCCTTTAAAAAGTAATAAGTAATATAGGTGATGGACTATGAATTTCAAGATGAAGATAAATAAAAATAAGGAAATAAAATAAGCCATAATTTTATAAACTGAGCCTAACTTCTGTGGGTCATTTGTATATCCTCTCAGAATTTTCTGTGTAAGTTTCTGTATGTATTGAGCATGGTAATGAAGGTATTTTTGAGGACTCACTGCACTTGAATGCTGTTAAGAATTACTACAGTAAATGCAGAGGAAATAGAAGATGTTTATTTTTTTAAATATTTCTGTTGTACATTCCATTTATCTATTTCTGCTCCTTTGTGTGTGTGAAGATATGTGTGGTGTTGGTGAAAGGGTGTTGGACTATCTCTCATGAAGTTGGTTTGGCTAATGTTTGGGATATCACTTATATCAAACTATCATTGCTATGTAAATGAAAACTATCAACAGTGAAAACAAGCCAAAAAGGCATTTTATGGTCCATTTGATTACTATATTTTAAAGCCATAACATTTTTGAGAAGTAAATATATGACATTCAGGATTAGGAGTATTTATCAAAAATACCTTAATAGTTCCCATTAAAAGGACAGCATGTTTACAAGGTAGTGAGAAAGGTTGGAATTTGTGTACATATCAATACCTCTGCACTATGGAGTACACTTGAGGTGGCTGTTAACATCTATAAAGTATGATCACACATGGTTCCAGAGGAGAACATATGCTTTTTGTTTGCTTGCTTGCTTTAAATGTAGGATCTATTTGGAAAGTCAGACCCATACCTGGAATTCCACAAACAGACGTCCGATGGAAACTGGCTGATGGTTCATCGAACAGAGGTAAATAACTGAATCTGAAAAGTAGAGTGTAAGTTTCCTTTGGGATGGTAGTAATCTGAATTTTTAAAAGTTACATATATATAAAATATATATTATTTAAAGATTGATTTATTTGAAAGTCAGATTTACAGAGAGGAGGGAGACATAGAGAGAAACAGATCTTCCATCTGCTGGTTCATTTCCCAGATAGCCACAAGAGCTGGGGGTAGGCCAGGGGCCAGGAGCTTCTTCTGGGTCCCTAACATGGGTTGCAGGGACCAAAGCACTTGGGCCATCTTCTGCTGCTTTTCCCAGGCCATTTGCGGGGAGCTGGATCAGAAGTAGAGCAGCTGGGACAGGAACTGGTGCCCATGTGGGATACAGGCATTGCAGGCAGTGGCTTTACCTATTATGCCACAATACCAGCCCCTATGAAAATATTAATCTGAGTTCATGTTTATGACACAAGGTCAGCATACTTCCTTTTATGCTGCCATGTCTCCTTTTTTTGGAAAAAGTTTTACACCCTATAAAGAACACTAAATATGTACCCCTCATGTGAATTCACCATCTGATCACACCTGCACATACTTATGTTCTCTCTCACACACGCACTCATACAAACTTAGTCACACGTGTACTTCTCTTATTGAAAACCATCCTAATGTAGGTTGCAAACATCATGACTGCAGCTTTAAATGCTACAGCAGGCATTTCTCAAGAACATGGACATCCTACACAACCATGCCTGAGAAAACTAACATTGATTAAGTAACATCTTTCAATATACTATTCATCTTCGGATTTTCTCAGCTGTACCATGCAGGTCTTTATATCTGTTTTGTTTTTCCAGTCATCTGGATATCATGCTCCTAATAGAATGTATGTTCTCCCTACCTCTCTGGTATTTTATGCCATTGGAGCTACTGACCAGAATGTCTAGCACTGTGTTTCTCATAACCAGATCCAGTTCAAACATTTCTGTCAAGATTATTACCTGTGTACCTTCTTGTACATCATCAGGGGCCTCATGGAGTCAAGCTGCCCAATGTGGCTATCTCACTATCATAAAGTCGCATTTTTCCCATTTTAATTAATAAGTGGTATGTACTATGATATTTTGAGATTGGATGCGTTTCCTGTTCTCTGGCATTTTACCCAGTGGTTTTAGCATCAGTTGATGATTACTTCCTAAATCAGTCATTATGTTGGGGGCTGTGAAATAGTGATCCCCCCAGTCTTTCATCCCTTTTACTCAACTTAGTAGGAATTCCTCTTTTTTCTCTTCTCTCTGGCTTTTTCTCTTTTAGTATTTAGTATAATTGTAAACTCATGGGTTATTGTAACATGCTTTAATTCAACAGTGTCATTTTTCTTGTTCAGTTTAAATCATATTTGGTCATGGAGAGTGTCTTCAAATGATTCTAGGGTTGTTTTAACATGATCTCATCAACATTTAAGCATTTATCTTCTATTACGGTAATGTATATGCTCAGTTTGCCTTTAACATTCCTTGTCTCAGAACTAGAATGAGCCATTTCTCTCAAGGCACCTATTCCTGTAAGATAGGAAAGTAATAGTTAGACTCCAAGATATGAATGCTAGATATGCTCATTGCTACTGTGATGTCATTGCTTTTAGATGACTTAAATGATATTTGTGTCTATCAATTTATTATTTATATATATATAATATTACATTTTTCAATCATGAATTTAGACTTGTTTTTTCAATTCAAGGTCAACACAGCAAGATTATTCCCTATTGTATTCCATGGTATCCTGTAGTGAAACCCCAAGTTTCTTAAAGGAAAAAAATTGATAATCTTCTGTAGCTTCTAAATGTACCTTGTAATAGGTTTATGTATTTCGCAAATAGTTTCCCTGTTTCCATAGAATATACCACAGCTGGACAATCTATTATATTTTTAATGCAACAATTGTACAGAAATGTCCTACTTATTTTTTCATTGAAATAGTTGAGTAAGTAAAGAAGTGAGGGATGCTTGGTGAGAGTATAGCAAAAACCTAGAAAAGACAAAAGCAAAATGTTATGAGCTGTATGTTTTTTTAACAAATCTTTGAACCTTCCTTTTTATAGGTTATTAAAAATAACTTGAATCCTGTTTGGAGACCTTTTAAAATCTCTCTTAATTCCCTGTGCTATGGAGATATGGACAAAACCATTAAGGTAATTTGGAACTATATACAGGCCCCTCAATTTACAGTGGGGTTATATTCTGATAAACTCATCATAAATTGAAAATATCCCAAATTGAAAGTGCAGTTAATACAACTAACCTGCCACATATCTCAACTTCAGCAATGCAGTGCACTGAAGAGAGTGTGAGTTGTTTTTCCTCCTGATTGTGTGTCTTGGAGTTCCGGCTCCCTGTTACTGATCAGCATCATGAGAGAACATTAGAGGTTATATTAAAAGTCCAGGAAAAGATCCAAATTCAAAACTCAAAGAACAGTTTTTACTGAATGCATATTGCTTTCTCACTGTGTTAAAGTTGGAAAATCATTAAATCCAACCGTCATAAATCAGAGACTGTCTTAATATACACATTAAGAACACATGTCTTCACTTATTTGTTAAATATTAATAATTTTATTTATTTGAAAGGGAGAGAAGGAGGGAGAGAAAGAGAGAGAGAATCTCCCATCTGCTGGTTCAATCCCCAAATGCCTGCAACAGCTCAGGCTGGGCCAAGCTAAAACCAAGAGACAGAAATTCTCCTACTTGGGTGACAGGGGCCCAAGCCCTTAGGCCATCTTCCATGGACATCCCAGGTGCATTAGCAGGAAGCAAATTGGAAGTGGAGCAGCCAGACTTGATCCTGTACTCTGATATGGGATAACAGCATTTCAAGTGGTGGCTTAACCTGATATACTACAATGCTGGCTCTTGGAGCTGAATTTTACTCTAATAATGTACTAAAATAGAAATATTTTCTGGTAAATAAAATTGTCAGTTTTATGCAGGAGACATGTTTGACTAAAGAGTTGATCAAAAATATAAAATTTCTTTTATTTTTAAAAATAAAACATTCAACTAAAATATTATTTTCCTTTTGACAAGATCCGTTTGCTCTGTGAATAGGAATCGGCAACTGTGACCTCTGCCTTTGGTGTGTACCTTGTCAATAAAGCTGACCTTACCTAAGAACCCAGAGAATCCTCCTACCCTTAGCATAGAAGGTGAATAGTGGTGGCATTTCTGTCCTGTTTTCAGAGCAAGATAGAATTCTTTGAAAGCTATTAGAAGTTTTAGTTTTAGAGAGTCAGGGAAGTACAGTAGGAACAGGGAAAATCAAAGTGTCTATATTTTTTAAAAATATTTTTATTTATAGGCATTTACAGCCCTCTAATCCCCCAAACACACACATACAAACATGCAAATACTTGTGTGGTTAAGATATTTTTGTTCTAGGGTCATAATCTTTACTTGATCCCAGATGAAAGCATTTTTTACATTCAGAAGTGAGCAGACTTGGATTTTTGTTTTTTCTTGTTTTCATTTTCTTTCTTCCTTTTTTTTTTTTTTTTTTTTTTTTTTGGTAATTAATATGGTGAAAGCAGGAAGGAAAGGGGAGAGGTACTGCTTGTGCAATAGATACAGGATTTGGAGTCAGACCACAGTTTAAAGCTTAACTTAGCCCTTTTACCAGCTAATAATGAAGGGTGGATAATCACCTGATTCTTCAGATATAATGGAGATAATATTTTCTGCCTTACAAAAAGTTAAAATGCAATTAACAAAAGTGAAAATTTTGTGAACTATTAAATACAGTAGAGATGCCGTTACCACTGAAAACTTTGTTTCTTGAATCCATAAATAATTGTTCCTAGTTTATAGAGAGTACTTTGAAAAAGCAACTTAAATATGATTTTTTTCAAAGATTTATTTTTTATTTATTTGAAAGACAGAGTTGCAGAGAGAGTTAAAGACAGAGAGAAAGGTCTTCCACCCGCTGCTTCACTCCCCCAGATGGCCGCAATGGCCGGAGTTGCGCTGATCCGAAGCTAGGAGCCAGGAGTTTCTTCTGGGTCTCCCACACGGGTGCAGGGGCCCAAGGACTTGGGCCATCTTCTGCTTTCCCAGGCCATGCCAGAGAGCTGGATTGGAAGAGGAGCAGCTGGGACTAGAACTGGTGCCCATGTGGGATGCCGGCGTTTCAGGCCTGGGTGTTAACCCACTGTGCCACAGTGCTAGCCCCCATAAATATGATTTGTATGGTATTTCAAACAACAGTGAAAATCTAGGTACAAAATAATAGTCATGCAGTAGCTATAAGCATTACTTTCTTTTTGATTAGAACAAATCTAAAATTTTGCTTTTCACATTAAAACTAGGAAACATCATTAGATCTGAGAAGTCACAAAAGTCTGGGGGAAAATGTGTAGGCCTTAAGTATTTGACTGTTGTAATTATATATTAACAAGGAAACAATGTTTTTAAACTTTTTTTGCTCACAGTGCCATGCTTACAGAGCTATTTTATTATAGTAAGTAAACTGATTTTCCTAGATTTCTTTGGTGAGTGTCTTCCATTCTTCAGTGTCTCTGTTTGCTTTTAATTATACACAACTTGGTTTGTCTCATCATCACTCACTTTATTTCTTCAATTCTATATTTGTTTACAGTATCAGAAATCAAAAATACATCTGTGATTCTCTTACCATTTGAAATTTGTCTGTGGCACCATAAGTCATTATAGAACAGAGAACAAAGTCAGAATCTCAGTAGTTTCTTTGCTGCAATGCGTTATCATTCTGGCATGTATTATTTCCATAAGATCAAGTGAATCAGAAATAATCATGCATGCTGCCACTTTACCTAAAATGGGAATGCCTTACTGAATGTAGTATTGTGTGATGTGTGTGTTCTTTTACATATATACATATGCACATATGTATATATGCGTACCTTTAAATGTCATAAGCACTGATACAATGTTGTTTAGACAGCCAATGGTAGTCTTCAAATTCTTAAGAAGAAAGAAATTAAATGATGCAAATCATCTTACCTCAACCTGTATTTGTACATATGCTAGCAATAGCAATGTTGCATCTGCCTTTAAGGGGATAAGAGGGAGCTTTTACTGTGAATTTATTGTAGTGACTAATCAGAACTTTAGTTTAACAATATTTTTTAGATTCCTGACATTTCAGTGAGTCTAAATATATTTACAGTGTGTTTCTTAAAAAGAGATTTATTTATTTGAAAGGCAGAGTTACAGAAGAGAGAGAGACAGAGACAGAGATCAGTTGATCTTCCATTCATTGGTTCACCCTCCAAATGGTCCCACAAGGCAAGGCTAGGCCAGGCTGAAGCCAGGAGCCTGGAACTGCATCCAGATCTCACATGTGGGTGGCAGGGGCCCAAGAATGTGGGGCACCTTCTCCTTCTCCAGCTTTCTCAGCTATGATAGCAGGGAGCTGGATTGGAAGCAGAACAACTGGGACTCACATGGGTTGGTGGCATCGCAGGAAGCAGTTAGCAGTTTGACCTGCTGTGCCACAACACGGGCTGCAGATTTATAGTTTTAATCCTTCAAAAGCTTTGTTTAAATGAAATCTTGACTTTATCAAAGCTTAGCTTTGTCTTAGATTTAAGCTGAGTGTAAATCTTAAATATAAAGTTCTTAACTGAAAAATGTCCGCTAAAACTCATTAAAATGTTAAGGTAGTTTTCCACCTTATGTAGGTTTTATTTCCCATAAGAAAAAAATTATGGGAATTTTTAGCTTTGTTTTCCCTTGACATATGAGAGAGTTGGATAGAGGGCCTTTGGTTTTAAAACTGGATATTGAATGTTTAGGACAAGAGTCCAACCATCTGACTTGGTTGGTGATCAAAATGTTTGCAAAGCATTTCTTTACAGAAATGAAATCCCTTACTGTTACTTTAAATTCATTTCTCAGTCTTGCTTGTTTTTTATTGACTGATTTTTTTTTTTTGGTCTTCAATTATAATAATCATTAAATTCATAGAACTGAGAAGAAAAGCAATTCTTTTGTCAAGTGAACATAGAAAACTCCTGAGCACTCTTGCTTGGTGATTAACATAACTTTGTGAAGGATAATAGCGAGATAGTAGCTTAGGTAGGCTGAGGGCAAATGCAAATTGCTTCCCAGATACGGGGTATAGAAGGATTCAAAAGTGTCCTTGGCACAGCTTTCCTTTACTTGTGTTGGTTACCACACAAGTCGTATATATTGTCTTCCAAGACTTTTTATTTAATTTTTCCCAGGTTTTGGTTATGGGAATAACAGTAACAGGATTGCAACTTTATCTGCCTCACAAAGCTATTTATAGAATGTACACAATACACATAATCTTCATTTTTGGAAATGAAATAATCTGTTTTGAGATGGTAAAGCACTATGCAATCACTGGTGTTGGATGTTCACGATCATGATCATTTTTTAGCTTCCCTTGCATACCTCTGCTAAGAGTTCATGGCACCTTATTTTTCCCATTACAAAGAATACTTCAGTATTATGGTGACTACTCTTTGACTACATCTATTAATTCGGCAGAAAGCAACATGCAAAACAAATACTCTTACTTATCTTCTGTGTGCTTTGAGAGTGAGTGAAAGAGAGAGGCATTTAATAAGAGGCAGATGTAAGGCTTACCCTAGCTTACATGGAAATAGGAGTACAGAATCTTCCTCGGTGGACCAAGTAGTTTTGCCTTGGAATTTTCCTTTCTATTATAAGAGCTGTGATTTTCAGAATGCTGTAAACCTGACTTCATCATGCCTAACCCCTAACACAAGCCTAACCTCACCAGATTGCAGCTAATAAAAGAATTTCCCATAATTCTAAACTATCTAGGATTTAATTATATAATTTTTAGCTGCCTAGGATATTGACTTCCTTTCTTTCTCCAGATAATATCTTTAAGCCTTTGGGTAGTAATAACAAGGTAAAGACGTGGATGAGAGAGTAGATGTAATTCCATTTTGCCCGTTCTTAGAGCTCTTATACAGGGCATCATAGAAAAGTTGAAAACTGCTTAAAGTGGAATTTAAACAGTATTTGTGGTTTTGATTTCCCTGTTATCTAGGAATCCAAATCCCAGGATAGTTGGGGTTTCAAAGTGTTTCAGTATCACTTTTCTAGGAAGTTCTACTTCTACAGTAGAGACTGCCTATTAAACATTTTTGTTTATTTTAATTTAAAGAGAAGTTCTTAGAAGGGCACATTTATTGCAGCTACTACTTTAAATGATATTATTGGTTTTTACATATTTTATTATATTAATTACAGGTAGAATGTTACGATTATGACAACGATGGG
Source organism: Oryctolagus cuniculus (assembly GCF_964237555.1). Classification (NCBI taxonomy): domain Eukaryota; kingdom Metazoa; phylum Chordata; class Mammalia; order Lagomorpha; family Leporidae; genus Oryctolagus; species Oryctolagus cuniculus. Next base: position 111,842,864 of record NC_091437.1, read on the forward strand.
TCCCATGATCTGATTGGAACATTTCAAACCACCATGACAAAACTGAAAGAAGCCTCTAGAAACTCACCTGTAAGTTGAATCTTTGCATTTGCATATATATTACAGCTTAAGTATGAGTCAATTATTCCTTTTTTCCCATGAACATAATAAGTAGTTCATTGTGTTTTTACTCTAGGTTGCAAATGCTCTGAAATCTATGGGTTTTATTTATTTTATAATCAGGTTCTCCAAAATTCATACTTGGGTTGAGTTTTAGTGAGCAGAGCACTATGTGATAGTGACCAATACCAGGTGGGGACTCCAGCAACAAGCAAGAAAGCAAAGATCGTGACAGTGTCAGTTACCAGGAAGAGAAGTCCACACTTCTGCCCATTGTGTCGTGGTGTCAAAATAAACAAGAGTAACAACACAATCAAACACTGGATGGAACACTTGACTCACATAGAGGAGACAGAGGAAGACTGGTTTCAGTGTAGGCATCAGGCCCCAGGCTAGTGGGTCTCTCTGTTATCCAACACTGGAAAACTGGCCTATGTGTACACTGAGGATAGCTGGTCTGTGTGCACTTCACTTGTTCTGTGGTAGAAGGACAGTGTCTCTCCCCCACAGGGCGTGGTCCTAAGGGCCAATGATGCACAGGCTTAAGCAGCAGAGTTCTCATTGAATCTGAAACTGGAAAAGATAATTCCATGCAGATAATAAGCCCAACACAGGCCATAAGGACTCTTGTCTCATGATACAGAAGTATTCTAGAGCTGAGGCCCATCCTGTGTGGCTGAGCAGCTGTCAAAGACTATACATGAGCTATTTGTTCTAAACAATAGGGGGAAAAACGTAATGGGGGTAGGCTATTCAATAGTCATAATAATGATCTCCAGTCCTGACTACTGTCTGGTCACAAATCAAATACTGGTCACAAATACTAGAGTATCCTATACAGAAATACTCCTGTGAAAGGAAAAAGACTTTTTAGACTTTGAGAATAATATAGGGTATGTAACTAAACATTATATGGTTGTGGATAGATGGAAATCAGAAAAGATTAGGACAGCAGTGGAACTTTTATAGAGGAGGATGGCTTGGGCCAACCCTCCAAGACAAACAGATGGGTAGGAAGTAAAAGGAAGATCATTCTGTCTGGTAAAAGAAACTGTAAAGGAAGCATTAGATATTAGACATATTTCTAACATGTCTTCTCAGTGGAAAGAGAGGATATTTGCAATTATCAGGTTGGGCTTCATATTTTTGTGTTTTACCACATTAAGTTTTCTCCTTTTCTAAGTAGAATATGTTTGTGTTGGTAACTTCCAGGAGTAATATTTTATCTCCTTTATTTTAAAGAGGAAAGATTATTACTGGGAACATTCACAAGGAAATTATCCATAGAGACAAAATTTGTACTTGAGAAACATTTTAAAAGATATTCCATTTTTAGAAGTATCTTTATTGTTGGAAATTTAACTGATAAATTTCACATAATTAATGTATTCTATAATTGTTTTTGGAGTTATGTGTTGCAATAGACTTGTAATACTAAGTTGTTTGATTCCATGGGGAGAAGTCATTCACTTAAATTCACATTGGCATTTCTAATATTGCTAGTAAAAATTTACATTCTGTCTTTTCTTCCTACAGATTGAATTTGAATGTATTAATGAAAAAAAGAGGCAAAAGAAAAAAAGCTACAAGAATTCAGGTGTTATCTGTGTGAAACAGTGTGAGGTCAGTTGGCCTTGGTCATTTATAATATGATGAGATTACATTTTGACTTCTTCTATCAGTATGAATTATAACAAACAAATACATACATTTTAGGTAGTTGAAAATCACATGAACCTCTGGTCACCAGTAAGGAAAACAGTAGAGTAGTAAACAGTAAGGAAATCTTTCAAGTAACTTTGTTTCCAAGGTTTGACAATTTTTTAAGTTGCATACCTACCTTTTTTTAAAATTTTAATTTGGAAGACAGAGCAAGAGACGGGGAGAGAGAGAGAGAGAGAGAACAAATGAACGAGAGAATGAGAGAACAAGAACTTCCATTCACTGGTTTACTCCTCAAATGCCCACAATAGCTACAACTGGGTCTGGCCAAAGCCAGGAATCTGGAACTCCATTGAAATTTACCATGTTGGTGCCAGTGACCTACGTACTTGAGCTATCATATACTGCCTCCCAGGAATGTATTGGAAGCAGAGTAGCCAGAACTTGAGCCAGCCACTGCAGTTTGGGATGTGAACATCACAGGTGGTGGCTTAACTTGCTGTGCCACAATGCCTGTCCCTCCCTGCTTAATAAGTTTTTAGCAAAGGAATATTTGTAGGAAGTATTAGAGTTTTTCATTATCTTAGGAAATGTGGGCACCGTGGTATTTTTCCAGCTTATTTATGTTAATGGGCCTGACCTGGCCACTTCTCCTGTCATAATTTCAAGATAAGATGTTACAAGTGGCCGGCGCCGCGGCTCAATAGGCTAATCCTCCACCTAGCGGCGCCAGCACACCGGGTTCTAGTCCCGGTCGGGGCGCCGGATTCTGTCCCGGTTGCCCCTCTTCCAGGCCAGCTCTCTGCTGTGGCTCGGGAAGGCAGCGGAGGATGGCCCAAGTGCTTGGGCCCTGCACCCCATGGGAGACCAGGAGAAGCACCTGGCTCCTGCCTTCAGATCAGCGCTGTGCGCCGGCCGCAGCGCGCCAGCTGTGGTGGCCATTGGAGGGTGAACCAATGGCTAAAAGGAAGACCTTTCTCTCTGTCTCTCTCTCTCACTATCCACTCTGCCTGTCCAAAAAAAAAAAAAAAAAAAAAAATTTACAAGTGTAGGAGAAAAAAACAAAATTTTCTTTACGAATTTTCTTTACCAAACAAGTGGAATTTTGTTTGTTTCTTTAAATTTTGAATACTATGGTTGTTAAATCTTTCAACATATTAGACTCATGAGTAATCTCTTAAAATGTACAAGGGAGTATATTCCATCTTTGAATATTAAAATTCTAATCAACATTTCTATAATTTCAGATTTATTTTATTTTATTTGAAATAAAACAGAGATACAGAGAGAGAGAGAGAAGTTGGATCAGACAGGGAGCAGCCAGGACTTGAACTGTCATCCCACCCAAATGGGATGACAGCATTACAGGAGATGGCTTTACCTGCTAAGCTACAATGCTGAAGTCAAATATTACTGATTCATGACTTATAGGTAGGGATGGGTGCCTCAAATTCAAATGTGGTGGTGATTTTTCACCAGTTTTTATCATGTGCTATTCAAGTCTCAACTCGTACAAACCTATGCAAAAAAAGAGCTTATTGGTTCTGTTGTCTAATAGATTGATATTTGTTTTTAGATTACGGTAGAATGCACATTCCTTGACTATATAATGGGAGGATGTCAGCTGAATTTTACTGTAAGTAACACGCTGAATTTTTCCAGCTTTGGCTGGAGCATCTTTCTATTTTCCTCCATTTTGCAGTGTTCTTTTTTTTACTGCCAACCAGACTTTGTGGTAAAATGTATAGTCTGTTGACTGTGGACTTCTCTGAGACCTCAGACATGTTATTGAGGTTCATCATGAAGCTTTTGGCTTTGTTCATGGGATCTCGTCCTCTTAAGAGAAGGCTGATACATACCAACCGTGGTTATCCTGCCATGATTTAAGGGATAGAAGGCAATAGTCAAATAAATTTGCAAAAAAAAATGCCTAATTCATGGGTATAATAATTTGTGATTTAAGATGGCTATAAAAATAGGAACAGCAGGTTGTTTCAAGTTGAGGCTTTACTTGCGTAATTGTCAATCGAAATGCTAGTAGATATTTATTAGGAAATGGCAGTAGTAGGCTCTGGGCAGAGTGTTGCTGTCTTGTCTGCTGCAGTCTCCTTAAAAATCAGGGTTGTAATTACTATTTGGCAGGTGGGAGTGGACTTCACTGGCTCCAATGGTGACCCGAGGTCTCCGGACTCCCTCCATTACATCAGTCCCAATGGTGTGAATGAGTATTTGACTGCTATCTGGTCTGTGGGACTGGTCATTCAGGATTATGATGCGTGAGTATGGCTTTAGGAAAACCAAGATGCTTGTTTTCCTAATTCCCCAGAAAAGGCAGTTTGTATTCATTGCCAGTATGCTGCTATAGTTGGTAGGGTGAGAGTAGCTTTACTGATTTTCTCTTTGTGACAATTTTAGCATTTACCTTTGATCTCTAATCTCCTGCTATGATTAGTTGTAACACATTTTATTTTATATAGCTTACTTATTTGGTAGCCAGCTGACATCCGCCAGGCTCTTGTTTCTTTGATGTGGTTTCCTTGGATTTCATTCTTAAGGTATAGTCATGTGTGTGATTGAAATCTAGATGACACATTCTCTAAACACTAGTAGAAACTATATATGGAAATATATATATCTTTTTTTTAAAAAGATTTATTTATTTATTTATTTGAAAGTCACAGTTAGAGAGAGAGAATCTTCCATCTGCTGATTCACTCTCCAGTTGGCCGCAATGACAAGCACTGGGCCATGCTGAAGCCAGGAGCCAGGGGCATCTTACAGGTCTCCCACATAGATGGCAGGGGAAAACACTTGGGCCATGTTGCACTGCTTTTCCCAGGCCATTAGCAGGGAGCTGGATAGGAAGTGGAATAGCTGAGAGTGGAACTAGTGCCCTCATGGGTTGCTGGCATCACACTCAGCAGCCTTACCTGCTACGCCAAAATGCCAGCCCCTAGAAACTATTTCTTTTTTTTTTAAGATTTATTTTATTTATTTTTTTAAAGGATTGGGTTTTTTTTAATATTTATTTATTTATTTGAAAGATAGAGTTACACAGAGAAAGGAGAGGCAGAGAGAGAGAGAAAGAGAGAGAGAGTCTCCCTTCCGCTGGTTCACTTCCCAATTGGCTGCAATGGCTAGAACTGCACCGATCCGAAGCCAGGAGCTGGGAGTTTCTTCTGGGTCTTCCACGTGGGTACAGGGGCCCAAGGACTTGGCCCATCTTCTAATGCTTTCCCAAGCCATAGCAGAGAGCTGGATCGGAAGTGCAGTAGCCGGGTCTTGAACTGACACCCATATGGGATGCCGGCGCTTCAGACCAGGGTGTTAACCCACTGTGCCACAGCACCAGCACCTTATTTTATTTTTTGAAAGGCAGAGTTAGAGAGGTAGATATGGAGAGAGGGAGGAAGGGAGAGAGAGAAGAAGAAAGAGAGAGAGATCTTCCATCTACTGTTCACTCCCCAAATGTCTGCAACAGTGGGGTTGGGCTAGGCTGAAGCCAGCATCCAGGAGCTTCCTCTGAATCTCACGTAGGTGTAGAGACCTAAGGACCTGGGCCACCTTTTGATGATTTCCCATACACATTGGCAGGGAGCTAGATTGGAGTGGAGCAGCCAGAACTCAAACCTGTGTCCATATGGGATGCTGGTGTTGCAGATGGTGGCTTAACCCAATTTGCCACAACCCTGGCCCTGATACTCTCTCTCTCTCTCTCTCTTTTTTAAAATATTTGTTTATTTATTTGAAAGAGTTATACAGAGAGAGGAGAGGCAGAGAGAGAGAAAGAGAGTCTTCTATCCGATAGTTCACTCTCCAAATGGCCGCAACAGCTGGAGCTGTGCCGATCCGAAGCCAGGAGCCAGGAGCTTCTTCTGGGTCTCCCTCATGTGTGCAGGGGCCCAAGGACTTGGGCCATCTTCCACTGCTTTCCCAGGCCATGGCAGAGAGCTGGATAGGAAGTGGAGCAGCCAGGATTCAAACCGGCACCCATATAGAATGCCGGCACTGCAGGCGACGGCTTTACCCTCTACTCCACAGCGCCAGCCCTCTGATACTATCTCTTAACAGATCTATTTTTTTGGAAGTCATCAAAGTATTATATTTTATTTTAAAAATCTTTATCTGCTTATTATTTACTTGACAAGTAGAAAGACATCCACCAGAGAGACACAGAGGTTTTCTATCTTCTGATTCACTCCCTAAATGCACCCAATAGCCAGGGCCGGGCCAGACCAAAGCTGAAGCCAGGAACTCAGTCTTGGTTTCCCATGTGGTTGATAGGGACCCAGTGATTTGAGCCATCATTTGCTTTCTCCTAGGATGTGCATTAGCAAGAAGCCAGAATGGAGAGCAGAGCCAGGACTAGAATCCAGGCATTCCAATATGGGATGTGGATATCCCAAGTGGCGGCTGTGCTAAATACTTGTCCCTCAAATTATTTTTTTGATGGTGATTTCTGACAATAGCTAAGGGATAATGTGATCTAATTGCTATAAAATATTCTCAATGGTTAGATTTGGAATAGATTTGAATAGGTCCTCTTGAATGTTTTCTATACAAAGGAAAAAAATCTGCATTTTTTTTTCCTGGATCTGTTAGTGTACAGGAAAAATTTTCACTTGTTTTTGCTGATTTTTATTTTATGAGAGTTTTTTTTTATGTATTGATAGAGTTTTTCATTCATCTGTCATAGCATGTAAGCAAAATTTTCAGGCAGATGCAAACAAAGCTGAAGCAAAGGTGACAGTTCCAATATCAGGTAAAATTATTGCATCTAAGGAAAAGTTACTTTATAGAACACTTTGTTACATAATCCAGAATGTCTAATACTCTGTTATTTAAGAGTATCAAAGTATTACATATTTCAAAGAGGCATAATTGTAATGGGCCTCTTATATAAAAAGAATATTTGTGGAAGGGATGGAACAAGTACTCAGTAGCCGTTCCTCACTAAGCCTCCAGGCCAGGACAAATTCCTACAGAAATTCTAACAAACCTATAAGGAAAGAATTTAAATCTGAGAGTATCAACGGAAAAAAAAAAGCGGAAAGTAGTGAAAGTTTAAAAAGGTGGTCAAATAAAATATAATTTTTTAAAGATTTATTTATTTACTTGAGAAGACAGAGTTACAGAGAGAAGGAGAGACAGAGAGAAAGGTCTTCCATCCCCTGGTTCACTCCTCAAATGGCCCCAACTGCCAGAGCTGGGCCTATCTGAAGCCAGGAGCCAGGAGCTTCTTCAGGTCTCCAATGTGGGTGCAAGGGCCCAAGCACTTGGACTACTTTCTACTGCTTTCCCAAGCCATGAGCAGGGAGCTGGATCAGATGTGGAGCAGCCGGGATTTGAACCTGAGCCCATATGGGGTGCCAGCACTGCAAGCAGATGCTTAACCTATAGCATCTATAGTGCCGGCCCCCAATATAAAATTTTTTTAAAAGTCCATTTCTTAGTAGCAGCAATAGCTTATTAAAAATTATAGTAAATAAAAATCAAAATTTATAATGTAATAGAAAATGGAAATGAGAAATGAGTTTAATAAAAGGTCTAGGGTCTTTTGTGAGGAAAACTTGAAAAGTGTACTGAAAGACAAAGAAGGAAACCTGTTTTAATGGAGAGATATACCACACTTTCTAGATAGGCAGATGGAAAATATCATATTTAGTGAAATAAGCCAGTCCCAAAAGGACAAATACCATATATTCTCCCTGATCTATGGTAACTAATAGTGCACCTAAAAGATAATCTATAGAAGCGAAATTGACACTTTGAGGTGCGATGACTTAGAACAGCCCTTGTTTCGACTGTTGAGGAACAGTATTTTTGTCGTACTATTTACTGAACTCTTAGGATAGAGTTAATCTTATGTATATATAGGTAATTGAAAATAGATCTTAGTAAAAAATAAGAATGGGAATAGGAAAGGGAAGAGGAAGAAGGGTGGGAGTGCAGGTGGAAGAGTGGGTAGGGTGGGAAGAATCACTATGTTCCTAAAGTTATATTTATGAAATGCATGAAGTTTGTATACCTTAAATAAAAGATTTCTTGGGAAAAAATAAATAAATGGAGATATATGCCACAATTTCTAGATAGGCAGATGTCATGATAACGATGCGAAATATAAAAAAAGTCTTTGACTTGATCAAAATTAGAATTAAAAATTACCATGGAACCCTGACAAAATGATTCTAACAATTCTCTAGAATGAAAAATGAATGAGCATAGTTAAGGAATTTTTCAGAAAAAAAAAAAAAGAACAAATGAAGGGAGAATTGCTCTAGTAAGTATTAAAGCTTATTTAAAACTAGAGTATGGAGCTAGTCCATGACTGGGGAAACCAAGCAAGCTGTTCAGAAATAGATACAAGTGAGAGAGAGAGACAGAGATCTTGCATTTCCTGCTTCACTCCCCAGATGCCCACATTGGCCCAAGTGAGGCCAGGAGTCTGAAACTCTATCCAGGTCTCCTTAGTGGATGCCAGGGACCCACGTAATTGAGCCATCAACTGCTGCCTTCCAAGGTACACATTACAGGGAGCTGGATCAGAGCAGCGCAGGCACTCAACCCCAGACACTTTGATATGGAAAGTGGGCATCCCAAGTGGAGTCTTACAAGATAGAATTTTTGATAATAGCTGTCGAAGTAGACAAGAATTAATTTGGATCCCTGACTCATACTTGATTGTGTTAGGATATTATTCTGCGTTATAGACCAAGCTGCTAAAATGGACACCCCAAAACAAAGTGGCTTTGACAGAACAGAGAGTTATTTCCCCTTCATGTTGAATGCCTAAAGGGGAGTAGTTCAGGGCTGATAGGGCTGCCAGTTCCCAATTCCCAGCTCACACTTCCAGCCCTGAGTCCATGGCTGCTGCTCCGCTTCTGTAGCGAATGGGAAAAGGAAAGAAGCACCTGGGACTACGTATGTACTCCCTTTTAGGAACATGATTCAGAAGTGGCTTATGAATCACTTCTACTTACATCACCTTGGCTAGAACCTACCTTACCATATCCAGCCCAGAGAAGCTAGGAAGAGTGGGTTCTCGGTGAGGTGTCATAGTGATAAGACTAGATCTTGGTAGAGAGCAGCAGTTTGTGCGTCATATCTTAGTCCAAACCACTATCCAGATGAATTGGAAATTTAATAGCAAAAGCAAATCTTGATACGTCTTGGAGGAAAGCTACCTGAACTGTTTATGATATTGCAGTGAGAAAGGTCTTTAAAGGGAAGACAGTGAAGGCAGAAATCCTGAAAGAAGTTTTATGTGTTCACATTGATTAATATTAAAAACAGTGAAAGAAGAGATCTTTCAAAGTTAAAGACAGACTACATACTGGGAAAAATATTTCTGACATGAGATAGATTTTATCTTCAATGCAGAAAGAGCCATTAAGAATTAATGTACAAGGGGGCCAGCGCTGTGGCGTACCAGGTAAAACCACCACCTGCAGTGCCGGCATACCATATGGGCACTATTTTAAGTCCTGGCTGCTCCACTTCTGATCCAGCTCTCTGCTATGTCCTGGGAAAGCAGTGGAAGATGGCCCAAGTCGTTGGGCCTATGCACCTGCATGGGAGACCCGGAGGAAGCTCCTTGCTCTTGGCTTCAGATCAGTACTGCTCCGGCTGTTGTAGTATTTGGAGAGTGAACCAGAGGATGGAAGAATTTTCTCTCTCTCTCTCTCTCTCTCTCTCTGCCTCTGCCTCTCTGTAACTCTGCCTTTCAAATAAATAAATAAATCTTTTGAAAAAAAAATTAATGTACAGGAGCAGGCATTTGACCTGGTGGTTAAAATGCCTACATCATGTTGCATAGTGCCTGGATTCCAGTCCCAGCTCTGTTGTTGATTCTAGTTTCTTGCTAATGCATGTCCTGGGAGGCTCAAGTAGTTGGTTTCTGACACCTATGTAGGAGACTTAGATTGAGTTTCTGGCTCCCAGTGTCCCAGCCTGGCTGTTATGGGCACTTGGAGAGTGAACTAGTAGATAGGAACATTTTCTTTAATAAATAAATAATAATAATGTACTAAAAAAAGAGTTAACATACAAAGAATATACCTAGTAGAAAAATTATTATGTTCTCTCCTAGTGTTAGTATGTTATGATGGTGGAGCATTGGATGTCGGTTTGGGGGGAAAATCCCTGCAGGGGAATACTTAGCAGCCATGTGTATGATATGCTTGTAAATTCAGGTCCACAGGCCTTATTTCTTAACCCTTAGAGTCAAATATTCATGCATTTTACTGCAGAAACCTGAGAGATTAAAGATGGTTGGCATTTGCACCGCATTTCTATAGCCAAATGTGTGAATAGTCATATTAAGTGGCATAAATAAATACTATAATAATGACTTGTCAATTCAAGTCAGGTTTGGCTGCCAGATGACTTTGCTATAAGCTAATGAAAACACTTATGGTTTTAGGGCTGTATGAATTTATTTATACATTCGTCCAATCAAATGATAGACATCATTTTAAAAGAGTGGGGTAGAAAGCGTGAATATAAATTCCATTTTTATAAAATACATATGGAGAGGGGATTTTTCTCCCTCAGTGCACAGAGAAATAATTAGAATGAGTTGTCACATATCAGTGTTGATGTTCTGGCAGTTACTGTGGGTAAGCTTTTTTTCTCTGAAGTCTTTAATGTGGGAATTTGGGGGGTGGCAATGAGTTCATTTTGATTTTATTGTGAGTGAAGATAAAGCTCTTTCTATTTTGAAAACAACCTAACATCTTAACATTTTTCAAACTTCCATTTCAGTGATAAAATGTTTCCAGCTTTTGGTTTTGGAGCTCAGGTACCTCCTCAGTGGCAGGTAAGAGACAAGCTCATTTTAAAACTTTGCCTCCTAAAAAAACAAAATGGGTCTCATCTGTCCTTTTGTCTTCTGACAGGTATCACATGAGTTTCCAATGAACTTTAATCCAGTCAATCCCTATTGCAATGGTAAGTGAAAAAATAAACATGAAGACTTTAAACTGAAAACCTCACTAGTCTTTGTTGTTGTTTTTTCCTTGTGATTTAAAAGTATTCACATGCCATCCCTAAGCTTCACCTTGTGATGTATTTAGCTTTCTGTTGTATAAGGAGTGTGGTACTAGGCTGGTGGTTAGGGTGACAATGATAGTTGTGGAGAAATTCAGTATCATGATAGTGAGGATTGGAGGCCAGGTTCTTCTACCTCCAGAGTTTTAATAGAAAAAAAACAAATTCTCAGTCTTGGGAGTAGATCAAGAAACATGTTCATATATTGAACGTATATTCACATATAAATAGATTTAAAAATAAGCCCTCAGTAAAATGAGTAATTCAGTGTACAGATCTGTAAGAGCCTGTCAGAGTCTCACTCTACAAAGGAAAGATGGCTAACGTGATTACTTGTGTTCTCTACGTGGTGTGGGCAGAAGGATCAAAGGGCTGAGGTTTTATAGCAGCTTTCCTCTGTGCAGAGGACAGCAGGGGATATTTGTCTTTAACTTCCTTCTTTAACCTCAAATAGCCAAGTGCTTCCTCCTCTTTACCACACTGAACAATCAACCTAACTGCCAAGTCTCCCACTTCATTATATAAGATTCAAAGGTTTGGAGGAGGGAAGGTAAGTACAGAGGGAGAGGTATAATTTAAAAACGGTCAGACAAGAAGCTAATTTTCTATGAAGTCCTTTTGACTTTTACAAAATGCATAGGTTTCTAACAGAAGAATGTGCTCTTTCCTTCTCTGCTGAACCAATGTTTGCGAAGTAGCAGACTGGAGCAGCTCGCTGGGGTCAGTTTGCACTGGGCTTGTCTCCTTGTGTCCAGGGTACTTTTGCATTCTAATTCAGTGCTCCCTTGAGGTACTGCCAATGGCTGTTGTGGGCTCTTTTTCCCCCTAACCATTTGAACCTGGGTATATTATATTTTTCAAGACATGTACTTCATGCTTATGGCGAATTTGGAATAATTTTTGAGAATTGTTTTTATTAGGTTTAATTTATTAAAAAGAGATGGCATAATTTTGTGGTAATTCATCTTAGAGGTTTATTTGCCCTGTAAGTAATATGGGCACAATTTTGGGCTGCTCACGAAGCATGGCTTTTTAATGTTTGGTTTATAGTTCAGAAAAAGATTCAGTTTAGCTGCAAACAAAGGAGATACTCTACAGAAAAACAATATAGCCTTATTTTAAAGCAGGGACGTCTGATCCCCAGTTCCTAAATAAGTAATCATTGTCCTCATTTGCCTAGAAATGACACATCCCACATGTTCCTTTAATACATAGGGCAGATTTTGACATAATTCAGTTTTAGTTGAGGAACTGAAGACTATTGCTATTTGTGAAGAAATGCAGTTATTTACACCTTCAGATTGAAGAACAAGTTAATATGATCAAAAGGAAGAAAATATTATTGCTGTGGTTATGGGCTCCATTTTTCTTCAGCATAGATCGTTGTAAGGAAGGAGCTGTGTTAACTACTGGACTGACTGCTAGGTCAGCATCACCTGCTGCACAGAAAATCAGCTCTGCATGAGTCAGGCATGTTCTCAAAGGCTGTTCACATGGTTACATGTTCTTAAGTTCTAAGTGATTACTAGGAGTTTATCAGGACTCAAGAGAGTTGGCCTTGTGAAGCTTTTAAACTAAATTTTTGCTGCTCTTCTTTGTTGATCTGTTTTCTGTTGGACATTTGTAAAACAAGAGACCAATTCTGGTTTATGGTAAAAGTTTTTTTTGTGGCAGATTTGTGTGCTGATCTCAGCAAGTGTGGTGGGGAATTCTTTGGGATGTGTGGTATCTACCTACATCCCAAACACTTTTGTTACTAAGGGCAGATTCAGCAGGTGTGGACAGGGCTACAAGTTTCATCAGCAGTGCTTTCCCAGCCATGTCCATCAACTTTCACTAGGTTGTGCTGTTGTACTAAACAATCTCTCCTTCTCAGTGGCTTATAATGGAACAGTGATTTCTTGCCCACTTTACATGTGTCTAGACTGCAGCCTTGTTCCATGACTTATAGAGCAGTCCCTGTCTGGGTTGTCCTGCTCCCAATGTAGAGGGAAAGATCCAGAAAACTTTGAGAAATCAGGCAGTTCTTAAAATATCTGCTGTGGCATGGATGTCATGTCCACTGCCATGCCTTGGTCACAGCTAGTCTAATGGCCCTGTCTAACTTGGTTACATCGCATTTCAACAGATCCAGGGGCAGTACCCCATAACAAACACATTCGTATTTCTGCAGCAAAATGCAGTAAATAATCTGGTAGTGAATATTTGAAACTAATGCAGTCTTACCAGTTTAATCCAATATAGCCCATGTCATGCTTACATGCTTAACTTTTCAGTTATTGAATAAAGATTTACATCAATTAATTAGCTAGAATTCATATTAGGTTTACAGCCCAATATTTTTGTAGACTCTCTGGCCATATATACAAATCATGTTTTATTTTATCAGCAACTTTTTCTTGCCGTATGTCATCAGCTGTATGATGCAATACCTTTTTCATGGTTCTTTTTCCATTTCCATCACATTCAGAGTCACATCAGAATTAAGCACAAATTTAACAACCCTACCATAGACAAGGTAATATCTTGACTGAGATGAAAACAATTGCCTTCTGGGAGAGGGCAGTTTATAGGTTTTTGTAATGGAGTATAGTAATGGAATTTTATAGTATATAGCTAAGAGGAACTTCTACTATGGATCTTTTGATTATTTAAGGCACTATATGTTGGTGTGGATATTTAATTAGCCAGTCATGTGAATATATATATGTTGTACTTGAGAATTTATAACACTGCTGCTTTTTCTGATCTAGGAATCCAAGGCATTGTAGAGGCATATCGGGCCTGTCTTCCTCAGATCAAACTCTATGGACCAACCAATTTTTCTCCAATCATCAATCATGTGGCCAGGTTTGCTGCTGCAGCCACCCAACAGCAGACAGCTTCTGTAAGTGCTTGATGGCCAGGGGACAGGAAGAATGTGGACTAGTGGCTGCACCTGGTGCCATTTTTCAATGATATAGTCATTCTTGGTTTGAGAGTAACATCTGTTGTTGCATTAGTGAGCATTAAAAATAAGACAATACAAAATGCTTGCATTCATAAGTCTTTTCTAACTTGAATACATTTTGTTAGATAGGTTCTAACAAAGAAAAAAAAATCAGGTATCTTCTTTTTGATGCAGGCTTAACAAATTAAGATTTGATGAGATGTGTATTAGTTGTTGTTGCAAGATTACTTACTGTGCTAAAAAGATTTGAGTTAGTTAACCATTACCTATTAGACCTAGGATATCAACTCTCTTTTTAGCTTCAGTGTACTTAGAAGTAGTGTGGGAGAAACTGCCTCAGACAGTAAAAATTAAATAAGGTAATTCATGTAAAGTGTACAGTGTCTGGGTCAGAGGGAACACTCAGCACATGTTAGCTACTATTCTAAAATTTATTCCTGTTCCAGGCTTAAATGGCCCAATAGATGGAACACAGCTTTTATGGAACATCTTTCTATTCTCTGAAAAGTTTTATCAGAGATGACAGAAATAAGAGGAAGATTTCCCCCTTTAAGCCATATCCATTTTTTTTTTAATTTATTTGACAGGTAGAGTTATAGACAGTGAGAGAGAGAGAGAGAGAGAGAAAGAGAGAAAGGTCTTCCTTTCATTGGTTCACTTCCCAAGTGGCTACTATGGTCGGCGCTGCACCAATCCAAAGCCAGGAGCCAGGTTCTTCTTCCTGGTCTTCCATGCGGGTGCAGGGGCCCAAGTACTTGGGCCAACTTCCTCTGCTTTCTCAGGCCACAGCAGTGAGCTGGACTGGAAGAGGAACAACCGGGACTAGAACCCAGTGCTTATATGGGATGCCGGTGCAACAGGTGGAGGATTAACCAAGTGAGCCACGGCACCAGCCCCAGCCATATCCATTTTTTAAAAAGTATATTTTGGAGTCACATTGTGGCGTAACAGATTAAGCCACCACCTATAGTTCCAGCATCCCATATGGGCTCGGGTTCTAGTCCTGGCTGCTCCACTTCCAGTCCAGCTCCCTGCTAATGCACCTGGGAAAGGAGAGAAGGATGGCCCAAGTCCTTGGGCTTCTGCACCCATGTAGGAGACCCTGATGAAGCTCCTGGCTTCTGGCTTTGGATCAACTCAGTTCCAGCGTTGCAGCCATATGGGGAGTGAACCAGGGGATGGAAGACCTTTCTCTCTGTCCCTTCTCCTCTCTCTCTATAACTCTGCCTTTCAAGTAAATAAATCTTAAAAAAGTATATTTTACCTCCATATTTATTCAACATTTGTGGATTGATTGATTGATTTAAGGGAGAGAGAGAAAGAGAGAACAAGCTGGATCTCATTCTCTGCTTTACTCTCCGAATGGAATGGGTCCGGGCCAGTGTCAAAGCTGGGAGCTGGAGCTCAGTGTAGGTCTCCCACATGGGTGACGGGAACCCAGTCACTTCAAGCCATCATTGCTGCCTCCCAGAGTCTTCATTAGCAGAAAGCTGGAGTCAAGAGCTAGAGCCAGGTGTCAAACCCAAGTACTCCAGTACAGGACTAGGTGTCTTAACTAGCTTCTTACCCACTGGGCTAACTGCACTCTGACTTGATCTTTTGAGAATGGAGTTGCTACTCCCTTAATCTATGCTTTGACATACTTAATATTTCAATTAAGGTATCAATTCCTTTGCTTGGTGAATGATTAATCTTTGACATTTAGATGCCTCACTTCCGAGCTATTTTGCTAGCTCTATTTTGTGGTGTGCTGTACTTTTAACGAACCTGCAGTTTTTCTAAGAGTCAATTTCCTTGGCACCAGAGAACCTTAGAATATTTTATGCAGATGGTATCCTGGGTAAAGACTGGCAAGGAAAAGGAGCAAAAAACAGCCTGAAAGACTCATCAAGCTAGAGATGGCATTAATCATTTCTTATTGTTTGGGAGCTTGACCTGCTTAGTGGACATATGTTCTTGTTTTGCCAGCAATATTTCGTGCTCTTGATCATTACTGATGGCGTGATCACAGACCTTGATGAAACCAGACAAGCCATAGTTAATGCTGCCAAGCTGCCCATGTCCATCATCATTGTTGGAGTGGGAGGAGCTGACTTCAGTGCCATGGAGTTTCTGGATGGTGATGGTGGAAGTCTCCGCTCTCCATCAGGCGAGGTGGCCATCAGAGATATTGTGCAGTTTGTGCCTTTCAGACAGTTCCAGAATGTGAGTACCATTCCTCACATCCACTTGCATGTGAGAGCTTTGCTTGGATTTGGCGTCATTACGTCAGAACGTGTTCCTCTGTGCTTTATGCAGTCGTTACGATGTGTGGTTCATTTAATATTGGTGTAGATATGTTAAAAAGATGTATTTTATCTTTATCTTAGTAGCAATAGAAAAAAAAAACACAGGATATGTTGAATTTATCAAACTGGATGTGGTTTGATGAAAATCTCTCTGAAGAGTTTTTAAACTAGTTTACTCCTCTGGTAACACCTTGCAAAACTATAGTGCAAAATCACAACCCAGGTATTTGCCTTGATGTAATCAAGGTACAAAACAACAGGTGTTTCTCATGCTGCCCCTTTAGAGCCACACCCATTTTCTTCCTACCTCTGTCCTTACCTTAACCCCTGGAGGCCACTAATCTCTCCTCCATTTCTATGATTTTCTGATTTCAAGAACGTTATGTAAGTGGAATCATACAGTATGTAGCCTTTTGGGACTCAGCATAATTCTCTCAGGTCACCTGAGTCTTTGCACATATTCTGGTTTATTGCTGAGTAGCATTCCGTGCTTTGGATTTATCAGTTTAACCATTCAGCCACCCAAGGAGATCTAGGTTGTTTCCAGTTTTTGTCTATCAAACATGATGATGCTATAAACCTTCATGTGGGAGTTTTTGTGTGAACCTATGGTTTTGTTCCACTGGGATAAATATCCAGGAGTGCAATTTCTGGGTCTTTTGTGATTGCATGTTAAAATTATTAAAGTAACTGATGGGGCCAGCACTGTGGCTCAGCGGGTTAAGCTAAAGCCTGTGGCACTAACATCCTATATGGTTGCTGGGTCGAGTCCCAGCTGTTCCACATCCAATCCAGCCTCCTGCTACTGTCCTGGGAAAAGCAGCAGAAGATGGCCCAAGTCCTTGGGCCCCTGCTACCCCTTTGGGAGATCAGGAAGAAACAGCTGGCTTCTGGCTTCAGACTGGCTCAGCTCCAGCCATTGTGGCCATTTGGGGAGTGAACCAGCAGTTGGAAGATTTTTCTCTCTGTTTCTCCTCTTTCTGTAACTCTAACTTTCCTATAAATAAATAAAACGAGTCTTAAAAAAAGGAAAAAAAAACAGTGATATGAGATACTCAATTGGCACCAGCCACAGAAAAACTAATTCCAGGAAAATTAAGCCATTAATTTAAAAAAGAAAAACCTGTTAAATTTTCCAGAGTGGTTATACCATTTTTATATTCCCACCTTCACTGAGAGCGAGGGAGAGTGTGCGTGTGTGATTATAAAATAGTCACATTAGGGATCTCTGTAGTGATGTAACTAACAGTTCTGTATCTTACTTATTGTGATGGTTCTACAGAAAAAGATATATAGGATCACACACACACAAATCACTGCATGTGAAATCAGAAGATCTGTGAATCACTGTTTCGGTGTCAGTTTCCTAGTTTTGATATTGTACTGTAGATTTATAAGATGTTACCTTTGCAGAAAACTAGTTAAGGAGACTTGGGATGTTTCTGTATTATTTTTGCAGCTTCTTGTGAATTTATAGTTCTCTCAAAATAGAAAGTTGTTTTTTTTTTAAAGTTATTAACAAGGGAAGGAAAGACTTATATTTGAAAATTAAAGAACAAAACAAAATCATCAAATGCTAAAATGCTAATACTAATAAAGGACTTGATAAAAGCAGAAATAACATTGCAGTCACAATAACATTGGTTGCTTACCTTCTTCCATATATTGTGGACTTTTCCTAAGAAAAGATACAAACCTAGGAATAAAGAATTACTGCTTTGTAAATGGGAGGTGAGTTAACCCTAGTCTCTCTGCAAAAAGCCAGTAAAAATTCGGTCGCTGATGGTGACTTTGATTTTGTTTTTCAAAAGGCTCCAAAAGAAGCACTTGCTCAGTGTGTCTTGGCAGAGATTCCCCAGCAGGTGGTGGGCTACTTCAACACATACAAACTCCTCCCGCCCAAGAAACCGGCTACGAAGTAGGAGCTGCAGCCACTTCAACAGAATCCCTGTGTATGTGGAGCAGTGCCATCTCCCACGCAACATCGTGGATCTGCCCTGTTACATGCTTTTCACCCTCAGCCTTTACGATGTAAACCTGGTTCTCTATGTTACATCTGTTTATCACATACATTTTATCCTTTCTGGGGGGACAATGCCAAATCCAGCTTTGCCCAGTGAATTTGATGGTTGCTAATGATTTATGGTAAGTGCAGTGAGACTGTTTGAATTAGAAATGAGTGTGGGAAAAGCTGATTTTGTTGTGGTTACTTTCCTGTGATGACAGTGCTGTTTTTAAATGTTTCTCAACAGAAAGAATGGAAATTATTGGGATGATGTGATTTGCAGGAAGCCTCACTTTGTTTGCAGTTAATGTTTTATATGCCAATGTCCATACCTGATTATGAAAGCTTTTTAAAATTGATCATTTGTTCCTGTAATCCCGCATGTAGTCCTTTTCTTTCTAGGGTAAAAACTACCTTTATTTGGCACCTGATTTTTTGCTGAAGTTTAAACATTGCACAGTTTACAAAACAACCTGCACTCACCTGAGACTTCATGGAAAAAAAAAAAAAACACATACACAATTTTTAAAATGTACAATCAGCAAGTCAAAAGAACTTCATTTAAGAAAGCCATTTTATTTGCCTTTCTAGATCTTTTGTTTTTCATTGTGATTCATTTCATTGACTAAACACAACTCTCAGGATTCTGTAGATGTATATATCATAAGTTGTTCTGGAGTTGACATTATTAGATTATTTTAATTGGGGATTGTTAAACTGGTTAGAACTGCTTTGCCCAGGAAAGCTACAAAGACCAAACATATGACATGAAGTTCATAATTCCATTTCCTTCTAATGAAAGACTTTACTTACAAAAGAATGGTTTCTACACTTTCCTTGCTAAGGCCCCCTACGTCGCTTTATACAGATTCAGCTAGACATGTTCCTCTTTTTCAGAACAGCCTTTCTTTTTTCTGATTTTGAGCTCATAATAGTGGTTATCTACTAATCAAAAATCATATTTTACATTTTGTTACCATGCTATTTCTCAAGTCCAGAATGTATCCTACATAAACTTTCATCTAACTTTTCAAAAAAAAAAAAAAAAAAAAAAAACCTGAAAAATCAAACCAACAACACTTTTCCAACTGTTACATCAGGATAGAGTAGCTTCTATGTCCTTTTTTTTTTTTTATGAATTTCTTCCTCTTACCATTTAGGACATATTACTTAGTGATCATTGTATTTTCAGAAGAGATTCAGTAGCAACATTACTGATGACCTGTGTATGAAGTACCATGCATATCCATAGTTTGTTCAATTCTCACTAACAACTTAACATTCCAATTGTATGTTATCACATATCCTAGAGTGGGCACACACAGTGCTGTGTTGACAGGCCTTTCAGCGTGTGGAAAACCTGCACTACCGCCTAGGCCTCTTGTTCTCCACAGTGTCTGGAGGCAGTGAGCTCCCATCATGAGCAGCTTTCGTGTCTCAGAAACAGCTCAATGCCAAGTTCTGGCTCAGGAGCGACCTCCTTGCTGTCATGGTTGCTTAGCCCAGGTGAGCAGTTGCCACTTTCCCTCTTGGCTAGCTGACCTCTGACTATGTGCTGTTAACCTGAAGATGCTTAACTCGTAGTCTGTTCCTGTATAGCATGGCTCATTAGTCAGGTCACTGTGGTTTTATCAATAGAGGAAAAAAACAATGATCATTCCTCCCATTGTTTGGAGTCATTGTTTCAGACATCCTGATTTCATCTTTGCGATGCTTAGAAATAGCTTAGGTAGGTTGCTGTGATTTTTGGAATTTTTTTTTTAACATAGAAGCTGTTAACAAAATGGCGTACACATATTCTCAACGTATGGTACAACAGATAGAAGGAGAGCTTCTCTGTTGCTGGGGCAGATGTCACTTTGCCTGCTCCTCATTCTCCTTTCGCAGCCCCTCAGTAGCATCTCAAACACCTGCACAGGGCCCTGGGAACTGCTGCTCATGAGCATTCATTGTTTCTGTTGGCCAAACACCAGACACCTTGGTGATTTGATTTGGCATTCATAGATTTATATTTTGGTTTTGCCTAGTTGTTCCTTTTTTAAAATGTGTGTTTTTTTTTAAATTCATTCTTAATCAGGTGCATCAGTAGATGTTATTTTTCATGAGAGATGTGATTCCAGCAAATTAGGGTAATTACTGCCCCTTCTGCAGTTTTGAATAAAGGCATTTATGATTTCTAAATTATCATTTTATAAAATTCTTAGAATTTCAATACTTGACCTTATCACATGCTGATTTAATATTGTTTTAAATTAGAGTAGTCCCTTTCATTATTGTGCCATCATTCATTCAAGTGCCATTCAATTTTAAAATGCATTTAAAGGAAACGTGACCAAATTGACTTTCACATCTCATGTAATCAGATGTACTACAAATATATATTGGAGTGACTGTGCCCTGGAGAAATGTAATATTTCTCATATTAGCCTGTACTGAGAAAATGGCATACCAACGAACCTCGTCCTCCACTTGTGGTTAGAACTGAAATTGTAAGAGCACTAAAAATTTTAAATCTGATTTGGGATTTACAGCTTAGGCAAGGCAACTTTTCTTTCTTTCTTTCTTTTTTCACAGCCAAAATGAATTTATTCATGGGAAATAAATTCACAGAGTAGCTAGCTGCCAGCAGGTACACAGACCAAACACATGGCAGAGAGGAACAATGTAGTTATGGGCTGGTAAGTTAGCCAGGTAAGGGCCGTGGTGGGTAGGAGGAAAGGGTGGAGTTGAGCTAGCTTTTTGTAGGCTTTTCAGACTCAATGGGTCTTCCTCTCTGCAGCAGGTTAGTTGGAAAAGAATGCAGAGAGTGGGGTGGAGAAGAATACAGGGTGTGGGACCAAGTTGGCCTAAGAATGCAGGGGCTAGGGAGTCCTCTGGGTGACCAGATCAGCTCTCAGGCAATGAGCCAAAATGACTCTGAGACCTCTGTCCTTGCTCCAACAATCATGACTCTGAGTAGAGATAGGGAGATGGAGTGCTGGGTTTCTGGCTACTTCCTACTTGTATGTGGTATTGATGTGGAGTGGAGTATCCCTTGAAGAAGAGCAGTCTTGTGTTGTTCCTGTGTGATGGCTTGGGATATAGCAGTCACTCGTTACTGTGAGAACTTTTGACACATGTTAATTATACACAGTAGGAATAGAAGCACTATGATTATGAGGATCAAAAGAGATAATAGACATTGTCCATGGCAGAAAACATGGTAAAATGAAGTAGGGCTAGTTTGGGAATCAATTTCATCAGTGCTTGATTGCTTATCTCTCTCTCTCTCTTTTAAGATTTTATTTATGTATTTGAGAGGCAGCGCTACAGACAGGGAGAAACAGAAAGGTCTTCCAACTGCTGGTGCTGGTCACTCCCCAGATGTCCACAATGGCTAACTTGGCCCATCTGAAACCAGGAGCCAGGAGTTTCCTCTGGGTCCCACACGTGGGTACAGGGATGCAAGCACTTGGGCCATCCTCCGTTGCTGTCCCAGGCTACAAGCAGAGAGCTACATTGAAATAGGAGCAGATGGGGACTCCAACCAGTGCCCATATAGGATGACAGCACTGCAGTGGAATCTCAGGCTACTATACCACAGCACTGGCCCCTCTATCCCTTCTCTTACCACATGCATCTTATTGGTGTAAAAGCAGCACTCTGCACCCAAGAAGAGGCAAAATCGTCTCTTGGCAGTTTTGAAGGACCACTGCCACCATTTAATCCATCTGATCCTAGAGATGAGGCAATTGCTATGCTGGGTCATTTATGTTTTCTTTGAGACTGCGGCATAAGTCTTCAACTCTACCTTGTCTACAGAAATGGCCAGTCCAGTCATTCCTGTCTCAATTCCTGCCAAGACACCCAACGAGATTAGCAAGGGAGTGAATCCAAAATCCCTATTGATAAGGTGGGTTAGAGGGATGGAAAATAGAGATTGGTCTAGGGTATAGGACAAAAGGGGATATAGGAAGACAAGAGTACAAGTCCCTTTACAAATTGTTGGAAGACAGACGTATGCTTGGTTGCCACAGGAAAGAACGCTTCTGTTTTCTTTGGTGTGTATATACTGGCAAGGAGCTGTGGGGTGGAGTTGATCTGGCCTGGTTCTAGTCCCCGGCTCCCTCAATTCCTCCTTCTTATGGAAACCCAGGCTGCTGACAGTGGTTAGGGTGATTACCAATCTGGCTTCCTCAAGCTGAGTAGGTGCTAAGTAGGGACCCTCAATCAAGACAGGGTTCCAGCATAAGGTCACCTTTTGAGCAGGGGCACAGTGCCGGCTCATGGAAACTGCTTCCATCTGAGGTTTCATGTATATGGCCATTTAGAATTGCATTGCTTCAAATCTGGAGGAAACGCATCTAACAAGCAGATTAAGTATGCAGGGTCCAAAACAAATGACAGAGTCATTATTAGAGGGCCTAGGAAATGTGCTATTCAAACCAGGAAGGAGTTTTTTTCATTGAGAGGTAAATAGAAACTGACAGGAGCGGTTTGATAATAATCAGGTGGGTGTTAAAGCCTCGCCAGGTATATGTGAAGTCCGGACCTATCTATCTCTTCACATGGGGTACTAGAAGAGACACCATAAGGCAGGTGTGAACCTCCATAGGGAAGACATCCTGTTGATGCCTGTTACCTAGTTGGCCTGGAAGGAGAGCTGAGTAGGAGGTTAATATTGAATCGGCAGCATCTCTAAAAGCAAATTTACAGTCCTGCTTGCAATATTACTGTCCCTAGGCATCCCCTTAATAGCTGTAGTTACTTTGAAAGCTGGGCAGAGTGAAGGGCTTTTTCAGCCTAGGGAGGGTGAACAAGACCTGCAGCTCTGACCCGGGAGTCCTTCATCCAAGGGCAGTTCTGTTTCCAGTGACCCAGCTCTTAGCAGAGCTGACAGACTCTTCAGAGGCTGGCTTTTGTCATGACTGCTGTTTGTCCAAAGCCCTGGCTTCCCACATCGAAAACCAATGCCATTTGGGGGTGGAATTTGCTTTGTTTGGTCTGTTTAATGACATTTCACTGTGTAAAACTGTTATTAACTGACATGCCACCTATCTTTACATTGCTCCTATTGCCTACCTTGCCCCTCTTCCTCCTGGTCTCTGCTAAAGTAGACAACAAGAGGCAGCCTTTAGGATGTCAGCCAAGCACCTAGGGGGTGCTCAATCCCATCCATAATCTTTGCTTAAATTATAAAATTTATTAATCAGGGGCCAGTGCTAGGGCACAGCAGGTTAAATCTCTGGCCTGAAGTGCTGGCATCCCATGTGGGTTCTGGTTCTAGTCCTGGCTGCTCCTCTTCCGATCCAGCTCTCTGCTATGGCTTGGGAAAGCAATGGAGGATGGACCAAGTTTGGACCCCTACACTTGTGTGGGAGACCTGGAAGAAGCTCCTGGCTCCTGGGTTCGGATCGGCACAGATCCAGCTGTTGGGGCCATCTGGGGAGCGAACCAGTGGATAGAACACTCTCTCTCTCTGCCTCTCCTTCTCTATCTGTGTAACTCTGACTTTCAAATAAATAAATAAATCTTTAAAAAAAAAAAACCAATATCCAGTTACAGCTGAACCAAATTAGGATGAGAGTTATTACCCTGGGGTTTTCATGAATGAGGTTGTTATTTGCCAATGACATCTCTAGGTTTTAAATTGAATTTGAGTCTGGGGTTTGTTTTTTTCCCAACAAACACCTTAGGCCAACACCAGGTCAATGGTCAACTGAGGCTGTCTCTGAGACAACTTGTTTCTTGCCCAAGTTGCATAAGTTTTTTTGAGGCCAGAAGGGAGTTGGGCGAAGTGTGAGAAATTTTTGAACCCATGGATTAAGCAAAATATAGTCTGAAGGAAAGGGGCTCCAGTCACAAGGCATCCCTTGAGAAGGAGTCACCCCAACTGAGAACCTAAGTTCTGAGTTCTCGTAGAGGAGAGAGTGAGAATCCCCATGCTTAGACCTGTGTCCTAGTTCAAACCAGGGCTGACGACCATTTCCCACACCTCCCAGAGGTAAGGGAGTCGGGGGAAACCCACCAAACACTGGAGGCCTTAAAAGAGGAAGTCAGCTGGCCATGCATGAAGCGACAAGGGCCTCTCTTACCAATCCGATGGAGTGATAACAGATCTGGTGTTGCATGTAGTGGTGAGATCTGGCAAAGGGCTCTGGCTGTGAATTCATCCCGAGATGAGAAAGTGCACATGGGGATGAGGAGATGAGTGACCAAGGCAGTTTGCCACAGAAAGGAGAAGAAAGATCGGAGGAAGGGGAGATAACAGCTCTTGCCCAGAGAATGAAGGAGCAGCCGGTCTCTGAGGGAATACCCTGGGCAAGAGTCTGATCTCCCACACCCCTCCTCACACAGGGTATCAACAGTAAGTAAAAGAGGGGCAGAACAGAGAGGAGACAGAATATGAACAACAGCCAAAACAAATTTATTCAAAGGAAATAAATTTTCAGAGGTGGCTAACTACCAGCATGCACACAGAGCAAACACGTGGCCGAGGCAGGAAGGCAACTTTTCCAAGTGAATTCAGGGCTCCCTGTTGCTTATTGTATTTTTGACCTACTTTGCCTCTTCATTTTGTAAATTTTGTGGAAAGCTGTCTTCAGTGGTTCTCTCCTAGTCTCATTTTGTGCATAGTTGATAATCATGGAAGGGACACACAAAGGAAGCCATAAGTTTGGAGGAAATTGAGAGACTCTCTTGTGCTTTAATGAATGTCATACTTGACAATACATGTATAAGTTACTAAAATATGAATTGGGATTAAATATATCTTCCATTTGGATTCCTTTTGGATGAAGTTATTTCTTGATGTGATATAATAGTATCTTGGTTTCATTTTTGTTCTTTCTCTACATATTATTGAAACAACGGAAAAGTTGAAAATAAAATGTCTTAATTTTTCTTGCCACTATAATAGAATGCACAGACTGGGTAATTTATTAGCAACAGAATCTATGTGGCTTATAATTTGTGGGACTGAGAAGTCCAAGAGCATGGCTGTGACATCTGGTGAGGGCCTCCATGCTGTGTTGTAACATAGTGAAAGAGCAAGTGAGCACGTACCACACAAAAAGAAGGAATGGGGCTGAACTCAATGTTTTCATTGTGGGGAGCAACCAAGACTAGACTAAATTACTGGAACTGCTAAGACTAATTCTATGCATCTGATCTCCCATCATATGGCGCTGAGAGAGAGTAAACAACTTCCACACAGCTGCCTCACCAATTCGACTAATAAGCTGCAGGAGCTGATCCTGCTTCTGATTGGAGGAGAGCAACGTGCTCGGCGTGTGGGCAGCAGAGCACGGATTGGTGGAAGAGGGCTATAAAGGAGGAGAGAAATAACATGTACCAGGAACATCTGAGCAACCCCTGAGAGAGCCAGCCGGCGGTGTGCCACCCCTCTGCAGAGGCAGGGGAGGCCGGCAGCAAACCCAGGACGGTGTCGTTCCTCCGCGAGGTGGGGAGCGGCAGCAAACCCGGGAAGGGCCGGGCAAAGAGAACAGCGCAGGGTCTGGTGTTGTTCCTCCGCGAGTGGGGAAGCGACATTTCATCAGGAACCCACTCCCACAATAACTAACCCATTCCTGCAATGATGGCATTAATCTGTTCCTAAGGCTCCTGCCTAATCAATTCTTCAGGCCCCACTTATTACTGTTAGAAAGGTGGTTAAATTTCAATGCAAATTTTGGAGAGAACATTTAAACCATGGTATAAAGTGAAGGTAATGTTTTAGGTGGTCTGTTTTCCAAATTTTACTAAATTAAACAATTAAGGTAATGTTATATTATTTTGGGAGATTTATTTGTTTAAAAGATACTGAAAGTTGAGGCCGGTGCTGTGGTGTAGCGGGTGAAGCCACCGCCTGCAGTGCCGGCATCCCATATGGGTGCCAGTTCAAGACCTGGCTGCTCCACTTCCAATCCAACTCTCTGCTGTGGCTTGGGAAAGCAGTAGAAGATGATCCAAGTGCTTGGGCCCCTGCACCCACATGGGAGACCCAGAAGAAGCTCCTGGCTCCTAGCTTTGGATCAGCACAGCCAACTGGGGAGTGAACCAGTGGATGGAAGACCTGTCTCTCTCTGTCTCTCCTTCTCTCTCTGTGTAACTCTGACTTTCAAATAAATAAATAAATCTTTAAAAAAAATTATACTGAAAGGTTAAAATTATTTTGGGGGTACAATAAAGGATAAGTTCTTGGGTTCTAACTTGGATAAGCCGAGATATATGACATGTTTTATCAGTCATGTGAAGTCAGACAGTGTATCTACCTAATTCTGAAAACATTTTTTGCATTGCCTTTGTCACGGAACAGGGCTTTGGAAGTACGAGGCAGTCATGGTTGCTGCCTTCATAGAAATCATGGTCTAATGGAGGAGATAGAACATTAAAGAAGTAATTATAGAGGCATGAGGTCAGTGTGAGATGTATTATACACTTAATCCATTGGGAGGCAAGAAGCACCTTCCTGAGGATGTGTTATTCAACCCTAGATACGAAAGCTTGCTGGTGAAGAAGGTTAAAAGCACTTATGAAAGTGTCAGGTCAACAGCAAATACTTGGTTGGATGTTCTAGGAATAAAAAGAAGTTTGCTAGAATATGAAGAGTTAGAGGGAAAGTGGTAAAGAAGAGCAAGAAGAAGCAGTGGACTGGTTGGTGGGATTTACACCTGGGGATACCCTCTGGCATAAGTGAGGGAGTTCTGGCTCAAGGCAAAGCTATCAGGATGGCACTGCCTGGAGTAAGCAAAGGAACTATGTGATCAGATTTGTGTTGTTGAAAAACTGGAATCACTTCTTGGCCTTTTGGCTAAGATCAAGTGTGAAAAACTGGAGGACTTTATATTTTAGGGCAGACTGATGGGCTCAGAAACTTACAGAGTTTCCATGCTTGGGATCTGGCCACAGTGGATTGGCCTTGGTGAGGCCCAGATGACAGAGTTGATGGTGGTCACCTCTGGTAGGGACTCAACTGTTTAGTCACACATTTGCTAAGTATCTGATTCCAGGGGTCTGTTTCCAAGTTTGATGCTTTTTCTACCACACTCCTACCTTCATATCAAATCATCTGTTAGTTGTGTTATTAGTTCTTAGTGGTTTACAGGCTGGCCCACATGGTGGTAACACCACTCTCCAAGATTGTCAAACCTTTGCTTATAGCAAGACCATCACTCTTGTCACCTATTCACAAGTATTGGTATGTTTAGGCAAATCTCCCCCCATATCCCCAAAATCATAGCAGGTGTCCTTGGAGAATGGTACTCTGGCTTGGTGGTGGAGTCTTTCCTCCTCAGAAAGAAATGATCAGAGTATAATTATATGGCCTGGGAAGGCAGAATTGTATCTTTGGTCTTTTCATCAGACTTTAAAATTGCCAGATTTTGTAACAGACCCTTGTTTTCTAGAACTGGGCATAGATGGATTACAGGAGTTGGGGAGCTCTAGGGAGTTCTCAGCTGACTGAGTAGGAAATAATTTATCTTTAACAACCACCTATTCCATCTGGTAAGAAGTATTTACTTGTTCTTTGCACAAATATTTATTGAATAGCTTACTACTGGCAATCAACAGGGAATTCAGAGAGTCAGAAAAATTTTTTAAAGATGTGTTTATTATACATTTGAAAGTCAGAGTTACAGAGAGGCAGAGAGCATGAGAATGAGAGAGAGATCCACTGGTTCACTCCCCAAATGGCTGCAATAGCCAGGTCTGAGCCAGGCCGAAGCCAGGAGCCAGGAGCTTCCTCCTGGTCTCTTATGTAGGTGCAGGAGCCTAAGTACTTGGGCCATTCTCTGCAGCTTTCCCAGGCACATTAGCAGAGAGCTGGATCAGAAGAGGACCAGTCAGGACCCAACTGGTGCCCATATGGGATGCTGGCACCGCAGGCAGAGGACTACTACACAACAGCTACACATCAGAAATTTTTTTTAACTTCAGAGCTTGTGATCTAATATGGAAAATCAGACAGTAGATGATGCTGACACTGAACAGGAATGAGCAAGGTGAATGAGTCCTCTGTGTTTGCAGTAAGATTGTCTCTTATGCCTCTCGGCATCCAGGGTCATGAGTAAAGAGGGGCCCCAACCATTGCTTCTGGGAAGATGTCCCTCCTGCCCTTCCTGCCAGCATCCATTGCTCTCCACTGCTGTCCTCCGAGCACCAGGACTATTCACAGCAGTCCTCACCAGAAGCCGAGAGTATTGGCTTCTTTACTATGTGCAATCCCACTTCTCCTGAGCAAAATTCCATGTATCCATGCTTTTCCTGACAAGCCTGCCACCTTCTTAATCTCATCAAGATCTGGTTCTCCGGAAGCACACGGCTTCCTCTGCAGCCTTCCAAAGTGCAGATGATCTCCTCTTCCCGATCACCCCGCTGGGCCTGGAGGCACGGCAGAGGCCGGACTTGGTCCTCCCTCTGCTTTCAGACTTTTCCTTCCTTTTTGGCAACTCCAACTTAGAATCTTATACCACACTCCATCCTTCCTTATGATACTCTTATTCTCTACTTCAGTTTACAATTATGATAAAGTCATTCCCTAGACTTTATTATTGATAACAAAGCCCTCTCTATTCTCATGTTCAGATATTCCATTTTCCAACAATAATCCGCTTCACAGCTTACTCCCTCTGGTGCTGCAACCTGACCAAATCGTTTCCTATCCATGTCTTTAGTCCACCAATTCTATCAACTTTTCACTGTCTGTCATAATCTTGCTCCTCCTGTTCCTTATCTTTTCTAAACTGTCCTCCTAGTCTTTGCCATGGACATCCCACTCCACCACGTAAGCTTTCTTGCTCTTATGTCAACATGCCTGGCACACTTCTGGCTCAGGGTCTTTGCACTGGCTGCTGCCCCTTCATGGAAACCTCTTGTCACTTGGGAGACTTTCTCCCCCACCATCTTTAGGTATTTACTCAAGAATCATCCAGTGAGGACTTCGCTGGTCACTTTTTAAAAAAATTGTGCCTCTTTGGGGTAGGAGGAGCTGGCACTGTGGTGCAACAGGTTAAGCTGCTGCCTACAAGGCCAGCAGCCTGTATCAGTGCAGATTCAAGTCTCACGTACTCTGCTTCTGGTCTAGCTCCCTGCTTATGCATCTGGCATAGCAGCAGAGCTGGCTCAAGTCCTTGGGCAGACCCAGAAGGGGTTCCAGGTTCCTGGCTTCAGCCTGGCCCAGTCCCAGCTGCTGTGGCCAGTGGGGAGTGAGCCAACAGAGAGAAGATCTCTCTCCTTCTCTGTTTATCCCTCTGTATATCGCTCTGCCTTTCAAATAAATAAAATAAATCTTAAACAAACACACACATGCATAATGGGTTCAGTGTTATGGCATAATGCCATAGTGGCATAAGTCATTGACCACAGTGCCAGCATCCCATACGAGCACCAATTCAAGCCCTGGTTGCTCCATTTCTGACCCAGCTCCTTGCTAATGGCCTGGGAAAGCATTGGAAGATGGCATAAGTCCTCGGGTCCAGTACCCATGTGGGAGATTCAGAAAAAGCTCCTGGTTCCTGGCTTTGACCTGACCAAGCTCCAGTCATTGCAGCCATTTGGGAACTGAACCAGTGGGTAGAAGATCTCCCTTGATATCTCTCTCTCTCTCTCTCTGTAACTCTGTCTTTCAAATAAATAAAAGAAGTCCTTATTTTAAAAACTACCACCAACAACAAAAAAAGAGGTACCTCTTTGACAAGCACTTTTTAAAAAATATTTATGTGTTTATTTGAAAGGCAGAGTTACACACAGAGAGAAAGAGAGGCAGAGGGAGGTCTTCCATCCACTGGTTCACTCCCCAATTGGCCGCAACAGCTGGAGCTGAGCAGATCTGAAGCCAGGAGCCAAGAGCTTCTTCCGAGTTTCCCACATGGGTGCAGGGGTCCAAGGATATGGGCCATCTTCTACTGCTTTCCCAGGCCATAGCAGAGAGCTGGATGGGAAGTGGAACAGCCAGGACTCGAACCAGCACCCATATGGGATGCCAGCACTGCAGGTGACGGCTTTACCTGCTATGGCACAGTGCTGACCCTGCCAAGCACTTTCAACCCCTCTTTTTGTTTTTAGATTTTACTTATTTTGTTTTGAGTCTTTCTTTATTCACTAGAGTAAAAGTTCCAAGAAATCAAGGATTTTTGTCTGTTCACTGTTTCATTTCCTGGGCCTAGAAGAGATCTTCGTATTTAGGATATGCTCCTTAAATAGATTCAGCAAGAGTGAATAAATGAAGTATATGTTAGTACCCATCAAAAAACAGAAATTAATTTCGATGAGAAAATATTGAAGCCTGGAGTAGGGGAGATGTTCTATTCAATGCAAGGAGTAGTCATGGCAGTGGAAATGTACAGGAGACCTTCATGGATGGTTTGGTATCTCCTCTGGGATTTAGAGATTACACAGTGTTTTATGATACAGAAAAAGCAGAAGAGCCTTTCAGACAAAGAAAGCAGCATTGTCAATGGCATGAAGCAGGCAAGCAGAGTGGGCCAGGCAACACTGGGAACACGGTGAGATGCATATGTTTGTAATAACTCTTTTGCTTCGTAATAAAATGTCCATACTCACTTTTACAAATGTGCTATCAGGATTCAGAGTACATAAATCTTTTTTCTAGGCCAGTGCTGTGGTTTAGTGGGTAAAGCCACTGCCTGTAGTGCCTGCATCCCATATGGGCTCCAGTTGGAGTGCCAGCTGCTCCAATTCTAATCCAACCCCCTGCTAATGCTGCTTGGAAAACAGCGGAAGATGGCCGAAGTTCTTGGGTCCCCGCACCCATATGAGAGACCCTGGAGAAGCTCCTGGCTCCTGGCTTTGGATCAGCCCAGACCTGGCCTTTGCATCCATTTGGGAAGTGAACCAGTAGATGGAAGATCTCTCTCTCTCTCTCTCTCTCTCTCTCTCTCTCTCTCTGCCTCTGCCTCTCTATAACTCTACCTTTCAAATAAATAGAATAAATATTTTTCTTTAAAGTTTGAAATCTGTGGTTAGTCTGTTTCTGAAAAACAAACTAAATCCAAATCTTTCTCTCAGATTTGGGATATAAATATGGCCCTAACATGGCGGACTTGAACATCACATAATCTTAGAAAATGTACTTGTTTCCTTGAAAAAACACTCCTCTTTAAGAGGATGCTACTCTTTTCAAATTAATCCATGACCTTCATATGTTGTCTTTGACATTAAACACTGCCATGCTCGGATGTAACCCTGCAAACAGGATTTTGCTCAGTGTTTTGTAAAATGCAAGATCCTGGTGTAAACAGCAGTTAGATTTATTTAATGCCGGATTCATGGAACTGCATCATGAATCTGGTTAATAGCCCTTAGCATGCACTGTGTGCTGAATTTTGTATTGCTTAGGATTTCCAACAGAGAGGGTTTTCATAAAATTGTAGCAGAATCATTGTGTGCAGTGAGCAGGGATAACCAGAAGTGCAAAGGGACAGCAAGAAGGGCTGTGACCTTTCAGGTATCACTCCTGTTCCTCATCCAAGGGAGTTATTATCTAGAAATGTCAGGCTGTATTGCTTAATGGTGCACATTTATTTGACCTTTGCACCATCACTTCTAGTCACAAAAGTTATAGTAGGGAAAAATACAGCCAGTCATAAAAACTCATACAGAAAAACATCAAATTTTACCACAGTGTAGGGGAAAGGTACTTAAAACATGAATTTCAAGTATCTTTGGTCTGATTAGATATAATAAATTCTGGAAAAGCATAATGATGAATATCTTCTAAAGATTTTAAAAATTCCTTGAAGGAAGGTAAAATAATTATTGTAAATACAAAACCAGCCCACATTATGGAAAGTATAGACCCCTCTCTTATTGGTATTCTGTGTAGCAATTTTTCACCTAATATATAACTGAAATGGAATAGCCTGAGACATACATACATACATATATAATTTTATTTTAGAGGCACAGAGATAGAAACACAGAGAGGGCCAGAGACAGAGAGACAGGGAGAGCAGAGCTCCCATCCACTGAGGTTGCACTGGGGCCAGAGATCAGAGCTGGGGCTGCCTTGAAGGTTCTGCATTGGTAAAAGCTGGAGTCAGGGTTTTCAACACCAGTATTAATCCAGAAACAGTCCTTAGAATGTGGAGGGGGGACAAGTTACTCCTTTTTTTTGGTGTACTTAGAACTTTTGAACCATTTTTTTTTAACTTTTATTTAATGAATATAAATTTCCAAAGTACAATTTATGGATTACAATGGCTTCCCCCACATACTGTCCCTCCCACCCACTACCCTCCCCTTTCCCACTCCCTCTCCCCTTCCATTCACATCAAGATTCATTTTCGATTATCTTAATATACAGAAGATCAGCTTAGTATACATTAAGTAAGGATTTCAACAGTTTGCTCCCACACAGAAACATAAAGTGAAAAATAATAGATGATTTTTTTTAAATGATGATGAAATCAGATCAGACCTATTGTCATGTTTAATCCCAGTGAGAGTCATGTTGGGAATTGATAATTTCTTCTTCTTCTTCTTTTTTTTTTTTTTTTTTTTTTTTTTTTACAGAGGATCAGTTTAGTATACATTAAGTAAAGATTTCAACAGTTTGCACCCCCATAGAAACACAAAGTGAAATATACTGTTTGAATACTCGTTATAGCATTAAGCCTCAGTGTACAGCACATTAAGGACAGAGATCCTACATGAGGGGTAAATGCACATTGACTCCTGTTGTTGACTTTACCAATTGACACTCCTGTCTATGGCATCAGTAGTCTCCCTATGCTCCAGTCATGAGTTTCCAAGGCTATGGAAGCCCTCTGAGTTCTCCGATTCTTATCTTGTTTAGACAAGGTCATAGTCAAAGTGGAGGTTCTCTCCTCCCTTCAGAGAAAGGTACCTCCTTCTTTGAAGACCTGTTCTTTCCACTGGGATCTCACTCGCAGAAATCTTTTGCCAGAGTGTCTTGGCTTTCCATGCCTGAAATACTCTCATGGGCTTTTCAGCCAGATCCGAATGCCTTTAGGGCTGATTCTGAGGCCAGAGTGCTATTTAGGACATCTGCCATTCTATGAGTCTGCTGAGTATCTCACTTCCCATGTTGGATCACTCTCCCCTTTATTTATTCCATCAGTTAGTGTTAGCAGGTACTAGACTTGTTTATGTGCTCCCTTTGACTCTTAGTCCTTTCATTATGATCAATTGTGAACTGAAATTGATCACTTGGAATAGTGAGATGGCATTGGTACATGCCACCTTGATGGGATTGAATTGGAATCAATTCCAATTCAATTGAACCATTTTTTTAAAAAAGATCGTTATTTATTTATTTGAGAGGTAGAGTTACAGACAATGAAAGGGAGAGACAGAGAGAAATGTCTTCCATCCACTGGTTCACTCCTGCAATGGCCGCAATGGCCGGAGCTGGGCCAATCCAAAGCCGGGAGCCAGAAGGTTCTTCCAGGTCTTCCATGTGGGTGCAGGGGCCCAAGGACTTGGACCATCTTCTACTGTTTTCCCAGGCCATAGCAGAGAACTGGATTGGAAGTGGAGTAGCCGGGACTCGAACTGGTGCCCTTATGGGACACTGGCACTGGAGGCAGAGGCTTTAGCCCACTATGCTACAGCACCAGCCCCCATTGGGCCATTCTAATACAACATTTGATGAAGTTAAAAGTAATTTCTAGATAAAACCTCTGTCTTTTAGATAAAGAAAGGTTTTAGTTATTTTTAACATGTTCTGTGTGTAGGGTTATGAGACTTAGCCAACAAAATACAGGGCCTCAAGTTAAAGTTGAAGCTAAGATAAATGGTAATTTTTAGTATATAGGCACAGGGCATGTATGTACTCAAATGTTTTATTAACTTGGTGTCCTGTATTTTTTTTAGAATTATTTTATTTATTTGAAAGACAGTTACAGAAAGAGGCAGAGCTGGAGAGAGAGAGAGGTTTTCCATTCTGCTGGTTCACTCCTCAAATGACTGCAACTGCCAGAGCTGAGCTGATCCAAAGCCAGGAGCCGGGAGTTTCTTCCTGGACTCCCATGTGGGTGCATGGGCCTAAGGACTTGGGCCATCTTCTACTGCTTTCCCAGGCCACAGCAGAGAGCTGGATTGGAAGAAGAGCAGCCAGGACTTGAACTGGCACCCATATGGGGTTCCACCACTGTAGGCAGTGGCTTTTACCTGCTACGCCACAGCACCAGCCCTGGTGTCCTGTATTTTATCTAACCGCTCTGTTTGGGTGATAGATTGCAAAAAAGGGCCACAATCCTTCCCTTCTCTTTGGATCCACCCCTTTTGTGATGTGACTTTGTTGTCCTTCCATTAAGAAGCAGATTTTTTCTATCCTTTTGCCATAGTTAGAACACAATTTCGCTCCCAAGCTCAGGCAGGACTTTAAACCCTGAGGTTATTAACTGCCAACAGGGAGCAAACTTGATCCAATTAGGGTGTTAAGGAGGTGGGCCTAGTGGCAGGTCCTTAGGCCACTGGGGGCATGTCCCAGGAAGGTAGCACTCCTGAGAGGGTTGCATATAAAAGTTGAGTTGCACTCAGCCGCTCTATTTCCTGGCTTGTTTTGTGATCATTCCTCTGCGAGCACACCATCATTGCCATCTACTGCCCACATACGGGCCAAAACAATGGAGCCAGCCCAACCCTGGAGTGTGAACATGTGGAACTGTGAGCTAAATAAGTCTTTTCTCTTTGTAAGTTAGCTGTCTCAGGCATTAGAAAAGCTGGCTAGCAAGCCTTTGACTGTGGCTGGTCTTGTGACTGACTTTGGCTAATAGAATGCACTGGAAATAATGATGTGCTAATTCTGAGAGCCCAGACTGTAAGAACTTTGCTTACTTCTGCTGTCTCTGTTAACTGGAATCCTGTGCAGCCTTCAAGCACGGGTTGGCCTTTTGAAGGATGGAAGACTACCACAGATTAGAAACTGTTTCACATAAGAACTGTTCTAGACCAGCCAGCCCCCAAATAATTCAGCAGCTGATTGTAGGGCTTAAATCGGCTAAGCAAGGACTAGAAGAACCACCAGCTGATCCCAACCCAGACTGACAAGGTACAGAATACATGATTCATGTTTTAAGTCATTACATTTTATTTAGCAGGACAAAATGATATAGTCTGACAATGCACTGGGCACTTAAGACTAGAGAACAGTTTATATGTTGTGCTGTATTTGGAGGGCCACAGATGAAAGCAATGTGAGAGGTAATTTTTGTAATCAATTTTGAGCAAATAACACTTGGAGCTGGCTTCAGTGAATCAGAGGAAATTGCTTGTTGAAATAAATGCCTGGGCTCACAGAAAAGAATTTACTTCTATAAAAAGATGTTTTGCTTTGTTAACCATTCACTGTTTAAAGTGTTCATCCTCTCTCAAGGCACTGTTTGCTTTCCTCTTTTCTGCAGATTGTATCCTTTTTAGCCTGCACTTTATTTCTGGTGATTTGTTACCGAGGTCAGATCTGGGTTTCATGTATCTGTAAATCATCCATTAGCCAGTTAGTCCATGGAGTGTTTGTTAATTGCCCAAGTGATTAATGAACAAGAACTATAGGGGGTCCAGACCAGGGAGATGTGTGGGCTAACAGTAGTAGGCAAAGGAAGGAATAGTAAGAAATAGCTCAGCCTTTCTCTCTGGGTGGTCCTGGATGTCTGGGATTGCCGCTTGGTCGCGGTAACAGCGGTGGGATTTATGATGTGGTGTTTAAGGGCCAGACTCTGGTGACTTCCAGAGCAGATTCTCTACTGAAGGTTTTATAGCGGCATAGCCAGTTAGCTTGCCTTCATCACGTGGTTACAGCGTTCTAACCTGGGAATTGCTTTAAGCTCTCCCAACTGGGAATTACTTCCCACATCTTGAAGGTTTGCTTCCAGGACAGAGTGGTCAGATCCTTGTGTGAGTGACGCACAGTGGGAGTTTGCTCCTGGGAGATCAGTTGGAACCCAGGGTTTGCCTGGACTCTTTTTGTTTCGCTGCAGTTTCCATGGCCTTTCGATAGAAGCCCTACATAAGTACCAGTTGTTCCGTGGAGTGTGCTGATCCTTTTCAATATCCTCACTTGTGAAATCTGCACTCAGAGTAGCCTCGGGCAATGAGGTTTTGTGTGTCGTTTCCTCATCTGGAAACACGGTGAAGATGCTAAAAATAACTGCATCACGGAGCTATTTATGAGGATGCAATGAGTTAACAGAAGTAAAATATTTGGAACGGTATCTAACACACAGTAGTACTTTATAGGTGCTATTATAATTTTGAGTCTGTTTGAAAACTTAGTGTGAGGATTTTTTTAAAAGATTTACTTATTTGAAAGGCAGAGTTGTTACAGAGAGGCAGAAGGAGGAAGGAAGCGAGGGAGGGAGGAAGAGAGGGAGAGAGAGAGAGAGAGAGAGAGAGAGAGAGCGAGTCTTCCATCCGCTGGTTCACTTCCCAGGTGGCCACAGTGCCTGGAGCTGCACTGATCAGAAGTCAGGACCCAGGAGCTTCCTCCTGGTCTCCCAAGCAGGTGCAGGGGCCCTAGGGGTGGCTTTACTCGCTACACCACAGTGCTGGTACCCGAGGATTTATTTTGCCTTAACATTTTCTTTCTTATATATATATATGTATGTATGTATGTATGTGACAATCTTTCCCCGTCCATTCATTTATCAAGAAAGCATTTTTAAAATTGTTTTTAATTGGTCCTGTTAAAGGTCATCCTGTGATAAGGCATACTGATTAAAAAGTAGTTTATTGTTAAAGATTTAGAACATTCACTGGGCCCCATTAAAGGGCCTATTTAGTGTGTTTCAGAGTTTTTTTTTTTTCTATAAAGACTTATTTGAAAGAGTTACAGAGAGAGAGAGAGAGAGAGAGAGAGAGAGAGAAAATCTTCCATCTGTTGGTTCATTCCCTAAGTGGCTACAACAACTGGGGCTGGACCACGCTGAAGCCAGGAGCTTCTTACAGATTTCCAACATGGGTTGCAGGGGTTCAAGTACTTGGGTCACCTTCACTGCTTTTCCCAGGCATTAGCAGGGAGCTGGATCAGAAGTGGAGCAGCCGGGACATGAACCAACACCCATATGGGATGCAGGCATCGCAGGCTACAGCTTTAAGTGCCATGCCACAATGCTGGCCCAAGATTATTAGCTAACATAAGAGTATAGTGTAATTGCTTTCCTTCTCACTGATATTTGGCTTAAACTATAAGCTAGATTTAATTTGCATTCACTGGAGACTGATGAGCATACTGTTTAGGCAAGGAAATGGGGTGGGGGGAAGTGGTACTGCAGGGATGATCACCAGTGCTAACCTATATCATGGCCAGTGGAAGTGGCTGCATCACGCGTCCAGATAGCTGGCAGTAGACAGATGCCCTTGGGAAGATTGTGCATGAGGTTGAGTAGTTGTTCATATCAATAGCATTTGGAAGATTTTGTTGACAGCAGTGGGATTTGAAATTGCATACAAAATATTGGGAGATAAAGAAACTGCCATCTTGAGTGGATCTGGGTGAGGAAGAGAACGCTAAGTGTGCACATTCTGGGACTTTATACCTTCTCAGCTGGGGATAGAGAGTGTGGAAGACTAGCACCTAGGGGCTTCTATGCATTACAAAGTCTGATTAGTTCAGCAAGAATCTCAGCAGTGAGATGGAGACCTGGAAGAGTGATAAAGGTACTCTGAGTGAGGCTGGGCGGTGGCACTAGACAGAGGGAATAGTGCATTTAATTTGGAGATTCCATTCACTTGGTCACTTTGTTAAACATATGAATTTATGTATCCTTTAAAAACAAAACAATGAAATAAACAATCCACCTCTGAAAGCAAGTTTTAATCAGACATTGCTTTTGAAATGTGTGGAGAGAAGTATTTGCTCTATGTATTTTTTTTTTATCATAGTCTACCCCTACCTCTTAAGTAGTTTAAGCAGTGCAGGGAATTAATATGATCAAGAGTGGGTTCTGGGCCTCGGATGTGTTGAGAATTAGAAGCTGGTGATATTCTGGGTAGTCATGACAAAAGAATGACTTGATTAAGATTTGTTGAGAGAAGTGTGGTCAACATCTATGGATGCTTCAGCTCTTGATTTCAACAACTTCTCTTCCCTGTAGTTCAGTTGCTGAGAATGCCCTGTTGGTGATGTGCTTAACACGGGAGCTGATAAAACTTAAAGCTAGAACTCCACATGTTCGCTCAGAATAGCTTCTCAGGTGCCCGTTATTTTATGACCTTTCATTACTGCCTCTTGAATCCCCACAGCTACTCTTCATTCCCTTTTCACCCTCCCTCTCTGCTACTTCTCCAGTCAACAACTTTATCACAGGCACCGTGGAAGCAAGTGTGTCGGTCTGCTGGGGTTCCATTAACAAAATGCCAAAGGCTGAGTCACTTCAACATAATTCTCATAATTCTGCAGGCTGGACATGCAAGGTCAAAGTGTAAGGGTTGACTTCTCCTCCGGCCTCTCTCTGTGGCTTGTAGACAGCAGTCTTCTTGCTGTGTGTTCACTAGACTTTCCTCCTGTGCATGTGCATCCCTGCTGTCTCCTGTTGAATTAGGATACCACCCTTATGCCCCTATTCACCTTAGCTGCCTCTGTAAAGGCCTTATCTCATGTAGTTATACTGGAGGTTTGGGTTTCAGCACAAGACCTTCGGAATGGCAAAATTCAATCCATAACACTAACCATCCTCTGTAGTCTGTGCAACGGTTAAGGGGAGAAGCTGTCCGTATGCAAAAGAAAGACCTCATTGACAGGTTAGGCCCGAGTTAACAGAGAAGGTTGCACTGTGCCTACAGGGCTGCCCCAGTGGCTGAGGAGCAATGGGGAGGAAAGGAAAGTTCCAGGTGTTGATGGAGTTCTCACTACTAATTTGTTACAAGACACGACACCTGAAAAGTGCACAGACCTGAGCTCATTGTACTTCTCAGTTCCTAGCACCCTGTCATCACTGGCTGATGTTCCTGACTTCTTTGTTTCTCATGTCAACTGTCTCTGTCACCATTTGCATTTTTCTCTCCCCATCCTCCATGATCACTATCTCTAACTCATCTAACGTAGTTCCTATACTTCTGGAAGGCATGCAGTATTTTGCGTATGTTTTAAATTGGGAATCTATAGAAACTGCTTTTGTTAACAAAAGGACATGGATTGTCACAAATGTGTTTTCTGAAATCTTATCAGTAACAGTAAAACATTCCATATTTGCCTGGAAAGTCTGAATCATTTTCACACAGAAAAGCAGGCGAGTGCACAACTTCAGATAAGGAGACGCAGCATCCTGCTTATCTTAATGTAGCAGTTTCTAGGAAAATAGGACCCTGAGTCAGCTGCTTGGCCAGGCCTGATGTTAACCCCTTTTACACACAGTCTGGCTTTAAGAGCCTATCAAAGGATCATATGCTTTAAACTCTACCTTACCTCTACCCTTCCCCAATAATCTATATTAGCCTAGTTATTTCCTGTGTTTTGTGAGAGAGACATCCTTGTTTTCAGCGATTTAATTAACTTGGCTTTATTGAACTATAGTTTTGTTCCTAATGGTCTTTATAGATGGGCTTTACAAAAATATACATGCATGGTAGTACTGAAGATTTTATGTGTTTTGCTTTTCAAAAATGTATGCAAGTGTTTTAAACATTTATTTATTTATTCAAAAGGCACACAGACCAACATCTGCCATCCTTTGGTTCACTCCCCAAATGGCTGAGGCTGAGCCACCCTGAAGCCAGAAGCCAGGAACTCCATTCTGGTCTCCCATTTGGGTGGTAGAGGCTCAAGTACATGGATTATCTTTCCCTGTCTTCTCAGGTGCATTAGCAGGGATCTGGATCAGAAGCGGAGTACCTACCGGCTGGCATTGTGATATAGCTGGTGAAGCTGCCACCTGAGATCCTGACATCCCATTTGGGTGCCAATTCATGTCCTGGCTGATCTACTTATGATCTAGCTCCCTGCTAAGGTGCCTGGAAAGCAGCTGAAGATGACCCAAGTACTTAGGCCCTGCCACCCATGTGGGTGAGCTAGATGGAGTTCCTGGCTCCTGGCTTCAGCCTTGCCCAGCTCTGGCTGTTTCAGCTACTTGGGAGAGTGAACCAGTAGATGAAACATTCTCTCTCTCTCCCTCCACATTTCTCCTCACCTCCCTCCTTCTCATCCTTCTCTCTCTGTAACTCTACCTCTCAAAGAAATAAGTCTGGAAGAAAAAAAAAAGTGGAGCATCCAGCACTCAAACCAGCATTTTAACAAGGGATGCTGTTTTCACAAGTAGCAGCTTACCCTGCTGTGCCACAACACTGGCCCCTACATCAGTATTTTTAAAAAATCTGTCCATATTGCTGTATGTTAGTCTAATTCATTACTTCCAACTGCTGGATAGAACTTTAGCCTTACAAGCACTCCCACATAACATATTTTTGTATCCATTCTTCTAGAGGTTGATAAATCGTTGTCTCCAGTTCCATTGCACTACAAACAATGCTGTATATCCTCATGCATTTCCTGTTATGGATCTGCTTGAAATTTTTTTGGAATATTTTATACTCTAAAATGACACTGCTGAGTTCAAGATATGATACCTGAATTGTGCTATGTACTGCCAGAAAATAAGTTCAAATTTACATGCTTTCTATCAATGATATTATTATCTGCTTTCAAATGTTTTCCAATGTGGAAAGTAGAAGGTAGTATTTCCTTTTTGTTCTGATTCATATTTTTTAAAGCATGAGAGAAGTAAATCATCTTCTTTAAATTTTTTGATTAACATATATTTGTTCATTTTATAGAATACAGTGCAGTATTTCAACACATACATACAAACTGAAATCATCTTTTCCATCTCAATTACCTATTTGTTTTGCTTCCATGAGTTGTCTGTTCATATATCTCTCACATTAATACAGCTTCTGATTTTTAGACAGATGAAGCATAAGAACAAGTCTTGCCTATTATGATTTATAATTAAGCAGAAATAATTCACAGTTGAACAAGTCAGAGAACAATAGAGTGCTGTATTGTGTAGCACTTCCGGAAAGGGCTTAAGATAGTACCATCCTAGGTTGATGTTTTTGGAGGTACTTGGAAGAGGTAAAACGTGAGCAGGTTTGAAAGTCTAGGAAAGAGCTAAGTAATAGAGGGGAGACAACCTCCAGACTGTGGTTAAGGTCAGAGGAGAAGGATAGGTAATAAATTTCCAGTAAAAGCAAGGAGATAGATTGAGGAGAGGGTTTGGCTGAGGTGGTGGTAATTAAATCTTCATAAATACAGCTTAGTTGGTATGGAGACTACAGTAGGTTCTTGTGATGGTTCATTTTATGTGTTGACATGACAGAACCATGGAATGCCCAGAGAACTGGTTAGACATTATTTCTGGGCATATCTCTGAGGGTACTCTTGATAAGATTAGCATTCAGAAGGGTGGACTGAATAAAGTGGATTGCTGTCATGATGAATGGATATAGGTGGGCATCAATTAATCTGTTGAGGGTCTGAGTACAAAAAGAAGAGAGCAGAGGGAGCATTTGTTGAGATGTCTGTCTCAGACTGGAATACCATTGACTCTTGGTACTTGGGCCTTTTGACTCACACTGGGCCTATTCCACTAGCTCTCCTGGCTCTCCAGCTTGCAGACTGCAGATCCTGGGGCCTCTCAGGCTTCATAAGTATGTGAGCACTTCCTAATAATCAACCTCTCTATACATAAAATGCAATGAATATATCTCTATATAATATTAAGATATATAATAAATCTCCTTCACATATACTATTTACTGCAAGGAATCTACTCATGCAATTATGAAGGTAAGAAGTCCCAGTCTGGGGACTAGTGCTGTGGGGTAGAAGGTTAAGCCTCCACATGCAGCGCCAGCATCCCATATGGCTGCCAGTTTGAATCCCGGGTGCTCGGCTTATGATCCAGCTCCCTGCTAATGTGCAGCAGAAGATGGTCCAAGTCCTTGGGCCCCTGCACCCATGTGGGAGACTTAATAGAAGCTTCTGGCTCTTAGCTTTGGCCTGGCCTAGCTCCAGCTTTTGTGGCCATTTGGGGAGTGGATCAGCGGATGGAAGATCTCTCTCTCTCCGTGTCTCTCTCTGTAACTCTGCCTTTCAAACAAATAAATAAATCTTAAAAAAAAGAAAGAAATCCCAGTCTTCCACCTACAAGATAGAGACCCATGGCTGGTGCCACAGCTCATTTGGCTAATCCTTCCCCTGTGGCGCTGGCACCCTGGGTTCTAGTCCCGGTTGGGGTGCCTGATACTGTCCCGGTTGCTCCTCTTCCAGTCCAGCCTCTGCTGTGGCCCAGGAAGGCAGTGGAGAATGGCCCAAGTGCTTGGGCCCTGCACCTGCATGGGAGACCAGGAGGAAGCACCTGGCTCCTGGCTTTGGATCGTTGCAGCACGCTGGCCACAGTGCGCCAGCCGTGGCGGCCATTTGGGGGGGTGAACCAACGGCAAAAGGAAGACCTTTCTGTCTGTCTCTCTCTCTCTCACTGTCTAACTCTGCCTGTCAAAAAAAAAAAAAAAAAAAAAGACCCAGGAAAGCCAATTCCAGTTTGAGTTCAAAGCCTTAAGAACCAATGGTTCCAGTCTGAACCTGAAAAATCTATTGGATATATTGCTCAGGAGAATTCAGAATAATGTAGTCTCTGAGCAGAGAAGTAACATGGTCAAAAGTACTTTGATAGGAAGATCTAATTTTCCTATAGCAAAGAGACAGAAAAGATAGACTAGTGATTAGAACTCTGAAGGTGATAGGGAATGTTCAGCTAGACTGAACAGAAAACTTGTACTGGATGTTAGCATTGAGATTGAAAAAAGAAAGGATAATTAGAAAGATTAAAGAAGAAAGATGATTTAATGGCACTCTATAAACTGAAAATGATTACTTTAGATTTTTGTCTGTTGGATGGGAAATAAAAGGATGATAATTGAAAGTGAAATTGTTTGGGAGGAGAAATCACAGACAGGGAAAGAGCATTAGTTGGAATGGGGTCACTTTTTTATTTTATTTGAATAAGTACTGAGTGTAAGTGGAGAGCATATGTTTTCACAAGTTCAGGATGTCCACTCCTTCCCTCTTCTCCCCTTTCCTGTTAAATTCTTTTCAGGTCCTATTTATGTCTTTTCTTTCTGGGTTTTCCTAGTCACTCTTTATAAATACAAACACATTTATCAAGTAAGTGCTATTTAACAATTTGTTTATATTCCCTTAAATCCTGAAAAAAATAGTAACCAAGTTTTTTTTGTAAATAACTTGCCAGGTTTTGTCATAAAATAATAAAAAATGGTGACTCTGCACAAAGATACATTTTGTTACAGTGACTGATGGGTACATGGTCTCCTGAATGCCTCTACAGGATTTGCTTTTTTGGTTAATGGAATTTGTTAAAACCCTCTCAGCAAAGGGCTGTTACAGTGCCTATCTTCTGGGACCTGGAAATAGCGTTATTATTCAGAGCCTTACATTACATGCTGATGGCACTTATTAGAATGGCATTCTATATGTTTTATTACTTCCGACATGAGCCTGGCTTTTTTAGCCTCCTCACAGCATGCTACTTTGGTAAT
Organism: Oryctolagus cuniculus; assembly: GCF_964237555.1. Classification (NCBI taxonomy): domain Eukaryota; kingdom Metazoa; phylum Chordata; class Mammalia; order Lagomorpha; family Leporidae; genus Oryctolagus; species Oryctolagus cuniculus. The sequence goes on from NC_091437.1 coordinate 111,886,431, forward strand.
TATGCTAATGCTAGCTGATTCATGAGGACAACTTCCTAAAGTGCACTTAATTAACTTGGAGGTTTTGTAAACAGCTGTACATGTAGGTTCCACAAATTGCAGGAATATGTCAATCTGACATGTGTACAGGCTGTTTTCCTAACTTTATCACTTTTTAACTAAAGCCTAAAATAACAAGAAAGGGGCAGGCATTTGACATAGTGGTTAAGATGCTCTCATACCATATGGGAGTGCCTGAGTTTGAGTCCTGGCTCCACCTTTGATTTCAGCTCCCTGCTAATGTGAGCAGGTGATGGTTCAGGTCCTTAGGTTCCTGCCACCAACATGGGGGTCAATGAGTTCTGGGTTTCTGGTTGTTCTGGGGATTTAGGGAGTGAACCAGCATGAGTGAGGGTTTCATATTCTCTATCTTTCTCTCTTGGGGCTGGGTGCGTGGTGTAGAAGGTTAAGCCTCTGCCTGCAGTGCCGGCATCCCGTATGGGCACTGGTTCAAGTTCTGGCTGTTCCACTTCCAATCCAGCTCCCTGCTAATGCTCTTGGGAAAGCAGTAGAAGGTGGCCCATGTACTTGGGTTTGTGCATCCATGTGGGAGACCCCGAAGAACCCAGCTCCTGGCTTCCACCTGGACCACCTTGGAGCCATTTGGGGAGTGAACCAGAAGGTGGAAGACCTCTCTCTCCTTCTCTGTATGTATATCTGCCTTTCAAATAAACAAGCAAATCTTTAAAAAATACAACAAAAATGGGAAGTTCTGAGATCTGGTACCTTTTTTAAAAAGATTATTTGAAAGGCCAAGTTATATATATAACTATATAACTTTTATATATATGTATATATACACACACACACACACACACAGAGAGAGAGAGAGAGAGATAGGGAGAGACAGAAAGAGATCTTCTATCCACTGATTCATTCCCCGGATGGCCACAACAGCCAGAAGTAGGCCAGTTTGAAGCCAGAAGGAGGAATTTCTTCTGGGTCTCCCATGTGGGTGCAGTGGCCCAAGAACTGGGGCCATATTCTGCAGCTTTCCCAGGCACATTAGCAGGGAGCTGGATTAGAAGTGGTGAAGCAAGGACTCCACTCGGTGTGCATGTTCTACCTGCTGTGCCGTAGCACCAGCCCTGATCTGGTAACTTTTGCTAGAGGAAGTTGCTAGAGGAGGATTCTGAGAAGTGTCACTTGAACCTATATGTATGGGGATGATCTGATTATTCCAGTCTGTTGAGCCAGATGCATTAGGTAGAATGTTGCCTGTAGGCCTGTAACTTAGTGTAAGAGAAAATATTAAAGTTTATTTGGTAAAAGATAGATTTTTTGATATGTTGCTGCAATGTGTTTTTTGTCCATCAGCTCAATAGTCTTGCTGACCAACATTGCTCTTCCGGGGACTGTTCTGGAAATCAGATTGCTCATCTGGAGGGCTCTCTGTTTCCCTTCAGTCCCAGCTGCTGGTTTGGTTTCATATGATAGTGACTCATCATCCTTGTTTCACTGGAAATCACCCTACTGTTGACCTATTTTACTAAAAATCTCATAGCCCCTATACCCATAAGAAGTAAGATTTATGTACCTAGAAGAGTTAGCCAAGATTAACAGTGCCATACAAGAAATCACACACATACACAAATGTTACAGAGAACAACAGTGAATGACATCAGAGCCAAAACCAAGTTAATCAGAATGGAAGGAAGAAACATCATCAGGAAGGAAATGAAAAGAGAACAGAATATATATATATATATATAATATACGTGTGTGTGTATTTATATATGATATAGAATTACAAAACAAAATATCAGTTGCACAAAGCTAATGACAAAAGAGAATAGGGATGGTTTTTAATAATCTTATTATTATCACTGCAAAAATCACACTCTCAGATAAGTCCTAAAAACTAAGCTAGGGATTTACCTGTGGTTTCTCATCGGTGCTGGCAAGGTCATATCCCCTCATTAATTTAAGCTGCAGCCCTAAGTACAAGCTCTTTGGGAACTAGCTGGATTACATCTGAAGATAATCAAACATTTATTGCTTAGCCTTTTCTTTGACTTCAATAGTTAGAACATCTTCCCCAGCCTCAGCAGAATGAGCCATGCTGATGATGAGTGATTGACCACTAGTTCCTCTAGGTAAAACTGCCTTTCTCATCGATGAGGGTGTTTCCTCTGCTGTGCTAGAACTTGCCCTACTTTGGGATCTGTCCAGCGGTTGCTCTGCCGGCTCTCTTTCTTTATCATCATCTTCATTTTCTTTATCTTCATGCTCTTTTCCAGCACCCTCTCCTCCTTCCAAGTTTTCACTTTTTTTCTGAAAGAAGCAGTCACAAAGAATTCCTATTGAAATCATAACCAAGGACTTTGGAGCTTTTTAATTAGCATGGGGTAGCTAAGATCACTGCCATGGCAAAAACTGAATTAAGAGAATATGGCAATCGGGTCTGCTTCTGGCTATCTGTCGTTTGACTAAATTTGATGGAGAATGGCACTGTGACATTTGATTCACAGAATCGGTCCAGATAGATTTATTTTTTTGTCTCTTCCTATTGGTCCTCATCTACTTCTCTTTCCTAGCATAAGCTTCTCCGTTTGTCCAATGGTAGCTAGTGATAGCATTTTTTTTTTTTTTACTTTTTGTGTTTAGTGTTATCTATAGACATTTTATGGTAAAAATACACTATGCTGCTTACTGATGATGCTTGATATCATTTGAGAGAGGCTTGCCTGAGGTACAAATGTGCACAGATAAAGTTGAAAACTAATTTAATATAGTTACTCATATCTTTTCTGTAAATAATTCATATGCCGATATAAAAGAAGTATTTGGTTTATGCTGTATCCATAGTTTTTACCATAGTACCATGTGTGTGGAAATGGGGAATCAAGTTTCAGTCTCTTGAATGTGATTGACTTTATAAAATGTTTGCTGCACTCATTTTCTGAAAGGTCCACAGTTACCCATTTCTTAACAGCTTTGGAGATCATATAATGATTAGATTCAGATAGCCTGAATCCCTGCTTTTCTTGATCTCAGTGTCAACCCCCATAGACTTATGAAGAGAATCAAAGAAACATAGACCCCTCCTCAACCAGGGAAAAAAACTCCAAACAACAAAAAGCAGAGAAAAGCACCAATATTTGCATTTCTCTACAGTTCTGCTTGGTGTACACCTGTAAGTCTGAGCACCTGAGCAATAGTTTTTTTTTTCCTCTGTAAATAATTGTGGTCTTACTCAAATTCCTAAGTTTGTGTCTTAGTTTATTCATTTTATTTATTCTGTAACATGAAGAAGTTGGATGTTATTGGCAAGGGCTATTTTGGAGGCGTATGAACATTTGCAACATACATTGATTAGAATTGGTGAAAATATTGTCTACTGAAATGTTGGTAAAAAGACACACACACCATATATATGTATTGTCCTTACTTGTGTTGGTTTTGTTCTATAAAGTTGCCATGAGCAGTAAATTAGTAAATACTGAACCATTGCTCCAAGGGGAAGTATAGCATTAGGTTCCTGTAAGCCTTGAACCACAACATTTTTGTCAAATGATCAATATATAACTTTGTTTTATATGTGTTTTTCTTTAGAGACAACTTGTTTAATTTGATGAATTAATTAATTTGAAGAATTGTTGATTCATTACATTGAAACCAGGGATAACAACATTGTAACTAATGGCTGAATGATACCTATATAACACATTTTTTTCTGTAAGGCACATTACAGATTTTTGCATTTAGGACCACAAGATAATATGTCAACATTATGACTGGAGGCCATTTTAAACAGCACAGGCACTGAGAAAAAAATGCAAAAAACAAAAGGGTTACTTGTTTGTAGTATGAGAGCTGAAACTAGTCTCCTTGTTCAACCTTACCTGGGAATGTATGCATCAGGCAACTTAATTTTTTTTTTTGACACTCTGCATGTGCTTTTCTTTGCATGACCACAAAAGCACCATGAGTTGGAGCTTACAAATAAATCATAGTGAGTAGGTAGATTAATAAATACAGAATCCATGAAAAATAATAATATAACTTGTTATATATGTTATAAAGACATTTATTGAAGTCATCTATAATAGACCATGTGAGTATTAAATGTGATGATATGTGATGATCCAGTTTACATAAGTGCTATATATAAAGCCATAATTATGAGCACTAGATTAGATCTGACTCTGCCAGTGTTTGCAATAGAATTAGAGCAGGAGCTTGTCTGAGCACTCTAATCCAGTGTTCTGTCCATCACAGTCCTCCACTATCCCTTCCTTGTTACCTGAGCCTCTTGTTCTCTTTTCAGTCTGAGCAGTCTTCCAAGATCTGGTTTTCCAGTGCCTCCCAGCAGAGCCTTAAACATTTTGGGTGTCTCTTCTTTGGGTGGGAAGAGAAAGGCAAGTCCTTTTCTTGGAGGGCTGGCCTCTGCAGTCTTGCCCTTCTGCTTTAAAAGCACTCTGTGAGCAGGAAAGAAAAGCTTTTTTAGGCAGCTCTGAGAGATTTCCTGCAAAATCTACCTGTGATGTTTCTCTGGGCACCTGCATTAATAATTGTGTCTCATGGAGGGGGTTGGTATTGTGGCTGGAAGGTTAAGCTGCTGCCTGTAAGGCTGGCCTCCTATAGGAGTGTCAGTTTGAGTCTTGACTGTTCCATTTCCTATCCAGTTCCCTGCTAATGTATCTGAGAAAGCAGACAATGATGAAATGATGGCTCAAGTGCTTGGGACCCTGCCACCCATGTGGGAGACCCAAATAGGGTTCCAGGCTCCTGGCTTTGGCCTGTCCCATCCCAGCCCTGGCCATTGCAGCCATTTGGGGGAATGAACCAGTGAATGGAAGGTTCTCTCTCTCTCTCTAACTGCCCTTCTCTCTCTCTCTTTCTTTCTTTTTTGCCAGGCAGAGTTAGACAGTGAGAGAGACAGAGAGAGAGAGTTATAGACAGTGAGAGAGAGAGAGAGAAAGGTCTTCCTTCCGTTGGTTCACTCCCCAGATGGCCGCTACGGCCGGCACTGCACTGATCCAAAGCCAGGAGCTGGGTACTTCCTCCAAGTCTCCCATGTGGGTGCAGGGGCCCAAACACTTGGCCCATCCTCCACTGCCCTCCTGGGCCACGGAAGAGAGCTGGACTGGAAGAGGAGAAACCGGGGACGGAATCTGGCGCCACAACCGGGACTAGAACCTGGGGTGCCAGTGCCGCAGGTGGAGGATTAGCCAAGTGAGCCGCAGCACCAGCCTGTAACTGCTTTTCAAATAAATACATCCTTTTAAAGAAGTTTATCTCATGGAGAAAATCGATCCTCATCATAAAACCCTCTCAGATATTCTAGGGTAAAACCAACTTGGTCTGCCTCTAGTGGGGTTTCGAAGGTTGTACCTGGCTTTCTTCATGAGAAGCTTTTCAGAATCTGGATAATGCACTAGAATTGACTGGAGGGTCCTTTTGTCCAGACTTAAAAGATTGGCAAACCCATGGGCTACCACGTTGGCAGTTCGGCGGTTTCCTCCACCTGTTGCTAGCAGGCTGTAAGAAAGAAAAATGGGTCTTTGCCATCAATTTCACTCTTCCTCCACTGATATTTAAAAAACAATAAATAGCAAATATTATAACCATTTATAGACTTCAGAGATTGTTCCTTCGTGGTTTATTCAGAGAGCTATGTTATGGTAGCAATAGGAGAGGTAACAGTTTTCATCTTGTTTGTCTCTAACACTCAACTCAAACCAAAGACTTATATATAGCTGGCAGTTCCCTTTAGCTCCTTTATTCCAAATTCCAGATTCCAGACGTGCAGAATCCCTTAAAAATGTGTTTCTTTCATTTGTTCCTCCAGATCCATTTTTTTCACCCTTTTCCATCCTTCTTTGCTTCCCAGGAAGCTGCACTCTGTAGCTCTGACTTCATATGGGCTCAGCCAATGGGAAATGCTAGTAGGACATTAGAAAGAAGTGGAGTGGGATTGGGGAATTTATTTCCCCTCTTCTTTTCCTGCCAGGCCTGTGTTAGCAGTAGCTGCCATTCTCCAACAAAACCTACAGCCCCTGACATGTGGGCATCCTATAGAACTCCCAAATGCTCTTTGTGGGTTCTGGTACTCATGCTCTCCCTTTGTCCAATCCAGACCTGTCTGTGTTAAAAGCTCCTTTGTGTCTACCAAATATGGGATGCCTTGTAATCCCTTGTTGGGTACTCTTAAGTCTAAGGGTTTCCCTCACTTCTGCCAGTAATCCTATTATTAAAGTCTTTGATTGCCTTGCTTTAGTGTTTCTGTTTTCTACCAGGGCTCTGACCAATACAGCTCTCAATATAAATCTGAAGCCAGCTGTTGATGCCCTGGTTACCTCAGATGAGCTCAATCTCTTCCCCTAAAAAACTATCCAGTCATCCTGTCTCTCAATAACACAAGCTGCTCAGTAATATAGTTGTTCACATATAACTTCTTACCTGGAAAGTCAGTGAATTCTGGGCTTTGTCTCTGAGGGACAAACAGAGCATTTTCTATTTGAGAAATCACCAATAAATGGTTGAAGATAAATGAACACAGGGAAGAATAAGTGAATAAAAAATCTCTCAGTTACTAATGATTAGGAAAAAGAGTGGGCTGTAAAAACAGGGAAAGGAGAAACACATTTCAAATGCTTCAAAAAGACACTCTAGGTTCTACATTGAGAGGATAACACAATAGATTAAACCTCTTGGAAAATGGACTGGTAAAAACGGAGAAAGAATGACACTGATGAAAACCCAGTCTCTAGAGAGGGTAAGGACAGAGCAAGATGCCCTGACCCTGGGGAGCAACAAGATGTGAAAAGTCGCATGGACCCCACGCCTGTTGTGGCAGAAAGGAGAGATTCAGTTGGCCACTAATTGTTAACAGAAACTAATGAATGGTTTCAGCTCTAACTTGTCAAGTGCTTGGAAGTCATCATTCCTTTCCTTACAACAAGAAGCTAAACACATGAAAGATTGACTTTTCCTGGACCCATCAGAGAACTCAGATCATGGGACAAATGTCCATCCAGAAATCTGGAGAGACATCTGAATGTAGGAAACAGCAGGCAGATCTTTTTGGCCAGAGAAACCCCTAGAGCCCTAACTGTGAAGCGTCCTTGAATGGTAATTGTGATGATTTGTTGGAGGCTGAGTGGGCCTACCATGACTTGGGAGCCACAATTATGGGAGCTTACATACTTTCACCTCCAGGAGCCCCACCTGGTTCTCAAGGTGAATAGCCAAGAAATGTCCCCTCCTAACTCCAGCAGGGGGAGAGGAGAGTTAACTGTTGTGAGAATCACCCAGAGCACCCAAGAAGAACATTTTATCACAGCCTTATCCCACTTGAGAGCTGAGAATTTTCCCAGTGGACCTTCTCAAGCCCTCCTGTCTTATCTAGGGGAATAGAAAGCTAGAAGACTCCAATGACGATCATAGCATAAGCACATATACTCAAAAAGACTAAGACTTAGTCAAGGGGTTATAGATTGTCTCTCCTCCACCACAACTTAGCCCACGCTGGCAGGGCTCTTACAAGTTTAACAGTGGATTAGAGCTGGAACAGCTTCAAAAGGCAAACTCATTCTGAGGAGGAGTATATAGGGAAGCCCAAAGTCAACAGAGGAGAAAAACAGGGACACGAGAAGAATTTGAAGCTTCTGGCACCTGTAGCTACAGTGAACAGATAACCTAACTTCTAGGCAAATTAGCATAAAAATTCACACCGAATGGCTATTTATTTCAGTTTCTATTTTGAGCAACAAAAAATTATACAAGAAATGCTAAAAGGCAAGAATAAAGACAGAAGCAAATGACTCCTCAGTTTAGTAGGGCTAGCGTTATCACTCCCTCAACTCAGTGAGTTCCTTTTGATAAAGGACAGGCAAGGACCCCTTGGGTTGAGAGAGACAGACAAGAGGCTGGGTCCTGCTTGCAGGACTTGTTTCTTCATTCTATTGCACATACATTTATTTTCTTTAAAATGCCTCATTTTTTTGGCCCCTCTTATACACCTAAGCTAATATCTGCCTAGCTGCCTTAACAGTAACATACATGGAATTAGAATACAGAAGGAGAAGGAAGAGAGAACAATGAGGAAACATATTTGAAGTAATAATGTCCTAGAACTCTCCAAAATTAATGTTAGACACCCAACAAAACTACAAATCCAGGAAGATTGGAGAACATCAAGCAGGAAAAGTACCCACAAATAGAACTTTCTGGAGGCATATCGCATTCTCACTGCAGGAAATCAAAGACAAAGGGAAAATTTAGAAGGAATCCAGAGGGGGCAGGGGATGGGATACCTAAGCTATAGAGGGACAAGGATAAGAATTAAAGAAGATTTCTCATCAGAAATCATTCAATCAAAAAAGAAAGTGAAATATTTGAAGTGCTGACAGAAAAGCTACCATTCTTGAATTCTACAGCCAATAAAATTATCCTTCAAAAGTAAACGAGAAACCCAGAAAAACAAAAATAGAGGGGTTCCATCACCAGCAGACTTACCCTAAAGGAAATGTTAATGCGAGTTTTTCAGGGAGAAAGAAAAAAATGATATAAATTAGAAACTTGGGCCTGCATAAAGAAGGGAGTGTAAGGAAAATGGGGGCAGAATAGAGAAGACAGAGTATGGTTCACAGCCAAAATGAATTTATTCAAGGGAAAATGGATAAACTCGCAGAGGTGGCCAAATGCTGGTGTGCACACGGACTCAGTGTGTGGCAGAGGGTGCAGTCCCCAAGCAGGCTGGGTTTTATATAGCCTAGGGTGGGCTAAGGGCTGGGGTTGAGGGAGCAGTGGGCAGAGGTGAGTTTCCTTTTACAGATTTTTTTCAGACTGGAAAAGAATGCAGGGGTTGGGTGGGGAATAATGCAGGCTGTGGGGCTGAGCTGATCTCTTGATACAAGGCAGGAGTAAAGAGGTAAAAGAAAATTTTATCTACTTTCAGCAGGGAGCTAAAATGATTACTCATGCCTTTGTTCAGAAAGAACATTGCAAAAGGAGTAAATGATGGTAAAATAGAATATATTTCTTATTTTTAATTGATATAAAAGATAATCATTTAAATAATAACAGCAATATATTGGATAATTATAGCCTATGGATAAATGAAATGACAGACAACAATGTCATAAGCACCTAGAGGGAAGAACTGGGAAGATTCTGCTACCTATACTACATGTGAAGTGATATAGTGTTATGTGAAGGTAGATTTAGTCATTTAAAATATATATTGAAAGCTTTTGACCAACCATTAAACTTTTGAAATAATAAGTACAATTGTTATGCTAGGAAAGGGAAGATAGAATCATGTAAAAGGCTCAATTAAAACCAAAAAAGGAAGGAAAAGATGGGAGAAAACCTAAGTTAGGGCCACCTGACAGTACCAAACTTTGCACTTAGCTGTACCTTACCATTAAGGTGAAGGTGGAGAGGATTATAGATCCAGGAGTCTCCAGTCTCCTTAGAAAGGAATTACCCCTCTAACTCAAAAAGCATATCTTTGGAATCCTTATGGTTGATTATATTAATGTCTACTTATCTTGCCTTGAGAAAAGACACTGTAAGAAAGAACACACACTGAAATTCTACCATAGAAACTACTTTTTTAAATGTTAATGCTTGCTGATTTTACATCTCAATTTTTTTGTTTTATGGCCAAAAAAATTTACTTTAGTTCTTTCCTAAGTTTCTTCCAAGATAAGCTCCACATTTGCCAGAGAAGACAAAGGAATTGAACTTGAATTTGCCTATGTATCAATTTCTATGTATACGTGTGCATTGTATCTACCTACCTATCCAATCTATCATTGCAATAATCTTTTTACTTAATCATCTACCCAACTTCCTGTCTGCCCTCCACCTATTCCTCTGTGAAATGAATGTGACTATTTTAAAAACAGTGATTGGATGAGTCAATTTCATTCACATTCCTGTAGCCTTGGATACAGAGTAATCCAGTAGTTAGGCAGGGCTGGATGCACTCGGGAGCTTGATTTGAACCACAGAATGCCTGTGTGTGTGACAGACTATCAGAGGAGAACGGAAATAACATATTTAAATGTCAGGTTATTTTGAGATTTCTCAAGCTTTAATTAAACTTGTCTACAGGTTACACATTTGGAGTGCTTGATGAGTTTTTGAACGGAAGAAGGAATCTGTCTGCCAGATGGATTTTGCCCAAACTCTCTCAGCAATGTTTAAAATAGCATCCTCCCCTCTCCCCACTTCTTGTCCACAAAATGCTTCTCTAGCATTCTACCAATGGAAAGTTTCACTCATCACAGAGCTTAGTAAAATGGTCCCTAAATATTCCCAACCCACATAAATTTCTGAAAGAGCCATGATGGAGAACAATAGTTGAGGTTAATGTTAATGGTCCTCAGGTTTAAAAAGAAAAGTGAATAGAACAATGGCACAGGCAACAAAGGAATTGGTTCTAATTCTACACCCATCTTTTTTTGCTGTGACTTCAGACAATAACCCAATTAGGTTTTTTTTTTTTGTTGTTTTTAAACTCCAATTATGTAAGTATATCTAAATGCCTACCATGTACTCAGAACAGTGAAGTAAGTTAGGGGAAAAGGAGAATTATTAAAGCATGAAAATATTTTTTTGAAAAGAATACAAGCTTTGGAACCAAAGAATTCTAACACTAACTGTGTTTATGAACAGAGTGCTAATCTCTTCTGTAGGAAATAAGGTCATCTTTGGTACTTACTACAGTATCTGATTATCTTGGAGAAGAAATAGCTGTTTGTAGACTCCTGAGGTTCAATTATGAAGAAAGTGCAATTAGGTAAAACCTCTTACTGAGCAATTTTAAACTTTAATTGTTGTTGTAGAACTGGATATTGAACCACTTGTGTGCCAAGATTGGTTGTGTGAACAAAAGCAGCTGTGTGGATGTCACAGAGTTAGTATATTCAGAGATCATGTGTGAAAAAAAGTGTGTGCAAAATCCTGTAAGTGCTGGAACAAATAGCAACCTGAAGATTCACATATACAGAAACACAAGATACTACAAAATGCTTGTGGAAATGGAATTAAAAGATGAGCTTATTTTAATGCAAAATAATTGAAATCCATACAAGATGTTAAAAAGTTTATAAAAATATATATTATGAAAGAATTATGCATGGATCTCAAAAGTTTTTTCATTTTGCAGCAAAATAAGCTATCTCTTAATTCCTTTTCCATGAAGTATTGAGGTAATCTTGTATAATACATGCACATACATGCAAACATAAAAATATATATAACATATAATGTATATGTATTAGCTATTTTTTCACAAATAGCTAGAATATTCAGAATTTTCCTAGTCATTTATTTTAAGCTGCCACACATGGCATTACAAATTGTGTGCTGCATAAACCAACTATAAAGTGATTGCAGCTCTTTGGATTTGCCCAGTGTACAACCTGCAAAGCTCTTTTCAGCTGAGTTGCTGTATCCAGAAAAGCAGAATATAAAAGAGCACAAAATGAAAATAAGATCACAAGAGAAATAAGAATGGAGACAGAAAATAGGATTTGTACAGAAAGGGAAACTTTACTGTGGGAAGATTTCAAATTGGCTTTAAGACTTTTATACTATACAAAAAAAATCTATTCTTGTTTTTAGTTTTTTTTTTTTACTTATTTGACAGGTAGAGTTTGACAGTGAGAGAGAGAAACAGAGAGAAAGGTCTTCCTTCCATTGGTTCACCCCCCCAAATGGCCGCTACAGTAGGCGCTGCGCCAATCCGAAGCCAGGAGTCAGGTGCTTCCTCCTGGTCTCCGATGCGGGTACAGGTGCCCAAGTACTTGGGCCATCCTCCACTGCCTTCCCGGGCCACAGCAGAGAGCTGGACTGGAAGAAGAGTAACCGGGACTAGAACCTGGTGCCCATATGGGATTCCGGCACTGTAGGCAGAGGATTAGCCAAGTGAGCCACGGCACCGGCCCCTTGTTTTTAGTTTTTAAGACAGTCTGTTGTTAGTGTGTGGCACAGCAGGTTAAACTGCCATCTGAGATGCCAGTTTGAGTCTGGCTGCTCCACTTCTGATCTAACTCCCTGCTAATGTACCCGGGAAAGCAGCTCAAGTGCTCAGTTCCTTGTCACCCATGTAGAAGGCCCAGATGCAGTTCTGGGCTCCTGGCTTCAGTGTGGACCAGACCCGACCATTGAGATCATTTGAGGAGTAAGCCAGCAGATGGGAAGTCAGTCTCTCTGTCTCTCCCTCTCTCTGCCACTCTGCCTTTCAAATAAACAAAATAAATCTTTTAAAAAGGCGGAAATATTTCCTTAAAGGCTTAGTAAAGAAACTGCTCCACTGTGGCTCAATGGGTTAAAGCTCCAGTATGCAGTGCCGACATCCTATATGGGTGCCAGTTCAAGTCCTGGCTGCTCCACTTCCAATTCAGCTCTCTGCTATGGCCTGGGAAAGCAGTGGAAGATGGCCCAAGTGCTTGGGCCCCTGCACCTGGGTGGGAGACCCAGAAGAAGCTCCTGGCTTCTGGCTTTGGATCGGCCCAGCTCCAACTGTTGCGGCCATTTGGGGAAGTAAGCCAGCAGATGGAAGACCTCTCTCTCTCTCTCTCCTGCCTCTCTCTACCTCATTGTAACCCTGCCTTTCAAATAAAATACATAAATCTTAAAAAAAAAAAAAAGAAGCTGCTCTGTGAAATTGTGGAACAATTCTTCTCACCATAGACACAATTTTTCAAAACAGAATCCCCAGTAAAGGTTGTGTGTCACTTCCAGGTATAGTTCAGTAAGAGTTGTTGGATGGATGGAGCTGGTTGGATAAAACGATGCATTTTAGATTTGGAGCTTTCTCTGTTGACCTGATATGATTGAGAGTACCTTTCAGACTATTTGGAGAATCAAACAATCCTCCTTAAATGTTGCATTTCCCAGCTGGGCTTCAATAAGTCATTTTTTTTGTATGAGTATAGAGAATTGTGCTCTTGAGGTCAATCACATGTGGAAAGATAAAGAATTTGCTGTATAAATTGAGAAGGAAAGGAACAAATAGTAAATTCTATAATCAGTTGGATACTATTGCAAGTTCTGGGGTTATAAAGATGATTAATATCTTCCTTCAAGCAGTCTGTAAGCCAGAAGAGGTGTCCAGTGTGTATGAGGATAGTCAGACTAACAAATATTAATACAGGTGGAGCATCCCTAATCTGAAAATCTGAAGTGCAAAATTTCTTGAGCACCAACATGATGCCACAGTGGAAAATTCCACACTTAGCCTTGTCTGAAAGATCTCAGTCAAAATGAAGTACACCAAAAATATTGTATAAAATTACCTTCAGCCTATGTATGTATGTATGTATGAAACATAAATAAATTTTGTTTTTAGAATTGGGTCCCATCCCCAAGATATGTCATGACATATTTATAAATATTGCAAAAATCTGGAAAAAGTCTGAAACATTAGTCCATAGTATGTCAGATAAAGGACCCTCAACATGTAATAACATTATAAATATAGGACTGGCATTGCGGTACAGCGGGTTAGGATGCCACCTGTGATGCCGGCATGGCATATAGGTGCCCATTCAAGTCTTAACTGTTCCGGTTCTCATCCAACTCCCTGCTAATGTGCTTGGGAAGGCAGCTGAAGATGGCCCAAGTGCTTGGGCTCCTGCCACTCATGTGGGAGACCCAGATGGAGTTTCAGGCTTCTGGCTTCAATCTGGCCTACCTCTGGCTATTGTGACCATTTGGGGAGTGAGCCAGCAGATAAATAATCTCACTGTCTCTCCCTCTGTCTCTGTAATTCTGCCTTTAAAATAGGTAAATAAATCTTTAAAAAAAAAGTATTAGTAACATAATAGCTAGTGTTTGTATTATTGATGCTTACTATCAGCCAGATATTTTTCTTGTATTTATTCATACATATAATGCTTTTCGATTCTGTGAGGTCGTTACTTATTAGTGGGACTCCATTTAAAAATTGTATTTATTTTCATTTATTTTGAAAGGCAGACAGGCTGAGAAAGAGAGACAGAGAAGTTCCATCTGCTGGCTCACTCCCCATACACCTGCAATAGCCGGGGCTGGGCCAGACTGTAACCAGGAGCTGGAAACTCATTCTGGCTCTCCCACGTGGCTGGCTATCACTTGCTGCCATCCAAGGGGCTCATTAGTAGGACAGGAGGCAGAGGAGCTAGGGCTCGAACCAGGCACTGTGATATGGGGTGTGGCAACATAACCAATTTGCCAGTCCCCTGCCTGCTGTGACTCCATTTTGACAGAGGAGAAATGAAGTCTTGGTTGAGAACTTGCTGGAAGTCTTACAACTCCTCTGTTTTAGCATTGGGAGGCAAACCTGGTCAGGCAACTTCTTAAGCAGATAAGCACAATTTGGAGTGATTAATGCTTTGATAACCTTAAGAAACAAGTATGCTTCCTAAAATAAAATAAAAAGGTTCTAGTCTAAACACATTTTCTCAGGTAGAGTTATTTCCTAGAATAGAAATGAAACAAACTCTAAATGGTATCAAGGGAAAAAAAACCACCACATCCAATGCAGAATAAGAGATTAAATCTTCAAATATTTGTTCTCATTAAGCAAATTGTCAACTGGGTTATACTTGGGGGATGTGAGGTTAGATCACCTGTGTAGATTTGTTTCCTGAGATACGCTTTTATCTTTGTCAATGTTATTATGAAGCACTTTTGTTCCTTGATGATTTTACAACTTGACTAAAAATAAAATCTAACAAAACTTTTGTGGGTGAACAAATATCAAAAGATGCTCTAGGGTCACCTGTGCCTGGAGTCTTGCTCTTAACAGATACTTTGATATTCATGAGACTGCACACTGAATGGCAAACACATGTCAGCCTAGATTTTTTTTGTAAAAAAATTGAGGAACATCTGCACACATGGATTTTTTTTAAACAAAAAGAATTTAGATATCACAGATATGAACTGTTTAGTCCCCATTTTCCCCAGGAGGTCTTGAATTTAGAGTTGAATAGGACTTAGAGAAGTAGATGAAAAATTGAGGACTCTAGATGAAAATTCTAAAGAAAGAAAGAGAAAGAAAAAGAATAGAATGTAATCTTTACTCTGTGTCTTGTTTATCTATCACTTGTCAAATGCCTGGGAGAATATTTTACATGATACTCTGGCTAGAAAACACTGCATCAAGCAAGTTAAGATGCTAGTCTAACTAAGTGTTTCTCTGGAGTCAAAACAGTTAACAATTTCATAAACTTATACAAATTTTATAGTGTATATTTTTTAAAAAATAAATACCTACAATTTCTGATTTAAAGACATCAATTTGGGGAGGAAATTTACCCACTACTACAGACATAGAAACTGAGGTCCAGAATCAATTAATTGTCTTGTTCAAGAACTAATACTTGAGAGTTGCAAAACAATGTATTGAAAATATTAATATATATGTTAATATAGGTATATTCTCAGGTTTGAGATAGAAAAAAATGGAAATGAAGAGTTTTCTCCCTCAATATTAATCATGTTTTCTTACCCCTGGTCATATTTCTCATATATTCACCATTTCTGCCTTTTAGGAAAGAGGGAAAATAAGAGAATAACAGAGTTACCATAATGAAGGGTAAGAATTTGGAATTAAAACAATGCAAAGACCTAGAAGTCACCTTTGTTGCCTGTATTTTAAATATGGCATGTTCAGGAGAAATAGGCAATGACTTGCAGAGAAAAGAGGGATTTATAATATCTTCCAAAAATATCTGGTCCTTAATGTGTCAAAAATAAAAATATACAAAATATTTGTCCTTTTCAAAGTGATATAAAGTAAATATCAAAAATAAGTACTGAGAGTAGATGATTTGACCTATGTAACTAGTGAAAAGACAGAAGTTATATGTTTTAAATGAAAACCAAACCATCTAAAACATATAAAAATGTATGAGTGCCTAAATTCTACTCAGGGACATGTTATATATGATGAAAAGAACATCTACCAAAGGAAGAAATGCAGAAAGTAAATGGTCACATTTATGAAAATAAATAAGCCCACAGGAAATGGATTTATTTAACAAATATTTATTGCGGGTCTACTGTTTTCCAGGCACTATTTAGAGAAATGCAAATTAAAACAACCTACTAAAATTCAATGAGTATAATAAAGTAATATCAGCAATGCTGAGGAATGTCATCTATACATTGCTAGTTGTATTATAAATTGTTCCAATTTTTTTTTCTGGAAAATGATCTCATGTATTTTATGAGTTATAGAAATGTTTATCCTTTGACCTACTTATTCAACTTTTGGGAATAAACTTCAAAGAAATAACTCAAAAGCAAAGCAAAATGATTTTGAAAGATAAAGGGTAGCAGTGCTATTCTTAATAATGAAAACTGACAAAGGACACCAGACTGAATATGCATATTCATGACAGAAATGAATGTGTATTTGTACCTGCACAAAGATAGATAATTATTTATTCAATAGCTATTTATTAGGCAATTATGGGGCCAGGTACTGCCCTAAGGGGATGGAGTACAGAACAAACCACACACGTGGTGTCTGCAGGGATTCTGGGACCCTGTTTGAAATGTCTTTGTGCAAACAAGAAAAATGTGGCCTCTTTGGGCACGTGTAGTCCTGTGGGTGCAAAGATTGGCTAGGAGAATGCTTTCCTCTGCAAAGTAAAAGGTCTTTGTGAATGGGAAAGACCCAACAGCCAAGGCTCCTGACTCAGTGGTGGGTTCCAGGTTGGAGACAGTGCTACCAGTTTTTCATTAGACATGGTGGTGTAGCTA
Source organism: Oryctolagus cuniculus (assembly GCF_964237555.1). Lineage (NCBI taxonomy): Eukaryota > Metazoa > Chordata > Mammalia > Lagomorpha > Leporidae > Oryctolagus > Oryctolagus cuniculus. The sequence goes on from NC_091437.1 coordinate 111,903,186, forward strand.
GCATACTTTATATAGCCACATGTGGTAGTCCTGGTTGCTTACAATTTAGGAAAGAAGAAAACAATGAAGTAATGGACCAATGAGTGTTCAGGTACAAAGATAAGTGCTCTTAAAGAAAGATATATAATTAGACAAGAGCATATAGCCAGGAGACCTGGGAGACCTCCAGAGCAGGGAATCCAGGAAGGCCTGAGAGATGCTGAGAGCTGGGTAAAAGTGCTGGGGAAAGTGTCCAGACAGAGGTAACAACATGTGCAAAAAACTCCTTGTGGCCGGAGAGACTGAGGCACATTCATGGAACTGAACGGAGGGACTGAGGCACATTCATGGAACTGAAACAGACTAGAATGTCTGGGTAAAAGAGAGCAAGGGGCACTAGGGGCACCCTGAAGTCGACGGGTAAGCAGGGTCTAGATGTCACAGGTTCTTGTAGATCAGAAAAAGCAATTGGTTCTTGGGGTAGATGTTTGGCCTAGCAACTAAGACAACACTTAGGATGTCCATACCCATATTGGAGTGGGTGGGTTTGAATCTCAGTGATGTTTCCAATTCCAGTTTCCTTCTGATGGGACCCCTTGGAGGTAGAAGGTGATGGCTTAAGGACTTGGGTCTCTGCCACCCTCATGGGAGACTCAGATTGAGTTCCAGGCTTTGAACTTTGCCCTGACCTTGCTTCAGCTATTGTGGGCATTTGGGGAGTGATTGAGCAGGTGAGGGATTTCCCTCCATCCCCATCCCTTTCTTTATCACCTGCATCTTAAATTAGAAGTAAATAAATAATAATTTTTTAAAAATGAACTTTGTTCTTATTCCTAAGACTGGCATGAAAGCATTGAATGGTTTTAGGTAGGAAGGCAGTGACACGACTTTATCTGTTCCTCCAGCTACAGAGTGGATTGAGCAGGATGTGGTTTTCGGAGTAGGTTACCTGCAGCAGGCCACTGTTGTTATCCAGCAAGAACTGGAGGGTGATTTGGACAAGAATAATGGCAGTGCAGAGGGAGGATGCAAGTGATTTGGGGCACACTTAGGAGGTGAGATTGACAGGTCTTGGAGGTGAACTGACCACACAGGGGAAGTAGAGGGCGGGTCAAACATGTCCATTTTTTTTTCCAGCAAAATTTCAAAGTTAACCATCTAAAGAATTTGCTGTTGTAGTGGCTTCTAAATACTGTAACAAATTACCACAAAGTAAGTTGACTGCAACCACAGATGTTATTCTGTCACAGTTCTGGAGGCCAGAAGTCCCAAATCAGGGTGTCTGCAGGGCCCTACTCCTGTAAAACTGCAGTGGAAAGTCCCTTCTAGCTTCTTTCAGCTTCTGGGGCTGCAGGTATTCCTTGGCTGCAGCTGCATAGCTCCCATTTCTGCCTTAGTCTTCACCTGGTTTTCTCTTCTTTTCCTTTTCTGTCTTTCATAAGGACATTTGTCAATGGATATGAGCCCCATCCAGATAATCAGGATGAATTAATCTTGAGTTTCTTACAACTACATCTTCCAAGACTGTTTTCCAAATAAGGTCATATTCACAGGCTCCAGGGCTTAGTGTAGGGATACATCTTTTGGGGCCGTCTTTCATTCCACTATATACATCACGTAAATAGTCATTCACATGTCCCACTATAGGGGCTACCAGGCCTGACTGGTATGTACACATCATTGCCTCCCATATCATTTGAGCAGCACTTAAGGTTCTGTCTTTGGTTCTCTGATAACTTCAAGTAATTGCCATATCCAAGGGCACCATCATCCTTGTGAACTGTTGTGCTCCATAGCATCCTGTGCATATGGTCTTGGATGCAATCTATACTTTCAATTCCCTGGTGTTGAAGTCTTCTCTTTACTTATCTTTCTTGTTTGTGAGTCCCTTGAGGGAAGCAGTTGTTTGTTGTTCACCTTTGTATCCCCATGGCTAGCACTGGGCTTGGCAAAAGAGCAATGTATGGACTTCATTGAGGCACTTCATGTTTTATTGTAAGGCGTCCTGAAAAAAATTTTCTTTTGTTTTTACTTTATCACAGTCAGCTATTTGATTAATTAAAAATTGCTGAATAGATTCTGTAGTTTTTTTCCCCCTAATCTGAGAGGCAGAGAGAGCAAGAGAGTGAGACAGAGAGATGAGGAGTTGGAGAGACAGAGAGAGAAAGGGAGAGGGAGGGAGGGAGGGAGGGAGGGAGATCTCCCTCCCTCCCTCATTGGTTCACTACACAAATACCTGCAACAGCTGGGGTTAGGCCAAGGCCAAAGTTGGGAGCCACGGACATAGTCTAGGTCTCCCATGTGGGTGACAGTAACTCAGTAACTTGAGCCAGTTACTGCTGCCTTCCAGGGTCTCCATTAGCAACAAGCTGGAGTAAGGAGCCAAAGCCAGAAACAGAACCCACATATTTCAGTGTGAGACGTGGGTGACTGAATTGGCATGTTAATCACTAGGCTGAATACCTGCCCTTGAAAATTGTTAATGGAGGTAAGAGGCAAAGAAAAATCATCACTTATTGTATAACTTTTATGTAGTTGTTGGTGATTTGAAGATGGGGTATTCTAGTTCTTATATTTTAATGAATCAGTCTGTTGGATAGACCTATCTGAGCAAATGAATTATAAATCAGTAGTAATTACTATAATAAAGGTATGAATGAAATGCTCTGGGGGCATAGAGCACAGAGCTACTATTTATTTTGTGAGTGGCAAGAGATGGCCTTAAAGAGGTAACATTTGAATTGGGTCTTAAAGGGTGAGCAAGAATTTTCCAGGTAAAAGGATCTTAAAGATAGGTAAAACCCATAGGTAATCATATTCTAATATGCATCTAAATAGCAATAATGAAAAGCAAAAATTCAGATGTGTTTCAAGGAAAATGATATTTTAACAGATGCATGAGCAAATAGGAAGTGATTAAATACTTTTGGTCAATAGATTGGCATTAAATGTACATGTAAGAAAAATAAAGGGGTCAGAAGCAACATGAGGACCTCCTCAGCAAGCAGTGGGTCTCTCTTTTTTTAAAAAAAAAGTTATGTTCAGATGTTTGGCATGATGATTCAAACAATGTTTGAGTCATCTCCATCCCATATCTAGTGCCTCGTCTATGACCTAGATCTTCTGCTTCTGATCCAGCTTCTTGGGAGGCATTAGATGCTAGTTCACATTCCTGTGTCCCTGCCACCTCTGTGGAAGACCAGGATTGAATTCTGTCCTTCCAGCTTTGGTCTGATCCAGCCCTGGCTGATTGAGGCATATGGGGCTTGAACCAGCAGATGGAAGAACCCGTTCTTCCTGTCTCTGTTGCTCTGCCTTTCAAATAAATATAGATAAATAAAACTTTTTTAAAAACCGGGGTGTTTATACTCTTCAGATGTTAATTGGAAATGTGGTTTGAGTTTTCTCCATGAAAAGCTATAAATCTATATTGTAGTCATGGCTTTGCTCTTTTGGATTAATATATAATGTCCTTGAAAGCCCTCAAATGTGTTCTATCTTATTTTTTCTTAAGAAAAAAGAACACGCTTTAAAAAAGCTGCATGGTAGAGCTGGATTTAGCTCCTTTTAGCAAAGGTCACAGCATTTCCGAGTAGTAAACACTATTACCCAATCTTTCCAGTGTGTGGATGCTTGGCAGGCATGCCTCCATTTCTGGAATACATGATGAGAGCTCCAGCGGCATAGGACAGCTGTGGGGCTGTGAAGCCAGTGTGTGTCTGCGGAGAGGCAGATGCGTCCCCGTTTCCCTCAACCACAGCCAAGATAAGAATCAAGGCAAAAAGCTCCCTTTTGCTTAGGCAAGTTTAGAGTTTGGTCTACTGGTTTCAATTTGGTCTTAGAAACCAAATGGTAATAAGATATTTATTTGCGAAGCTGCGCTCAGGAATCTAGGATTACTTTCAGTTACAACTCAGCAGCACCTGGTTTCTATTCCTAGGCTATTTCCTCCTTCGAGGATAATATCAGAAATTAACATACTTGTATTTATAAAGCTTTATTCTTCAGGGAGTAGTCAACCTTTGGGAGAAGTCAGCTAATAAATTTCAGTGTCTCAGATTAGACTGTTGTATGTTTTATGACTTTGAAGATTACAGAAACTATTATGTCCTGAAAATATTAAATCATTTTGGCAAGGGTTCCCAGTAAGGAAGTACCAAGAAATAGCCAAATAACTCAGGTATTAGACATTCTGAGAAGTGTTTCCATCATTGCTGCAGAGCAGGACCCACACAGGAATGCCCACCCAGCTGTTAAACAAGTAAAGAATAAAGAGAAGTCACATTGTCAGTAGAGAATTACCATGCCTCAACTTTTCAAGGAAACCCTGATCATGTTAATACAAAGTCACTTGAAATGATCCCTATCTCTGGAAGTTAAAGTTTGGTGAATGACTTTCACTTGTGGTGTGGTAGAAAAATCACTGGACACTGATCCATAAAGATTCCTGTTTGAATGTTCTTATCACTTACCAGCTACCTGACCATCAGAAAGTTATTTGGCAGCTTGGATTTGTAATTTCCTTAATTATTAAATGAATATATAGTAAATATGGCTGACACTGTACTCTACCTTAAGAGTCATCATCCTAGTTCATGATATCATCATCTTTTACTTGAATCATCTTTCAATGCAACTGACTTCCAACTTTTGATTTGTCTCCACTTTGCGTCTACTATTTTATTTTCCATATAGCTGTTGGAATGATCTTTTGAAATTCCAGTTCAAGTTGTGCGATATTTTTAAACCTAAATCCTATTGGTATCCATTCCTATTTGCATAAAACTCAAATTCATTACCATGACCAAATGACAATGCATACCCTGACCCTTGCTCTCCTCTTTGGTCTCATGTCCTTAGTGTCCTCATTCACTGTACTCCAGCCCTCCAGACCTTCCTACCCTTTGACCAGACAAGCTTACTTTATCACAAGGCCTGCACACAACTGCTCAATCTCTGACAGGCCCTTCTTCCATTTCTGAGTGGTTGTTCCATTTACTCTTTCAACTCTCAGGCCAAATATTACCTGTCCAGAGAGATTATTCCTAACCATTATATCTACAGTAGCTTTCTCTACCACTTTCTAATAATAGTAGTAATTATCACAGTGTGAATTTGTTTTGTTAAATTATTTATTTTTTCAATCCCCTCCCCAATATATGGTAATCTATGTGAGGGTTGGTATCTGTCTATTCTTCTTACATGATGTTCCCAGAGTACAAAGCAACAATTGATAATCTAGCATGTATTAGGCATTCAATGAATATCTATTAGATGAATGGTGAATAAGTTTAAATGCAGTAACGCATATAGAAATCTTTAGTCCACAAAATGCTTAAATTTTCTCACTCTTGAGAACTCCTTGTTCTAGGATAAAGTCCTGGCCATTAGGAGTTAATAGCTAATGAATTCTTAATAAATGCTGAACAATATTCTAAGTGCTTTTAATGAATTAAATAATTTATAACCCTATGGGTCTATTATCAGTCTAATTATTAAGATTATAGAATGGAGGAATAGAAGAGTCAAATAACAGGGGAGAAAAACTAGTAAGTGATGAAACTAGGAATTAACTCCAGGAAATTTGGTCCCACACTGATGACCATCTGGCAAGCCTACTGGAAACCCCATTGTTAGCCTGCCAGTCAAATCTTCCAATAACCTGACAATAGCTATCTCTCCCAACCTCTTCTCTCACCATTTACTCATTCATGTGCATAGCCGTTCAACATATATTGACCATCTGCCTTATGCTAAGCACTGGCCTGAATCCTGGGATTAAATTGTTGAATGACTAAATTTCTTTCCTCAGTTCTTTTAGGCAGGAATGAATAAAAATGTAAACATTCTTATTTTACCAACATATTAAAACCTTTGATAAATTTGAGCAGGGGCTTGGCTTTATTTATCTTATGATCTATCTAAGATTTTTGTTTATGACAAATGATAGACTTCAATATTTATGAGGTGTTTTTCAGATACCTGATTTCTCCAAACACTGCCCCAGCTTTCAGAGTAACCAGAACTTGAGCATCATCTGAGCCTCCAAGGACTTGTACTTCTCCATGCTTGATGACATACATTTCCTTGCCAATTTCTCCCTATATGCCAAATACAAAGAAGAAATAGTAACCACTTTATTCTTGATAATTAACCCCCAAATTAAGAAATAAAAAAAATCTTCTAAAGGAGTAACTATAACAGAAGGCATCAAGGAACATCAATGTAAAAATAATTACCTTAAGACGTGAGCAGTTACACTCATGGGTTAGACATATGGTGTGAAAGAAAATGCTTAGAAAGAAGATACAGCCAACATCTGAGCACTGTTTGTGCTCTTACTGGACACATGAAGATATTTCCATCATCATGTTGCTCCAGTAGTGGGCAAAGACAGAAGATTAATTGGTGGTATGCATGATAAAACTTAGCTTTGATGACCATGTTGTACTCTGAAGAAAGTGCTTGATGTATCCAAAGAATGTGGGCTGCATCCATTAAGAGATCAATTTTATTCTTCTCCTTTGCCAGTGAAGTCTGCTTTTGGGAACTGGAGCATATGAAACCTTTAAACTATTGATCTTATTCCATATTGAGAGGAAGTATTAGTGCAGCAGGCTGTTCTATTCAGTTCTTTTTTTCCCCTTATTATTTTTAAAAAATATTTATTTATTTATTTATTTGAGAGGTAGCGTTACAGACAGTGAGAGGGAGAGACAGAGGGAAAGGTCTTCCTTCCATTGGTTCACTCCCCAATGACCACAACAGCCAGAGCTGCGCTGATCCAAAGTCAGGACCCAGGTGCTTCTTCCCAGTCTCCCATGCGGTTGCAGGGGCCCAACCACTTGGGCCATCTTCCACTGCTTTCCCAGGCCACAGTAGAGAGCTGGATTGGAAGAGGAGCAGCTGAGACTAGAACTGGCATCCATATGGTGGGTGGAGGATTAACCTACTGCACCACGGTGCTGGCCCCACCCTTATTATTTTTAGTTTGTATTACTATAAAAAGTCTACTCAGTTCTTTCTTAACTTTGGGGATTCTTAGAGCCAAGGAAATGACCCATATTGAAGCCCCAAGAATTAAACTTCTGGAATATTCACATAGTTTGATTAATGATGTTATTGTATATATCTGTGGCAGTGTGGCAGCATGTACCAGGCTGTCAACATTGTTTGATGTTAGTACAAAAATGTATGATGTATGCCTAATACCTAGTTTGGAATCTAAACAATGGCTGGTTATGTGGCTACATGATTAGTTCCATTTAAGATCTCTAGACTCCAGACTCTGATAGGCTTCCCAGGATGAAGGTAATTGGCTTACATATGCAAGTCCTGCTAGAAAGAAAAATACATCTATGTGACCTTACAGAAGCAGGCATGGGGAAGCCTGTGACTGATTTCTTTAGCCTTTCTCCACGTATAACTTTTACTTGTTATTCCTGTGTTATATCCTTTATTGTAGTAAATATTAAGCCACAAATATAACTTTATATTGAATTGTGTGAATCCTTAGTGCAAATCATCAAACTAGTAGGTGATCTTGAGATCCTTGGAATCCTTTCTTACTCAACTTCCAAAAAGACTAAATGTATCATACAAGAGACCTAGTTGGCACATAGATCATGAAAGGTTATACAATGTAAGTAGGCCACTTAGCATAATACTAGACAAGGTATCTGGATCACATTACTCACATGTTTGTATGATCAAGGTCTTGACCACCCTGAGCTATTGCTGTCATGTGAATGTATCCCCAAAATTTCATGTGTTGAAATCTTAATTCCCAAATTCATGTGTTAATGGTATCTGGAGGTCAACCCTTTGGGAGATACTTGGGTCCTGAGGGCTCTACCCTCACGAATAGATTAATCCAATCATGGGTTGGCAGGTTAATGGGTTATAGTGTTAATGGGTTGTCATAAGAGAGTGACTTTGCTATGAAAACAAACCCCAGAAAGCTTGCTCTATCTGGTGTTGTGAGGTCCTTCACCATGTTATGGCTGAAGAAGGCCCTCACCAGATGCTGAGCAGATGCCACCACCATGCACTAGGGCTTTGCAAGTCTCATACCATGAGCTAAATAGACCTCTATTCTTTAAAAGCTGCCCAGTCTGTGGTATTTAGTTATAGCAACAGAAAATGGACTAAGACAGCTATTTTAAGAAATAGCATCAAGGCCGGCACCGTGGCTCACTTGGCTAATCCTCCGCCTATGGCTCCAGTACCCTGGGTTCTAGTCCCGGTTGGGGCGCCAGATTCTGTCCTGGTTGCTCCTCTTCCAGTCCAGCTCTCTGCTGTGGCCCGGGAAGGCAGTGGAGGATGGCCCAAGTGCTTGGGCCCTGCACACACATGGGAGACCAGGAGGAAGCACCTGGCTCCTGGCTTAGGATCGGTGCAGCTCCAGCCGTAGCAGCCAATTGGGGGGGTGAACCAATGGACGGAAGACCTTTCTCTCTGTCTCTCTCTCTCACTAACTCTGCCTATCAAAAAAAAAAAAAAGAAAAAAAAGAAAAGAAATAGCATCAATGCAATAAATTTATTTACTTGGCTTAGGAGAGGACTGGTTTATTTGAGTTAAGAAAATAGCCTTGTTAATCATACTTTTGAAGGTTAGAATACACTAAAATCAACTAAAGATTAAACTGTATTGATTGCCATTTATGCTTTGAGTTGCCTGAGATAATGTCAACTGTGTTCCAGTGCTAAGCGCAGGCTTGATATATGGTGGACCCCCACTCACAAATGAGGAAAACATGATTTAACTGTTTTCTCAGAAGTTTTAAAATACCTCAATCTCTTTGGTTGTTTTCCTAAACATCAGGCATATTCTAATCATCAAGTTGAATTTAAAGATGTCAAATTCTAGTTAGTTCACATCTGGTAAATTAAAATCTCCTTTATCTTCCCATTTCCTTTATGATGAAGGTAGAGTAAGCACTATGTCTCCAATTTACAGTACAAACACCCCACAAACAAGTAAGACACAAATTGGTTCAGCTGACTAGGCTATCTGCCATGGCTTGGTAACTGAAAGCAAAGGGAAGCCTTGGACCCACAACTTTTTTTTATATATATATATTTATTTTATTTTTTTATATTAAGATTTTTTTAAACTTTTATTTAGTAAATATAAATTTCCAAAGTACAGTTTATGGATTACAATGGCTTTTTCTCCCCCATAACTCCCCTCCCACCCGCACCCCTCCCATCTCCCGCTCCCTCTTCCATTCCATTCACATCAAGATTCATTTTCTTTCTTTCTTTTTTATTTTATTTTATTTTATTTTATTTTTTGACAGGAAGAGTGGACAGTGAGAGAGAGAGACAGAGAAAGGTCTTCCTTTTGCCGTTGGTTCACCCTCCAATGGCTGCTGCGGCTGGCGTATTGCACTGATCTGAAGCCAGGAGCCAGGTGCTTCCTCCTGGTCTCCCATGTGGGTGCAGGGCCCAAGGACTTAGGCCATCCTCCACTGCACTCCTGGGCCACAGCAGAGAGCTGGACTGGAAGAGGAGCAACCAGGACAGAATCCGGCACCCCAACCAGGACTAGAACCCGGGGTGCCGGCGCCACAGACGGAGGATTAGCCTAGTGAGCCGCGGCGCCAGCCGAGATTCATTTTCAATTATCTTTATATACAGAAGATCAATTTAGTATATGTTAAGTAAAGATTTCTTCATCAGTTTGCAACCACACAGAACATAAAGTGTAAAATACTGTTTGAATACTAGTTATAGCATTACTTCACATTGAACAACACATTAAGAACAGAGATCCTACATGAGGAGTAAGTGCACAGTGACTTCTGTTGTTGACTTAACAAATTGACACTCTTGTTTATGGCGTCAGTAATCTCCCTAGGCTCTAGTCATGAGTTACCAAGGCTATGGAAGCCTCTTGAGTTCGCCGACTTCGATCTTATTTAGACAAGGTCATAGTCAAAGTGGAAGTTCTCTCCTCCCTTCAGAGAAAGGTACCTCCTTCTTTGATGGCCCGTTCTTTCTACTGGGATCTCACAGAGATCTTTCATTTAGTTGTGTTTTTTTTTTTTTTGCCAGAGTGTCTTGGCTTTCCATGCCTGAAATACTCTCATGGGCTCTTCAGCCATGGACCCACAACTTCTAACAGAGCAAGGCAAGAAATATGTTTTATTTTTTGCATTGTTCAAGAATGTTAAGCATATATTTGTACTCAAGTATAGATCAAAGCAGAAATTCAATGTAGATGAATCTTATAGTTATTGACATAATATCAGTGCTCATAACAATATTTTGCCTTTGCACAGAACTTTTGAAATTCATAATGTCTAACATTTACACAGCTCTTTGTTTTAATTCCTGTATTTGTTCTGTCAGAACATGCTACTTTATAATTGCAAAGCATTTTGTAAATATTAATTTCAATTAATTCTTACAGAAATGGGGAAGGTGTTATTATTCTTATTTAAATAGTTTTTGTAGTAGAGGCTTAAAAAGTTAGGTGTCTCGAGCAAAGTTACAATGCTGGTAGGAGGCAGCAATAGAACTGCCAATGCTTATGTCACCTGACCCTATAATATACAAAGATAGATCATATACAATAATGACTCCAATGTCAAATCAATATATATGCTATGGAAGATTTGAAATATGAGACAGGGTCTCTGAAAATCAGTTTTCCAAGAGATACTTCAGGAAGTAATGAGGAAGAAAGAATCATATTCCTTATTCTTTGCATGAAGTAATACTCAAGGAACTGGAATGATTTTTCAAAGGCAGTATTACAACTGACTGGAGGTAGAAGTACATAATGGGTACTTAAATATAGTTCAGCACTTTTAATTATTTCTTAATGATCATTTCAATAATTTTCCAAGGAGATCTGGCATAATCAATGAACCAAAACTTCCACTATTTTGTGCATATTTCTAGGCTAATTTAAGCCTTTCCCGCAAGTTTAATTAGCATTCCAATGAGGTAGACATTCCTCAGTGAGTAAGGGCTGACAGCATGTGCAAAATAAGATCAGACCAACCTCTTTCTCTTGGTGTTTGTCCGGATTTGGAGAAAGCTGGAAATATAAGAGCTTCCTGGAGAGTGAGGTAACCCTTAGTGGGAAGGCGTTTCAACATTTCAGGGTTCATGTGTAGGAGGCTATTTGCAAGGCTACTTGGAGCACTGTGACTTTCAAAATGTACCCCAGCAAAAAGAGCAGAGTTACTCAACGTGTGGTTGTAGGGTCAACAGTGGCGTCATCATCCAGGAGCTTGTTTAGAGGCACAAATCCTCTGGTCTTGATGCAGGAACATTAATCAGAATATTAATCAGAATCTCTGGGAATGAGGTTTCGGAAATCTGTGTTCTAACAAGATCTCTAGGTGATTCCAACATTACCATGGAGCATCCTGAGGAAATCCCAGATATTCTTTGAAGCCATCTAAGATGCTCACCCAGTTGGTTTAAGAACCACCCTGAGTAGTAGGAAGGTCCGCAAATCTATTCCTAATCCTGTCATTTCTTCAAATATTTAGGTATGGTCGAATTGATCGTGTTTTCCCCTCTCCTTTCCTGCAACGTTTTTGTGGGAATGATAAACAAAAACTAAGCTAAACTCAGTTCCCTAAAATCTAGTCAAGTAACAGCCTTTCTTCTACTATCATGCTAGTTTCTTCTTAAAAATAAAAGCAAAGGAATGTGATCCCTTCTCTACTGTCTTTTCATTTCTGACCCTCCCTTATTTATTGCTTTTTTCCTTCATTTGTGCTCACTGATGTGATTTTGTTGTTCAGTGATGAATGTGACATGAAGAAGAAATTAGAAATGAGAAGGCAGCTTCTACTCTGCATTTCACACTTTGTTAAGCAAATTTGCACTGCTCAGGGGCATGAGTGCTAAAATTTCTATGATTTACCCTAATTTTCCATCCCTGCTCCTATTGGAACAATTTGAAAGGCCATTTGGTACAGTCAGGCAATGTCATTCCAATGCCCCACTGACTCAAAGATGTCTTTAAATTGTGTAGTGGCTTGTGTTTCCCATTTTGATGAAAATTATTTCATATTACCAATCTGTCTATTCTAACTTAGGCTAATTGGTGTGGGATTGTATGTTCTTGGTTTCTGCGACATCACCACCTTTCCTCCATTTTTCGCCTTTATCCCTGACAGCTCCCTCTCGGTTGCCCTCTCTGATTCTTCTGCCTTGACCTCCTCCATAAACACTGGTATTCTTCAAAGTTACAGCTGTGGCTCTATTTCTCTTACCTTTTCTTGAGCTTCTCTTGAAGTCAGCTTCCATTATATTCCAGTTTTCAAACACTTCCTTCCAGTTCCATTTTCTCTCATTAGGCCAATTGTTACCTCTGCACCTGGTACCCGAGGTCTTGAATGACCTCATACACCATTTGACTTTATTTTCACCATTATCTCAGCCACTCAGTTCTATTCCTTGAATATGCCAAACTCAGTCTTGTCGCTTGGTGTGTGGCTCTAGCTCTTCATAAAAAATGCTTTCCTTTCCACTTTTTTTTTTTTTTTAAAACTAAAGAACTATTTCTCTGTAGATTTTGGAAAGGTCATGTCTGACAACATGACAACCTCCCCCCTCTCCAACCTCAAATCTAAATTAAGTGCCTTTGCCACTACAAATTCTCCTCGTAACTTCTATTTCACCTTTAAAAATGTAGCACATTTTAGAGTTGTGTATTTATTCCATTTCATTTGTTTATTGCTTCTCTCTAACATGGAGCTACTGGCTGCATTTTAGAATCACACGGGAACTCAAAAAATACTGGTATGTGGGCTTTATCCAGACCAATTGAATCACTAGGGGTGGAGCATAAATTTCTATATTCAAGAGATTCTGATGTATACTGTAAAATTGAGTCTTAAGACAATAGTCTTTAAGCCCCTGGAGGTCAAAAACAACTCCCTCCCCCCGGCCCTCAGGACCCAGCACAGTGCCTGGCCTGTAACACTAAGGAATATTTGAGTTTTGTTAAATAAAAAATAATAAAATCACTAACATTTGTCTTATGCTTCATTCTCCCTGCATACACAGTTCTTTTCTCTCTGCCTTAGCTCATGCTAGTTCTTTTCACATTCCAGAGTACCTATTTTCTTCTCTCACTTAGTTCCAATTCATTTTCCAAGATAGCTCAGACATGTTTTTCTTAAGGAGCACTTGCCAGTACACACAAAGGAGGCACAAATGCCTACTTTATGGCTTACAACAGTTCATGCTAACTAACTAACTAATGTTAACTAGCTGTTAACAGGTTATTTAGGAAAGAAATAAGAAAACTCCTCATCCTCACTTGCTTGTGACCTCCTAAGGTCTTGGATCATCTCCCATTTCTTTGAACTGCTCACCTTTCTCTATTTTTTATTTTCACTATTGACTTCACTATTTATTTAATCTCCTAAAATATAAGACTTAGGGTCATCATTCCTTCTTTCCGTTTATATGTGAGTGACCAGAGATGTGCAAAAATTATTTATCCAAGGGGATGTTTATTTTAGTTTTCTTCATACTAACATTCAGAAATTGATTATATCTATGGAATGGAATATTACACAACTTAAAATCAAGTTGTATGGAACTGGTGCTGTGGTATAGTGGGCTGAGGTTCCACCTGCAGCAATGGCATCCTGTGTAGGCAATGGTTTGTGTCCCACCTGCTTGTCTTCTGACCCAGCTCTCTGCTGGTGGCCTTAGAAAGCAGTGGAAGATAACCCAAGTGCTTGGGCACCTGCACAATAAGGGAGACCCAGAAAAAGCTCCTGTCTCCAGGCTTCGGATTGGCCCAGCCCTGGCCACTGCTGCCATTTGCGTTGTGGACTAAAGGATGGAGGATCTTTCTCTCTGTCTTTCCCTCTCTCTGTCTGTGACTCTACCTCTCAAATAGATACAATCTTTTAAAAAAAAGTTAGGTTCTAGATTACTTGATGAAATGTAAAATGTTCATATGATATAATGTTATATGACAAAATAAGTCTCAAAGCATATGTTGGGTATGATGTTAATTTTATTAAATAAGCTTTATCATTCTATCAATCAATCTGTATGAAAAGATAGGTTATTTCTGTATGGTTAAATATTTGTGTTTTATGTGTTTTTCCATTTTAAAAACAATGGAAATATATTGTCCTTACAGTCATAAAATACATACAAGCTTTTAAAAATGTGGCATCAATTATCCACTAACTGGGTAAGCAAAGTGGAGGTTACTGATAGTTTGCTAATGATCCACAAAAGGGTGCAAACTGATGAAATCTTTACTTAATATATACTAAATTGATCTTCTGTATATAAAGATAATTGAAAATGAATCTTGATGTGAATGGAATGCGAGAGGGAGCAGGAGATGGGAGGATTGTGGGTGGGAGGGAAGTTATGGGGGGGGAGCCATTGTAATCCATAAACTGTACTTTGGAAATTTATATTTACTAAATAAAAAAAATGATCCACAAAAGGCAGAATCACTTACCACTTCAGAAACTTTTCCCTCTACTTTAAATGTTTGGAATAATGAGGTGTAATGATTGATAATTTATATGTATATAAAGCAGCTTTTCAGTCCATGCATACTTCTATAATATATGTAATAAAATCTGTGCTGTCTTGTTTCAATTTGGACTCTGAGAGCACATTATTGTTTTATAAAACTGTATACTGTATATCAGTTATTCCATACTATGGACAAATTTTATTTCAGCTATACTCTTGACCCATGTTTGAACTAATTAAATGCATTTGAAAACAGCGTGCACTCACCTTTTTGCAGACAAAATCACCAGGTAAATAGATGGTAGATTTTAATCTTAGCAACATGTCATACAGCATCTGTGTGTCACAACCCTATAGAAAGAGAAAAATATTTCTTATGGCTAAATACTAATATTCCAAATGAATTAAAAATTCACTAGAGATAAATACTAATAGATGTTGTCTATATCAACAATAAAATATTGACCGTCGATGTGAGCTCATCTTCACTCAAAACTTAGAAAAGAACTATCTATAACATAGGTATAACAAGGGTTTCGATCTTGATCTGGTTGATTTGGGTGTGAATCCTGTCTTTACCACCTACTGTTATATGTATCCTCATATACTCTCAGTTTCCTGATATATAAAATGGAGCTAAAAAACTGATGCTTATCTGAGGGAAAAACAAATAAACAAATTGGTAGTTATAAGTAAAACTTCACATAGTGCTTAATCAACACAGCTACTAATGACTATTATAGTATACTACTTATAAATAATTACTAGTATATAAAGAACAACAGAGATCAAAGTGCTAAATTTTGTTCTTTCTTCTAGCATCTTTCATTTCATCATTAGATATTTAACTTTGAAAGCTCATGTGTCTTTCTTCCTCAACTCAATCATCATCTTTCCTTTAAGCAAAGAAAATGTACACAGACAGAAGGCAGTATCTGTTGAGTGAATAAATTCCTATCTACTTTAATAGTGTAGGAAACACATTTTACTTGTTAGAATAAATTTCTAAATTTCAATTTTGTCTAAATCATTATAATTTTCTGTATTATGAGCTAAAAATATCTATAGATGTTTCAAAAACCTCATGCTTTACATAGTGGTTTTAATTTTTCTCTTTTACCAAATACTTTCATTTTTTTTCCTGTGAAAGCAGCTAACATGCCACAGCTCCTGTTTTGTGGTGGTCCTGCCCACCCCTTAGGGGAATTATGCTTTGGCAGAGAGCTCATCAAAAAGTTAACAGCAGAGGATGTAGGATGAGAAGCAAAGAGGCTGACCCCAATGTGTGGATTGGATAATAATTCCTTTAGCAATCACCAGTTCCCTGAAATGGTTTCAGTAGCAGACACTTGACCTAGATCCATGTGAAATTTAGACCTCAGGGTTACTTGACTAGTGAGAAAAATTAATAGTTCATGATTGCAGTATCTTCAAGTAGCCATTGGTGAGAAACATTCAGATGAACTTGGTGTTAGAATTTTAAAAATTGATTGGAAAAGATACAACTTTTGGTTTTCTAGAATAGAAAAAGGGCAAAGGCAGGAAGGACAGTTTCTTAATGCAGTCCGACAAATATTGATGAGAAGCTTTTATTAGTAAGATTATGTATGGTGATCCTGAAGGAATTAAAGATGAAAATAAGTCCAGGTGGGAGAAGGTTATAAGTAAATAGAAAAGCTGAGACGACAGGTAGAAGATACTCATGCTATTCCATATAAATGGTTATGCGAATTGTAAGAGGGAGGGATAACCTTTGCTTGGGAGTAGGCTGGAACAGGGAGAAAGATCAAGAGAGCACTTTTAGGATGAGTATGATTTGTATTTGTAGATTCCCAGGGCCTTGTAGGCAGAGAAATACGTATTCTTTCTTGCATTATTATGTAATTGCTTGGCATAAATTACATAATTTTCATTTATATTTGTTTTAGTCTTCTCATTTCTTACAGGTTTTCATAGTTGCTAAAGCAAATCACAAACATATTTTTTCCCTAAAAAGTGTATGTTTTGTTTTCAGTAAAATTTGTCTAAATAAATAGATCCTGTGTCCAATTTCTTTAGATGCTCTCATCATTGCAGAATAAGTTCATTTTAGAAATTGGCATTCTCAGGCCGGCATTGTGGCACAGCAGGTTGAAGCCCTGGCCTGAAGCGCCAGCATCCCATATGGGTGCTGGTTCTAGTCCAGGATGCTCCACTTCCGATCCAGCTCTCTGCTATGGCCTGGAAAGCAGTAGAAGATGGCCCAAGTTCTGCACCCGTGTGGGAGACCTGGAAGAAACTGGCTTCGGATCGGCACAGCTCCAGTTGTTGAGGCCATCTGGGGAGTGAACCAACGGATGGAAGACCTCTCTCTCTGTCTCTACCTCTCTCTGTAACTCTGTCTTTCAAATAAATAATAAAATAAGACTTTAAAAAAAAAGAAATTGGCATTCTCATAATTTAAAAACCCATTTAGGAAAAAAAATAAACACGAACTTTGAATTGATATGTGGATCTTTTCTCTAAGTTGTGGCTTTGTTGTTTTAAGAAAATCTGTTAGGAATATGCTTTGAAATTCTTGAACATATACTGCTGATCCATAATAGCAATGCAGATTGCATCCAGGACCCCCTTAGACACCAAAATCTGTAGACACTCAAGTCTTTTCTCTTTACTGATGCAATATTTCATATAACCTATGCAGTCCTCCTGTATAACACAGTCATCTCTAGATTACTTGTAATATTTACTATAATATAAAAGCTATGCAAATAGTTGTTATATTGTATAGGGAATAATGATAAGAAGAGTCTGTACTTGTTCAGTTCAGACTCAATTTTTTTTTTTTTTTTGATAGGCAGAGTGGATAGTGAGAGAG